>NC_060125.1:57683599-58295545 GCF_021461395.2 Schistocerca americana | reverse complement strand
GTGTCTTTTGAATCTAATTCCGATGCAATTTCTGTGTTTCATCGTCGATAAGAAGGTCCAAGGGATACAGTAAACCTGAAGTGAAGCATAGGAATCTAAAACTGGACTCACAGGAGAGGTTCATATCATAGAAAGTTAGAGTGTCTGTCCTCTTGTACTTAAGTGAGTCTAGTTTTAGGGTCCGATGCTTCACTTCAAGATTACTTTATACCTTGCACCTTCTTATTGACGATGAAACACAGAAATTGCATCCGAAGTTAATAAAAAGGCACAATGCCGACTTAGGTACAAGAGGACTGACACTCTCACTTTCTATGATTTGAACCTCTCCTGTGAGTCCAGTTTCGGATTCCGATGCTTCACTTCAGGTTTATTGTAAACCTTGCACCGTCCTATTGACGATGAAACACAGAAATTGCATCGGAATGAAATTCAAAAGGCACAATGCCGACTTAAGTACAAGAGGACTGACACGCTAACTTTCTATGATTTGAACCTCTCCTGTGAGTCCAGTTTTAGATCCCGATGCTTCACTTCAGGTTTACTGTATCCCTTGGACCTTCTTATTGACGATGAAACACAGAAATTGCATCGGAATTAAATTCAAAATGCACAATGCCGACCTAAGTACAAGAGGACTTACACTCTTACTTTCTATGATATGAACCTCCCCTGTGAGTCCAGTTTTAGATTCCTTTGCTTCACTTCAGGTTTACTGTAACCCTGGGACCTTCTTATTGACGATGAAACACATAAATTGCATCCGAATTTAATACAAAAGGCACAATGCCGACATAAATAATGGAGGACTGACACTCTCACTTTCTATGGTTTGAACCTCTCTTGTGAGTCCAATTTTAGATTCCGATGCTTCACTTCAGGTTTACTGTATATCATGGACCTTCTTGTTGACGAAGAAACACAGAAAATGCGTCCGAATTTAATACAAAAGTCACAATGCCGACATAAGTAAAAGAGGACTGACACGCTCACTTTCTATGGTTAGAACCCCTCCTGTGAGTCCAGTTTTAGATTCCGATGCTTCACTTCAGGTTTACTGTATCCCTTGGACCTTCTAACTGACGGTAAAACACAGAAATTGCATACGAATTTAACACAAAAGGCACAATGCCGACTTAAGTACAAGAGGACTGACACTCTCACTTTCTACCTCTCCTTTGGGTCCAGTTTTAGATTCCGATGCTCAACTTCAGGTTTACTGTATCCCTTGGACCTTCTTTTTGACGATGAAACACAGAAATTGCATCCGAATTTATTTCAAAAGGCACAATGCCGACTATATAAAAGAGGACTAACACTCTCACCTTCTATGATTTGAACCTCTCCTCTGAGTCCAGTTTTAGATTCCGATGCTTCACTTCATGTTTACTGTATACCTTGGACCTTCTCATTGACGACAAAATACAGAATTTGTATCCGAATTTAATACAAATGGCACAATGCCGACTTAAGTACAAGAGGACTGACGTTCTCACTTTCTATGATTTGAAAATCTCCTGATAGTCCAGTTTTAGATTTCGATGCTTCACTTCAGGTTTACTGTTACTTTTGGACCTACTTATTGACGATGAAACACAGAAATTGCATCCGAAATTAATACAAAAGGCACAATGCCAACTTAAGTACAAGAGTACTGACACTCTTACTTTCTACAATTTGAACCTCTCCTGTGAGTCCTGTTTTAGATTCCGATGCTTCACTTCGGGTTAACTGAATACCTTGCACCTACTTATTGACGATCAAACAAAGAAATTGTATCCCAATTTAACACAAAAGGCACAATGCCGACTTAGGTACAAGAGGACTTACACTTTCACTTTCTATGATTTGAACCTCTCCTGTGAGTCCAGTTTTAGATTCCGATGCTTCACTTCAGGTTTACTGGATACCTTGCACCTTCTTATTGACGGTGAAAAACAGAAATTGCATCCGAATTTAATACAAAAGGCACAATGTCGAATTAAGTACAAGCGGACTGACTTTCTCACTTTCTACTATTTGAACCTCTCCCGTGAGTCTAGTTTTAGGGTCCGATGCTTCACTTCAAGATCACTTTATACCTTGCACCTTCTTAATGACGATGAAACACAGAAATTGCATCCGAAGTTAATAAAAAGGCACAATGCCGACTTAGGTACAAGAGGGCTGACACTCTCACTTTCTATGATTCGAAACTGTCCTGTGAGGCCAGTTTTAGATTCCCATGCTTCACTTCTGGTTTACTGTATCCCTTGGACCTTCTTATTGACGATGAAACACAGAGTTTTCATCCGAATTTAATACAAAAGGCACAATGCCGACGTAAGTACAAGAGGACTGACACTCTCACTATCTATGATTTGAACCTCTCCTGTAAGTCCAGTTTCAGATTCCGATGCTTCACTTCAGGTTTATTGTATACCTTGCACCGTCCTATTGACGATGAAACACAGAAATTGCATCGGAATGAAATTCAAAAGGCACAATGCCGACTTAAGTACAAGAGGACTGACACTCTAACTTTCTATGATTTGAACCTCTCCTGTGAGTCCAGTTTTAGATTCCGATGCTTCACTTCAGGTTTACTGTATCCCTTGGACCTTCTTATTGACGATGAAACACAGAAATTGCATCTGAATTAAATTCAAAAGGCACAATGCCGACTTAAGTACAAGAGGACAGACACTCTAACTTTCTATGATATGAACCTCTCCTGTGAGTCCAGTTTTAGATTCCGATGCTTCACTTCAGGTTTACTATATGACTTGCACATTCTTATTGACGATGAAACACAGAAATTGCATCGGAATTTAATACAAAAGGCACAATGCCGACTTAAGTAAAGGAGGATTGACACTCAAACTCTCCATGATTTGAACGTCTCCTGTGAGTCCAGTTTTGGATTCCGATGCTTCACTTCATGTTTACTGTATCCCTTGCACCTTCTTATCGACGATGAAACACAGAAATTGCATCGGAATTAGATTCAAAAGACACAATGCCGACTTAAGTACAAGAGGACTGACACTCTAACACTCTATGATTTGAACCTCTCCTGTGAGTCCAGTTTTAGATTCCGATGCTTCTGTTCAGATTTACTGGATACCTTGCACCTTCTTATTGACGATGAAACACAGAAATTGCATCGGAATCAAATTCAAAGTGAGAATGTCAGTCCGCTTGTACTTAATTCGACATTGTGCCTTTTGTATTAAATTTGGATGCAACTTCTGTTTTTCACCGTCAATAAGAAGGTGCAAGGTATCCAGTAAACCTGAAGTGAAGCATCGGAATCTATAACTGGACTCACAGGAGAGGTTCAAATCATAGAAAGTGAAAGTGTCAGTCCTCTTGTACCTAAGTCGCCATTGTGCCCTTTGTGTTAAATTGGGATACAATTTCTTTGTTTCATCATCAATAAGAAGCTGCAAGGTATTCATTTAACCCGAAGTGAAGCATCGGAATCTAAAACAGGTTTCACAGGAGAGGTTCAAATTGTAGAAAGTAAGAGCGTCAGTCCTCTTGTACTTAAGTTGGCATTGTGCCTTTTGTATTAATTTCGGATGCAATTTCTGTGTTTCATCGTCAATAAGAAGGTCCAAAAGTAACAGTAAACCTGAAGTGAAGCATCGAAATCTAAAACTGGACTATCAGGAGAGGTTCAAATCATAGAAAGTTAGAGTGTCAGTCCTCTTCTACTTAAGTCGCATTGTGCCTTTTGAACTTAATTCCGATGCATTTCCTGTGCTTCATCTTCAATAAGAAGGTCCATGGTATACAGTAAACCTGAAGTTAAGCTTTGGAATCTAAAACTGGTCTCACAGGAGAGGTTCAAATCATAGAAAGTTAGAGTCTCAGTCCTCTTGTACGTAAGTCGGCATTGTGACTTTTGTATTAAATTCGGATGCAATTTCTGTGTTTCATCGTCAATAAGAAGGTCCAAGGGATACAGTAACCCTGAAGTGAAGCATCGGAATGTAAAACTGGACTCATAGGAGAGGTTCAAATCATAGAATGTTAGAGTGTCAGTCCTCTTCTACTTAGGTCGGCATTATGCCTTTTGTATTAAATACGGATACAATTTCTGTGTTTCATCGTCAATTAGAAGGTCCAAGGGATACAGTAAACCTAAGTGAAGCATCGGAATCTAAAACTGGACTCACAGGAGAAGTTCAAATCATAGAAAATGAGCGTGTCAGGCCTCTTGTACTTAAGTCGGCATTGTGTCTTTTGAATCTAATTCCGATGCAATTTCTGTGTTTCATCGTCAAAAGAAGGTGCAAGGTTTACAATAAACCTGTAGTGAAACATCGGAATCTAAAACTTGACTCACAGGAGAGGTTCAAATCATAGAATGTGAGAGAGTCAGTCCTCTTGTACTTAAGTCGGCATTGTGCATTTTGCATTAAATTCTGATGTAATTTCTGTGTTTCATCGTCGATAAGAAGGGGCAAGGGATACAGTAAACATGAAGTGAGGCATCGGAATCTAAAACTGGACTCACAGGAGAGAATCAAATCATGGAGAGTTTGAGTGTCAATCCTCCTTTACTTAAGTCGGCATTGTGCCTTTTGTATTAAATTCCGATGCAATTTCTTTGTTTCATCGTCAATAAGAATGTGCAAGTCATACAGTAAACCTGAAGTGAAGCATCGGAATCTAAAACTGGACTCACAGGAGAGGTTCTAACCATAGAAAGTGAGCGTGTCAGTCCTCTTTTACTTATGTCGGCATTGTGACTTTTGTATTAAATTCGGATGCATTTTCTGTGTTTCATCGTCAACAAGAAGGTCCATGATATACAGTAAACCTGAAATGAAGCATCGGAATCTAAAATTGGACTCACAAGAGAGGTTCAAACCATAGAAAGTGAGAGTGTCAGTCCTCCTTTACTTATGTCGGCATTGTGCCTTTTGTATTAAATTCGGATGCAATTTCTGTGTTTCATCGTCAATAAGAAGGTCCAGGGGATACAGTAAACTTGAAGTGAAGCATCGGAATCTAAAACTGGACTCACAGGAGTAGTTCAAATCATAGAAAGTGAGAATGTCAGTCCTCCTTTACTTATGTCGGCATTGTGAATTTTGTATTACATTCGGATGCAATTTCTGTGTTTCATCGTCAATAAGAAGGTCCAGGGGATACAGTAAACATGAAGTGAGGCATCGGAATCTAAAACTGGACTCACAGGAGAGGTTCAAATCATGGAGAGTTTGAGTGTCAATTCTCCTTTACTTAAGTCGGCATTGTGCCTTTTGTATTAAATTCGGATGCAATTTATGTGTTTCATCGTCAATAAGAAGGTCCAAGGGATACAGTAAACCTGAAGTGAAGCATAGGAATCTAAAACTGGACTCACAGGAGAGGTTCATGTCATAGATAGTTAGAGTGTCAGTCCTCTTGTACTTAAGTCGGCATTGTGCCTTTTGAATTTAATTCCGATGCGATTTCTGTGTTTCATCGTCAATAAGAAGGTCCAAGGGATACAGTAAACATGAAGTGAAGCATCGGAATCTAAAACTGGACTCACAGGAGAGGTTCAAATCAAAGAAAGTGAGAGTGTCTGTCCTCTTTTATATAGTCGGCATTGTTCCTTTTGAAATAAATTCGGATGCAATTTCTGTGTTTCATCGTCAAAAAGAAGATCCAAGGGATACAGTAAGCCTGAAGCTAAGCATCGGAATCTAAAACTGGACCCAAAGGAGAGGTAGAAAGTGAGAGTGTCAGTCCTCTTGTACTTAAGTCGGCATTGTGCCTTTTGTGTTAAATTCAGATGCAATTTCTGTGTTTTACCGTCAGTTAGAAGGTCCAAGGGATACAGTAAACATGATGTGAAGCATCGGAATCTAAAACTGGTCTCATAGGAAAGGTTCAAATCATCGAAAGTTAGAGAGTCAGTCCTCTTGTACTTAAGTCGGCATTGTGCCTTTTGCATTAAATTCGGATGCAAACTCTGTGTTTCATCGTCAATAAAGAGGTCCAAGGGATACAGTAAACCTGAGGTGAAGCATCGGAATCTAAAACTGGACTCACAGGAGAGGTTCAAATCATAGAACGTGAGAGTGTCAGTCCTCTTGTACCTAAGTCGGCATTGTGCCTTTTTAGTAAATTCGGATGCAATTTCTGTGTTTCATCGTCAATAAGAAGGTGCAAGGTAAACAGTAATCTTGAAGTGAAATATCGGACCCTAAAACTATACTCACGGGAGAGGTTCAAATCGTAGAAAGTTAGAATGTCAGTCCGCTTGTACTTAATTCGACATTGTGCCTTTTGTATTAAATTCGGATGCAATTTCTGTTTTTCACCGTCAATAAGAAGGTGCAAGGTATCCAGTAAACCTGAAGTGAAGCATCGGAATCTAAAACTAGACTCACAGGAGAGGTTCAAATCATAGAAAGTGAAAGTGTCAGTCCTCTTGTACCTAAGTCGGCATTGTGCCTTTTGTGTTAAATCGGGATACAATTTCTTTGTTTCATCACCAATAAGAAGGTGCAAGGTATACAGTTAACCTGAAGTGAAGCATCGGAATCTAAAACAGGAGTCACAGGAGAGGTTCTAATTGTAGAAAGTAGGAGTGTCAGTCCTCTTGTACTTAAGTTGGCATTGTGCGTTTTGTATTAATTTCGGATGCAATTTCTGTATTTCATCGTCAATAAGAAGGTCCAAGGGTAACAGTAAACCTGAAGTGAAGCATCGAAATCTAAAACTGGACTATCATGAGAGGTTCAAATCATAGGAAGTTAGAGTGTCAGTCCTCTTCTACTTAAGTCGGCATTGTGCCTTTTGAACTTAATTATGATGCATTTTCTGTGCTTCATCTTCAATAAGAAGGTCCATGGTATACAGTAAACCTGAAGTTAAGCTTTGGAATCTAAAACTGGTCTCACAGGAGAGGTTCAAATCATAGAAAGTTAGAGTCTCAGTCCTCTTGTACTTAAGTCGGCATTGTGACTTTTGTATTAAATTCGGATGCAATTTCTGTGTTTCATCGTCAACAAGAAGGTCCAAGAGATACAGTAACCCTGAAGTGAAGCATCGGAATCTAAAACTGGACTCATAGGAGAGGTTCAAATCATAGAATGTTATAGTGTCAGTCCTCTTGTACTTAGGTCGGCATTATGCCTTTTGTATTAAATTCGGATACAATTTCTGTAATTCAACGTCAATAAGAAGGTCCAAGGGATACAGTCAACCTAAGTGAAGCATAGGAATCTAAAACTGGACTCACAGGAGAGGTTCATGTCATAGATAGTTAGAGTGTCAGTCCTCTTGTACTTAAGTCGGCATTGTGCATTTTGCATTAAATTCTGATGCAATATCTGTGTTTCATCGTCGATAAGAAGGTGCAAGGGATACAGTAAACATGAAGTGAAGCATCGGAATCTAAAACTGGACTCACAGGAGAGGTTCAAATCATGGAGAGTTTGAGTGTCAATCCTCCTTTACTTAAGTCGGCATGGTGCCTTTTGTATTAAATTCGGATGCATTTTCAGTGTTTCATCGTCAACAAGAAGGTCCATGATATACATTAAACCTGAAGTGAAGCATCGGAATCTAAAATTGGACTCACAAGAGAGGTTCAAACCATAGAAAGTGAGAGTGTCAGTCCTCCTTTACTTATGTCGGCATTGTGCCTTTTGTATTAAATTCGGAAGCAATTTATGTGTTTCATCGTCAATAAGAAGGTCCAAGGGATACAGTAAACCTGAAGTGAAGCATAGGAATCTAAAACTGGACTCACAGGAGAGGTTCATATCATAGAAAGTGAGAGTGTCAGTCCTCTTGTACTTAAGTCGGCATTGTGCCTTTTGTATTATATTCGGATCCAATTTCTGTGTTTCGTCGTCAATAAGAAGGTCCAAGGGATATTGTAAACCTGAAGTGAAGTATCGGAATCTAAAACTGGACTCACAGGAGAGAATCAAATAATAGAAAGTTAGAGTGTCAGTCCTCTTGTACTTACGTCGGCATTGTGCATTTGTATTAAATTCGGATGAAAACTCTGTGTTTCATCGTCAATAAGAAGGTCCAAGGGATACAGTAAACCAGAAGTGAAGCATCGGAATCTAAAACTGGCCTCACAGGACAGGTTCGAATCATAGAAAGTGAGAGTGTCAGTCCTCTTGTACTTAAGTCGGCATTGTGCTTTTTGTATTAAATTCGGATGCAGTTTCTGTGTTTTACCGTCAGTTAGAAGGTCCAAGGGATACAGTCAACCTGATGTGAAGCATCGGAATCTAAAACTGGTCTCATAGGAAAGGTTCAAATCATAGAAAGTTAGAGAGTCAGTCCTCTTCTACTTAAGTCGGCATTGTGCCTTTTGCATTAAATTCGGATGCAAACTCTGTGTTTCATCGTCAATAAAGAGGTCCAAGGGATACAGTACACCTGAAGTGAAGCATCGGAATCTAAAACTGGACTCACAGGAGAGGTTCAAATCATAGAAAGTGAGAGTGTCAGTCCTCTTGTACCTAAGTCGGCATTGTGCCCTTTTATTAACTTCGGATGCAATTTCTCTGTTTCATCGTCAATAAGAAGGTGCAAGGTATACAGTAATCTTGAAGTGAAGCATCGGACCCTAAAACTAGACTCACGGGAGAGGTTCAGTCCGTAGAAAGTGAGAATGTCAGTCCGCTTGTACTTAATTCGACATTGTGCCTTTTGTATTAAATTCGGATGCAATTTCTGTTTTTCACCGTCAATAAGGAGGTGCAAGGTATCCAGTAAACCTGAAGTGAAGCATCGGAATCTGAAACTGGACTCACAGGAGAGGTTCAAATCATAGAAAGTGAAAGTGTCAGTCCTCTTGTACCGAAGTCGGCATTGTGCCTTTTGTGTTAAATTGGGATACAATTTCTTTGTTTCACCATCAATAAGAAGGTGCAAGGTATACAGTTAACCTGAAGTGAAGCATCGGAATCTAAAACAGGACTCACAGGAGAGGTTCTAATTGTAGAAAGTAAGAGTGTCAGTCCTCTTGTACTTAACTTGGCATTGTGCCTTTTGTATTAATTTCGGATGCAATTTCTGTGTTTCATCGTCAATAAGAAGGTCCAAAAGTAACAGTAAATCTGAAGTGAAGCATCGAAATCTAAAACTGGACTATCAGGAGAGGTTCAAATCATAGAAAGTTAGAGTGTCAGTCATCTTCTACTTAAGTCGGCATTGTGCCTTTTGAACTTAATTCCGATGCATTTTCTGTGCTTCATCTTCTATAAGAAGGTCCATGGTATACGGTAAACCTGAAGTTAAGCTTTGGAATCTAAAACTGGTCTCACAGGAGAGGTTCAAATCATAGAAAGTTAGAGTCTCAGTCCTCTTGTACTTAAGTCGGCATTGTGACTTTTGTATTAAATTCGGATGCAATTTCTGTGTTTCATCGTCAATAAGAAGGTCCAAGGGATACAGTAACCCTGAAGTGAAGCATCGGAATCTAAAACTGGACTCATAGGAGAGGTTCAAATCATAGTATGTTAGAGTGTCAGTCCTCTTGTACTTAGGTCGGCATTACGCCTTTTGTATTACATTCGGATACCATTTCTGTGTTTCATCGTCAATAAGAAGGTCCAAGGGATACAGTAAACCTAAGTGAAGCATAGGAATCTAAAACTGGACTCACAGGAGAAGTTCAAATCGTAGAAAATGAGAGTGTCAGTCCTCTTGTATTTAAGTCGGCATTGTGTCTTTTGAATTTAATTAAGATGCAATTTCTGTGTTTAATCGTCAATAAGAAGGTGCAAGGTATACAGTAAACCTGAAGAGAAGCATCAGAATCTAAAACTGGACTCACAGGACAGGTTCAAATCATAGAGTGTTAGAGTGTCAGTCCTCTTGTTTTTAAGTCGGCATTGTGTCTTTTGAATCTAATTCCGATGCAATTTCTGTGTTTCATCGTCAATAAGAATGTGCAAGTCATACAGTAAACCTGAAGTGAAGCATCGGAATCTAAAACTGGACTCACAGGAGAGGTTCTAACCATAGAAAGTGAGCGTGTCAGTCCTCTTTTACTTATGTCGGCATTGTGACTTTTGCATTAAATTCGGATGCATTTTCTGTGTTTCATCGTCAACAAGAAGGTCCATGATATACAGTAAACCTGAAGTGAAGCATCGGAATCTAAAATTGGACTCACAAGAGAGGTTCAAACCATAGAAAGTGAGAGTGTCAGTCCTCCTTTACTTATGTCGGCATTGTGCCTTTTGTATTAAATTCGGATGCAATTTATGTGTTTCATCGTCAATAAGAAGGTCCAAGGGATACAGTAAACCTGAAGTGAAGCATAGGAATCTAAAACTGGACTCACAGGAGAGTTTCATATCATAGAAAGTTAGAGTGTCAGTCCACTTGTACTTAAGTCGGCATTGTGCCTTTTGAATTTTATTCCGATGCAATTTCTGTGTTTCATCGTCAATAAGAAGGTCCAAATGATACAGTGAACCTGAAGCGAAGCATCGGAATCTAAAACTGGACTCACAGGAGAGGTTCAAATCATAGAAAGTTAGAGTGTCAGTCCTCTTGCACTTAAGTCGGCATTGTGCCTTTTGAATTTCATTCCGATGCAATTTCTGTGTTTCATCGTCAATAGGACGGTGCAAGGTACACAATAAACCTGATGTGAAGCATCGGAATCTGAAACTGGACTCACAGGAGAGGTTCAAATCATAGAAAGTGAGAGTGTCAGTCCTCCTGTACTTAAGTCGGCATTGTGCCTTTTGTATTATATTCGGATCCAATTTCTGTGTTTCGTCGTCAATAAGAAGGTCCAAGGGATACTGTAAACCTGAAGTGAAGCATCGGAATCTAAAACTGGACTCACAGGAGAGATTCAAATAATAGAAAGTTAGAGTGTCAGTCCTCTTGTACTTACGTCGGCATTGTGCATTTGTATTAAATTCGGATGAAAACTCCGTGTTTCATCGTCAATAAGAAGGTCCAAGGGATACAGTAAACCAGAAGTGAAGCATCGGAATCTAAAACTTTCCTCACAGGACAGGTTCGAATCATAGAAAGTGAGAGTGTCAGTCCTCTTGTACTTAAGTCGGCATTGTGCCTTTTGTATTAAATTCGGATGCAGTTTCTGTGTTTTACCGTCAGTTAGAAGGTCCAAGGGATACAGTAAACCTGATGTGAAGCATCGGAATCTAAAACTGGTCTCATAGCAAAGGTTCAAATCATAGAAAGTTAGAGAGTCAGTCCCCTTCTACTTAAGTCGGCATTGTGAATTTTGCATTAAATTCGGATGCAAACTCTGCGTTTCATCGTCAATAAAGAGGTCCAAGGGATACAGTAAACCTGGAGTGAAGCATCGGAATCTAAAACTGGACTCACAGGAGAGGTTCAAATCATAGAAAGTGAGAGTGTCAGTCCTCTTGTACCTAAGTCGGCATTGTGCCTTTTGTGTTAAATTGGGATACAATTTCTTTGTTTCATCATCAATAAGAAGGTGCAAGATATACAGTTAACCTGAAGTGAAGCATCGGAATCTAAAACAGGACTCACAGGAGAGGTTCAGATTGTAGAAAGTAAGAGTGTCAGTCCTCTTGTACTTAAGTTGGCATTGTGCCTTTTGTATTAATTTCGGATGCAATTTCTGTGTTTCACCGTCAATAAGAAGGTCCAAAAGTATCAGTAAACCTGAAGTGAAGCATCGAAATCTAAAACTGGACTATCTGGAGAGGTTCAAATCATTGAAAGTTAGAGTGTCAGTCCTCTTCTACTTAAGTCGGCATTGTGCCTTTTAAACTTAATTCCGATGCATTTTCTGTGCTTCATCTTCAATAAGACGGTCCATGGTATACAGTAAACCTGAAGTTAAGCTTTGGAATCTAAAACTGGTCTCACAGGAGAGGTTCAAATCATAGAAAGTTAGAGTCTAAGTCCTCTTGTACTTAAGTCGGCATTGTGACTTTTGTATTAAATTCGGATGCAATTTCTGTGTTTCATCGTCAATAAGAAGGTCCAAGGGATACAGTAACCCTGAAGTGAAGCATCGGAATCTAAAACTGGACTCATAGGAGAGGTTCAAAACATAGTATGTTTGAGTGTCAGTCCTCTTGTACTTAGGTCGGCATTATGCCTTTTGTATTAAATTCAGATACAATTTCTGTGTTTCATCGTCAATAAGAAGGTACAAGGGATACAGTAAACCTAAGTGAAGCATCGGAATCTAAAACTGGACTCACAGGAGAAGTTCAAATCATAGAAAATGAGAGTGTCAGTCCTCTTGTACTTAAGTCGGCATTGTGTCTTTTGAGTCTAATTCCGATGCAATTTCTGTGTTTCATCGTCAATAAGAAGGTGCAAGGTTTACAGTAAACCTGTAGTGAAGCATCGGAATCTAAAACTGGACTCACAGGAGAGGTTCAAATCATAGAATGTGAGAGTGTCAGTCCTCTTGTACTTAAGTCGGCATTGTGCATTTTGCATTAAATTCCGATGCAATTTCTGTGTTTCATCGTCAATAAGAATGTGCAAGTCATACAGTAAACCTGAAGTGAAGCATCGGAATCTAAAATTAGACTCACAAGAGAGGTTCAAACCATAGAAAGTGAGAGTGTCAGTCCTCCTTTACTTAAGTCGGCATTGTGCCGTTTGAATTTAATTCCGATGCAATTTCTGTGTTTCATCGTCAATAAGAAGGTCCAAGGGATACAGTAAACCTGAAGTGAAGCATCGGAATCTAAAACTGGACTCACAGGAGAGGTTCAAATCATAGAACGTTAGTGTCAGTCCTCTTGTACATAAGTCGGCATTGTGCCTTTTGAATTTCATTCCGATGCAATTTCTGTGTTTCATCGTCAATAGGACGGTGCAAGGTATACAATAAAGTTGAAGTGAAGCATCGGAATCTGAAACTGGACTCACAGGAGAGGTTCAAATCATAGAAAGTGAGAGTGTCAGTCCTCCTGTACTTAAGTCGGCATTGTGCCTTTTGTATTATATTCGGATGCAATTTCTGTGTTTCGTCGTCAATAAGAAGGTCCAAGGGATACTGTAAACCTGATGTGAAGCATCGGAATCTAAAACTGGACTCACAGGAGAGATTCAAATTGTAGAGGGTAAGAGTGTCAGTCCTCTTGTACTTAAGTTGGCATTGTGCCTTTTGTATTAATTTCGGATGCAATTTCTGTGTTTCATCGTCAATAAGAAGGTCCAAAAGTAACAGAAAACCTGAAGTGAAGCATCGAAATCTAAAACTGGACTCACAGGAGAGATTCAAATTGTAGAGGGTAAGAGTGTCAGTCCTCTTGTACCTAAGTCTGCATTGTGCCTTTTGTGTTACATTGGGATACAATTTCTTTGTTTCATCATCAAT
The DNA here is from genome assembly GCF_021461395.2 of Schistocerca americana. Taxonomy (NCBI): domain Eukaryota; kingdom Metazoa; phylum Arthropoda; class Insecta; order Orthoptera; family Acrididae; genus Schistocerca; species Schistocerca americana. The sequence goes on along the minus strand of NC_060125.1, from coordinate 58,282,230 downwards.
AAGAAGGTGCAAGGTATACAGTTAACCTGAAGTGAAGCATCGGAATCTAAAACAGGACTCACAGGGGAGGTTCAAATTGTAGAAATTTAGAGTGTCAGTCCTCTTGTACTTAAGACGGCATTGTGCCTTTTGAATTTAATTCCGATGCAATTTCTGTGTTTCATCGTCAATAAGAAGGTCCAAGGGATACAGTAAACCAAAAGTGAAGCATAGGAATCTAAAACTGGACTCACAGGAGAGGTTCATATCATTGAAAGTTAGAGTGTCAGTCCTCTTGTACTTCAGTCGGCATTGTGTCTTTTGAACTTAATTCCGATCCATTTTCTGTGCTTCATCTTCAATTTGAAGGTCCATGGTATACAGTAAACCTGACGTTAAGCTTTGGAATCTAAAACTGGTCTCACAGGAGAGGTTCAAATCATAGAAAGTTAGAGTCTAAGTCCTCTTGTACTTAAGTCGGCATTGTGACTTTTGTATTAAATTCGGATGCAATTTCTGTGTTTCATCGTCAATAAGAAGGTCCAAGGGATACAGTAACCCTGAAGTGAAGCATCGGAATCTAAAACTGGACTCATAGGAGAGGTTCAAATCATAGAATGTTAGAGTGTCAGTCCTCTTGTACTTAATTCGGCATTATGCCTTTTGTATTAAATTCGAATTCAATTTCTGTGTTTCACCGTCAATAAGAAGGTCCAAGGGATACAGTAAACCTAAGTGAAGCATCGGAATCTAAAACTGGACTCACAGGAGAAGTTCAAACCATGGAGAGTTTGAGTGTCAATCCTCCTTTACTTAAGTCAGCATTGTGCCTTTTGCATTAAATTCCGATGCAATTTCTGTGTTTCATCGTCAATAAGAATGTGCAAGTCATACAGTAAACCTGAAGTGAAGAATCGGAATCTAAAACTGGACTCACAGGAGAGGTTCTAACCATAGAAAGTGAGAGTGTCAGTTCTCTTTTACTTATGTCGGCATTGTGACTTTTGTATTAAATTCTGATGCATTTTCTGTGTTTCATCGTCAACAAGAAGGTCCATGATATACAGTACACCTGAAGTGAAGCATCGGAATCTAAAATTGGACTCACAAGAGAGGTTCAAACCATAGAAAGTGAGAGTGTCAGTCCTCCTTTACTTATGTCGGCATTGTGCTTTTTGTAATAAATTCGGATGCAATTTATGTGTTTCATCGTCAATAAGAAGGTCCAAGGGATACAGTAAACATAAAGTGAAGCATAGGAATCTAAAACTGGACTCACAGGAGAGATTCAAATTGTAAAAGGTAAGAGTGTCAGTCCTCTTGTACTTAAGTTGGCATTGTGCCTTTTGTATTAATTTCGGATGCAATTTCTGTGTTTCATCGTCAATAAGAAGGTCCAAGGGATACAGTAACCCTGAAGTCAAGCATCGGAATCTAAAACTGGACTCATAGGAGAGGTTCAAATCATAGTATGTTAGAGTGTCAGTCCTCTTGTACTTAGGTCGGCGTTATGCCTTTTGTATTAAATTCGGATACAATTTCTGTGTTTCATCGTCAATAAGAAGGTACAAGGGATACAGTAAACCTAAGTGAAGCATCGGAATCTAAAACTGGACTCACAGGAGAAGTTCAAATCATAGAAAATGAGAGTGTCAGTCCTCTTGTACTTAAGTCGGCATTGTGTCTTTTGAATCTAGTTCCGATGCAATTTCTGTGTTTCATCGTCAATAAGAAGGTGCAAGGTTTACAGTAAACCTGTAGTGAAGCATCGGAATCTAAAACTGGACTCACAGGAGAGGTTCAAATCATAGAATGTGAGAGTGTCAGTCCTCTTGTACTTAAGTCGGCATTGTGCATTTTGCATTAAATTCCGATGCAATTTCTGTGTTTCATCGTCAATAAGAATGTGCAAGTCATACAGTAAACCTGAAGTGAAGCATCGGAATCTAAAATTGGACTCACAAGAGAGGTTCAAACCATAGAAAGTGAGAGTGTCAGTCCTCCTTTACTTATGTCGGCATTGGGCTTTTTGTAATAAATTCGGATGCAATTTATGTGTTTCATCGTCAATAAGAAGGTCCAAGGGATACAGTAAACCTAAAGTGAAGCATAGGAATCTAAAACTGGACTCACAGGAGAGGTTCATATCATAGAAAGTTAGAGTGTCAGTCCTCTTGTACTTAAGTCGGCATTGTGCCTTTTGAATTTAATTCCGATGCAATTTCTGTTTTTCATCGTCAATAAGAAGGTCCAAGGGATACAGTAAACCTGAAGTGAAGCATCGGAATCTAAAACTGGACTCACAGGAGAGGTTCAAATCATAGAAAGTTAGTGTCAGTCCTCTTGTACATAAGTCGGCATTGTGCCTTTTGAATTTCATTCCGATGCAATTTCTGTGTTTCATCGTCAATAGGACGGTGCAAGGTATACAATAAACTTGAAGTGAAGCATCGGAATCTGAAACTGGACTCACAGGAGAGGTTCAAATCATAGAAAGTGAGAGTGTCAGTCCTCCTGTACTGAAGTCGGCATTGTGCCTTTTGTATTATATTCGGATGCAATTTCTGTGTTTCGTCGTCAATAAGAAGGTCCAAGGGATACTGTAAACCTGAAGTGAAGCATCGGAATCTAAAACTGGACTCACAGGAGAGATTCAAATTGTAGAAGGTAAGAGTGTCAGTCCTCTTGTACTTAAGTTGGCATTGTGCCTTTTGTATTAATTTCGGATGCAATTTCTGTGTTTCATCCTCAATAAGAAGGTCCAAAAGTAACAGAAAACCTGAAATGAAGCATCGAAATCTAAAACTGGACTCACAGGAGAGGTTCAAATCATAGAAAGTGAAAGTGTCTGTCCTCTTGTACCTAAGTCGGCATTGTGCCTTTTGTGTTAAATTGGGATACAATTTCTTTGTTTCATCATCAATAAGAAGGTGCAAGGTATACAGTTAACCTGAAGTGAAGCATCGGAATCTAAAACAGGACTCACAGGAGACGTTCAAATTGTAGAAAGTTAGAGTGTCAGTCCTCTTGTACTTAAGACGGCATTGTGCCTTTTGAATTTAATTCCGATGCAATTTCTGTGTTTCATCGTCAATAAGAAGGTCCAAGGGATACAAAAAACCTAAAGTGAAACATAGGAATCTAAAACTGGACTCACAGGAGAGGTTCATATCATTGAAAGTTAGAGTGTCAGTCCTCTTGTACTTAAGTCCGCATTGTGTCTTTTGAACTTAATTCCGATGCATTTTCTGTGCTTCATCTTCAATAAGAAGGTCCATGGTATACAGTAAACCTGACCTTAAGCTTTGGAATCTAAAACTGGTATCACAGGAGAGGTTCAAATCATAGAAAGTTAGAGTCTCAGTCCTCTTGTACTTAAGTCGGCATTGTGACTTTTGTATTAAATTCGGATGCAATTTCTGTGTTTCATCGTCAATAAGAAGGTCCTAGGGATACAGTAACCCTGAAGTGAAGCATCGGAATCTAAAACTGGACTCATAGGAGAGGTTCAAATCATAGAATGTTAGAGTGTCAGTCCTCTTGTACTTAATTCGGCATAATGCCTTTTGTATTAAATTCGGATACAATTTCTGTGTTTCATCGTCAATAAGAAGGTCCAAGGGATACAGTAAACCTAAGTGAAGCATCGGAATCTAAAACTGGACTCACAGGAGAAGTTCAAATCATGGAGAGTTTGAGTGTCAATCCTCCTTTACTTAAGTCGGCATTGTGCCTTTTGCATTAAATTCCGATGCAATTTCAGTGTTTCATCGTCAATAAGAATGTGCAAGTCATACAGTAAACCTGAAGTGAAGCATCGGAATCTAAAACTGGACTCACAGGAGAGGTTCTAACCATAGAAAGTGTGCGTGTCAGTCCTCTTTTACTTATGTCGGCATTGTGACTTATGTATTAAATTCGGATGCATTTTCTGTGTTTCATCGTCAACAAGAAGGTCCATGATATACAGTAAACCTGAAGTGAAGCATCGGAATCTAAAATTGGACTCACAAGAGAGGTTCAAACCATAGAAAGTGAGAGTGTCAGTCCTCCTTTACTTATGTCGGCATTGTGCTTTTTGTAATAAATTCGGATGCAATTTATGTGTTTCATCGTCAATAAGAAGGTCCAAGGGATACAGTAAACCTAAAGTGAAGCATAGGAATCTAAAACTGGACTCACAGGAGAGGTTCATATCATAGAAAGTTAGAGTGTCAGTCCTCTTGTACTTAAGTCGTTATTGTGCCTTTTGAATTTAATTCCGATGCAATTTCTGAGTTTCATCGTCAATAGGACGGTGCAAGGTATACAATAAACTTGAAGTGAAGCATCGGAATCTAAAACTGGACTCACAGGAGAGGTTCAAATCATAGAAAGTGAGAGTGTCTGTCCTCCTGTACTTAAGTCGGTATTGTGCCTTTTGTATTATATTCGGATGCAATTTCTGTGTTTCGTTGTCAATAAGAAGGTCCAAGGGATACTGTAAGCCTGAAGTGAAGCATCGGAATCTAAAACTGGACTCACAGGAGAGATTCAAATTGTAGAAGGTAAGAGTGTCAGTCCTCTTGTACTTAAGTTGGCATTGTGCCTTTTGTATTAATTTCGGATGCAATTTCTGTGTTTCATCGTCAATAAGAAGGTCCAAAAGTAACAGAAAACCTAAGTGAAGCATCGAAATCTAAAACTGGACTCACAGGAGAGGTTCAAATCATAAAAAGTGATAGTGTCAGTCCTCTTGTAACTAAGTCGGCATTGTGCCTTTTGTGTTAAATTGGGATACAATTTCTTTGTTTCATCATAAATAAGAAGGTGCAAGGTATACAGTTAACCTGAAGTGAAGCATCGGAATCTAAAACAGGACTCACAGGAGAGGTTCAAATTGTAGAAAGTTAGAGTGTCAGTCCTCTTGTACTTAAGTCGGCATTGTGCCTTTTGAATTTAATTCCGATGCAATTTCTGAGTTTCATCGTCAATAAGATGGTCCAAGGGATACAGTAAACCTAAAGTGAAGCATAGGAATCTAAAACTGGACTCACAGGAGAGGTTCATATCATAGAAAGTTAGAGTGTCAGTCCTCTTGTACTTAAGTCGGCATTGTGTCTTTTGAACTTAATTCCGATGCATTTTCTGTGCTTCATCTTCAATAAGAAGGTCCATGGTATACAGTAAACCTGAAGTTAAGCTTTGGAATCTAAAACTGGTCTCACAGGAGAGGTTCAAATCATAGAAAGTTAGAGTCTCAGTCCTCTTGTACTTAAGTCGGCATTGTGACTTTTGTATTAAATTCGGATGCAATTTCTGCGTTTCATCGTCAATAACAAGGTCCAAGGGATACAGTAACCCTGAAGTGAAGCATCGGAATCTAAAACTGGACTCATAGGAGAGGTTCAAATCATAGAATGTTAGAGTGTCAGTCCTCTTGTACTTCATTCGGCATTATGCCTTTTGTATTAAATTCGGATACAATTTCTGTGTTTCATCGTCAATAAGAAGGTCCAAGGGATACAGTAAACCTAAGTGAAGCATCGGAATCTAAAACTGGACTCACAGGAGAAGTTCAAATCATAGAAAATGAGAGTGTCAGTCCTCTTGTATTTAAGTCGGCATTGTGCCTTTCGAATTTAATTCCGATGCAATTTCTGTGTTTCATCGTCAATAAGAAGGTGCAAGGTATACAGTAAACCTGAAGAGAAGCATCGGAATCTAAAACTGGACTCACAGGAGAGGTTCAAATCATAGAGTGTTAGAGTGTCAGTCCTCTTGTACTTAAGTCGGCATTGTGTCTTTTGAATCTAATTCTGATGCAATTTCTGTGTTTCATCGTCGATAAGAAGGTGCAAGGGATACAGTAAACATGAAGTGAAGCATCGGAATCTAAAACTGGACTCACAGGAGAGGTTCAAATCATGGAGAGTTTGAGTGTCAATCCTCCTTTACTTAAGTCGGCATTGTGTCTTTTGTATTAAATTCCGATGCAATTTCTGTGTTTCATCGTCAATAAGAATGTGCAAGTCATACAGTAAACCTGAAGTGAAGCATCGGAATCTAAAACTGGACTCACAGGAGAGGTTCTAACCATAGAAAGTGACCGTGTCAGTCCTCTTTTACTTATGTCGGCATTGTGACTTTTGTATTAAATTCGGATGCATTTTCTATGTTTCATCGTCAACAAGAAGGCCCATGATATACAGTAAACCTGAAGTGAAGCATCGGAATCTAAAATTGAACTCACAAGACAGGTTCAAACCAAAGAAAGTGAGAGTGTCAGTCCTCCTTTACTTATGTCGGCATTGTGCCTTCTGTATTACATTCGGATGCAATTTATGTGTTTCATCGTCAATAAGAAGGTCGAAGGGATACAGTAAACCTGAAGTGATGCATAGGAATCTAAAACTGGACTCACAGGAGAGGTTCATATCATAGAAAGTTAGAGTGTCAGTCCTCTTGTACTTAAGTCGGCATTGTGCCTTTTGAATTTAATTCCGATGCAATTTCTGTGTTTCATCGTCAATAAGAAGGTCCAAGGGATACAGTAAACCTGAAGTGAAGCATCGGAATCTAATACTGGACTCACAGGAGAGGTTCAAAGCATAGAAAGTTAGAGTGTCAGTCCTCTTGTACTTAAGTCGGCATTGTGCCTTTTGAATTTCATTCCGATGCATTTTCTGTGTTTCATCGTCAATAGAACGGTGAAGGTATACAATAAACCTGAAGTGAAGCATCGGAATCTGAAACTGGAGTCACAGGAGAGGTTCAAAACATAGAAAGTGAGAGTGTCAGTCCTCCTGAACTTACGTCAGCATTGTGCCTTTTGTATTATATTCGGATGCAATTTCTGTGTTTCGTCGTCAATAAGAAGGTCCAAGGGATACTGTAAACCTGAAGTGAAGCATCGGAATCTAAAACTGGACTCACAGGAGAGATTCAAATAAAAGAAAGTTAGAGTGTCAGTCCTCTTGTACTTACGTCGGCATTGTGCATTTGTATTAAATTCGGATGAAAACTCTGTGTTTCATCGTCAATAAGAAGGTCCAAGGGATACAGTAAACCTGAAGTGAAGCATCGCAATCTAAAACTGGCCTCACAGGACAGGTTCGAATCATAGAAAGTTAGAGTGTCAGTCCTCTTTTACTTAAGGCGGCATTGTGCCTTTTGTAAGAAATTCCGATGCAATTTCTGTGTTTCATCGTCAATAAGAAGGTCCAAGGGATACAGTAAACCAGAAGTGAAGCATCGGAATCTAAGACTGGCCTCACAGGTCAGGTTCAAATCATAGAAAGTTAGAGTCTCAGTCCTCTTTTACTTAAGGTGGCATTGTGCCTTTTGTATGAAATTCCGATGCAAATTCAGTGTTTCATCGTCAATAAGAAAGTCCAAGGGATACAGTAAACCTGATGTGAAGCATCGGAATCTATAACTGGACTCACAGGAGAGGTTCAAATCATAGAAAGTAAGAGTGTTAGTCCTCTTGTACTTAAGTCGGCATTGTGCCTTTTGTATTAAATTCGGATGCAATTTCTGTGTTTCATTGTCAATAAGAAGGTCCAAGGGATACAGTAAACCTGACGTGAAGCATCGGAATCTAAAACTGGACTCACAGGAGAGGTTCTAATCATAGAAAGTGAGAGTGTCAGTCCTCTTGTACTTAAGTCGGCATTGTGCCTTTTGTATCAAATTCGGATGCAATTTCTGTGTTTCATCGTCAATAAGAAGGTGCAAGGTATACAGTAAACCTGAAGTGAAGCATCGGTATCTAAAAACGGACTCACAGGAGAGGATCAAATCATAGAGAGGAAGAGTGTCAGTCCTCTTGTACTTAAGTCGGCATTGTGCTTTTTGTATTATATTCCGATGCAATTTCTGAATTTCATCGTCAATAAGAAGGTGCAAGGTATACAGTAAACCTGAAGTGAAGCATCAGAATCTAAAACTGGACTCACAGGAGAGGTTTAAATCATAGAAAGAGAGAGTGTCAGTCCTCTTGTACTTAAGACGGCTTAGTGCCTTTTGTATTAAATTCGGATGCAATTTCTGTGTTTTATCTTCAATAAGAAGGTGCAAGGTACACAGTAAACCTGAAGTGAAGCATCGGAATCTAAAACTGGACTCACAGGAGAGGTTCAAATATAGAGATGGTGTCAGTCCTCTTGTACTTATGTCGGCATTGTGCCTTTTGAATTTAATTCCGATGCAATTTCTGTGTTACATCGTCAATAACAAGGTGCAAGGTATACAATAAACTTGAAGTGTAGCATCGGAATGTAAAACTGGACTCACAGGAGGGGTTCAAATCATAGAAAGAGAAAGTGTCAGTCCTCTTTTACTTAAGTCGGCATTGTGTCTTTTGTATTAAATTCGGATGCAATTTCTGTGTTTCATCGTCAATAAGAAGGTGCAAGGTATACAGTAAACCTGAAGTGAAGCAACGGAATTTAAAACTGGACTCACAGGAGAGGTTCAAATCATAGAGAGTTAGAGTGTCAGTCCTATTGTACTTAAGTCGGCATCTTGCCTTTTGTATTAAATTCAATTGCAATTTCTGTATTTCATCGTCAATAAGAAGGTGCAAGGTATACAGTAAACCTGAAGTGAAGCATCGGAATCTAAAACTGAACTCACAGGAGAAGTCAAATCAGAGAAAGAGAGAGTGACAGTCCTCTTGTACTTAAGTCGGCATTGTGCCTTTTGAATTTAATTCCGATGCAATTTCTGTGTTTCATCGTCAATACGAAGGTGCAAGGTATACAGTAAACCTGAAGTGAAGCATCGGAATCTAATACTGGACTCACAGGAGAGGTTAAAATCATAGAGAGTTAGAGTGTCAGTCCTCTTGTAGTTAAGTCGGCATTGTGCCTTTTGTATTAAATTTCGATGCAATTTCTGTGTTTCATCGTCATTAAGAAGTTCCAAGGGTTACAGTAAACCTGAAGTGAAGCATCGGAATCTGAAACTGGACTCACAGGAGACGTTCAAATCATAGATGGAGAGAGTGACAGTCCTCTTTTATTTAAGTCGGCATTGTGCATTTGGCATAAATTTCTGATGCAATTACTGTGTTTCATCGTCAATAAGAAGGTGCAAGGTATACAGTAAACGTGAAGTGAAGCATCGGAATCTAAAACTGGACTCACAGGAGAGGTTTAAATCATAGAAAGAGAGATTGTCAGTCGTCTTTAACTTAAGTTGGCATTGTGCCGCTTGTATTACATTCGTATGCAATTTCTGTGTTTCATCGTCGAGAAGAAGGACCAAGGTATACAATAAACTTGAAGTGAAGCATCGGAATCTAAAACAGGACTCATAGGAGAGGTTCAAATCATAGAGAGTTAGGGTGTCAGTCCTCTTGTACTTAAGTCGGCATTGTGCCTTTTCAATTTAATTCCGATGCAATTTACGTGTTTCATCGTCAATAAGAAGGTGCTAGGTATACAGTAAAACTGAAGTGAAGCATCGGAATCTAAAATTGGACTCAAGGGAGTGGTTCAAATCATAGAAAGGGAGAGTGTCAGTCCTCTTTTACTCAAGTCGGCATTGTGCCTTTTGTATTAAATTCGGATGCAATTTCTGTGTTTCACCGTCGATAAGAAGGAGCAAGGTATACGGTAAACCTGAAGTGAAGCATCGGAATCTAAATCTGGACTCACAGGAGAGGGTCATATCATAGAAAGAGAAAGTGACAGTCCTCTTTTACTTAAGTCGGCATTGTGCCTTTTATATTAAATTCGGATGCAATTTCTGTGTTTCATCGTCAATAAGAAGGTGCAAGGTATACAGTAAACCTGAAGTGAAGCATCGGAATCTAAAACTGGACTCACAGGAGAGGTTCAAATCATAGAGAGTTAGAATGTCAGTCCTCTTATACTTAAGTCGGCATTGTGTCTTTTGAATTTAATTCCGATGCAATTTCTGTGTATCATCGTAAATAAGAAGGTGCAAGGTATACAGTAAACCTGAAGTGAAGCATCGGAATCTAAAACAATACTCACAGGAGAAGTCCGAATCATAGAAAGAGAGAGTGACAGTCCTCTTTACTTAAGTCGGCATTGTGCTTTTGTATTAAATTCGGATGGAATTTCTGTGTTTCATCGTCAATCAGAAGGTCCAAGTGATACAGTAAACCTGAAGTGAAGCATCGGAATCTAAAACTGGACTCACAGCAGAGGTTCAAATCATAGTGAGTTAGAGTGTTAGTCCTCTTTGACTTGAGTCGGCATTGTGTTTTTGAATTTAATTCCGATGCAATTTCTGTGTTTCATCGTCAATAAGAAGATGCAAGGCATACAGTAATCCTGAAGTGAAGCATCAAATTCCAAAACTGGACTCACAGGAGAGGTTGAAATCATAGAGAAAGAGAGTGTCAGTCCTCTTATACTTAAGCCGTCATTGTGCTTTTTGTATTAAATACGGATGCAATTTCTGTGTTTCATCTTCAATAAGAATGTCCAAGGGATTCAGTAAACCTCAAGTGAAGCATTGGCATCTATAACTGGACTCACAGGAGAGGTTCAAATCATAGAAAGTGAGAGTGTCTGTCCTCCTGTACTTAAGTCGGTATTGTGCCTTTTGAATTTAATTCCGATGCAATTTCTGAGTTTCATCGTCAATAGGACGGTGCAAGGTATACAATAAACTTGAAGTGAAGCATCGGAATCTAAAACTGGACTCACAGGAGAGGTTCAAATCATAGAAAGTGAGAGTGTCTGTCCTCCTGTACTTAAGTCGGTATTGTGCCTTTTGTATTATATTCGGATGCAATTTCTGTGTTTCGTCGTCAATAAGAAGGTCCAAGGGATACTGTAAACCTGAAGTGAAGCATCGGAATCTAAAACTGGACTCACAGGAGAGATTCAAATTGTAGAAGGTAAGAGTGTCAGTCCTCTTGTACTTAAGTTGGCATTGTGCCTTTTGTATTAATTTCGGATGCAATTTCTGTGTTTCATCGTCAATAAGAAGGTCCAAAAGTAACAGAAAACCTAAGTGAAGCATCGAAATCTAAAACTGGACTCACAGGAGAGGTTCAAATCATAAAAAGTGATAGTGTCAGTCCTCTTGTAACTAAGTCGGCATTGTGCCTTTTGTGTTAAATTGGGATACAATTTCTTTGTTTCATCATAAATAAGAAGGTGCAAGGTATACAGTTAACCTGAAGTGAAGCATCGGAATCTAAAACAGGACTCACAGGAGAGGTTCAAATTGTAGAAAGTTAGAGTGTCAGTCCTCTTGTACTTAAGTCGGCATTGTGCCTTTTGAATTTAATTCCGATGCAATTTCTGAGTTTCATCGTCAATAAGATGGTCCAAGGGATACAGTAAACCTAAAGTGAAGCATAGGAATCTAAAACTGGACTCACAGGAGAGGTTCATATCATAGAAAGTTAGAGTGTCAGTCCTCTTGTACTTAAGTCGGCATTGTGTCTTTTGAACTTAATTCCGATGCATTTTCTGTGCTTCATCTTCAATAAGAAGGTCCATGGTATACAGTAAACCTGAAGTTAAGCTTTGGAATCTAAAACTGGTCTCACAGGAGAGGTTCAAATCATAGGAAGTTAGAGTCTCAGTCCTCTTGTACTTAAGTCGGCATTGTGACTTTTGTATTAAATTCGGATGCAATTTCTGCGTTTCATCGTCAATAACAAGGTCCAAGGGATACAGTAACCCTGAAGTGAAGCATCGGAATCTAAAACTGGACTCATAGGAGAGGTTCAAATCATAGAATGTTAGAGTGTCAGTCCTCTTGTACTTCATTCGGCATTATGCCTTTTGTATTAAATTCGGATACAATTTCTGTGTTTCATCGTCAATAAGAAGGTCCAAGGGATACAGTAAACCTAAGTGAAGCATCGGAATCTAAAACTGGACTCACAGGAGAAGTTCAAATCATAGAAAATGAGAGTGTCAGTCCTCTTGTATTTAAGTCGGCATTGTGCCTTTCGAATTTAATTCCGATGCAATTTCTGTGTTTCATCGTCAATAAGAAGGTGCAAGGTATACAGTAAACCTGAAGAGAAGCATCGGAATCTAAAACTGGACTCACAGGAGAGGTTCAAATCATAGAGTGTTAGAGTGTCAGTCCTCTTGTACTTAAGTCGGCATTGTGTCTTTTGAATCTAATTCTGATGCAATTTCTGTGTTTCATCGTCGATAAGAAGGTGCAAGGGATACAGTAAACATGAAGTGAAGCATCGGAATCTAAAACTGGACTCACAGGAGAGGTTCAAATCATGGAGAGTTTGAGTGTCAATCCTCCTTTACTTAAGTCGGCATTGTGTCTTTTGTATTAAATTCCGATGCAATTTCTGTGTTTCATCGTCAATAAGAATGTGCAAGTCATACAGTAAACCTGAAGTGAAGCATCGGAATCTAAAACTGGACTCACAGGAGAGGTTCTAACCATAGAAAGTGACCGTGTCAGTCCTCTTTTACTTATGTCGGCATTGTGACTTTTGTATTAAATTCGGATGCATTTTCTATGTTTCATCGTCAACAAGAAGGCCCATGATATACAGTAAACCTGAAGTGAAGCATCGGAATCTAAAATTGAACTCACAAGACAGGTTCAAACCAAAGAAAGTGAGAGTGTCAGTCCTCCTTTACTTATGTCGGCATTGTGCCTTCTGTATTACATTCGGATGCAATTTATGTGTTTCATCGTCAATAAGAAGGTCGAAGGGATACAGTAAACCTGAAGTGATGCATAGGAATCTAAAACTGGACTCACAGGAGAGGTTCATATCATAGAAAGTTAGAGTGTCAGTCCTCTTGTACTTAAGTCGGCATTGTGCCTTTTGAATTTAATTCCGATGCAATTTCTGTGTTTCATCGTCAATAAGAAGGTCCAAGGGATACAGTAAACCTGAAGTGAAGCATCGGAATCTAATACTGGACTCACAGGAGAGGTTCAAAGCATAGAAAGTTAGAGTGTCAGTCCTCTTGTACTTAAGTCGGCATTGTGCCTTTTGAATTTCATTCCGATGCATTTTCTGTGTTTCATCGTCAATAGAACGGTGAAGGTATACAATAAACCTGAAGTGAAGCATCGGAATCTGAAACTGGAGTCACAGGAGAGGTTCAAAACATAGAAAGTGAGAGTGTCAGTCCTCCTGAACTTACGTCAGCATTGTGCCTTTTGTATTATATTCGGATGCAATTTCTGTGTTTCGTCGTCAATAAGAAGGTCCAAGGGATACTGTAAACCTGAAGTGAAGCATCGGAATCTAAAACTGGACTCACAGGAGAGATTCAAATAAAAGAAAGTTAGAGTGTCAGTCCTCTTGTACTTACGTCGGCATTGTGCATTTGTATTAAATTCGGATGAAAACTCTGTGTTTCATCGTCAATAAGAAGGTCCAAGGGATACAGTAAACCTGAAGTGAAGCATCGCAATCTAAAACTGGCCTCACAGGACAGGTTCGAATCATAGAAAGTTAGAGTGTCAGTCCTCTTTTACTTAAGGCGGCATTGTGCCTTTTGTAAGAAATTCCGATGCAATTTCTGTGTTTCATCGTCAATAAGAAGGTCCAAGGGATACAGTAAACCAGAAGTGAAGCATCGGAATCTAAGACTGGCCTCACAGGTCAGGTTCAAATCATAGAAAGTTAGAGTCTCAGTCCTCTTTTACTTAAGGTGGCATTGTGCCTTTTGTATGAAATTCCGATGCAAATTCAGCGTTTCATCGTCAATAAGAAAGTCCAAGGGATACAGTAAACCTGATGTGAAGCATCGGAATCTATAACTGGACTCACAGGAGAGGTTCAAATCATAGAAAGTGAGAGTGTTAGTCCTCTTGTACTTAAGTCGGCATTGTGCCTTTTGTATTAAATTCGGATGCAATTTCTGTGTTTCATTGTCAATAAGAAGGTCCAAGGGATACAGTAAACCTGACGTGAAGCATCGGAATCTAAAACTGGACTCACAGGAGAGGTTCTAATCATAGAAAGCGAGAGTGTCAGTCCTCTTGTACTTAAGTCGGCATTGTGCCTTTTGTATCAAATTCGGATGCAATTTCTGTGTTTCATCGTCAATAAGAAGGTGCAAGGTATACAGTAAACCTGAAGTGAAGCATCGGTATCTAAAAACGGACTCACAGGAGAGGATCAAATCATAGAGAGGAAGAGTGTCAGTCCTCTTGTACTTAAGTCGGCATTGTGCTTTTTGTATTATATTCCGATGCAATTTCTGAATTTCATCGTCAATAAGAAGGTGCAAGGTATACAGTAAACCTGAAGTGAAGCATCAGAATCTAAAACTGGACTCACAGGAGAGGTTTAAATCATAGAAAGAGAGAGTGTCAGTCCTCTTGTACTTAAGACGGCTTAGTGCCTTTTGTATTAAATTCGGATGCAATTTCTGTGTTTTATCTTCAATAAGAAGGTGCAAGGTACACAGTAAACCTGAAGTGAAGCATCGGAATCTAAAACTGGACTCACAGGAGAGGTTCAAATATAGAGATGGTGTCAGTCCTCTTATACTTATGTCGGCATTGTGCCTTTTGAATTTAATTCCGATGCAATTTCTGTGTTACATCGTCAATAACAAGGTGCAAGGTATACAATAAACTTGAAGTGTAGCATCGGAATGTAAAACTGGACTCACAGGAGGGGTTCAAATCATAGAAAGAGAAAGTGTCAGTCCTCTTTTACTTAAGTCGGCATTGTGTCTTTTGTATTAAATTCGGATGCAATTTCTGTGTTTCATCGTCAATAAGAAGGTGCAAGGTATACAGTAAACCTGAAGTGAAGCAACGGAATTTAAAACTGGACTCACAGGAGAGGTTCAAATCATAGAGAGTTAGAGTGTCAGTCCTATTGTACTTAAGTCGGCATCTTGCCTTTTGTATTAAATTCAATTGCAATTTCTGTATTTCATCGTCAATAAGAAGGTGCAAGGTATACAGTAAACCTGAAGTGAAGCATCGGAATCTAAAACTGAACTCACAGGAGAAGTCAAATCAGAGAAAGAGAGAGTGACAGTCCTCTTGTACTTAAGTCGGCATTGTGCCTTTTGAATTTAATTCCGATGCAATTTCTGTGTTTCATCGTCAATACGAAGGTGCAAGGTATACAGTAAACCTGAAGTGAAGCATCGGAATCTAATACTGGACTCACAGGAGAGGTTAAAATCATAGAGAGTTAGAGTGTCAGTCCTCTTGTAGTTAAGTCGGCATTGTGCCTTTTGTATTAAATTTCGATGCAATTTCTGTGTTTCATCGTCATTAAGAAGTTCCAAGGGTTACAGTAAACCTGAAGTGAAGCATCGGAATCTGAAACTGGACTCACAGGAGACGTTCAAATCATAGATGGAGAGAGTGACAGTCCTCTTTTATTTAAGTCGGCATTGTGCATTTGGCATAAATTTCTGATGCAATTACTGTGTTTCATCGTCAATAAGAAGGTGCAAGGTATACAGTAAACGTGAAGTGAAGCATCGGAATCTAAAACTGGACTCACAGGAGAGGTTTAAATCATAGAAAGAGAGATTGTCAGTCGTCTTTAACTTAAGTTGGCATTGTGCCGTTTGTATTACATTCGTATGCAATTTCTGTGTTTCATCGTCGAGAAGAAGGACCAAGGTATACAATAAACTTGAAGTGAAGCATCGGAATCTAAAACAGGACTCATAGGAGAGGTTCAAATCATAGAGAGTTAGGGTGTCAGTCCTCTTGTACTTAAGTCGGCATTGTGCCTTTTCAATTTAATTCCGATGCAATTTACGTGTTTCATCGTCAATAAGAAGGTGCTAGGTATACAGTAAAACTGAAGTGAAGCATCGGAATCTAAAATTGGACTCAAGGGAGTGGTTCAAATCATAGAAAGGGAGAGTGTCAGTCCTCTTTTACTCAAGTCGGCATTGTGCCTTTTGTATTAAATTCGGATGCAATTTCTGTGTTTCACCGTCGATAAGAAGGAGCAAGGTATACGGTAAACCTGAAGTGAAGCATCGGAATCTAAATCTGGACTCACAGGAGAGGGTCAAATCATAGAAAGAGAAAGTGACAGTCCTCTTTTACTTAAGTCGGCATTGTGCCTTTTATATTAAATTCGGATGCAATTTCTGTGTTTCATCGTCAATAAGAAGGTGCAAGGTATACAGTAAACCTGAAGTGAAGCATCGGAATCTAAAACTGGACTCACAGGAGAGGTTCAAATCATAGAGAGTTAGAATGTCAGTCCTCTTATACTTAAGTCGGCATTGTGTCTTTTGAATTTAATTCCGATGCAATTTCTGTGTATCATCGTAAATAAGAGGGTGCAAGGTATACAGTAAACCTGAAGTGAAGCATCGGAATCTAAAACAATACTCACAGGAGAAGTCCGAATCATAGAAAGAGAGAGTGACAGTCCTCTTTACTTAAGTCGGCATTGTGCTTTTGTATTAAATTCGGATGGAATTTCTGTGTTTCATCGTCAATCAGAAGGTCCAAGTGATACAGTAAACCTGAAGTGAAGCATCGGAATCTAAAACTGGACTCACAGCAGAGGTTCAAATCATAGTGAGTTAGAGTGTTAGTCCTCTTTGACTTGAGTCGGCATTGTGTTTTTGAATTTAATTCCGATGCAATTTCTGTGTTTCATCGTCAATAAGAAGATGCAAGGCATACAGTAATCCTGAAGTGAAGCATCAAATTCCAAAACTGGACTCACAGGAGAGGTTGAAATCATAGAGAAAGAGAGTGTCAGTCCTCTTATACTTAAGCCGTCATTGTGCTTTTTGTATTAAATACGGATGCAATTTCTGTGTTTCATCTTCAATAAGAATGTCCAAGGGATTCAGTAAACCTCAAGTGAAGCATTGGCATCTATAACTGGACTCACAGGAGAGGTTCAAATCATAGAAAGAGTGAGTGTCAGTCCTCTTTTACTTAAGTCGGCATTGTGCCCTTTGTATTAAATCAGGATGCAACTTCTGTGTTTCATCGTCAATAAGACGGTCCAAGGGATACAGTAAACCTCAAGTGAAGCATCGGAATCTAAAACTGGACTCACAGGAGAGATTCAAATCGTAGAAAGTGAGAGTGTTAGTCCTCTTGTACTTAAGTCGTCATTGTGCCTTTTGTATTAAATTCGGATGCAAACTCTGTGTTTCATCGTCAAGAAGATGGTCCAAGGGATACAGTAAACCTGAAGTGAAGCATCGGAATCTAAAACTGGACTGACAGGAGAGGTTCAAAACATAGACAGTTAGAGGGTCAGTCCTCTTGTACTTAACTCGGCATTGTGCCTTTTGTATTAAATTCGGATGCAATTTCTGTGTCTCATCGTCAATAAGAAGGTCCAAATTATACAGTAAACCTATGGTGAAGCATCGGAATCTAAAACTGGACTCACAGGAGAGGTTCAAATCACAGAATGTGATAGTGTCAGTCCTCCTTTACTTAAGTCGGCATTGTGCCTTTTGTATTAAATTCGGATGCAATTTCAGTGTTTCATCGTCAATAAGAAGGACCAAGGGATACAGTAAACCTAAAGTGAAGCATCGGAATCTAAAACTGGACTCACAGGAGAGGTTCAAATCATAGAAAGTGAGAGTGTCAGTCCTCCTGTACTTAAGTCTTCATTGTGCCTTTTGTATTAAATTCCGATGCAATCTCTTTGTTTCATCGTCAATAAGAAGGTGCAAGGTATACAGTAGACCTGAAGTGAAGCATCGGAATCTAAAACTGGACTCACAGGAGAGGTTCAAATCATAGAAAGGGAGAGTTTCAGTCCTCTTGTAGTTAAGTCGGCTTTGTGCTTCTTTTGTATTATATTAGGATGCAATTTCTGTGTTTCATCGTCACTAAGAATGTCCAAGGGATACAGTAAACCTGAAGTGAAGCATTGGAATCTAAAACTGGACTCACAGGAGGGGTTCAAATCATAGATAATTATAGTGTCAGTCCACTTATACTTAAGTCGGCATTGTGTCGTTTGAATTTAATTCCGATGCAATTTCTGTGTTTCATCGTCAATAAGATGGTGCAAGGTATACAGTCAACCTGAAGTGAAGCATCGGAATCTAAAACTGGACTCACAGGAGAGGTTCATATCATAGAGGGTTAGAGTGTCAGTCCTCTTGTACTTATGTCGGCATTGCGCCTTTTGAATTTAATTCCGATGCAATTTCTGTGTTTCATCGTCAATAAGGAGGTGCAAGGTATACAGTAAACCTGAAGTGAAGCATCGGAATCCAAAGCTGGACTAACAGGAAAGGTTCAAATATAGAGAGTTAGAGTGTTAGTCCTCTTGTACTTAAGTCGGCATTGTGCCTTTTGAATTTAACTCCGATGCAATTTTTGTGTTTCATCGTCAATAAGACGGTGCAATGTATACAGTAAACCTAAAGGGAAGCATCGGAATCTAATACTGGACTCACAGGAAAGGTTCAAATCATAGACAGTGAGAGTGTCAGTCCTCCTGTACTTAAGTCTTCATTGTGCCTTTTGTATTAAATTCCGATGCAATCTCTTTGTTTCATCGTCAATAAGAAGGTGCAAGGTATACAGTAGACCTGAAGTGAAGCATCGGAATCTAAAACTGGACTCACAGGAGCGGTTCAAATCATAGAAAGGGAGAGTGTCAGTCCTCTTGTAGTTAAGTCGGCATTGTGCTTCTTTTGTATTATATTAGGATGCAATTTCTGTGTTTCATCGTCACTAAGAATGTCCAAGGGATACAGTAAACCTGAAGTGAAGCATCGGAATCTAAAACTGGACTCACAGGAGGGGTTCAAATCATAGATAATTAGAGTGTCAGTCCACTTATACTTAAGTCGGCATTGTGTCGTTTGAATTTAATTCCGATGCATTTCTGTGTTTCATCGTCAATAAGATGGTGCAAGGTATACAGTCTACCTGAAGTGAAGCATCGGAATCTAAAACTGGACTCACAGGAGAGGTTCAAATCATAGAGGGTTAGAGTGTCAGTCCTCTTGTACTTATGTCGGCATTGCGCCTTTTGAACTTAATTCCGATGCAATTTCTGTGTTTCATCGTCAATAAGGAGGTGCAAGGTATACAGTAAACCTGAAGTGAAGCATCGGAATCCAAAACTGGACTCACAGGAAAGGTTCAAATATAGAGAGTTAGATTGTTAGTCCTCTTGTACTTCAGTCGGCATTGTGCCTTTTGAATTTAATTCCGATGCAATTTTTGTGTTTCATCGTCAATAAGACGGTCCAAGGAATACAGTAAACCTGAAGTGAAGCATCGGAATCTAAAACTGGACTCACAGGAGAGGTTCAAATCATACAAAGTGAGAGTGTCAGTCCTCTTGTACATAAGTCGGCATTGTGCCTTTAGTATTCAATTCCGATGCAATTTCTGTGTTTCATCGTCAATAAGAAGGTGCAAGGTATACAGTAAACCTTAAGTGAAGCATCGGAATCTAAAACTGGACTGACAGGAGAGGTTCAAATCATAGGAAGAAAAAGTGACAGTCCTCTTGTACTTAAGTCGGCATTGTGCCTTTTGTATTAAATTCGGATGCAATTTCTGTGTTTAATCGTCAATAAGAAGGTCCAAGGTATACAGTAAACCTGAAGTGTAGCATCGGAATCTAAAACTGGACTCACAGGAGTGGTTCAATTCATAGAAAGTGAGAGTGTCAGGCCCCTTGTACTTAAGTCGGAATTGTGCATTTTGTATTAAAATCTAATGATATTTCTGTTTTTCATCGTTAATAAGAAGGACCAAGGTATACAGTAAACCTGAAGTGAAGCATCGGAATCTGATACTGAACTCACAGGAGAAGTTCAAATCATAGAAAGGGAGAGTGTCAGTCCTCTTGTACATTAGTCGGCATTGTGCCCTTTTGTATTAAATTCGGATGCAATTTCTGTGTTTCATCGTCAATAAGAAGGTACAAGGTATACAGTAAACCTGAAGTGAACTATCGGAATTTAAACTGGACTCACAGGAGAGGTTCAAATCATTGACAGTGAGAGTGTCAGTCCTCTTGTACTTAAGTCGGCATTGTGCCTTTTGTATTAAATTCGGATGCAATTTCTGTGTTTCGTCGTCAATTAGAAGGACAAAGGGATACAGTAAACCTGAAGTGAAGCATCGGAATCTAAAACTGGACTCACAGGAGAGGTTCAAATCATAGAAAGAAAAAGTGACAGTCCTCTTGTACTTAAGTCGGCATTGTGCCTTTTGTATTAAATTCGGATGCAATTTCTGTGTTTCATCGTCAATAAGAAGGTCCAAGGGATACAGTAAACCTGAAGTGAAACATCGGAATCTAAAACTGGACTCACAGGAGAGGCTCAAAACATAGAAAGGAAGAGTGTCAGTCCTCTTGTACATTAGTCGGCATTGTGCCCTTTTGTATTAAGTTCGGATGCAATTTCTGTGTTTCATCGTCAATAAGAAGGTACAAGGTATACAGTAAACCTGAAGTGAACTATCGGAATTTAAACTGGACTCACAGGAGAGGTTCAAATCATTGACAGTGAGAGTGTCAGTCCTCTTGTACTTAAGTCGGCATTGTGCCTTTTGTATTAAATTCGGATGCAATTTCTGTGTTTAATCGTCAATAAGAAGGTCCCAGGTATACAGTAAACCTGAAGTGAAGCATCTGAATCTAAAACTGGACTCACAGGAGAGGTTCAATTCATAGAAAGTGAGAGTGTCAGGCCACTTGTACTTAAGTCGGCATTGTGCATTTTGTATTAAATTCTAATGAAATTTCTGTTTTTCATCGTCAATAAGAAGGACCAAGGTATACAGTAAACCTGAAGTTAAGCATCGGAATCTGATACTGATCTCACAGGAGAAGTTCATATCATAGAAAGGGAGAGTGTCAGTCCTCTTGTACTTAGGTCGGCATTGTGCCTTTTGTATTAAATTCGGATGCAATTTCTGTGTTTCATCGTCAATAAGAACGTGCAAGGTATACAGTAAACCTGAAATGAAGCATCGGAATCAAAACTGGACTCAAAGGAGTGGTTCAAATCATAGAAAGAGAGAGTGTCAGTCCTCTTTTACTTAAGTAGGCCTTTTGTATTAAATTCGGATGCAATTTCTGTGTTTCATCGTCAATAAGAAGGTACAAGGTATACAGTAAACCTGAAGTTAACTATCGGAATTTAAACTGGACTCAAAGGAGAAGTTCAAATCATTGAAAGTGAGAGTGTCAGTCCTCTTGTACTTAAGTCGGCATTGTGCCTTTTATATTTAATTCCGATGCCATTTCTGTGTTTCATCGTCAATAAGAAGGTGCAAGGTATACAGTAAACCTGAAGTGAAGCATCGGAATCCAAAACTGGACTCACAGGAAAGGTTCAAATATAGAGAGTTAGATTGTTAGTCCTCTTGTACTTCAGTCGGCATTGTGCCTTTTGAATTTAATTCCGATGCAATTTTTGTGTTTCATCGTCAATAAGACGGTCCAAGGAATACAGTAAACCTGAAGTGAAGCATCGGAATCTAAAACTGGACTCACAGGAGAGGTTCAAATCATACAAAGTGAGAGTGTCAGTCCTCTTGTACATAAGTCGGCATTGTGCCTTTAGTATTCAATTCCGATGCAATTTCTGTGTTTCATCGTCAATAAGAAGGTGCAAGGTATACAGTAAACCTTAAGTGAAGCATCGGAATCTAAAACTGGACTGACAGGAGAGGTTCAAATCATAGGAAGAAAAAGTGACAGTCCTCTTGTACTTAAGTCGGCATTGTGCCTTTTGTATTAAATTCGGATGCAATTTCTGTGTTTAATCGTCAATAAGAAGGTCCAAGGTATACAGTAAACCTGAAGTGTAGCATCGGAATCTAAAACTGGACTCACAGGAGTGGTTCAATTCATAGAAAGTGAGAGTGTCAGGCCCCTTGTACTTAAGTCGGAATTGTGCATTTTGTATTAAAATCTAATGATATTTCTGTTTTTCATCGTTAATAAGAAGGACCAAGGTATACAGTAAACCTGAAGTGAAGCATCGGAATCTAAAACTGGACTCACAGGAGAGGTTCAAATCATAGAAAGAAAAAGTGACAGTCCTCTTGTACTTAAGTCGGCATTGTGCCTTTTGTATTAAATTCGGATGCAATTTCTGTGTTTCATCGTCAATAAGAAGGTCCAAGGGATACAGTAAACCTGAAGTGAAACATCGGAATCTAAAACTGGACTCACAGGAGAGGCTCAAAACATAGAAAGGAAGAGTGTCAGTCCTCTTGTACATTAGTCGGCATTGTGCCCTTTTGTATTAAATTCGGATGCAATTTCTGTGTTTCATCGTCAATAAGAAGGTACAAGGTATACAGTAAACCTGAAGTGAACTATCGGAATTTAAACTGGACTCACAGGAGAGGTTCAAATCATTGACAGTGAGAGTGTCAGTCCTCTTGTACTTAAGTCGGCATTGTGCCTTTTGTATTAAATTCGGATGCAATTTCTGTGTTTAATCGTCAATAAGAAGGTCCCAGGTATACAGTAAACCTGAAGTGAAGCATCTGAATCTAAAACTGGACTCACAGGAGAGGTTCAATTCATAGAAAGTGAGAGTGTCAGGCCACTTGTACTTAAGTCGGCATTGTGCATTTTGTATTAAATTCTAATGAAATTTCTGTTTTTCATCGTCAATAAGAAGGACCAAGGTATACAGTAAACCTGAAGTTAAGCATCGGAATCTGATACTGATCTCACAGGAGAAGTTCATATCATAGAAAGGGAGAGTGTCAGTCCTCTTGTACTTAAGTCGGCATTGTGCCTTTTGTATTAAATTCGGATGCAATTTCTGTGTTTCATCGTCAATAAGAACGTGCAAGGTATACAGTAAACCTGAAATGAAGCATCGGAATCAAAACTGGACTCAAAGGAGTGGTTCAAATCATAGAAAGAGAGAGTGTCAGTCCTCTTTTACTTAAGTAGGCCTTTTGTATTAAATTCGGATGCAATTTCTGTGTTTCATCGTCAATAAGAAGGTACAAGGTATACAGTAAACCTGAAGTTAACTATCGGAATTTAAACTGGACTCAAAGGAGAAGTTCAAATCATTGAAAGTGAGAGTGTCAGTCCTCTTGTACTTAAGTCGGCATTGTGCCTTTTATATTTAATTCCGATGCCATTTCTGTGTTTCATCGTCAATAAGAAGGTGCAAGGTATACAGTAAACCTGAAGTGAAGCATCGGAATCCAAAACTGGACTCACAGGAGAGGTTAATAATCATAGGGAGTTAGAGTGACAGTCCTCTTGTACTTAAGTCGGCATTTTGCCTTTTGAATTTAATTCCGATGCGATTCTTGTGTTTCATCGTCAATAAGACAGTGCAAGGTATACAGTAAACCTGATGTGAAGCATCGGAATCTAAAACTGGACTCACAGGAGAGGTTCAAATCATAGAAAGTGAGAGTGTCAGTCCTCTTGTACTTAAGTCGGCATTGTGATTTATAATTAAATTCCGATGCAACTTCTGTGTTTCATCGTCAATAAGAAGGTGCAAGGCATACAGTAAACCTGAAGTGAAGCATCGGGATCTAGAACTGGGCTCACAGGAGGGGTTAAAATCATAGAAAGAGAGAGTGACAGTCCTCTTTTACTTAAGTCGGCATTGTGCCTTTTGTATTAAATTCGAATGAAATTTCTGTGTTTCATCGTCAATGAGAAGGTCCAAGGTATACAGTAAACCTGAAGTGAAGCATCGGAATCTGAAACTAGACTCACTGGAGAGGTTCAAATCATAGAATGAGAGAGTGTCAGTCCTCTTGTACTGAAGTCGGCGTTGTGCCTTTTGTATTAAATTCGGATGCAATGTCTGTGTTTCATCGTCAATAAGAAGGTGCAAGGGATACCGTAAACCTGAAGTGAAGCATCGGAATCTAAATCTGGACTCTCAGGAGAGGTTCAAATCATAGAAAGTGAGAGTGTCAGTCCTCTTGTACTCAAGTCGGCATTGTGCCTTTTGTATTAAATTCGGATGCAATTTCTGTGTTTCATCGTCAATAAGAAGGTCCAAGGGATACAGTAAACCTGAAGTGAAGCATCGGAACCTATAACTGGACTCACAGGACAGGTTCAAATCATAGATAGTTAGAGTGTCAGTCCACTTGTACTTAAGTCGGCATTGTGTCTTTTGAATGTAATTCCGATGCAATTTCTGTGTTTCATCGCCAATATGAAGGTGCAAGGTATACAGTAAACCTGAAGTGAAGCATCGGAAACTAAAACTGGATTCACAGGAGAGGTTCAAATCATAGAGAGTTAGAATGTCAGTCCTCTTGCACTTAAGTCGGCATTGTGCCTTCTGAATTTAATTCCGATGCAATTTCTGTGTTTCATCGTCAATAGGAAGGTGCAAGGTATACAGTAAACCTGAAGTGAAGCATCGGAATCTAAAACCGGACTCACAGGATAGGTTCAAATCATAGAAAGAGAGAGTGTCAGTCCACTTTTACGGAAGTCGGCCTTTTGTATTAAAGTCGGATGCAATTTCTGTGTTTCATCGTCAATAAGAAGGTCCAAGGTATATAGTAAACCTGAAGTGAAGCATCGGAATCTAAAACTGGACTCACAGGAGAGGTTCAAATCATGGAAAGGGTGAGTGTCAGTCCTCTTGTACATAAGTCGGCATTGTGCCTTTTGTATGAAATTCGGATGCAATTTCTGTGTTTCATCGTCAATAAGAAGGTCCAAGGGATACAGTAAACCTGAAGTGAAGCATCGGAATCTAAAACTGGACTCACAGGAGAGGTTAAATCATAGAAAGGGAGAGAGTCAGTTCTCTTTTACTTAAGTCGGCATTGTGCCTTTTGTATTAAATTCGGATGCAATTTCTGTATTTCATCGTCAATAAGAAGGTCCAAGGGATACAGTAAACCTGAAGTGAAGCATCGGAATCTAAAACTGGACTCACAGGAGTGTTTCAAATCATAGATAGAGAGAGTGACTCTCCTCTTTTACTTAAGTCGGCATTGTGCCTCTTGTATTTAATTCCGATGCAATTTCAGTGTTTCATCGTCAATAAGAAAGTGCAAGGTGTACAGTAAACCTGAAGTGAAGCATCGGAATCCAAAACTGGACTCACAGGAGAGGTTCAAATCATAGGGAGTTAGAGTGTCAGTCCTCTTGTACTTAAGTCGGCATTTTGCCTTTTAAATTTAATTCCGATGCAATTCTTGTGTTTCATCGTCAATAATACGGTGCAAGGTATACAGTAAACCTGAAGTGAAGCATCGGAATCTAAAACTGGACTCACAGGAGAGGTTCAAATCATAGAAAGTGAGAGTGTCAGTCCTCTTGTACTTAAGTCGGCATTGTGCCTTTTGTATTAAATTCGGATGAAATTTCTGTGTTTCATCGTCAATGAGAAGGTCCAAGGTATACAGTCAACTTGAAGTTAAGCATCGGAATCTAAAACTGGACTCACAGGAGAGGTTCAAATCATAGAGAGTTAGAGTGTCAGTCCTCTTTTACAAATATCGGCATTGCGCCTTTTGAATTTAATTCCGATGCAATTTCTGTGTTTCATCGTCAATAAGAAGGTGCAAGGTATACAGTAAACCTGAATTGAAGCATCGGAATCCAAAACTCGACTCACAGGAGATGTTCAAATCATAGAAAGAGAGAGTGTCAGTCTTCTTTTACTTAAATCGGCATTGTGCCTTTTGAATTAAATTCGGATGCAATTTCTGTATTTCATAGTCAATAAGAATGTCCAAGGGATACAGTAAACCTGACGTAAAGCATCGGAATCTAAAACTGGACTCAAAGGAGAGGTTCAAATCATAGATAGTTGGAGTGTCAGTCCTCTTGTACCTAAGTCGGCATAGTGTCTTTGGATATTTAAATCCGATGCAATTTCTGTGTTTCATCGTCAATAAAGAGGTGCAAGGTATACAGTAAACCTGAAGTGAAGCATCGGAATCCAAAACTGGACTCATAGGAGAGGTTCAAATATAGAGAGTTAGAGTGTTAGTCCTCTTGTACTTAAGACGGCATTGTGCCTTTTGAATTAAATTCCGATGCAATTTTTGTGTTTCATCGTCTATAAGACGGTCCAAGGAATACAGTAAACCTGAAGTGAAGCATCAGAATCTAAAACTGGACTCACAGGAGAGGTTCAAACCATACAAAGTGAGAGTGTCAGTCCTCTTGTACTTAAGTCGGCATTGTGCCTTTAGTATTCAATTCCGATGCAATTTCTGTGTTTCATCGTCAATAGGAAGGTGCAAGGTATACAGTAAACCTGAAGTGAAGCATCTGAATCTAAAACTGGACTCACAGGAGAGGTTCAATTCATAGAAAGTGAGAGTGTCAGGCCTCTTGCACTTAATTCGGCATTGTGCATTTTCTATTAAATTCTAATGAAATTTCTGTTTTTCATCGTCAATAAGATGGACCAAGGTATACAGTAAACCTTAAGTGAAGCATCGGAATGTGATACTGAACTCACAATAGAAGTTCATATCATAGAAAGGGAGAGTGTCAGTTCTCTTGTACTTAAGTCGGCATTCTGTCTTTTGTATTAAATTCGGATGCAATTTCTGTGTTTCATCGTCAATAAGAACGTGCAAGGTATACAGTAAACCTGAAGTGAAACATCGGAATCAAAACTGGACTCACAGGAGAGGTTCAAATCATAGAAAGAGAGAGTGTCAGTCCTCTTTTACTTAAGTAGGCCTTTTGTATTAAATTCGGATGCAATATCTGTGTTTCATCGTCAATAAGAAGGTCCAAGGGATACAGTAAACCTGAAGTGAAGCATCGGAATCTAAAACTGGACTCACAGGAGAGGTTCAAATCATAGAAAGGAAGAGTGTCAGTCCTCTTGTACATAAGTCGGCATTGTGCCCTTTTGTATTAAATTCGGATGCAATTTCTGTGTTTCATCGTCAATAAGAAGGTGCAAGGTATACAGTAAACCTGAAATGAAGCATCGGAATCCAAAACTGGACTCACAGGAGAGGTTCGAACCATAGGGAGTTAGAGTGTCAGTCCTCTTGTACTTAAGTCGGCATTTTGCCTTTTGAATTTAATTCCGATGCGATTCTTGTGTTTCATCGTCAATAAGACGGTGCAAGGTATACAGTAAACCTGATGTGAAGCATCGGAATCTAAAACTGGACTCACAGGAGAGGTTCAAATCATAGAAAGTGAGAGTGTCAGTCCCCTTGTACTTAAGTCGGCATTGTGATTTATAATTAAATTCCTATGCAATTTCTGTGTTTCATCGTCAATAAGAAGATGCAAGGTATACAGTAAACCTGAAGTGAAGCATCGGGATCTAGAACTGGGCTCACAGGAGGGGTTAAAATCATAGAAAGAGAGAGTGACAGTCCTCTTTTACTTAAGTCGGCATTGTGCCCTTTGTATTAAATTCGGATGAAATTTCTGTGTTTCATTTTCAATGAGAAGGTCCAAGGTATACAGTAAACCTGAAGTAAAGCATCGGAATCTGAAACTAAACTTACTGGAGAGGATCAAATCATAGAATGGGAGAGTGTCAGTCCTCTTGTACTGAAGTCGGCGTTGTGCCTTTTGTATTAAATTCGGATGCAATGTCTGTGTTTCATCGTCAATAAGAAGGTGCAAGGTATACAGTAAACCTGAAGTGAAGCATCGGGATCTAGAACTGGGCTCACAGGAGAGGTTAAAATCATAGAAAGAGAGAGTGACAGTCCTCTTTTACTTAAGTCGGCATTGTGCCTTTTGTATTAAATTCGGATGCAATTTCTGTGTTTCATCGTCAACGAGAAGGTCCAAGGTATACAGTCAACCTGAAGTGAAGCATCGGAATCTAAAACTGGACTCACAGGAGAGGTTCAAATCATAGAGAGTTAGTGTGTCAGTCCTCTTGTACAAATATCGGCATTGCGCCTTTTGAATTTAATTCCGATGCAATTTCTGTGTTTCATCGTCAATAAGAAGGTGCAAGGTATACAGTAAACCTGAATTGAAGCATCGGAATCTAAAACTGGACTCACAGGAGAGGTTCAAATCATAGAAAGAGAGAGTGTCAGTCCTCTTTTACTTAAATCGGCATTGTGCCTTTTGTATTAAATTCGGATGCAGTTTCTGTATTTCATACACAATAAGAATGTCCAAGGGATACAGTAAACCTGACGTAAAGCATCGGAATCTAAAACTGGACTCAAAGGAGAGGTTCAAATCATAGATAGTTAGAGTGTCAGTCCTATTGTACTTAAGTCGGCATAGTGTCTTTGGATATTTAAATCCGATGCAATTTCTGTGTTTCATCGTCAATAAGGAGGTGCAAGGTATACAGTAAACCGGAAGTGAAGCATCGGAATCCAAAACTGGACTCACAGGAGAGGTTCAAATATAGAGAGTTAGAGTGTTAGTCCTCTTGTACTTAAGTCAGCATTGTGCCTTTTGAATTTAATTCCGATGCAATTTTTGTGTTTCATCGTCCATAAGACGATCCAAGGAATACGGTAAACATGAAGTGAAGCATCGGAATCTAAAACTAGACTCACAGGAGAGGTTCAAATCATACAAAGTGAGAGTGTCAGTCCTCTTGTACTTAAGTCGGCATTGTGCCTTTAGTATACAATTCCGATGCAATTTCTGTGTTTCATCGTCAATAAGAAGGTGCAAGGTATACAGTAAACCTGAAGTGAAGCATCGGAATCTAAAAGTGGACTCACAGGAGAGGTTCAAATCATAGAAAGAGAAAGTGACGGTCCTCTTGTACTTAAGTCGGCATTGTGCCTTTTGTATTAAATTCGGATGCAATTTCTGTGTTTAATCGTCAATAAGAAGGTCCAACGTATACAGTAAACCTGAAGTGAAGCATCGGAATCCAAAACTGGACTCACAGGAGAGGTTCAAATCATAGGGAGTTAGAGTGTCAGTCCTCTTGTACTTAAGTCGGCATTTTGCCTTTTGAATTTAATTCCGATGCGATTCTTGTGTTTCATCGTCAATAAGACGGTGCAAGGTATACAGTAAACCTGAGGTGAAGCATCGGAATCTAAAACTGGACTCACAGGAGAGGTTTAAATCATAGAAAGTGAGAGTGTCAGTCCTCTTGTACTGAAGTCGGCGTTGTGCCTTTTGTATTAAATTCGGATGCAATGTCTGTGTTTCATCGTCAATAAGAAGATTCAAGGGATACCGTAAACCTGAAGTGAAGCATCGGAAACAAAAACTGGATTCACAGGAGAGGTTCAAATCATAGAGAGTTAGAGTGTCAGTCCTCTTGTACTTAAGTCGGCATTGTGCCTTTTGTATTAAATTCGGATGAAATTTCTGTGTTTCATCGTCAATGAGAAGGTCCAAGGTATACATTCAACCTGAAGTGAAGCATCGGAATCTAAAACTGGACTCACAGGAGAGGTTCTAATCATAGAGAGTTAGAGTGTCAGTCCTCTTGTACAAATATCGGCATTGCGCCTTTTGAATTTAATTCCGATGCAATTTCTGTGTTTCATCGTCAATAGGAAGGTGCAAGGTATACAGTAAGCCTGAAGTGAAGCATCAGAATCTTAAACCGGACTCACAGGATAGGTTCAAATCATAGAAAGAGAGAGTGTCAGTCCACTTTTACTGAAGTCGGCCTCTTGTATTAAAGTCGGATGTAATTTCTGTGTTTCATCGTCAGTAAGAAGGTCCAAGGGATACAGTAAACCTGAAGTGAAGCATTGGAATCTAAAACTGGACTCACAAGAGGTTCCAATCATAGAAAGGGAGCGTGTCAGTCCTCTTGTACATAACTCGGCATTGTGCCTTTTGTATGAAATTCGGATGCAATTTATGTGTTTCATCGTCAATAAGAAGGTACAAGGTATACAGTAAACCTGAAGTGAACTATCCGAATCTAAAACTGGACTCACAGGAGAGGTTCCAATCATAGAAAGTGAGAGTGTCAGTCCTATTGTACTTAAGTCGGCATTGTGCCTTTTGTATTACATTCGGATGCAATTTCCGTGTTTCATCGTCAATTAGAAGGTCCAAGGGATACAGTAACCCTAAAGTGAAGAATCGGAATTTAAAACTGGACTCACAGTAGAGGTTCAAATCATAGATAGTTAGAGGGTCAGACCTCTTGTACTTAAATCGGCATTGTGCGTTTTGAATTTAATTCCGATGCAATTTCTGCGTTTCATCGTCAATAAGAAGGTGCAAGGTATACAGAAACCTGAAGTGAGGCATCGGAATCCAAAAGTAATCTCACAAGAGAGGTTCAAATCATAGAGAGTTAGAGTGTCAGTCCTCTTGTACTTAAGTCGGCATTGTGCCTTTTGAATTTAATTCCGATGCAATTTCTGTGTTTCATCAACAATAAGAAGGTGCAAGGTATACAGTAAACATGAAGTGAAGCATCGGAATCCAAAACTGGACTCACAGGAGAGGTTCAAATCATAGAGAATTAGAGTGTCAGTCCTCTTGTACTTAAGTCGGCATTGTGCCTTTTGAATTTAATTCCGATGCAACTCTGGTGTTTCATCGTCAATAAGGCGGTTTAAGGCATACAGTGAACCTGAAGTGAAGCATCGGAATCTAAAACTGGACTCACAGGAGAGGTTCAAATCATAGACAGAGAGTGACAGTCCTCTTTTACTTAAGTCGGCCTTTTGCCTTTTGTATTAAATTCGGATGCAATTTCTGTGTTTCATCGTCAATAAGAAGGTCTAAGGGATACAGTAAACCTGAAGTGAAGCATCGGAATTTAGAACTGGACTCACAGGAGAGGTTCAAATCATAGAAAGATAGAGTGTCAGTCCTCTTGTACTTAAGTCGGCATTGTGCCTTTTGTATTAACTTCGGATGCAATTTCTGTGTTTCATCGTCAATAAGAAGGTACAAGGTATACAGTATACCTGAAGTGAACTATCGGAATCTGAAACTGGACTCACAGGAGAGGTTCAAATCATAGAAAGTGAGAGTGTCAGTCCTATTGCACTTATGTCGGCATTGTGCCATTTTGTATTAAATTCGGATGCAATTTCTGTGTTTCATCGTCAATTAGAAGGTCCAATTGATACAGTAAACCTGAAGTGAAGCATCGGAATCAAAAACTGGACTCACAGGAGAGGTTCAAATCATAGAAATTGGGAGTATCAGTTCTCTTGTACATAAGTCGGCATTGTGCCTTTTGAATTAAATTCGGATGCAATTTCTGTGTTTCATCGTCAATAACAAGTTACAAGGTATACAGTAAACCTGAAGTGAACTATCGGAATCTAAAACTGGACTCACAGGAGAGGTTCAAATAATAGAAAGTGAGAGTGTCAGTTATATTGTACTTAAGTCGGCATTGTGCCTTTTGTATTACAGTCGGATGCAATTTCTGTGTTTCATCGTCAATTAGAAGGTCCAAGGGATACAGTAAACCTGAAGTGAAGCATCGGATTTTAAAACTGGACTCACAGGAGGGGTTCAAATCATAGATAGTTAGAGGGTCAGTCCTCTCGTACTTAAATCGGTATTGTGCCCTTTGAATTTAATTCCGATGCTATTTCTGCGTTTCATCGTCAATAATAAGGAGCAACGTATACAGTGAATCTGAAGTGAAGCATCGGAATCTAAAACAAACCTCACAGGAGATGTTCACATCATAGAGAGTTAGATTGTCAGTCCTCTTGTACTTCAGTCGGCATTGGACCCTTTGAATTTAATTCCGATGCAATTTCTGTGTTTCATCGTCAATAAGAAGGTGCAACGTAAGCAGTAAACCTGAAGTTTAGCATCAGAATCCAAAACTGGACTCACAGGGGTGGTTCAAATCATAGAGAGTTAGAGTGTCAGTCCTCTTGTTCATAAGTCGGCATTGTGCCTTTTGTATTAAATTCTGATTGAATTACTGTGTTTCATCGTCAATAAGAAGGTGCAAGGTATACAGTAAACCTGAAGTGAAGCATCGGATATTAAAACTGGACTCACAGGAGGGGTCCAAATCATAGATAGTTAGAGGGTCAGACCTCTTGTACTTAAGTCGGCATTGTGCCTTCTGAATTTAATACCGATGCAATTTCTGTGTTTCATCGTCAATAGGATGGTGCCAGGTATACAGTAAACCTGAATTGAATCATCGGAATCTAAAACTAGACTCACAGGAGAGGTTCAAATCATAGAAAGAGAGAGTGACAGTCCCCTTTTACTTAAGTCGACATTGTGCCTTTTGTATAAAATTCGGATGCAATTTCTGTATTTCATCGTCAATAAGAAGGTCCAAGGGATACAGTAAACCTGAAGTGAAGCATAGGAATCTAAAACTGGACTCACAGGAGAGGTTCAAATCATAGAAAGTGAGACTGTCAGTCCTCTTGTACTTAAGTCGGCATTGTGCCTTTTCTATTAAATTCCGATGCAATTTCTGTGTTTCATTGTCAATAAGAAGGTACAAGGTATACAGTAAACCTGAAGTGAACTATCGGAATTTAAACTGGACTCACAGGAGAGGTTCAAATTATAGAAAATGAGAGTGCCAGTCCTATTGTACTTAAGTCGGCATTGTGCTTTTGTATTTCATTCGGATGCAATTTCTGTGTTTCATCGTCAATTAGAAGGTCCAAGGGATACAGTATACCTGTAGTGAAGCATCGGAATTTAAAACTGGACTAACAGGAGAGGTTCAAATCATAGATAGTTAGAGGGTCAGTCCTCTTGTACTTAAGTCGGCATTGTGCCTTCTGAATTTAATTCCGATGCAATTTCTGTGTTTCATCGACAATGGGAAGGTGCAAGGTATACAGTAAACCTGAAGTGAAGCATCGGAATCTAAAACCGGACTCACAGGATAGGTTCAAATCATAGAAAGAGAGAGTGTCAGTCCACTTTTACTGAAGTCGGCCTTTTGTATTAAAGTCGGATGCAATTTCTGTGTTTCATCGTCAATAAGAAGGTCCAAGGGATACAGTAAACCTGAAGTGAAGCATCGGGATCTAGAACTGGGCTCACAGGAGGGGTTAAAATCATAGAAAGAGAGAGTGACAGTCCTCTTTTACTTAAGTCGGCATTGTGCCTTTTGTATTAAATTCGGATGAAATTTCTGTGTTTCATCGTCAATGAGAAGGTCCAAGGTATACAGTAAACCTGAAGTGAAGCATCGGAATCTGAAACTAGACTCACTGGAGAGGATCAAATCATAGAATGGGAGAGTGTCAGTCCTCTTGTACTTAAGTCGGCATTGTGCCTTTAGTATACAATTCCGATGCAATTTCTGTGTTTCATCGTCAATAAGAAGGTCCAACGTATACAGTAAACCTGAAGTGAAGCATCGGAATCCAAAACTGGACTCACAGGAGAGGTTCAAATCATAGGGAGTTAGAGTGTCAGTCCTCTTGTACTTAAGTCGGCATTTTGCCTTTTGAATTTAATTCCGATGCGATTCTTGTGTTTCATCGTCAATAAGACGGTGCAAGGTATACAGTAAACCTGATGTGAAGCATCGGAATCTAAAACTGGACTCACAGGAGAGGTTTAAATCATAGAAAGTGAGAGTGTCAGTCCTCTTGTACTGAATTCGGCGTTGTGCCTTTTGTATTAAATTCGGATGCAATGTCTGTGTTTCATCGTCAATAAGAAGATTCAAGGGATACCGTAAACCTGAAGTGAAGCATCGGAATCCAAATCTGGACTCACAGGAGAGGTTCAAATCATAGAAAGTGAGAGTGTCAGTCCTCTTGTACTTAAGTCGGCATTGTGCCTTTTGTATTTAATTCGGATGCAATTTCTATGTTTCGTCGTCAATAAGAAGGTCCAAGGGATACAGTAAACCTGAAGTGAAGCATCGGAACCTATAACTGGACTCACAGGAGAGATTCAAATCATAGATAGTTAGAGTCTCAGTCCACTTGTACTTAAGTCGCCATTGTGTCTTTTGAATGTAAATCCGTTGCAATTTCTGTGTTTCATCGCCAATATGAAGGTGCAAGGTATACAGTAAACCTGAAGTGAAGCATCGGAAACTAAACCTGGATTCACAGGAGAGGTTCAAATCATAGAGAGTTAGAGTGTCAGTCCTCTTGTACTTAAGTCGGCATTGTGCCTTTTGTATTAAATTCGGATGAAATTTCTGTGTTTCATCGTCAATGAGAAGGTCCAAGGTATACATTCAACCTGAAGTGAAGCATCGGAATCTAAAACTGGACTCACAGGAGAGGTTCAAATCATAGAGAGTTAGAGTGTCAGTCCTCTTGTACAAATATCGGCATTGCGCCTTTTGAATTTAATTCCGATGCAATTTCTGTGTTTCATCGTCAATAGGAAGGTGCAAGGTATACAGTAAACCTGAAGTGAAGCATCGGAATCTAAAACCGGACTCACAGGATAGGTTCAAATCATAGAAAGAGAGAGTGTCAGTCCACTTTTACTGAAGTCGGCCTCTTGTATTAAAGTCGGATGTAATTTTTGTGTTTCATCGTCAGTAAGAAGGTCCAAGGGATACAGTAAACCTGAAGTGAAGCATTGGAATCTAAAAATGGACTCACAGGAGAGGTTCCAATCATAGAAAGGGAGCGTGTCAGTCCTCTTGTACATAACTCGGCATTGTGCCTTTTGTATGAAATTCGGATGCAATTTATGTGTTTCATCGTCAATAAGAAGGTACAAGGTATACAGTAAACCTGAAGTGAACTATCCGAATCTAAAACTGGACTCACAGGAGAGGTTCAAATCATAGAAAGTGAGAGTGTCAGTCCTATTGTACTTACGTCGGCATTGTGCCTTTTGTATTACATTCGGATGCAATTTCCGTGTTTCATCGTCAATTAGAAGGTCCAAGGGATACAGTAACCCTAAAGTGAAGAATCGGAATTTAAAACTGGACTCACAGTAGAGGTTCAAATCATAGATAGTTAGAGGGTCAGACCTCTTGTACTTAAATCGGCATTGTGCCTTTTGAATTTAATTCCGATGCAATTTCTGCGTTTCATCGTCAATAAGAAGGTGCAAGGTATACAGAAACCTGAAGTGAGGCATCGGAATCCAAAAGTAATCTCACAAGAGAGGTTCAAATCATAGAGAGTTAGAGTGTCAGTCCTCTTGTACTTAAGTCGGCATTGTGCCTTTTGAATTTAATTCCGATGCAATTTCTGTGTTTCATCAACAATAAGAAGGTGCAAGGTATACAGTAAACATGAAGTGAAGCATCGGAATCCAAAACTGGACTCACAGGAGAGGTTCAAATCATAGAGAATTAGAGTGTCAGTCCTCTTGTACTTAAGTCGGCATTGTGCCTTTTGAATTTAATTCCGATGCAACTCTGGTGTTTCATCGTCAATAAGGCGGTTTAAGGCATACAGTGAACCTGAAGTGAAGCATCGGAATCTAAAACTGGACTCACAGGAGAGTTTCAAATCATAGACAGAGAGTGACAGTCCTCTTTTACTTAAGTCGGCTTTTTGCCTTTTGTATTAAATTCGGATGCAATTTCTGTGTTTCATCGTCAATAAGAAGGTCTAAGGGATACAGTAAACCTGAAGTGAAGCATCGTAATCTTGAACTGGACTCACAGGAGAGGTTCAAATCATAGAAAGGGAGAGTGTCAGTCCTCTTGTACTTAAGTCGGCATTGTGCCTTTTGTATTAACTTCGGATGCAATTTCTGTGTTTCATCGTCAATAAGAAGGTACAAGGTATACAGTATACTTGAAGTGAACTATCGGAATCTGAAACTGGACTCACAGGAGAGGTTCAAATCATATAAAGTGAGAGTGTCAGTCCTATTGCACTTATGTTGGCATTGTGCCATTTTGTATTAAATTCGGATGCCATTTCTGTGTTTCATCGTCAAGTAGAAGGTCCAAAAAATACAGTAAACCTGAAGTAAAGCATCGGAATCTAAAACTGGATTCACAGGAGAGGTTTAAACCATAGATAGTTAGAGTGTCAGTCCTCTTGTACTTAAGTCGGCACTGTGCCTTTTGAATTTAATTCCGATGCAATTTCTGCATTTCATCGTCAATAAGGAAGTGCAAGGTATACAGTAAACCTGAAGTGAAGCATCGGAATCTAAAACTGGACTCACAGGAGAGGTTCAAATCATAGAAAGAGAGGGTGTCAGTCCTCATTTACTTAAGTCGGCTTTTAGTATTAAATTCGGATGCAATTTCTGTGTTTCATCGTCAATAAGAAGGTCCAATTGATACAGTAAACCTGAAGTGAAGCATCGGAATCAGAAACTGGACTCACAGGAGAGGTTCAAATCATAGAAAGGGAGAGTATCAGTTCTCTTGTACATAAGTCGGCGTTGTGCCTTTTGAATTAAATTCAGATGCAATTTCTGTGATTCATCGTCAATAACAAGTTACAAGGTATACAGTAAACCTGAAGTGAACTATCGGAATCTAAAACTGGACTCACAGGAGAGGTTCAAATAATAGAAAGTGAGAGTGTCAGTTATATTGTACTTAAGTCGGCATTGTGCCTTTTGTATTACAGTCGGATGCAATTTCTGTGTTTCATCGTCAATTAGAAGGTCCAAGGGATACAGTAAACCTGAAGTGAAGCATCGGATTTTAAAACTGGACTCACAGGAGGGGTTCAAATCATAGATAGTTAGAGGGTCAGTCCTCTCGTACTTAAATCGGTATTGTGCCCTTTGAATTTAATTCCGATGCTATTTCTGCGTTTCATCGTCAATAATAAGGAGCAACGTATACAGTGAATCTGAAGTGAAGCATCGGAATCTAAAACAAAACTCACAGGAGATGTTCACATCATAGAGAGTTAGATTGTCAGTCCTCTTGTACTTAAGTCGGCATTGTGCCCTTTGAATTTAATTCCGATGCAATTTCTGTGTTTCATCGTCAATAAGAAGGTGCAACGTAAGCAGTAAACCTGAAGTTTAGCATCAGAATCCAAAACTGGACTCACAGGGGTGGTTCAAATCATAGAGAGTTAGAGTGTCAGTCCTCTTGTTCATAAGTCGGCATTGTGCCTTTTGTATTAAATTCTGATTGAATTACTGTGTTTCATCGTCAATAAGAAGGTGCAAGGTATACAGTAAACCTGAAGTGAAGCATCGGATTTTAAAACTGGACTCACAGGAGGGGTCCAAATCATAGATAGTTAGAGGGTCAGACCTCTTGTACTTAAGTCGGCATTGTGCCTTCTGAATTTAATACCGATGCAATTTCTGTGTTTCATCGTCAATAGGATGGTGCCAGGTATACAGTAAACCTGAATTGAATCATCGGAATCTAAAACTAGACTCACAGGAGAGGTTCAAATCATAGAAAGAGAGAGTGACGGTCCCCTTTTACTTAAGTCGACATTGTGCCTTTTGTACAAAATTCGGATGCAATTTCTGTATTTCATCGTCAATAAGAAGGTCCAAGGGATACAGTAAACCTGAAGTGAAGCATAGGAATCTAAAACTGGACTCAGAGGAGAGGTTCAAATCATAGAAAGTGAGACTGTCAGTCCTCTTGTACTTAAGTCGGCATTGTGCCTTTTCTATTAAATTCCGATGCAATTTCTGTGTTTCATTGTCAATAAGAAGGTACAATGTATACAGTAAACCTGAAGTGAACTATCGGAATTTAAACTGGACTCACAGGAGAGGTTCAAATCATAGAAAATGAGAGTGACAGTCCTATTGTACTTAAGTCGGCATTGTGCTTTTGTATTTCATTCGGATGCATTTTCTGTGTTTCATCGTCAATTAGAAGGTCCAAGGGATACAGTATACCTGTAGTGAAGCATCGGAATTTAAAACTGGACTAACAGGAGGGGTTCAAATCATAGATAGTTAGAGGGTCAGTCCTCTTGTACTTAAGACGGCATTGTGCCTTCTGAATTTAATTCCGATGCAATTTCTGTGTTTCATCGACAATGGGAAGGTGCAAGGTATACAGTAAACCTGAAGTGAAGCATCGGAATCTAAAACCGGACTCACAGGATAGGTTCAAATCATAGAAAGAGAGAGTGTCAGTCCTCTTGTACTTAAGTCGGCATTGTGCCTTTAGTATACAATTCCGATGCAATTTCTGTGTTTCATCGTCAATAAGAAGGTGCAAGGTATACAGTAAACCTGAAGTGAAGCATCGGAATCTAAAAGTGGACTCACAGGAGAGGTTCAAATCATAGAAAGAGAAAGTGACGGTCCTCTTGTACTTAAGTCGGCATTGTGCCTTTTGTATTAAATTCGGATGCAATTTCTGTGTTTAATCGTCAATAAGAAGGTCCAACGTATACAGTAAACCTGAAGTGAAGCATCGGAATCCAAAACTGGACTCACAGGAGAGGTTCAAATCATAGGGAGTTAGAGTGTCAGTCCTCTTGTACTTAAGTCGGCATTTTGCCTTTTGAATTTAATTCCGATGCGATTCTTGTGTTTCATCGTCTATAAGACGGTGCAAGGTATACAGTAAACCTGATGTGAAGCATCGGAATCTAAAACTGGACTCACAGGAGAGGTTTAAATCATAGAAAGTGAGAGTGTCAGTCCTCTTGTACTGAAGTCGGCGTTGTGCCTTTTGTATTAAATTCGGATGCAATGTCTGTGTTTCATCGTCAATAAGAAGATTCAAGGGATACCGTAAACCTGAAGTGAAGCATCGGAATCCAAATCTGGACTCACAGGAGAGGTTCAAATCATAGAAAGTGAGAGTGTCAGTCCTCTTGTACTTAAGTCGGCATTGTGCCTTTTGTATTTAATTCGGATGCAATTTCTATGTTTCGTCGTCAATAAGAAGGTCCAAGGGATACAGTAAACCTGAAGTGAAGCATCGGAACCTATAACTGGACTCACAGGAGAGATTCAAATCATAGATAGTTAGAGTCTCAGTCCACTTGTACTTAAGTCGCCATTGTGTCTTTTGAATGTAATTCCGTTGCAATTTCTGTGTTTCATCGCCAATATGAAGGTGCAAGGTATACAGTAAACCTGAAGTGAAGCATCGGAAACTAAAACTGGATTCACAGGAGAGGTTCAAATCATAGAGAGTTAGAGTGTCAGTCCTCTTGTACTTAAGTCCGCATTGTGCCTTTTGTATTAAATTCGGATGAAATTTCTGTGTTTCATCGTCAATGAGAAGGGCCAAGGTATACATTCAACCTGAAGTGAAGCATCGGAATCTAAAACTGGACTCACAGGAGAGGTTCAAATCATAGAGAGTTAGAGTGTCAGTCCTCTTGTACAAATATCGGCATTGCGCCTTTTGAATTTAATTCCGATGCAATTTCTGTGTTTCATCGTCAATAGGAAGGTGCAAGGTATACAGTAAACCTGAAGTGAAGCATCGGAATCTAAAACCGGACTCACAGGATAGGTTCAAATCATAGAAAGAGAGAGTGTCAGTCCACTTTTACTGAAGTCGGCCTCTTGTATTAAAGTCGGATGTAATTTCTGTGTTTCATCGTCAGTAACAAGGTCCAAGGGATACAGTAAACCTGAAGTGAAGCATTGGAATCTAAAACTGGACTCACAGGAGAGGTTCCAATCATAGAAAGGGAGCGTGTCAGTCCTCTTGTACATAACTCGGCATTGTGCCTTTTGTATGAAATTCGGATGCAATTTATGTGTTTCATCGTCAATAAGAAGGTACAAGGTATACAGTAAACCTGAAGTGAACTATCCGAATCTAAAACTGGACTCACAGGAGAGGTTCAAATCATAGAAAGTGAGAGTGTCAGTCCTATTGTACTTAAGTCGGCATTGTGCCTTTTGTATTACATTCGGATGCAATTTCCGTGTTTCATCGTCAATTAGAAGGTCCAAGGGATACAGTAACCCTAAAGTGAAGAATCGGAATTTAAAACTGGACTCACAGTAGAGGTTCAAATCATAGATAGTTAGAGGGTCAGACCTCTTGTACTTAAATCGGCATTGTGCCTTTTGAATTTAATTCCGATGCAATTTCTGCGTTTCATCGTCAATAAGAAGGTGCAAGGTATACAGAAACCTGAAGTGAGGCATCGGAATCCAAAAGTAATCTCACAAGAGAGGTTCAAATCATAGAGAGTTAGAGTGTCAGTCCTCTTGTACTTAAGTCGGCATTGTGCCTTTTGAATTTAATTCCGATGCAATTTCTGTGTTTCATCAACAATAAGAAGGTGCAAGGTATACAGTAAACATGAAGTGAAGCATCGGAATCCAAAACTGGACTCACAGGAGAGGTTCAAATCATAGAGAATTAGAGTGTCAGTCCTCTTGTACTTAAGTCGGCATTGTGCCTTTTGAATTTAATTCCGATGCAACTCTGGTGTTTCATCGTCAATAAGGCGGTTTAAGGCATACAGTGAACCTGAAGTGAAGCATCGGAATCTAAAACTGGACTCACAGGAGAGGTTCAAATCATAGACATAGAGTGACAGTCCTCTTTTACTTAAGTCGGCCTTTTGCCTTTTGTATTAAATTCGGATGCAATTTCTGTGTTTCATCGTCAATAAGAAGGTCTAAGGGATACAGTAAACCTGAAGTGAAGCATCGGAATCTAGAACTGGACTCACAGGAGAGGTTCAAATCATAGAAAGGGAAAGTGTCAGTCCTCTTGTACTTAAGTCGGCATTGTGCCTTTTGTATTAACTTCGGATGCAATTTCTGTGTTTCATCGTCAATAAGGAGGTACAAGGTATACAGTATACCTGAAGTGAACTATCGGAATCTGAAACTGGACTCACAGGAGAGGTTCAAATCATAGAAAGTGAGAGTGTCAGTCCTATTGCTCTTATGTCGGCATTGTGCCATTTTGTATTAAATTCGGATGCAATTTCTGTGTTTCATCGTCAATTAGAAGGTCCAAAAAATACAGTAAACCTGAAGTAAAGCATCGGAATCTAAAACTGGATTCACAGGAGAGGTTCAAACCATAGATAGTTAGAGTGTCAGTCCTCTTGTACTTAAGTCGGCACTGTGCCTTTTGAATTTAATTCCGATGCAATTTCTGCGTTTCATCGTCAATAAGGAAGTGCAAGGTATACAGTAAACCTGAAGTGAAGCATCGGAATCTAAAACTGGACTCACAGGAGAGGTTCAAATCATAGAAAGGGAGAGTATCAGTTCTCTTGTACATAAGTCGGCATTGTGCCTTTTGAATTAAATTCGGATGCAATTTCTGTGTTTCATCGTCAATAACAAGTTACAAGGTATACAGTAAACCTGAAGTGAACTATCGGAATCTAAAACTGGACTCACAGGAGAGGTTCAAATAATAGAAAGTGAGAGTGTCAGTTATATTGTACTTAAGTCGGCATTGTGCCTTTTGTATTACAGTCGGATGCAATTTCTGTGTTTCATCGTCAATTAGAAGGTCCAAGGGATACAGTAAACCTGAAGTGAAGCATCGGATTTTAAAACTGGACTCACAGGAGGGGTTCAAATCATAGATAGTTAGAGGGTCAGTCCTCTCGTACTTAAATCGGTATTGTGCCCTTTGAATTTAATTCCGATGCTATTTCTGCGTTTCATCGTCAATAATAAGGAGCAACGTATACAGTGAATCTGAAGTGAAGCATCGGAATCTAAAACAAAACTCACAGGAGATGTTCACATCATAGAGAGTTAGATTGTCAGTCCTCTTGTACTTAAGTCGGCATTGTGCCCTTTGAATTTAATTCCGATGCAATTTCTGTGTTTCATCGTCAATAAGAAGGTGCAACGTAAGCAGTAAACCTGAAGTTTAGCATCAGAATTCAAAACTGGACTCACAGGGGTGGTTCAAATCATAGAGAGTTAGAGTGTCAGTCCTCTTGTTCATAAGTTGGCATTGTGCCTTTTGTATTAAATTCTGATTGAATTACTGTGTTTCATCGTCTCTAAAAAGGTGCAAGGTATACAGTAAACCTGAAGTGAAGCATCGGATTTTAAAACTGGACTCACAGGAGGGGTCCAAATCATAGATAGTTAGAGGGTCAGACCTCTTGTACTTAAGTCGGCATTGTGCCTTCTGAATTTAATACCGATGCAATTTCTGTGTTTCATCGTCAATAGGATGGTGCCAGGTATACAGTAAACCTGAATTGAATCATCGGAATCTAAAACTAGACTCACAGGAGAGGTTCAAATCATAGAAAGAGAGAGTGACGGTCCCCTTTTACTTAAGTCGACATTGTGCTTTTTGTATAAAATTCGGATGCAATTTCTGTATTTCATCGTCAATAAGAAGGTCCAAGGGATACAGTAAACCTGAAGTGAAGCATAGGAATCTAAAACTGGACTCACAGAAGAGGTTCAAATCATAGAAAGTGAGACTGTCAGTCCTCTTGTACTTAAGTCGGCATTGTGCCTTTTCTATTAAATTCCGATGCAATTTCTGTGTTTCATTGTCAATAAGAAGGTACAAGGTATACAGTAAACCTGAAGTGAACTATCGGAATTTAAACTGGACTCACAGGAGAGGTTCAAATCATAGAAAATGAGAGTGCCAGTCCTATTGTACTTAAGTCGGCATTGTGCTTTTGTATTTCATTCGGATGCAATTTCTGTGTTTCATCGTCAATTAGAAGGTCCAAGGGATACAGTATACCTGTAGTGAAGCATCGGAATTTAAAACTGGACTAACAGGAGAGGTTCAAATCATAGATAGTTAGAGGGTCAGTCCTCTTGTACTTAAGACGGCATTGTGCCTTCTGAATTTAATTATGATGCAATTTCTGTGTTTCATCGACAATGGGAAGGTGCAAGGTATACAGTAAACCTGAAGTGAAGCATCGGAATCTAAAACCGGACTCACAGGATAGGTTCAAATCATAGAAAGAGAGAGTGTCAGTCCACTTTTACTGAAGTCGGCCTTTTGTATTAAAGTCGGATGCAATTTCTGTGTTTCATCGTCAATAAGAAGGTCCAAGGGATACAGTAAACCTGAAGTGAAGCATCGGGATCTAGAACTGGGCTCACAGGAGGGGTTAAAATCATAGAAAGAGAGAGTGTCAGTCCTCTTGTACTTAAGTCGGCCTTGTGCCTTTAGTATACAATTCCGATGCAATTTCTGTGTTTCATCGTCAATAAGAAGGTGCAAGGTATACAGTAAACCTGAAGTGAAGCATCGGAATCTAAAAGTGGACTCACAGGAGAGGTTCAAATCATAGAAAGAGAAAGTGACGGTCCTCTTGTACTTAAGTCGGCATTGTGCCTTTTGTATTAAATTCGGATGCAATTTCTGTGTTTAATCGTCAATAAGAAGGTCCAACGTATACAGTAAACCTGAAGTGAAGCATCGGAATCCAAAACTGGACTCACAGGAGAGGTTCAAATCATAGGGAGTTAGAGTGTCAGTCCTCTTGTACTTAAGTCGGCATTTTGCCTTTTGAATTTAATTCCGATGCGATTCTTGTGTTTCATCGTCAATAAGACGGTGCAAGGTATACAGTAAACCTGATGTGAAGCATCGGAATCTAAAACTGGACTCACAGGAGAGGTTTAAATCATAGAAAGTGAGAGTGTCAGTCCTCTTGTACTGAAGTCGGCGTTGTGCCTTTTGTATTAAATTCGGATGCAATGTCTGTGTTTCATCGTCAATAAGAAGATTCAAGGGATACCGTAAACCTGAAGTGAAGCATCGGAATCCAAATCTGGACTCACAGGAGAGGTTCAAATCATAGAAGGTGAGAGTGTCAGTCCTCTTGTACTTAAGTCGGCATTGTGCCTTTTGTATTTAATTCGGATGCAATTTCTATGTTTCGTCGTCAATAAGAAGGTCCAAGGGATACAGTAAACCTGAAGTGAAGCATCGGAACCTATAACTGGACTCACAGGAGAGATTCAAATCATAGATAGTTAGAGTCTCAGTCCACTTGTACTTAAGTCGCCATTGTGTCATTTGAATGTAATTCCGTTGCAATTTCTGTGTTTCATCGCCAATATGAAGGTGCAAGGTATACAGTAAACCTGAAGTGAAGCATCGGAAACTAAAACTGGATTCACAGGAGAGGTTCAAATCATAGAGAGTTAGAGTGTCAGTCCTCTTGTACTTAAGTCGGCATTGTGCCTTTTGTATTAAATTCGGATGAAATTTCTGTGTTTCATCGTCAATGAGAAGGTCCAAGGTATACATTCAACCTGAAGTGAAGCATCGGAATCTAAAACTGGACTCACAGGAGAGGTTCAAATCATAGAGAGTTAGAGTGTCAGTCCTCTTGTACAAATGTCGGCATTGCGCCTTTTGAATTTAATTCCGATGCAATTTCTGTGTTTCATCGTCAATAGGAAGGTGCAAGGTATACAGTAAACCTGAAGTGAAGCATCGGAATCTAAAACCGGACTCACAGGATAGGTTCAAATCATAGAAAGAGAGAGTGTCAGTCCACTTTTACTGAAGTTGGCCTCTTGTATTAAAGTCGGATGTAATTTCTGTGTTTCATCGTCAGTAAGAAGGTCCAAGGGATACAGTAAACCTGAAGTGAAGCATTGGAATCTAAAACTGGACTCACAGGAGAGGTTCCAATCATAGAAAGGGAGCGTGTCAGTCCTCTTGTACATAACTCGGCATTGTGCCTTTTGTATGAAATTCGGATGCAATTTATGTGTTTCATCGTCAATAAGAAGGTACAAGGTATACAGTAAACCTGAAGTGAACTATCCGAATCTAAAACTGGACTCACAGGAGAGGTTCAAATCATAGAAAGTGAGAGTGTCAGTCCTATTGTACTTAACTCGGCATTGTGCCTTTTGTATTACATTCGGATGCAATTTCCGTGTTTCATCGTCAATTAGAAGGTCCAAGGGATACAGTAACCCTAAAGTGAAGAATCGGAATTTAAAACTGGACTCACAGTAGAGGTTCAAATCATAGATAGTTAGAGGGTCAGACCTCTTGTACTTAAATCGGCATTGTGCCTTTTGAATTTAATTCCGATGCAATTTCTGCGTTTCATCGTCAATAAGAAGGTGCAAGGTATACAGAAACCTGAAGTGAGGCATCGGAATCCAAAAGTAATCTCACAAGAGAGGTTCAAATCATAGAGAGTTAGAGTGTCAGTCCTCTTGTACTTAAGT
This sequence comes from Schistocerca americana, assembly GCF_021461395.2. Lineage (NCBI taxonomy): Eukaryota > Metazoa > Arthropoda > Insecta > Orthoptera > Acrididae > Schistocerca > Schistocerca americana. The sequence continues at coordinate 58,237,442 of NC_060125.1, read as the reverse complement.
CGGCATTGTGCCTTTTGAATTTAATTCCGATGCAATTTCTGTGTTTCATCAACAATAAGAAGGTGCAAGGTATACAGTAAACATGAAGTGAAGCATCGGAATCCAAAACTGGACTCACAGGAGAGGTTCAAATCATAGAGAATTAGAGTGTCAGTCCTCTTGTACTTAAGTCGGCATTGTGCCTTTTGAATTTAATTCCGATGCAACTCTGGTGTTTCATCGTCAATAAGACGGTTTAAGGCATACAGTGAACCTGAAGTGAAGCATCGGAATCTAAAACGGGACTCACAGGAGAGGTTCAAATCATAGACAGAGAGTGACAGTCCTCTTTTACTTAAGTCGGCCTTTTGCCTTTTGTATTAAATTCGGATGCAATTTCTGTGTTTCATCGTCAATAAGAAGGTCTAAGGGATACAGTAAACCTGAAGTGAAGCATCGGAATCTAGAACTGGACTCACAGGAGAGGTTCAAATCATAGAAAGGGAAAGTGTCAGTCCTCTTGTACTTAAGTCGGCATTGTGCCTTTTGTATTAACTTCGGATGCAATTTCTGTGTTTCATCGTCAATAAGGAGGTACAAGGTATACAGTATACCTGAAGTGAACTATCGGAATCTGAAACTGGACTCACAGGAGAGGTTCAAATCATAGAAAGTGAGAGTGTCAGTCCTATTGCACTTATGTCGGCATTGTGCCATTTTGTATTAAATTCGGATGCAATTGCTGTGTTTCATCGTCAATTAGAAGGTCCAAAAAATACAGTAAACCTGAAGTAAAGCATCGGAATCTAAAACTGGATTCACAGGAGAGGTTCAAACTATAGATAGTTAGAGTGTCAGTCCTCTTGTACTTAAGTCGGCACTGTGCCTTTTGAATTTAATTCCGATGCACTTTCTGCGTTTCATCGTCAATAAGGAAGTGCAAGGTATACAGTAAACCTGAAGTGAAGCATCGGAATCTAAAACTGGACTCACAGGAGAGGTTCAAATCATAGAAAGAGAGAGTGTCAGTCCTCATTTACTTAAGTCGGCTTTTAGTATTAAATTCGGATGCAATTTCTGTGTTTCATCGTCAATAAGAAGGTCCAATTGATACAGTAAACCTGAAGTGAAGCATCGGAATCAAAAACTGGACTCACAGGAGAGGTTCAAATCATAGAAAGGGAGAGTATCAGTTCTCTTGTACATAAGTCGGCATTGTGCCTTTTGAATTAAATTCGGATGCAATTTCTGTGTTTCATCGTCAATAACAAGTTACAAGGTATACAGTAAACCTGAAGTGAACTATCGGAATCTAAAACTGGACTCACAGGAGAGGTTCAAATAATAGAAAGTGAGAGTGTCAGTTATATTGTACTTAAGTCGGCATTGTGCCTTTTGTATTACAGTCGGATGCAATTTCTGTGTTTCATCGTCAATTAGAAGGTCCAAGGGATACAGTAAACCTGAAGTGAAGCATCGGATTTTAAAACTGGACTCACAGGAGGGGTTCAAATCATAGATAGTTAGAGGGTCAGTCCTCTCGTACTTAAATCGGTATTGTGCCCTTTGAATTTAATTCCGATGCTATTTCTGCGTTTCATCGTCAATAATAAGGAGCAACGTATACAGTGAATCTGAAGTGAAGCATCGGAATCTAAAACAAAACTCACAGGAGATGTTCACATCATAGAGAGTTAGATTGTCAGTCCTCTTGTACTTAAGTCGGCATTGTGCCCTTTGAATTTAATTCCGATGCAATTTCTGTGTTTCATCGTCAATAAGAAGGTGCAACGTAAGCAGTAAACCTGAAGTTTAGCATCAGAATTCAAAACTGGACTCACAGGGGTGGTTCAAATCATAGAGAGTTAGAGTGTCAGTCCTCTTGTTCATTAGTTGGCATTGTGCCTTTTGTATTAAATTCTGATTGAATTACTGTGTTTCATCGTCAATAAGAAGGTGCAAGGTATACAGTAAACCTGAAGTGAAGCATCGGATTTTAAAACTGGACTCACAGGAGGGGTCCAAATCATAGATAGTTAGAGGGTCAGACCTCTTGTACTTAAGTCGGCATTGTGCCTTCTGAATTTAATACCGATGCAATTTCTGTGTTTCATCGTCAATAGGATGGTGCCAGGTATACAGTAAACCTGAATTGAATCATCGGAATCTAAAACTAGACTCACAGGAGAGGTTCAAATCATAGAAAGAGAGAGTGACGGTCCCCTTTTACTTAAGTCGACATTGTGCCTTTTGTATAAAATTCGGATGCAATTTCTGTATTTCATCGTCAATAAGAAGGTCCAAGGGATACAGTAAACCTGAAGTGAAGCATAGGAATCTAAAACTGGACTCACAGGAGAGGTTCAAATCATAGAAAGTGAGACTGTCAGTCCTCTTGTACTTAAGTCGGCATTGTGCCTTTTCTATTAAATTCCGATGCAATTTCTGTGTTTCATTGTCAATAAGAAGGTACAAGGTATACAGTAAACCTGAAGTGAACTATCGGAATTTAAACTGGACTCACAGGAGAGGTTCAAATCATAGAAAATGAGAGTGCCAGTCCTATTGTACTTAAGTCGGCATTGTGCTTTTGTATTTCATTCGGATGCAATTTCTGTGTTTCATCGTCAAATAGAAGGTCCAAGGGATACAGTATACCTGTAGTGAAGCATCGGAATTTAAAACTGGACTAACAGGGAGGTTCAAATCATAGATAGTTAGAGGGTCAGTCCTCTTGTACTTAAGTCGGCATTGTGCCTTCTGAATTTAATTCCGATGCAATTTCTGTGTTTCATCGACAATGGGAAGGTGCAAGGTATACAGTAAACCTGAAGTGAAGCATCGGAATCTAAAACCGGACTCACAGGATAGGTTCAAATCATAGAAAGAGAGAGTGTCAGTCCACTTTTACTGAAGTCGGCCTTTTGTATTAAAGTCGGATGCAATTTCTGTGTTTCATCGTCAATAAGAAGGTCCAAGGGATACAGTAAACCTGAAGTGAAGCATCGGGATCTAGAACTGGGCTCACAGGAGGGGTTAAAATCATAGAAAGAGAGAGTGACAGTCCTCTTTTACTTAAGTCGGCATTGTGCCTTTTGTATTAAATTCGGATGAAATTTCTGTGTTTCATCGTCAATGAGAAGGTCCAAGGTATACAGTAAACCTGAAGTGAAGCATCGGAATCTGAAACTAGACTCACTGGAGAGGATCAAATCATAGAATGGGAGAGTGTCAGTCCTCTTGTACTTAAGTCGGCGTTGTGCCTTTTGTATTAAATTCGGATGCAATGTCTGTGTTTCATCGTCAATAAGAAGGTGCAAGGGATACCGTAAACCTGAAGTGAAGCATCGGAATCTAAATCTGGACTCACAGGAGAGGTTCAAATCATAGAAAGTGAGAGTGTCAGTCCTCTTGTACTTAAGTCGGCATTGTGCCTTTTGTATTAAATTCGGATGCAATTTCTGTGTTTCATCGTCAATAAGAAGGTCCAAGGGATACAGTAAACCTGAAGTGAAGCATCGGAACCTATAACTGGACTCACAGGAGAGTTTCAAATCATAGATAGTTAGAGTGTCAGTCCACTTGTACTTAAGTCGGCATTGTGTCTTTTGAATGTAATTCGGATGCAATTTCTGTGTTTCATCGCCAATATGAAGGTGCAAGGTATGCAGTAAACCTGAAGTGAAGCATCGGAAACTAAACTGGATTCACAAGAGAGGTTCAAATCATAGAGAGTTAGAGTGTCAGTCCTCTTGTACTTAAGTCTGCATTGTGCCTTTTGTATTACATTCGGATGCAATTTCTGTGTTTCATCGTCAATTAGAAGGTCCAATGGATACAGTAAACCTGAAGTGAAGCATCGGAATTTAAAACTGGACTCACAGGAGGGGTTCAAATCATATATAGTTAGAGGGTCAGTCCTCTTGTACTTAAATCGGCATTGTGCCCTTTGAATTTAATTCCGATGCTATTTCTGCGTTTCATCGTCAATAATATGGTGCAACGTATACAGTGAATCTGAAGTGAAACATCGGAATCTAAAACTAAACTCACAGGAGAGGTTCACATCATAGAGAGTTAGAGTGTCAGTCCTCTTGTACATAAGTCGGCATTGTGTCTTTTGTATTAAATTCGGATTGAATTACTGTGTTTCATCGTCAATAAGAAGGTGCAAGGTATACAGTAAACCTGAAGTGAAGCATCGGAATTTAAAACTGAACTCGCAGGAGGGGTCCAAATCATAGATAGTTAAAGGGTCAGACCTCTTGTACTTAAGTCGGCATTGTGCCTTCTGAATTTAATACCGATGCAATTTCTGTGTTTCATCGACAATAAGAAGGTGCAAGGTATACAGTAAAACCTGAAGTGAAGCATCGGAATCTAAAACTAGACTCACAGGAGAGGTTCAAATCATAGAAAGAGCGAGTGTCGGTCCTCTTTTACTTAAGTCGACATTGTGCCTTTTGTATAAAATTCGGATGCAATTTCTGTATCTCATCGTCAATAAGAAGGTCCAAGGGATACAGTAAACCTGAAGTGAAGCATCGGAATCTAAAACTGGACTCACAGGAGTGGTTCAAATCATAGAAAGTTAGACTGACAGTTCTCTTGTACTTATGTCGGCATTGTGCCTTTTCTATTAAATTCCGATGCAATTTCTGTGTTTCATCGTCAATAAGAAGGTACAAGGTATACAGTAAACCTGAAGTGAACTATCGGAATCCAAAACTGGACACACAGGAGAGGTTCAAATCATAGAGAATTAGAGTGTCGAACCTCTTGTACTTAAGTCGGCATTGTTCGTTTGAATTTAATTCCGATGCAACTCTGGTGTTTCATCGTCAATAAGACGGTTTAAGGTATACAGTGAACCTGAAGTGAAGCATCGGAATCTAAAACTGAACTCACAGGAGAGGTTCAAATCATAGAAAGTGAGAGTGTCAGTCCTCTTGTACTTAAGTCGGCATTGTGCGTTTAGTATTAGATTCCGATGCAATTTCTGGGTTTCATCGACAATAAGAAGTTGCAAGGTATACAGTAAACCTGAAGTGAAGCATCGGAATCTAAAACTGGACTCACAGGAGAGGTTCAAATCATAGACAGAGAGTGACAGTCCTCTTTTACTTAAGTCGGCCTTTTGCCTTTTGTAATAATTCGGATGAAATATCTGTGTTTCATCGTCAATAAGAAGGTCCAAGGTATACAGTAAACCTGAAGTGAAGCATCGGAATCTAGAACTGGGCTCACAGGAGAGGTTCAAATCATAGAAAGAGAGAGTGACAGTCCTCTTTTACTTAAGTCGGCATTGTGCCTTTGTATTAAATTCGGATGAAATTTCTGTGTTTCATCGTCAATATGAAGGTGCAAGGTATACAGTAAACCTGAAGTGAAGCATCGGTATCTAAAACTGGACTCACAGGAGAGGTTCAAATCATAGAAAGAGAGAGTGTCAGTCCTCTTTTCCTTCAGTCGGCCTTTTGTATTAAATTCGGATGCAATTTCTGTGTTTCATCGTCATTAAGAAGGTCTAAGGGATACAGTAAACCTGAAGTGAGGCATCGGAATCTAGAACTGGACTCACAGGAGAGGTTCAAATCATAGAAAGGGAGAGTGTCAGTCATCTTGTACTTAAGTCGGCATTCTGCCTTTTGTATTAAACTCGGATGCAATTTCTGTGTTTCATCGTCAATAAGAAGGTACAAGGTATACAGTAAACCTGAAGTGAACTATAGGAATCTGAAACTGGACTCACAGGAGAGGTTCAAATCATAGAAAGTGAGAGTGTCAGTACTATTGTACTTAAGTCAGCATTGTGCCATTTTGTATTAAATTCGGATGCAATTTCTGTGTTTCATCGTCAATTAGAAGATCCAAAAAATACAGTAAACCTGAAGTGAAGCATCGGAATCTAAAACTGGATTCACAGGAGAGTTTCAAACCATAGATAGTTAGAGTGTCAGTCCTCTTGTACTTAAGTCGGCACTGTGCCTTTTGAATTTAATTCCGATGCAATTTCTGTGTTTCGTCGTCAATAAGAAAGTGAAAGGTATACAGTAAACCTGACGTGAACTATCGGAATCTAAAACTGGACTCACAGGAGAGGTTCAAATCATAGAAAGTGAGAGTGTCAGTTATATTGTACTTAAGTCGGCATTGTGCCTTTTGTATTACAGTCGGATGCAATTTCTGTGTTTCATCGGCAATTAGAAGGTCCAAGGTATACAGTAAAACTGAAGTGAAACATCGGAATCTAAAACTGGACTCACAGGATAGGTTCAAAACATAGAAAGAGAGAGTGTCAGTCCACTTTTACTGAAGTCGGCCTTTTGTATTAAAGTCGGAAGCAATTTCTGTGTTTCATCGTCAATAAGAAGGTCCAAGGGATACAGTAAACCTGAAGTGATGCATCGGAATCTAAAACTGGACTCACAGGTGAGGTTCAAATCATAGAAAGGGAGAGTGTCTGTCCTCTTGTACATAAGTCGGCATTGTGCCTTTTGTATGAAATTCGGATGCAATTTCAGTGTGTCATCGTCAATAAGAAGGTACAAGGTATACAGTAAACCTGAAGTGAACTATCCGAATCTAAAACTGGACTCACAGGAGAGGTTCAAATCATAGAAAGTGAGAGTGTCAGTCCCATTGTACTTAAGTCGGCATTGTGCCTTTTCTATTACATTCGGATGCAATTTCTGTGTTTCATCGTCAATTAGAAGGTCCAAGGGACACAGTAAACCTAAAGTGATGCATCGGAATTTAGAACTGGACTCACAGGAGAGGTTCAAATCATAGATAGTTAGAGGGTCAGACCTCTTGTACTTAAATCGGCATTGTCCCTTTTGAATTTAATTCCGATGCAAGTTCTGCGTTTCATCGTCAATACGAAGGTGCAAGGTATACAGTGAACCCGAAGTGAAGCATCGGAATCTAAAAGTAAACTCACAGGAGAGGTTCAAATCATAGAGAGTTAGAGTGTCAGTCCTCTTGTACTTAAGTCGGCATTGTGTTTTTGAATTTAATTCCGATGCAATTTCTGTGTTTTATCATCAATAAGAAGGTGCAAGGTGTACAGTAAACCAGAAGTGAAGCATCGGAATCCAAAACTGGACTCACAGGAGAGGTTCAAATCATAGAGAATTAGAGTGTCAGTCCTCTTGTAGTTAAGTCGGCATTGTGCCTTTTGAATTTAATTCCGATGCAACTCTGGTGTTTCATCGTCAATAAGACGGTGTGAGGTATACAGTGAACCTGAAGTGAAGCATCGGAATCTGAAACTGGACTCACAGGAGAGGTTCAAATCATAGAAAGTGAGAGTGTCAGTCCTCTTGTACTTAAGTCGGCATTGTGCCTTTAGTATTAGATTCCGATGCAATTTCTGGGTTTCATCGTCAATAAGAAGGTGCAAGGTATACAGTAAACCTGAAGTGAAGCATCGGAATCTAAAACTGGACTCACAGGAGAGGTTCAAATCATGGAAAGAGAGTGTGTCAGTCCTCTTTTACTTAAGTCGGCCTTTTGTATTAAACTCGGATGCAATTTCTGTGTTTCATCGTCAATATGAAGGTCAAAGGGATACAGTAAACCTGAAGTGAAGCATCGGAATCTAAAACTGGACTCACAGGAGTGGTTCAAATCATAGAAAGGGAGAGTGTCAGTCCTCTTGTACATAAGTCGGCATTGTTCCTTTTGTATGAAATTCGGATGCAATTTCTGTGTTTCATCGTCAATAAGAAGGTCCAAGGAATACAGTAAACCTGAAGTGAAGCATCGGAATCCAAAACTGGACTCACAGGAGAGGTTCAAATCATAAAGGGTTAGAGTGTCAGTCCTCTTGTACTTAAGTCGGCATTGTGCCTTTTGTATTAAATTCGGATGCAGTTTCTGTGTTTCATCGTCAATAAGAAGGTGCAAGGTATACAGTAAAACTGAAGTGAAACATCGGAATCTAAAACTGGACTCACAGGATAGGTTCAAAACATAGAAAGAGAGAGTGTCAGTCCACTTTTACTGAAGTCGGCCTTTTGTATTAAAGTCGGAAGCAATTTCTGTGTTTCATCGTCAATAAGAAGGTCCAAGGGATACAGTAAACCTGAAGTGATGCATCGGAATCTAAAACTGGACTCACAGGTGAGGTTCAAATCATAGAAAGGGAGAGTGTCTGTCCTCTTGTACATAAGTCGGCATTGTGCCTTTTGTATGAAATTCGGATGCAATTTCAGTGTGTCATCGTCAATAAGAAGGTACAAGGTATACAGTAAACCTGAAGTGAACTATCCGAATCTAAAACTGGACTCACAGGAGAGGTTCAAATCATAGAAAGTGAGAGTGTCAGTCCCATTGTACTTAAGTCGGCATTGTGCCTTTTCTATTACATTCGGATGCAATTTCTGTGTTTCATCGTCAATTAGAAGGTCCAAGGGACACAGTAAACCTAAAGTGATGCATCGGAATTTAAAACTGGACTCACAGGAGGGGTCCAAATCATAGATAGTTTAGGGTCAGACCTCTTGTACTTAAGTCGGCATTGTGCTTCTGAATTTAATATCGATGCAATTTCTGCGTTTCATCGTCTATAAGAAGGTGCAAGGTATACAGTAAACCTGAAGTCAAGCATCGTAATCTAAAACTAGACTCACAGGAGAGGTTCAAATCATAGAAAGAGAGAGTGTCAGTCCTCTATTCCTTAAGACTGCCTTTTGTATTAAATTCAAATGCAATTTCTGTGTTTCATCGTTAATAAGAAGGTCTAAGGGATACAGTAAACCTGAAGTGAAGCATCGGAATCTAGAACTGGACTCACAGGAGAGGTTCAAATCATAGATAGGGAGAGTGTCAGACCTCTTGTACTTAAGTCGGCATTGTGCCTCTTGTATTAAATTCGGATGTAATTTCTGTGTTACATCGTCAATAAGAAGGTACTAGGTATACAGTAAACCTGAAGTGAACTATCGGAATCTAAAACTGGACTCACAGGAGAGGTTCAAATCATAGAAAGTGAGAGTGTCAGTCCTATTGGACTTAAGTCGGCATTGTGCCTTTTGTATTAAATTCTTATGCAATTTCTGTGTTTCATCGTCAATTAGAAGGTCCAAGGGATACAGTAAACCTGAAGTGAAGCATCGGAATCTAAAACTGGACTCACAGGAGAGGTTCAAATCACAGATAGAGTGTCAGTCCTGTTGTACTTAAGACGGCACTGTGCCTTTTGAATTTAATTCCGATGCAATTTCTGTGTTTCATCGTCAATATGAAAGTGCAAGGTATACAGTAAATCTGAGGTAGAGCATCGGAATCTAAAACTGGACTCACAGGAGAGGTTCAAATCATGGAAAGAGAGTATGTCAGTAATCTTTTACTTAAGTCGGGCTTTTGTATTAAACTCGGATGCAATTTCTGTGTTTCATCGTCAATAAGAAAGTCCGAGGGATACAGTAAACCTGAAGTGAAGCATCGGAATCTAAAACCGGACTCACAGGAGAGGTTTAAATCATAGAAAGGGAGAGTGTCAATCCTCTTGTACATAAGTCGGCATTGTGCCTTTTGTATGAAACTCGGATGCAATTTCTGTGTTTCATCGTCAATAAGAATGTCCAAGGGATACAGTAAACCTGAAGTGAAGCATCGGAATCCAAAACTGGACTCACAGGAGAGGTTCAAATCATAAAGGGTTAGAGTGTCAGTCCTCTTGTACTTAAGTCGGCATTGTGCCTTTTGTATTAAATTCGGATGCAATTTCTGTGTTTCATCGTCAATTTGAAGGTGCAAGGTATACAGTAAACCTGAAGTGAAACATCGGAATCTAAAACTGGACTCACAGGATAGGTTCAAATCATAGAAAGAGAGAGTGTCAGTCCACTTTTACTGAAGTCGGCCTTTTGTATTAAAGTCGGAAGCAATTTCCGTGTTTCATCGTCAATAAGAAGGTACAAGGGATACAGTAAACCTGAAGTGAACTATCCGAATCTAAAACTGGACTCACAGGAGAGGTTCAAATCATAGAAAGTGAGAGTGTCAGTCCTATTGTACTTAAGTCGGCATTGTGCCTTTTGTATTAAATACGGATGAAATTTCTGTCTTTCATCGTCAATAAGAAGGTCCAAGGGATACAGTAAACCTGAAGTGAACTATCCGAATCTAAAACTGGACTCACAGGAGAGGTTCAAATCATAGAAAGTGAGAGTGTCAGTCCTATTGTACTTAAGTCGGCATTGTGCCTTTTGTATTAAATACGGATGAAATTTCTGTCTTTCATCGTCAATAAGAAGGTCCAAGGTACACAGTAAACCTGAAGTGAAGCTACGGAATCTAGAACTGGGTTCACAGGAGAGGTTCAAATCATAGAGAGAGAGAGTGACAGTCCTCTTTTACTTAAGTCGGCATTGTGCCTTTTGTATTAAATTCGGATGAAATTTCTGTGTTTCATCGTCAATAAGAAGGTCCAAGGTATACAGTAAACCTGAAGTGAAGCATCGAAAACTGAAACTGGGCTCCCAGGAGTGGATCAAATCATAGAATGGGAGAGTGTCAGTCCTCCTGTACTTAAGTCGGCATTGTGCCTTTTGTATTAAATTCGGATGCAATTTCTGTGTTTCACGTCAATAAGAACGTCCAAGGGATACAGTAAACCTAAAACTGGTCCCACAGGAGTGGTTCAAATCATAGATAGTTAGAGTGTCAGTCCTCTTGTACTTAAGTCGGCATTGTGTCTTTTGAATTTAATTCCGATGCAATTTCTGTGTTTCATCGTCAATGAGAAGGTGCAACGTAAGCAGTAAACTTGAAGTTTAGCATCGGAATCCAAAACTGGACTCACAGGGGAGGGTTAAATCATAGAGAGTTAGAGTGTTAGTCCTCTTGTACATATGTCTGCATTGTGCCTTTTGTATTAAATTCGGATTGAATTTCTGTGTTTCATCGTCAATAAGAAGGTGCAAGGTATACAGTAAACCTGAAGTGAAGCATCGGAATTTAAAACTGGACTCACAGGAGGGGTCCAAATCATAGATAGTTAAAGGGTCAGACCTCTTGTACTTAAGTCGGCATTGTGCCTTCTGAATTTAATAGCGGTGCAATTTCTGTGTTTCATCGTCAATAATAAGGTGCAAAGTATACAGTAAACCTAAAGTGAAGCATCGGAATCTAAAACTGGACTCACAGGAGAGGTTCAAATCATAGAAAGAGAGAGTGTCGGTCCTCTTTTACTCAAGTCGGCATTGTGCCTTTTGTATAAGATTCGGATGCAATTTCTGTATTTCACCGTCAATAAGAAGGCCCAAGGGATACAGTAAACCTGAAGTGAAGCATCGGAATCCAAAACTGGACTCACAGGAGAGGTTCAAATCATAAAGGGTTAGAGTGTCAGTCCTCTTGTGCTTAAGTCGGCATTGTGCCTTTTGTATTAAATTCGGATGCAATTTCAGTGTGTCATCGTCAATAAGAAGGTACAAGGTATACAGTAAACCTGAAGTGAACTATCCGAATCTAAAACTGGACTCACAGGAGAGGTTCAAATCATAGAAAGTGAGAGTGTCAGTCCTATTGTACTTAAGTCGGCATTGTGCCTTTTGTATTACATTCGGATGCAATTTCTGTGTTTCATCGTCAATTAGAAGGTCCAAGGGACACAGTAAACCTAAAGTGAAGCATCGGAATTTAAAACTGGACTCACAGGAGAGGTTCAAATCATAGATAGTTAGAGGGTCAAACCTCTTGTACTTAAATCGGCATTGTGCCTTTTGAATTTAATTCCGATGCAAGTTCTGCGTTTCATCGTCAATACGAAGGTGCAAGGTATACAGTGAACCTGAAGTGAAGCATCGGAATCTAAAAGTAAACTCACAGGAGAGGTTCAAATCATAGAGAGTTAGAGTGTCAGTCCTCTTGTAGTTAAGTCGGCATTGTGCCTTTTGAATTTAATTCCGATGCAACTCTGGTGTTTCATCGTCAATAAGACGGTGTGAGGTATACAGTGAACCTGAAGTGAAGCATCGGAATCTGAAACTGGACTCACAGGAGAGGTTCAAATCATAGAATGTGAGAGTGTCAGTCCTCTTGTACTTAAGTCGGCATTGTGCCTTTAGTATTAGATTCCGATGCAATTTCTGGGTTTCATCGTCAATAAGAAGGTGCAAGGTATACAGTAAACCTGAAGTGAAGCATCGGAATCTAAAACTGGACTCACAGGAGATGTTCAAATCATAGATAGTTAGAGTGTCAGTGCTCTTGTACTTAAGTCGGCATTGTACCTTTTGAATTTAATTCCGATGCAATTTCTGCGTTTCATCGTCAATAAGAAGGTGCAAGGTATACAGTAAACCTGAAGTGAAGCATCGGAATCTAAAACTGGACTCACAGGCGAGGTTCAAATCATACAGTGTTGGAGTGTCAGTCCTCTTGTAATTAAGTCGGCATTGTGCCTTTTGAATTTAATTCCGATGCAATTTCTATGTTTCATCGTAAACAAGAAGGTGCAAGGTATACAGTAAACCTGAAGTGAAGCATCGGAATTTAAAACTGGACTCACAGGAGGGGTCCAAATCATAGATAGTTTCAGGGTCAGACCTCTTGTACTTAAGTCGGCATTGTGCTTCTGAATTTAATACCGATGCAATTTCTGTGTTTCATCGTCTATAAGAAGGTGCAAGGTATACAGTAAACCTGAAGTGAAGCATCGGAATCTAAAACTGGACTCACAGGAGAGGTTTAAATAATAGAAAGGGAGAGTGTCAGTCCTCTATTCCTTAAGACTGCCTTTTGTATTAAATTCAAATGCAATTTCTGTGTTTCATCGTTAATAAGAAGGTCTAAGGGATACAGTAAACCTGAAGTGAAGCATCGGAATCTAGAACTGGACTCACAGGAGAGGTTCAAATCATAGATAGGGAGAGTGTCAGACCTCTTGTACTTAAGTCGGCATATTGCCTCTTGTATTAAATTCGGATGCAATTTCTGTGTTACATCGTCAATAAGAAGGTACTAGGTATACAGTAAACCTGAAGTGAACTATCGGAATCTAAAACTGGACTCACAGGAGAGGTTCAAATCATAGAAAGTGAGAGTGTCAGTCCTATTGTACTTAAGTCGGCATTGTGCCTTTTGTATTAAATTCGGATGCAATTTCTGTGTTTCATCGTCAATTAGAAGGTCCAAGGGATACAGTAAACCTGAAGTGAAGCATCGGAATCTAAAACTGGACTCACAGGAGAGGTTCAAATCACAGATAGAGTGTCAGTCCTCTTGTACTTAAGTCGGCACTGTGCCTTTTGAATTTAATTCCGATGCAATTTCTGTGTTTCATCGTCAATAAGAAAGTGCAAGGTATACAGTAAATCTGAGGTAGAGCATCGGAATCTAATTTGGACTCACAGGAGAGGTTCAAATCATGGAAAGAGAGTATGTCAGTAATCTTTTACTTAAGTCGGGCTTTTGTATTAAACTCGGATGCAATTTCTGTGTTTCATCGTCAATAAGGAAGTCCGAGGGATACAGTAAACCTGAAGTGAAGCATCAGAATCTAAAACTGGACTCACAGGAGAGGTTTAAATCATAGAAAGGGAGAGTGTCAGTCCTCTTGTACATAAGTCGGCATTGTGCCTTTTGTATGAAACTCGGATGCAATTTCTGTGTTTCATCGTCAATAAGAATGTCCAAGGGATACAGTAAACCTGAAGTGAAGCATCGGAATCCAAAACTGGACTCACAGGAGAGGTTCAAATCATAAAGGGTTAGAGTGTCAGTCCTCTTGTACTTAAGTCGGCATTGTGCCTTTTGTATTAAATTCGGATGCAATTTCTGTGTTTCATCGTCAATAAGAAGGTCCAAGGGATACAGTAAACCTGAAGTGAACTATCCGAATCTAAAACTGGACTCACAGGAGAGGTTCAAATCATAGATAGTTACAGTGTCAGTCCTCTTGTACTTAAGTCGGCATTGTGTCTTTTGAATTTAATTCCGATGCAATTTCTGTGTTTCATCGTCAAAATGAACGTGCAAGGTATACAGTAAACCTGAAGTGAAGCATCGGAATCTAAAACTGGACTCACAGGAGAGGTTCAAATCATAGACAGTGAGAGTGTCAGTCCTCTTGTACTTAAGTCGGCATTGTGCCTTTTGTATTAAATTCGGATGCAATTTCTGTGTTTCATCGTCAATAAGAAGGTACAAGGTACACAGTAAACCTGAAATGAACTATCGGAATCTGAATCTGGACTCACAGGAGAGGTTCAAATCATAGAAAGTGAGAGTGTCAGTCCTATTGTACTTAAGTCGGCATTGTGCCTTTTGTATTAAATTTGGAAGCAATTTCTGTGTTTCATCGTCAATTAGAAGGTCCAAAAAATACAGTATACCTGAAGTAAGGCATCGGAATCTAAAACTGGATTCACAGGAGAGGTTCAAATCATAGATAGTTAGAGTGTCAGTCCTCTTGTACTTAAGTCGGCACTGTGCCTTTTGAATTTAATTCCGTTGCAATATCTGTGTTTCATCGTCAATAAGAAAGTGCAAGGTATACAGTAAACCTGAAGTGAAGCATCGGAATCTAAAACTGGACTCAGAGGAGAGGTTCAAATCATAGGAAGAGAGAGTGTCAGTCCTCATTTACTTAAGTCGGCTTTTCGTATTAAATTCGGATGCAATTTATGTGTTTCATCGTCAATAAGAAGGTCCAATTGATACAGTAAACCTGAAGTGAATCATCGAAAACTAAAACTGAACTCACAGGAGAGGTTCAAATCATAGAAAGGGAGAGTGTCAGTTCTCTTGTACATAAGTCGGCATTGTGCCTTTTGAATTAAATTCGGATGCAATTTCTGTGTTTCATCGTCAATAAGAAGGTACAAGGTATACAGTGAACCTGAAGTGAAGCATCGGAATCTAATACTAAACTCACAGGAGAGGTTCAAATCATAGAGAGTTAGAGTGTCAGTCCTCTTGTGCTTAACTCGGCATTGTGCCTTTTGAAATTAATTCCGATGCAATTTCTGTGTTTCATCGTCAATGAGAAGGTGCAACGTAAGCAGTAAACTTGAAGTTTAGCATCGGAATCCAGAACTGGACTCACAGGGGAGGGTTAAATCATAGAGAGTTAGAGTGTCAGTCCTCTTGTACATAAGTCTGCATTGTGCCTTTTGTATTAAATTCGGATTGAATTTCTGTGTTTCATCGTCAATAAGAAGGTGCAAGGTATACAGTAAACCTGAAGTGAAGCATCGGAATTTAAAACTGGACTCACAGGAGGGGTCCAAATCATAGATAGTTAAAGGGTCAGACCTCTAGTACTTAAGTCGGCATTGTGCCTTCTGAATTTAATACCGCTGCAATTTCTGTGTTTCATCGTCAATAATAAGGTGCAAAGTATACAGTAAACCTGACGTGAAGCATCGGAATCTAAAACTGGACTCACAGGAGAGGTTCAAATCATAGAAAGAGAGAGTGTCGGTCCTCTTTTACTCAAGTCGGCATTGTGCCTTTTGTATAAAATTCGGATGCAATTTCTGTATTTCACCGTCAATAAGAAGGTCCAAGGGATACAGTAAACCTGAAGTGAAGCATCGGAATCTAAACCTGGACTCACAGGAGAGGTTCAAATCATAGAAAGTGAGACTGTCAGTCCTCTTGTACTTAAGTCGGCATTGTGCCTTTTCTATTAAACTCCGATGCAATTTCTGTGTTTCATCGTCAATAAGAAGGTACAAGGTATACAGTAAACCTGAAGTGAACTATCGGAATTTAAACGGGACTCACAGGAGAGGTTCAAATCATGGAAAGTGAGAGTGTCAGTCCTATTGTACTTAAGTCGGCATTGTGCCTTTTGTATTACATTCGGATGCAATTTCTGTGTTTCATCGTAAATTAGTAGGTCCAAGGTATACAGTATACCTGTAGTGAAGCATCGGAATTTAAAACTGGACTTACAGGAGAGGTTAAAATCATAGACAGTTAGAGGGCCAGTCCTCTTGTACTTAAGTCGGCATTGTGCCTTCTGAATTTAATTCCGATGCAATTTCTGTGTTTCATCGTCAATTAGAAGGTGCTTGGTATACAGTAAACCTGAAGTGAAGCATCGGAATCTAAAACTGGACTCACAGGAGAGGTTCAAATCATAGAAAGAGAGAGTGTCAGTCCTCTATTCCTTAAGACTGCCTTTTGTATTAAATTCGGACGCAATTTCTGTGTTTCATCGTCAATAACAAGGTCTAAGGGAGACAGTAAACCTGAAGTGAAGCATCAGAATCTAGAACTGGACTCACAGGAGAGGTTCAAATCATAGAAAGGGAGAGTGTCAGACCTCTTGTACTTAAGTCGGCATTGTGCCTTTTGTATTAAATTCGGATGCAATTTCTGTGTTTCATCGTCAATAAGAAGGTACAAGGTATACAGTAAACCTGAAGTGAACTATCGGAATCTAAAACTGGACTCACAGGAGAGGTTCAAATCATAGAAAGTTAGAGTGTCACTCCTATTGTTCTTAAGTCGGCATTGTGCCTTTTGTATTAAATTCGGATGCAATTTCTGTGTTTCATCGTCAATTAGAAGGTCCAAGGGATATAGTAAACCTCAAGTGAAGCATCGGAATCTAAAACTGGACTCACAGGAGAGGTTCAAATCATAGATAGAGTGTCAGTCCTCTTGTACTTATGTCGGCACTGTGACTTTTGAATTTAATTCCGATGCAATTTCTGTATTTCATCGTCAATGAGAAGGTGCAACGCAAGCAGTAAACTTGAAGTTTAGCATCGGAATCCAAAACTGGACTCACAGGGGAGGGTTAAATCATAGAGAGTTAGAGTGTCAGTCCTCTTGTACATAAGTCTGCATTGTGCCTTTTGTATTAAATTCGGATTGAATTTCTGTGTTTCATCGTCAATAAGAAGGTGCAAGGTATACAGTAAACCTGAAGTGAAGCATCGGAATTTAAAACTGGACTCACAGGAGGGGTCCAAATCATAGATAGTTAAAGGGTCAGACCTCTTGTACTTAATTCGGCATTGTGCCTTCTGAATTTAATACCGATGCAATTTCTGTGTTTCATCGTCAATAATAAGGTGCAAAGTATACAGTAAACCTGAAGTGAAGCATCGGAATCTAAAACTGGACTCACAGGAGAGGTTCAAATCATAGAAAGAGAGAGTGTCGGTCCTCTTTTACTCAAGTCTGCATTGTGCCTTTTGTATAAAATTCGGATGCAATTTCTGTATTTCACCGTCAATAAGAAGGTCCAAGGGATACAGTAAACCTGAAGTGAAGCATCGGAATCTAAACCTAGACTCACAGGAGAGGTTCAATTCATAGAAAGTGAGACTGTCAGTCCTCTTGAACTTAAGTCGGCATTGTGCCTTTTCTATTAAACTCCGATGCAATTTCTGTGTTTCATCGTCAATAAGCTGGTACAAGGTATACAGTAAACCTGAAGTGAACTATCGGAATTTAAACTGGACTCACAGGAGAGGTTCAAATCATGGAAAGTGAGAGTGTCAGTCCTATTGTACTTAAGTCGGCATTGTGCCTTTTGTATTACATTCGGATGCAATTTCTGTGTTTCATCGTCAATTAGTAGGTCCAAGGGATACAGTATACCTGTAGTGAAGCATCGGAATTTAAAACTGGACTTACAGGAGAGGTTAAAATCATAGATAGTTAGAGGGCCAGTCCTCTTGTACTTAAGTCAGCATTGTGCCTTCTGAATTCAATTCCGATGCAATTTCTGTGTTGCATCGTCAATTAGAAGGTGCTTCGTACACAGTAAACCTGAAGTGAAGCATCGGAATCTAAAACTGGACTCACAGGAGAGGTTCAAATCATAGAAAGACAGAGTGTCAGTCCTCTATTCCTTAAGACTGCCTTTTGTATTAAATTCGGACGCAATTTCTGTGTTTCATCGTCAATAAGAAGGTCTAAGGGAGACAGTAAACCTGATGTGAAGCATCAGAATCTAGAACTGGACTCACAGGAGAGGTTCAAATCATAGAAAGGGAGAGTGTCAGACCTTTTGTACTTAAGTCGGCATTGTGCCTTTTGTATTAAATTCGGTAGCAATTTCTGTGTTTCATCGTCAATAAGAAGGTACAAGGTATACAGTAAACCTGAAGTGAATTATCGGAATCTAAAACTGGACTCACAGGAGAGGTTCAAATCATAGAAAGTTAGAGTGTCAGTCCTATTGTACTTAAGTCGGCATTGTGCCATTTGTATTAATTCGGATGCAATTTCTGTGTTTCATCGTCAATTAGAAGGTCCAAGGGATATAGTAAACCTCATGTGAAGCATCGGAATCTAAAACTGGACTCACAGGAGAGGTTCAAATCATAGATAGAGTGTCAGTCCTCTTGTACTTATGTCGGCACTGTGACTTTTGAATTTAATTCCGATGCAATTTCTGTGTTTAATCGTCAATAAGAAAGTGCAAGGTATACAGTAAACCTGAGGTGAAGCATCGGAATCTAAAACTGGACTCACAGGAGAGGTTCAAATCATAGAAAGAAAGTATGTAAGTCCTTTTTTACTGATGTCGGCCTTTTGTATTTAATTCGGATGCAATTTCTGTGTTTCATCGTCAATAAGAAGGTCCAAGGGATACAGTAAACCTAAAGTGAAGCATCGGAATCTAAAACTGGACTCACAGGAGATGTTCAAATCATAGATAGTTAGAGTGTCAGTCCTCTTTTACTTAAGTCGGCATTGTGCCTTTTGTATTAAATTCGGATGCAATTTCTGTGTTTCATCGTCAATAAGAAGGTCCAAGGGATACAGTAAACGTGAAGTGAAGCTTCGAAATCCAAAACAGGACTCACAGGAGAGGTTCAAATCATAAAGGGTTAGAGTGCCAGTCCTCTTGTACTTAAGTCGGCATTGTGACTTTTGTATTAAATTCGGATGCAATTTCTGTGTTTCATCGTCAATAAGAAGGTGCAAGGTATACAGTAAAACTGAAGTGAAACATCGGAATCTAAAACTGCACTCACAGGAAAGGTTCAAATCAAAGAAAGTGAGAGTGACAGTCCTGTTGTACTTAAGTCGGCATTGTGCCTTTTGTATTAAATTCCGATGCAATTTCTGTGTTTCATCGTCAATAAGAAGGTGCAAGGTATACAGTAAACCTAAAGTGAAGCATCGGAATCAAAACTGGACTCACAGGAGAGGTTCAAATCAAAGAAAGAGAGAGTGTCAGTCCTCTTTTACTTAAGTCGGCCTTTTGTATTAAATTCGGATGCAATTTCTGTGTTTCATCGTCAATAAGAAACTTCAAGGGATACAGTAAACCTGAAGTGAAGCTTCGGAATCTAAAACTGGACTCACAGGAGAGGTTCAAATCATAGAGAAGGAGAGTGTCAGTCCTCTTGTACATAAGTCGGCATTATGCCCTTTTGTATTAAATTCGGATGCAATTTCTGTGTTTCATCGTCAATAAGAAGGTACAAGGTATACAGTAAACCTGAAGTGAACTATCGGAATTTAAACTGGACTTACAGGAGAGGTTCAAATCATGGAAAGTGAGAGTGTCAGTCCTATTGTACTTAAGTCGGCTTTGTGCCTTTTCTATTAAATTCGGATGCCATTTCTGCGTTTAATCGTCAATTAGAAGGTGCAAGGGATACAGTAAACCTGAAGTGAAGCATCGGAATCTAAAACTGGACTCACAGGAGATGTTCAAATCATAAAGGGTTAGAGTGCCAGTCCTCTTGTACTTAAGTCGGCATTGTGACTTTTGTATTAAATTCGGATGCAATTTCTGTGTTTCATCGTCAATAAGAAGGTGCAAGGTATACAGTAAAACTGAAGTGAAACATCGGAATCTAAAACTGGACTCACAGGAAAGGTTCAAATCAAAGAAAGTGAGAGTGACAGTCCTGTTGTACTTAAGTCGGCATTGTGCCTTTTGTATTAAATTCCGATGCAATTTCTGTGTTTCATCGTCAATAAGAAGGTGCAAGGTATACAGTAAACCTAAAGTGAAGCATCGGAATCAAAACTGGACTCACAGGAGAGGTTCAAATCAAAGAAAGAGAGAGTGTCAGTCCTCTTTTACTTAAGTCGGCCTTTTGTATTAAATTCGGATGCAATTTCTGTGTTTCATCGTCAATAAGAATCTTCAAGGGATACAGTAAACCTGAAGTGAAGCTTCGGAATCTAAAACTGGACTCACAGGAGAGGTTCAAATCATAGAGAAGGAGAGTGTCAGTCCTCTTGTACATAAGTCGGCATTATGCCCTTTTGTATTAAATTCGGATGCAATTTCTGTGTTTCATCGTCAATAAGAAGGTACAAGGTATACAGTAAACCTGAAGTGAACTATCGGAATTTAAACTGGACTTACAGGAGAGGTTCAAATCATGGAAAGTGAGAGTGTCAGTCCTATTGTACTTAAGTCGGCTTTGTGCCTTTTCTATTAAATTCGGATGCCATTTCTGCGTTTAATCGTCAATTAGAAGGTGCAAGGGATACAGTAAACCTGAAGTGAAGCATCGGAATCTAAAACTGGACTCACAGGAGATGTTCAAATCATAGATAGTTAGAGTGTCAGTGCTCTTGTACTTAAGTCGGCATTGTGCCTTTTGGATTTAATTCCGATGCAATTTCTGCGTTTCATCGTCAATAAGAAGGTGCAAGGTATACAGTAAACCTGAAGTGAAGCATCGGAATCTAAAACTGGACTCACAGGCGAGGTTCAAATCGTACAGAGTTGGAGTGTCAGTCCTCTTGTAATTAAGTCGGCATTGTGCCTTTTGAATTTAATTCCGATGCAATTTCTATGTTTCATCGTAAACAAGAAGGTGCAAGGTATACAGTAAACCTGAAGTGAAGCATCGGAATCTAAAACTGCACTCACAGGAGAGGTTCAAATCATAGAAAGGCAGAGTGTCAGTCCTCTTTTACTTAAGTCGGCATTGTGCCTTTTGTATTAAATTCGGATGCAATTTCTGTATTTCATCGTCAATAAGAAGGTCTAAGGGATACAGTTAACCTGAAGTGAAGCATCGGAATCTTAAACTGGACTCACAGGAGAGTTTCAAATCATAGAAAGAGAGAGTGACAGTCCTCTTCTACTTAAGTCTGCATTGTGAATTTGCTATTAAAATCAAATGAAATTTCTGTGTTTCATCGTCAATAAGAAGGTCCAAGGTATACAGTAAACCTGAAGTGAAGCATCGGAATCTGCAACTGGACTCACAGGAGAGGTTCAAATCATAGGAAGGAAGGGTATCAGTCCTCTTGTACTTTAGTCGGCATTGTGCCTTTTGTATTAAATTCGGATGCAATTTCTGTGTTTCATAGGCAATAAGAAGGTGCAAGGGATACAGTAAACCTGAAGTGAAGCATCGGAATGTAAAACTGTACTCACAGGAAAGGTTCAAATCATAGAAAGAGTGAGTGTCAGTCCTCTTTTACTTAAGTCGGTATTGTGCCTTTTGTAATAAATTCGGATGCAATTTCTGTATTTCATCGTCAATATGAAGGTCCAAGGGATACGGTAAACCTGAAGTGAAGCATCGGAATCTAAAACTGGACTCACAGGAGAGGTTCAAGTCGTAGATAGTTAGAGTGTCAGTCCTCTTGTACTTAAGTCGGCATGGTGCCTTTTGAATTTAATTCCGATGCAATTTCTATGTTTCATCGTCAATAAGACGGTGCAAGGCATACAGTAAACCTGAAGTGAAGAATCGGAATCTAAAACTGGACTCACAGGAGAGGTTCAAATCATAGATAGTGAGAGTGTCAGTCCTCTTGTACTTAAGTCGGCATTGTGCCTTTTGTATTAAATTCGGATGAAATTTCTGTGTTTCATCGTCAATAAGAAGGTCCAAGGTATACAGTACACCTGAAGTGAAGCATCGGAATCTGAAACTGGAATCACAGGAGAGGATCAAATCATAGAATGGGAGAGTGTCAGTCCTCTTGTACTTAAGTTGGCGATGTGCCTTTTGTATTAAATTCGGATGCAATTTCTGTGTTTCATCGTCAATAACAAGGTGCAAGGTATACACTAAACCTTAAGTGAAGCATCGGAATCTAAAACTGGACTCACAGGAGAGGTTCAAATCATAGAAAGTGAGAGTGTCAGTCCTCTTGTACTTAAGTCGGCATTGTGCCTTTTGTATTAAATTCGGATGCAATTTCTGTGTTTCATCGTCAATATGAACGTCCAAGGGATACAGTAAACCTGAAGTGAAGCATCGGAACCTAAAACTGGACTCACAGGAGACGTTCAAATCATAGATAGTTAGAGTGTCAGTCCTCTTGTACTTAAGTCTGCATTGTGTCTTTTGAATATAATTCCGATGCACTTTCTGTGTTTCATCGTCAATACGAACGTGCAAGGTATACAGTAAACCTGAACTGAAGCATCGGAAACTAAAACTGGATTCACAGGAGAGGTTCAAATCATAGAGAGTTAGAGTGTCAGTCCTCTTGTACTTAAGGCAGCATTGTGCCATCTGAATTGCATTCCGATGCAATTTCTGTGTTTAATCGTCAATAAGAAGGTACAAGGTATACAGTAAACCTGATGTGAAGCATCGGAATCTGAAACAGGACTCACACGAGAGGTTCAAATCATAGAAAGGGAGAGTGTCAATCCTCTTGTCCATAAGTCGGCATTGTGCCTTTTGAATTTAATTCCGATGACATTTCTGTGTTTCATCGTCAATAAGAAGGTGCAAGGTATACAGTAAACCTGAAGTGAAGCATCGGAATCTAAAACTAAACTCACAGGAGAGGTTCAAATCATAAAAAGAGAGAGTGACAGTCCTCTTTTACTTAAGTCGGCATTGTGCCTTTTGTATTAAATTCAAATGCAGTTTCTGTGTTTCATCGTCAATAAGACGGTGCAAGGTATACAGTAAACCTGAAGTGAAGCATCGGAATCTAAAACTGGACTCACAGGAGAGGTACAAATCATAGAATGTGAAAGTGTCAGTCCTCTTGTACTTAAGTCGGCATTGTGCCTTTTGTATTAAATTCGGATGAAGTTTCTGTGTTTCATCGTCAATAAGAAGGTCCAAGGTATACAGTAAACCTGAAGTGAAGTATCGGAATCTGAAACTGGACTCACAGGAGAGGATCAAATCATAGAATGGGAGAGTGTCAGTCCTCTTGTACTTAAGTCGGCATTGTGCCTTCTGTATTATATTCGGATGCAATTTCTGTGTTTCATCGCCAATAAGTAGGTGCAAGGTATACAGTAAACCTGAAGTGAAGCATCGGAATCTAAAACTGGACTCACAGGAGAGGTTCAAATCATAGAATGTGAGAGTGTCAGTCCTCTTGTACTTAAGTCGGTATTGTGCCTTTTGTAATAAATTCGGATGAAATTTCTGTGTTTCATCGTCAATAAGAAGGTCCAAAGTATACAGTATACCTGAAGTGAAGCATCGGAATCTGAAACTGGACTCACAGGAGAGGATCAAATCATAGAATGGGAGAGTGTCAGTCCTCTTGTACTTAAGTCGTCGATGTGCCTTTTGTATTAAATTCGGATGCAATTTCTGTGTTTCATCGTCAATAACAAGGTGCAAGGTATACAGTAAACCTGAAGTGAAGCATGGGAATCTAAAACTGGACACACAGGAGAGGTTCAAATCAAAGAAAGTGAGAGTGACAGTCCTGTTGTACTTAAGTCGGCATTGTGCCTTTTGTATTAAATTCCGATGCAATTTCTGTGTTTCATCGTCAATAAGAAGGTGCAAGGTATACAGTAAACCTAAAGTGAAGCATCGGAATCAAAACTGGACTCACAGGAGAGGTTCAAATCAAAGAAAGAGAGAGTGTCAGTCCTCTTTTACTTAAGTCGGCCTTTTGTATTAAATTCGGATGCAATTTCTGTGTTTCATCGTCAATAAGAATCTTCAAGGGATACAGTAAACCTGAAGTGAAGCTTCGGAATCTAAAACTGGACTCACAGGAGAGGTTCAAATCATAGAGAAGGAGAGTGTCAGTCCTCTTGTACATAAGTCGGCATTATGCCCTTTTGTATTAAATTCGGATGCAATTTCTGTGTTTCATCGTCAATAAGAAGGTACAAGGTATACAGTAAACCTGAAGTGAACTATCGGAATTTAAACTGGACTTACAGGAGAGGTTCAAATCATGGAAAGTGAGAGTGTCAGTCCTATTGTACTTAAGTCGGCTTTGTGCCTTTTCTATTAAATTCGGATGCCATTTCTGCGTTTAATCGTCAATTAGAAGGTGCAAGGGATACAGTAAACCTGAAGTGAAGCATCGGAATCTAAAACTGGACTCACAGGAGATGTTCAAATCATAGATAGTTAGAGTGTCAGTGCTCTTGTACTTAAGTCGGCATTGTGCCTTTTGGATTTAATTCCGATGCAATTTCTGCGTTTCATCGTCAATAAGAAGGTGCAAGGTATACAGTAAACCTGAAGTGAAGCATCGGAATCTAAAACTGGACTCACAGGCGAGGTTCAAATCATACAGAGTTGGAGTGTCAGTCCTCTTGTAATTAAGTCGGCATTGTGCCTTTTGAATTTAATTCCGATGCAATTTCTATGTTTCATCGTAAACAAGAAGGTGCAAGGTATACAGTAAACCTGAAGTGAAGCATCGGAATCTAAAACTGCACTCACAGGAGAGGTTCAAATCATAGAAAGGCAGAGTGTCAGTCCTCTTTTACTTAAGTCGGCATTGTGCCTTTTGTATTAAATTCGGATGCAATTTCTGTATTTCATCGTCAATAAGAAGGTCTAAGGGATACAGTTAACCTGAAGTGAAGCATCGGAATCTTAAACTGGACTCACAGGAGAGTTTCAAATCATAGAAAGAGAGAGTGACAGTCCTCTTCTACTTAAGTCTGCATTGTGAATTTGCTATTAAAATCAAATGAAATTTCTGTGTTTCATCGTCAATAAGAAGGTCCAAGGTATACAGTAAACCTGAAGTGAAGCATCGGAATCTGCAACTGGACTCACAGGAGAGGTTCAAATCATAGGAAGGAAGGGTATCAGTCCTCTTGTACTTTAGTCGGCATTGTGCCTTTTGTATTAAATTCGGATGCAATTTCTGTGTTTCATCGGCAATAAGAAGGTGCAAGGTATACAGTAAACCTGAAGTGAAGCATCGGAATGTAAAACTGTACTCACAGGAAAGGTTCAAATCATAGAAAGAGTGAGTGTCAGTCCTCTTTTACTTAAGTCGGTATTGTGCCTTTTGTAATAAATTCGGATGCAATTTCTGTATTTCATCGTCAATATGAAGGTCCAAGGGATACGGTAAACCTGAAGTGAAGCATCGGAATCTAAAACTGGACTCACAGGAGAGGTTCAAGTCGTAGATAGTTAGAGTGTCAGTCCTCTTGTACTTAAGTCGGCATGGTGCCTTTTGAATTTAATTCCGATGCAATTTCTATGTTTCATCGTCAATAAGACGGTGCAAGGCATACAGTAAACCTGAAGTGAAGAATCGGAATCTAAAACTGGACTCACAGGAGAGGTTCAAATCATAGATAGTGAGAGTGTCAGTCCTCTTGTACTTAAGTCGGCATTGTGCCTTTTGTATTAAATTCGGATGAAATTTCTGTGTTTCATCGTCAATAAGAAGGTCCAAGGTATACAGTACACCTGAAGTGAAGCATCGGAATCTGAAACTGGAATCACAGGAGAGGATCAAATCATAGAATGGGAGAGTGTCAGTCCTCTTGTACTTAAGTTGACGATGTGCCTTTTGTATTAAATTCGGATGCAATTTCTGTGTTTCATCGTCAATAACAAGGTGCAAGGTATACACTAAACCTTAAGTGAAGCATCGGAATCTAAAACTGGACTCACAGGAGAGGTTCAAATCATAGAAAGTGAGAGTGTCAGTCCTCTTGTACTTAAGTCGGCATTGTGCCTTTTGTATTAAATTCGGATGCAATTTCTGTGTTTCATCGTCAATATGAACGTCCAAGGGATACAGTAAACCTGAAGTGAAGCATCGGAACCTAAAACTGGACTCACAGGAGACGTTCAAATCATAGATAGTTAGAGTGTCAGTCCTCTTGTACTTAAGTCTGCATTGTGTCTTTTGAATATAATTCCGATGCACTTTCTGTGTTTCATCGTCAATACGAACGTGCAAGGTATACAGTAAACCTGAACTGAAGCATCGGAAACTAAAACTGGATTCACAGGAGAGGTTCAAATCATAGAGAGTTAGAGTGTCAGTCCTCTTGTACTTAAGGCAGCATTGTGCCATCTGAATTGCATTCCGATGCAATTTCTGTGTTTAATCGTCAATAAGAAGGTACAAGGTATACAGTAAACCTGATGTGAAGCATCGGAATCTGAAACAGGACTCACACGAGAGGTTCAAATCATAGAAAGGGAGAGTGTCAGTCCTCTTGTCCATAAGTCGGCATTGTGCCTTTTGAATTTAATTCCGATGACATTTCTGTGTTTCATCGTCAATAAGAAGGTGCAAGGTATACAGTAAACCTGAAGTGAAGCATCGGAATCTAAAACTAAACTCACAGGAGAGGTTCAAATCATAAAAAGAGAGAGTGACAGTCCTCTTTTACTTAAGTCGGCATTGTGCCTTTTGTATTAAATTCAAATGCAGTTTCTGTGTTTCATCGTCAATAAGTCGGTGCAAGGTATACAGTAAACCTGAAGTGAAGCATCGGAATCTAAAACTGGACTCACAGGAGAGGTACAAATCATAGAATGTGAAAGTGTCAGTCCTCTTGTACTTAAGTCGGCATTGTGCCTTTTGTATTAAATTCGGATGAAGTTTCTGTGTTTCATCGTCAATAAGAAGGTCCAAGGTATACAGTAAACCTGAAGTGAAGTATCGGAATCTGAAACTGGACTCACAGGAGAGGATCAAATCATAGAATGGGAGAGTGTCAGTCCTCTTGTACTTAAGTCGGCATTGTGCCTTTTGTATTATATTCGGATGCAATTTCTGTGTTTCATCGCCAATAAGTAGGTGCAAGGTATACAGTAAACCTGAAGTGAAGCATCGGAATCTAAAACTGGACTCACAGGAGAGGTTCAAATCATAGAATGTGAGAGTGTCAGTCCTCTTGTACTTAAGTCGGTATTGTGCCTTTTGTAATAAATTCGGATGAAATTTCTGTGTTTCATCGTCAATAAGAAGGTCCAAAGTATACAGTATACCTGAAGTGAAGCATCGGAATCTGAAACTGGACTCACAGGAGAGGATCAAATCATAGAATGGGAGAGTGTCAGTCCTCTTGTACTTAAGTCGTCGATGTGCCTTTTGTACTAAATTCGGATGCAATTTCTGTGTTTCATCGTCAATAACAAGGTGCAAGGTATACAGTAAACCTGAAGTGAAGCATGGGAATCTAAAACTGGACACACAGGAGAGGTTCAAATCATAGAAAGTGAGAGTGACAGTCCTCTTGTACTTAAGTCGGCATTGTGCCTTTTGTATTAAATTCAGATGCAATTACTGTGTTTCATCGTCAATATGAACGTCCAAGGCATACAGTAAACCTGAAGTGAAGCATCGGAACAACACTGGACTCACAGGAGACGTTCAAATCATAGATAGTTAGAGTGTCAGTCCTCTTGTACTTAAGTCGGCATTGTGTCTTTTGAATATAATTCCGATGCAATTTCTGTGTTTCATCGTCAATATGAACGTGCAAGGTATACAGTAACCCTGAACTGAAGCATCGGAAACTAAAACTGGATTCACAAGAGAGGTTCAAATCATAGAGAGTTAGAGTGTCAGTCCTCGTGTACTTAAGGCAGCATTGTGCCATCTGAATTGCATTCCGATGCAATTTCTGTGTTTCATCGTCAATAAGAAGGTGCAAGGTATACAGTTAAACTGAAGTGAAGCATCAGAATCTGAAACTGGACTCACACGAGAGGTTCAAATCATAGAAAGGGAGAGTGTCAGTCCTCTTGTCCAAAAGTCGGCATTGTGCCTTTTGAAATTAATTCCGATGCAATTCTTGTGTTTCATCGTCAATAAGATGGTGCAAGGTACACAGTGAACCTGAAGTGATGCATCGGAATCTAAAACGAAACTCACAGGAGAGGTTCAAATCATAGAGAGTTAGAGTGTCAGTCCTCTTGTACTTAAGTCGGCATTGTGCCTTTTGAATTGAATTCCGATGAGATTTCTGTGTTTCATCGTCAATAAGAAGGTGCAAGGTATACAGTAAACCTGAAGTGAAGCAACGGATTGTAAAACTGGACTCACTGGAGAGGTTCAAATCGTAGAGAATTAGAGTGTCAGTCCTCTTGTACTTAAGTCGGCATTGTGCCTTTTAAAATTAATTCCGATGCAATTCTTGTGTTTCATCGTCAATAAGACGGTGTAAGGTATACAGTGAACCTGAAGTGAAGCATCGGAATCTAAAACTGGACTCACAGGAGAGGTTCAAATCATAGAAAGTGAGAGTGTCAGTCCTCTTGTACTTAAGTCGGCATTGTGCATTTAGTATTATATTCCGATGCAATTTATGTGTTTCATCGTCAGTAAGAAGGTGCAAGGTATACAGTAAACCTGAAGTGAAGCATCGGAATCTAAAACTGGACTCACAGGAGAGGTACAAATCATAGAAATAGAGAGTGACAGTCCTCGTTTACTTAAGTCGGCATTGTGCCTTTTGTATTAATTTCAAATGCAATTTCTGTGTTTCATCGTCAATAACAAGGTGCAAGGTATGCAGTAAACCTGAAGTGAAGCATCGGAATCTAAAACTGGACTCACAGGAGAGGTTCAAATCATAGAAAGTGAGAGTGTCAGTCCTCTTGTACTTAAGTCGGCATTGTGCCTTTTGTATTAAATTCGGATGAAATTTCTGTGTTTCATCGTCAATAAGAAGGTCCAAGGTATACAGTAAACCTGAAGTGAAGCATCGGAAACTAAAACTGGGTTCACAGGAGAGGTTCAAATCATAGAGAGTTAGAGTGTCAGTCCTCTTGTACTTAAGTCGGCATTGTGCCTTCTGAATTTAATTCCGATGCAATTTCTGTGTTTCATCGTCAATAAGAAGGTGCAAGGTATACACTAAACCTGAAGTGAAGCATCGGAAACTAAAACAGGATTCACAGGAGAGGTTCAAATCATAGAAAGTGAGAGTGTCAGTCGTCTTGTACTTAAGTCGGCATTGTGCCTTCTGAATTTAATTCCGATGCAATTTCTGTGTTTCATCGTCAATAAGAAGGTGCAAGGTATACACTAAACCTGAAGTGAAGCATCGTAAACTAAAACAGGATTCACAGGAGAGGTTCAAATCATAGAAAGTGAGAGTGTCAGTCGTCTTGTACTTCAGTCGGCATTGTGCCTTTTGTATTAAATTCGGATGCAATTTCTGTGTTTCATCGTCAATATGAACGTCCAAGGGATACAGTAAACCTGAAGGGAAGCATCGGAACCTAAAACTGGACTCACAGGAGACGTTCAAATCATAGATAGTTAGAAAGTCAGTCCTCTTGTACTTAAGTCGGCATTGTGTCTTTTGAATATAATTCCTTTGCAATTTCTGTGTTTCATCGTCAATATGAAGGTGCAAGGTATACACTAAACCTGAAGTGAAGCATCGGAAACTAAAACTGGATTCACAGGAGAGGTTCAAATCATAGAGAGTTAGAGTGTCAGTCCTCTTGTACTGAAGTCGGCATTGTGCCTTCTGAATTTAATTCCGATGCAATTTCTGTGTTTCATCGTCAATAAGAAGGTCCAAGGTATACAGTAAACCTGAAGTGAAGTATCGGAATCTGAAACTGGACTCACAGGAGAGGATCAAATCATAGAATGGGAGAGTGTCAGTCCTCTTGTACTTAAGTCGGCATTGTGCCTTTTGTATTATATTCGGATGCAATTTCTGTGTTTCATCGCCAATAAGTAGGTGCAAGGTATACAGTAAACCTGAAGTGAAGCATCGGAATCTAAAACTGGACTCACAGGAGAGGTTCAAATCATAGAATGTGAGAGTGTCAGTCCTCTTGTACTTAAGTCGGTATTGTGCCTTTTGTAATAAATTCGGATGAAATTTCTGTGTTTCATCGTCAATAAGAAGGTCCAAAGTATACAGTATACCTGAAGTGAAGCATCGGAATCTGAAACTGGACTCACAGGAGAGGATCAAATCATAGAATGGGAGAGTGTCAGTCCTCTTGTACTTAAGTCGTCGATGTGCCTTTTGTATTAAATTCGGATGCAATTTCTGTGTTTCATCGTCAATAACAAGGTGCAAGGTATACAGTAAACCTGAAGTGAAGCATGGGAATCTAAAACTGGACTCACAGGAGAGGTACAAATCATAGAAATAGAGAGTGACAGTCCTCGTTTACTTAAGTCGGCATTGTGCCTTTTGTATTAATTTCAAATGCAATTTCTGTGTTTCATCGTCAATAAGAAGGTGCAAGGTATGCAGTAAACCTGAAGTGAAGCATCGGAATCTAAAACTGGACTCACAGGAGAGGTTCAAATCATAGAAAGTGAGAGTGTCAGTCCTCTTGTACTTAAGTCGGCATTGTGCCTTTTGTATTAAATTCGGATGAAATTTCTGTGTTTCATCGTCAATAAGAAGGTCCAAGGTATACAGTAAACCTGAAGTGAAGCATCGGAAACTAAAACTGGGTTCACAGGAGAGGTTCAAATCATAGAGAGTTAGAGTGTCAGTCCTCTTGTACTTAAGTCGGCATTGTGCCTTCTGAATTTAATTCCGATGCAATTTCTATGTTTCATCGTCAATAAGAAGGTGCAAGGTATACACTAAACCTGAAGTGAAGCATCGGAAACTAAAACAGGATTCACAGGAGAGGTTAAAATCATAGAAAGTGAGAGTGTCAGTCGTCTTGTACTTCAGTCGGCATTGTGCCTTTTGTATTAAATTCGGATGCAATTTCTGTGTTTCATCGTCAATATGAACGTCCAAGGGATGCAGTAAACCTGAAGGGAAGCATCGGAACCTAAAACTGGACTCACAGGAGACGTTCAAATCATAGATAGTTAGAAAGTCAGTCCTCTTGTACTTAAGTCGGCATTGTGTCTTTTGAATATAATTCCTTTGCAATTTCTGTGTTTCATCGTCAATATGAAGGTGCAAGGTATACACTAAACCTGAAGTGAAGCATCGGAAACTAAAACTGGATTCACAGGAGAGGTTCAAATCATAGAGTGTTAGAGTGTCAGTCCTCTTGTACTGAAGTCGGCATTGTGCCTTCTGAATTTAATTCCGATGCAATTTCTGTGTTTCATCGTCAATAAGAAGGTGCAAGGTATACAGTAAACCTGAACTGAAGCATCGGAATCTGAAACTGGACTCACAGGAGAGGTTCAAATCATAGAAAGGGAGAGTGTCAGTCCTCTTGTCCATAAGTCGGCATTGTGCCTTTTGGAATAAAGTCGGATGCAATTTCTGTGTTTCATCTTCAATAAGAAGGTACAAGGTATACAGTAAACCTAAAGTGAACTATCCGAATCTCAAACTGGACTCACAGGAGAGGTTCAAATCATTGAAAGTGAGAGTGTCAGTCCTCTTGTACATAAGTCGGCATAGTGCCCTTTGTATTAAATTCGGATGCAATTTCTGTGTTTCATCGTCAATAAGAAGGTACAAGGTATACAGTAAACCTGAAGTGAACTATCGGAATCCAAAACTGGACTCACAGGAGAGGTTCAAATCACAGAAAGTGAGAGTGTCAGTCCTATTGTACTTAAGTCGCCATTGTGCCTTTTGTATTACATTCGGATGCAATTTCTGTGTTTCATCGTCAATTAGAAGGTCCAAGGGATACAGTAAACCTGAAGTGAAGCATCGAAATTTAAAACTGGACTCACAGGAGAGGTTCAAATCATAGATAGTTAGAGGGACAGTCCTCTTGTACTTAAATCGGCATTGTGTCTTTTGAATTTAATTCCGATGCAATTTTTGCGTTTCATCGTCAATAAGAAGGTGCAAGGTATACAGTGAACCTGAAGTGAAGCATCGGAATCTAAAACTAAACTCACAGGAGAGGTTCAAATCATTGAGAGTTAGAGTGTCAGACCTCTTGTACTTAAGTCGGCATTGTGACTTTTGAATTTAATTCCGATGAGATTTTTGTGTTTCATCGTCAATAAGAAGGTGCAAGGTACACAGTAAACCTGAAGTGAAGCATCGGAATGCAAAACTGGACTCACAGGAGAGGTTCAAATCACAGAGAATTGGAGTGTCAGTCCTCTTGTACTTAAGTCGGCATTGTGCCTTTTGAATTTAATTCCGATGCAATTCTTGTGTTTCATCGTCAATAAGACGGTGTAAGGTATACAGTAAAACTGAAGTGAAGCATCGGAATCTAAAACTGGACCCACAGGAGAGGTTCAAATCATAGAAAGTGAGAGTGTCAGTCCTCATGTACTTAAGACGGCATTGTGCCTTTAGTATTAGATTCCGATGCAATTCATGTGTTTCATCGTCAGTAAGAAGGTCCAAGATATACAGTAAACCTGAAGTGAAGCATCGGAATCTGAAACTGGACTCACAGGAGAGGATCAAATCATAGAATGGGAGAGTGTCAGTCCTCTTGTACTTAAGTCGGCAATGTGCCTTTTGTATTAAAATCGGATGCAATTTCTGTGTTTCATCATCAATAAGAAGGTGCAAGGTATACAGTAAACCTGAAGTGAAGCATCGGAATCTTAAACTGGATTCACAGGAGAGGTTCAAATCATAGAAAGTGAGAGTGTCAGTCCTCTTGTACTTAAGTCGGCATTGTGCATTTTCTATTAAATTCGGATGCAATTTCTGTGTTTCATCGTCACTAATAAGGTCCAAGGTATACAGTAAACCTGAGTGAAACATCTGAATCTGAAACTCGACTCACAGGAGAGGATCAAATCATAGAATGGGAGAGTGTCAGTCCTCTTGTACTTAAGTCGGCATTGTGCCTTTTGTATTATATTCGGATGCAATTTCTGTGTTTCATCGCCAATAAGTAGGTGCAAGGTATACAGTAAACCTGACGTGAAGCATCGGAATCTAAAACTGGTCTCACAGGAGAGGTTCAAATCATAGAAAGTGAGAGTGTCAGTCCTCTTGTACTTATGTCGGCATTGTGCTTTTTGTATTATTTCGGATGCAATTTCTGTTTTTCATCGTCAATAAGAAGATCCAAGGGATACAGTAAACCGGGAGTGAAGCATCGGAACCTAAAACTGGACTCACAGGAGAGGTTCAAATCATAGATTGTTAGTGTGTCAGTCCTCTTGTACTTAATTCGGCATTGTGTCTTTTGAATTTAGTTCTGATGCAATTTCTGTGTTTCTTCGTCAATAAGAAGGTGCAAGGTATACAGTAAACCTGAAGTGAAGCATTGCAATCTAAAACTGGATTCACAGGAGAGGTTCAAATCATAGAGAGTTAGAGTGTCAATTCTCTTGTACTTAAGTCGGCATTGTGCCTTCTGAATTTAATTCCGATGCAATTTTTGTGTTACATCGTCAATAAGAAGGTGCAAGATATACAGTAAACCTGAAGTGAAGCATTGGAATCTAAAACTGGACTCACAGGAGTGGTTCAAATGATAGAAAAAGAGAGTGTCAGTCCTCTTTTACTTAAGTCGGCCTTTTGTATTAAATTCGGATGCAATTTCTGTGTTTCATCGTCAATAAGAAGGTCTATGGGATACAGTAAACCTGAAGTGAAGCATCGGAAACTAGAACTGGACTCACGGGAGAGGTTCAAATCACAGAAATGGAGAGTGTCAGACATCTTGTACTTAAGTTGGCATTGTGCCTTTTGTATTAAATTCGGATGCAATTTCTGTGTTTCATCGTCAATAAGAAGGTACAAGGTATACAGTAAACCTGAAGTAAGGTATCGGAATCTAAAACTGAACTCACAGGAGAGGTTCAAAACATAGAAAGTGAGAGTGTCAGTCTTATTGTACTTAAGTCGGCATTGTGCCTTTTGTATTACATTCGGATGCAATTTCTGTGTTTCATCGTCAATTAGAAGGTCCAAGGGATACAGCAAACCTGAAGTGAAGCATCAGAATTTAAAACTGGACTCACAGGAGTGGTTCAAATCATAGATTGTTAGAGGGTCAGTCCTCTTGTACTTAAATCGGTATTGTGTCCTTTGAACTTAATTCCGATGCAATTTCTTGCGATTCATCGTCAATAATAAGGTGCAAGGTATACAGTGAACCTGAAGTGAAGCATCGGAATTTAAAACTAAACTCACAGGAGAGGTTCAAATCATAGAAATTTAGAGTGTCAGTCCTCTAGTACTTAAGTCGGCATTGGGCCTTTTCAATTTACTTCCGATGCAATTCTTGTGTTTCATCGTCAATAAGACGGTGTAAGGTATACAGTGAACCTGAAGTGAAGAATCGGAATCTAAAACGGGACTCACAGGAGAGGTTCAAATCATAGAAAGTGAGAGTGACAGTCCTCTTGTACTTAAGTCGGCATTGTGCCTTTATTATTAGATTCCGATGCAATTTCTGTGTTTCATCGTCAATAAGAGGGTCCAAGGTATACAGTGGAAATGAAGTGAAGCATCGGAATCTGAAACTGGACTCCCAGGAGAGGATCAAATCATAGAATGGGAGAGTGCCAGTCCTCTTGTACTTAAGTCGGCATTGTGCCTTTTGTATTAAATTCGGATGCAATTTTGGTGTTTCATCGTCAATAAGAAGGTCCAAGGTATACAGTAAACCTGAAGTGAAGCAACGGAATCTGAAACTGGACTCACAGGAGAGGATCAAATCATAGAATGGGAGAGTGTCAGTCCTCTTGCACTTAAGTCGGCGATGTGCCTTTTGTATTAAATTCGGATGCAATTTCTGTGTTTCATCGTCAATAACAAGGTGCAATGTATACAGTAAACCTGAAGTGTAGCATCGGAATCTAAAACTGGACTCACAGGAGAGGTTCATATCATAGAAAGTGAGAGTGTCAGTCCTCTTGTACTTCAGTCGGCATTGTGCCTTTTGTATTAAATTCGGATGCAATTTCTGTGTTTCATCGTCAATATGAACGTCCAAGGGATACAGTAAACCTGAAGTGAAGCATCGGAACCTAAAACTGGACTCTCAGGAGACGTTCAAATCATAGATAGTTAGAGTGTCAGTCCTCTTGTACTGTAGTCGGCATTGTGTCTTTTGAATATAATTCCGATGCAATTTCTGTGTTTCATCGTCAATATGAAGGTGCAAGGTATACAGTAAACCTGAAGTGAAGCATCGGAAACTAAAACTGGATTCACAGGAGAGGTTCATATCATAGAGAGTTAGAGTGTCAGTCCTCTTGTACTTAAGTCGGCATTGTGCCTTCTGAAATTAATTCCGATGCAATTTCTGTGTTTCATCGTCGATAAGAAGGTGCAAGGTATACAGTAACCTGAAGTGAAGCATCGGAATCTGAAACTGGACTCACAGGAGAGGTTCAAATCATAGAAAGGGAGAGTGTCAGTCCTCTTGTCCATAAGTCGGCATTGTGCCTTTTGTATTAAAATCGGATGCAATTTCTGTGTTTCATCTTCAATAAGAAGGTACAAGGTATACAGTAAACCTAAAGTGAACTATCCGATTCTCAAACTGGACTCACAGGAGAGGTTCAAATCATTGAAAGTGAGAGTGTCAATCCTCTTGTACATAAGTCGGAATAGTGCCCTTTGTATTAAATTCGGATGCAATTTCTGTGTTTCATCGTCAATAAGAAGGTACAAGGTATACAGTAAACCTGAAGTGAACTATCGGAATCCAAAATTGGACTCACAGGAGAGGTTCAAATCATAGATTGTTAGATTGTCAGTCCTCTTTTACTTAAGTCGGCATTGTGCCTTTTGAATTTAATTCCGATGTAATTTCTGTGTTTCATCGTCAATAAGGAGGTCCAAGGTATACAATAAACCTGAAGAGAAGCATCGGAATCTAAAACTGGACTCACAGGACAGGTTCAAATCGTAGAAAGTGCGAGTGTCAGTCCTCTTTCATTTAAGTCGGCATTTTGCCTTTTGAATTAAATTCGGATGCAATTTCTGTGTTTCATCGTCAATTAGAAGGTCCAAAGGATACAGTAAACCTGAAGTGAAGCATCGAAATTCAAAACTGGACTCACAGGAAAGGTTCAAATCATAGATAGTTAGAGGGTCAGTCCTCTTGTACTTAAATCGGCATTGTGCCTTTTGAATTTAATTCCGATGCAATTTTTGCGTTTCATCGTCAATAAGAAGGTGCAAGGTATACAGTGAACCTGAAGTGAAGCATCGGAATCTAAAACTAAACTCACAGGAGAGGTTCAAATCATTGAGAGTTAGAGTGTCAGACTATTTGTACTTAAGTCGGCATTGTGACTTTTGAATTTAATTCCGATGAGATTTCTGTGTTTCATCGTCAATAAGAAGGTGCAAGGTATACAGTAAACCTGAAGTGAAGCATCGGAATGCAAAACTGGACTCACAGGAGAGGTTCAAATCATAGAGAATTGGAGTGTCAGTCCGCTTGTACTTCAGTCGGCATTGTGCCTTTTGAATTTAATTCCGGTGCAATTTCTGTGTTTCATCACCAAAATGATGGTCCAAGGGATACATTAAACCTGAAGTGTAGCATGGGAATCTAAAACTGGTCTCACAGGAAAGGTTCAAAACATAGACAGTAAGAAAAGTCATTCTTCTTGTACTTAAGTCGGCATTGTGCCTTTTGTATTTAATTCCGATGCAATTTCTGTGCTTCATCGTCAATAAGAAAGTCCAAGGGATACAGTAAACCTGAAGTGAAGCATCGGAATCTAAAACTGGTCACACAGGAAAAGTTTAAAACATGCACTGTAGGAAGAATCAGTCTTCTTGTACTTAAGTCGGCATTGTGCCTTTTGTATTTAATTCCGATGCAATTTCTGTGCTTAATCGTCAATAAGAAGGTCCAAGGGATACAGTAAACCCGAAGTGAAGCATCGGAATCTAAAACTGGTCACACAGGAAAGGCTCATATCACAGAATGTAAGAAGAGTCAGTCCTCTTGTACTTAAGTCGGCATTGTGCCATTTGTATTTAATTCCGATGCAATTTCTGTGTATCATCGTCAATGTGGAGGTCCAAGGGATTCAGTAAACCTGAAATGAAGCATCGGAATCTTAAACTGGTTTCACAGGAGAGGTTCAAATCATAGAAAGTGAGAGTGTCAGTCCTCTTGTACTTATGTCGGCATTGTGCTTTTTGTATTACTTTCCAATGCAATTTCTGTGTTTCATCGTCACTAAGAAGATCCAAGGGATACAGTAAACCGGAAGTGAAGCATCGGAACCTAAAACTGGACTCACAGGAGACGTTCAAATCATAGATTGTTAGAGTGTCAGTCCTCTTGTACTTAAGTCGGCATTGTGTCTTTTGAATTTAGTTCTGATGCAATTTCTGTGTTTCATCGTCAATAAGAAGGTGCAAGGTATACAGTAAACCTGAAGTGAAGCATCGCAATCTAAAACTGGATTCACAGGAGAGGTTCAAATCATAGAGAGTTGGAGTGTCAATCCTCTTGTACTTAAGTCGACATTGTGCCTTCTGAATTTATTTCCGATGCAATTTCTGTGTTTCATCGTCAATAAGAAGGTGCAAGGTATACAGTAAACCTGAAGTGAAGCATCGGAATCTAAAACTGGACTCACAGGAGAGGTACAAATCATAGCAAGAGAGAGTGTCGGTCCTCTTTTACTTAAGTCGGCATTATGCCTTTTGTATAAATTTCGGATGCAATTTCTGAATTTCATCGCCAATAAGAAGGTCCATGGGATACAGGAAACCTGAAGTGAAGCATCGGAATCTAAAACTGGACTCACAGGAGAGGATCAAATCATAGAAAGTGAGAGTGTCAGTCCTCTTGTACTGAAGTCGGCATTGTGCCTTTTGTATTAAATTCGGATGAAATTTCTGTGTTTCATCGTCAATAATAAGGTCCAAGGTATACAGTAAACCTGAAGTGAAGCATCGGAATCTGAAACTGGTCTCACAGGAGACGTTCAAATCATAGAAAGTGAGAGTGTCAGTCCTCTTGTACTTATGTCGGCATTGTGCTTTTTGTATTAATTTCGGATGCAATTTCGGTGTTTCATCGTCAATACGAAGATCCAAGGGATACAGTAAACCGGAAGTGAAGCATCGGAACCTAAAACTGGACTCACAGGAGACGTTCAAATCATAGATTGTTAGAGTGTCAGTCCTCTTGTACTTAAGTCGGCATTGTGTCTTTTGAATTTAGTTCTGATGCAATTTCTGTGTTTCATCGTCAATAAGAAGGTGCAAGGTATACAGTAAACCTGAAGTGAAGCATCGCAATCTAAAACTGGATTCACAGGAGAGGTTCAAATCATAGAGAGTTAGAGTGTCAATCCTCTTGTACTTAAGACGACAATGTGCCTTCTCAATTTAATTCCGATGCAATTTCTGTGTTTCATCGTCAATAAGAAGGTCCAAGGGAAACAGTAAACCTGAAGTGAAGCATCGGAATCTAAAACTGGACTCACAGGAGAGGTTCAAATCGTAGAAAGTGAGACTGTCAGTCCTCTTGTACTTAAGTCGGCATTGTGCCTCTTGTATTAAATTCGGATGCAATTTCTGTGTTTCATCGTCAATAAGAAGGTACAAGGTATACAGTAAACCTGAAGTAAGGTATCGGAACCTAAAACTGAACTCACAGGAGAGGTTCAAATCATAGATAGTTACAGTATCAGTCCTCTTGTACTTATGTCGGCACTGTGCTTTTTTAATTTAATTCCGATGCAATTTCTGTGTTTCATCATCAATAAGAAAGTGCAAGGTATACAGTAAACCTGAAGTGAAGCATCGGAATCTAAAACTGGACTCACAGGAGAGGTTCAAATCATTGAAAGTAAGAGTGTCAGTCCTATTGTACTTAAGTCGGCATTGTGCTTTTTGTATTAAATTCGGATGCAATTTTGGTGTTTCATCGTGAATAAGAAGGTCCATGGGATACAGTAGACCTGAAGTGAAGCATCGGAACGTAAAACTGGACTCACAGGAGAGTTTCAAATCATAGATAGTTAGAGTGTCAGTCCTCTTGCCCTTAAGTCGGCATTGTGCCATTTGTATTGAATTCCGATGCAATTTCTGTGTTTCATCGTCAATGAGGAGGTCCAAGGGATTCAGTAATCCTGAAGTGAAGCATCGAAATCTAAAACTGGTCTCACAGGAAAGGTTCAAAGCATAGACAGTAACAAGAGTCAGTCTTCTTGTACTTATGTCGGCATTGTGCCTTTTGTATTTGATTCGGATGCAATTTCTGTGTTTCATCATCAATAAGAAAGTCCAAGGGATAATTTAAACCTTAAGTGTTGCATTGGAATCTAAAACTGGTCTCACAGGAAAGGTCCAAATCATAGACAGTAAGAAGAGTCACTCTTCTTGTACTTAAGTCGGCTTTGTGCCTTTTGTATTTAAATCTGATGCAATTTCTGTGTTTCATCGTCAATACGAAGGTCCAAGGGATACAGGAAAACTGAATTGAAACATCGCAATCTAAATCTGGTCTCACAGGAAAGGTTCAAATCATAGACAGTAAGAAGAGTCAGTCTTCTTGTACATAGGTCGGCATTGTGCCTTTTGTATTCAATTCCGATGCAATTTTTGTGTTTCATCGTCAATAAGGAGGTTCTAGGGATACAGTAAACCTGAAGTAAAGCATCGGAATCTAAAACTGGTCTCAGAGGAAATGTTCAAAACATAGACAGTAAGAAGAGTCAGTCTTATTGTACGTAAGTCGGCATTGTGCCTTTTGTACTTAGTTCCGATGAATTTTCTGTGTCTCATCTTCAATATGAAGGTCCAAGGGATACAGTAAACCTGAAGTGAAGCATCGGAATCTAAAACTAGTAGCACAGGAAAGGTTAAAAACATACACAGTAAGAAGAGTCAGTCTTCTTGTACCGAAGACGGCATTGTGCCAATTGTATTTAATACAGATGCAATTGCAGTGATTCATCGTCAATAAGAAGGTCCAAGGTAAACAGTAAACCGGAAGTGAAGCATCGGAATCTAAAACTGGTCTCACAGGAAAGGTTCAAAACGTAGACTGTAAGAGGAGTCAGTCTTCTTGTACATAAATCGGCATTGTGCCTTTTGTATTTAATTCCGATACAATTTCCGTGTTTTACCGTCAATAAGAAGGTCCAAGGGATACAGTAAAACTGAAGTGAAGTATCGGAATCTAAAACTGGTCTCACAGGAAAGGCTCGTATCACAGAATGTACGAAGAGTCAGTCCTCTTGTACTTAAGTCGGCATTGTGCCTTTTGTATTTAATTCCGATGCAATTTCTGTGTTTCATCGTCAATGAGGAGGTCCAAGGGATTCACTAAACCTGAAGTGAAGCATCGGAATCTAAAACTGGTCTCACAGGAAAGGTTCAAAACGTTGACTGTAAGAGGAGTCAGTCTTCTTGTACTTAAGTCGGCATTGTGCCTTTTGTATTTAATTCCGATGCAATTTCTGTGTTTCATCGTCAATATGAAGGTAAAAGTGATACAGTAAACCTGAAGTGAAGCATCGGCGTCTAAAACTGGTCGCACAGGAAAGGTTCAAAAGATAGACAGTAGGAAGAGTCAGTCTCCTTGTACTGAAGACGGCATTGTGCCATTTGTATTTAGTACAGATGCAATTGCAGTGTTTCATCGTCAATAAGAAGGTCCAAGGTAAACAGTAAAACTGAAGTGAAGCATCGGAAACTAAAACTGGGTCACAGGAAAGTTTCAGAACATAGACTGTAAGAGGAGTCAGTCTTCTTGTACCTAAGTCGGCATTGTGCCTTTTGTATTTAATTCCGATACAATTTCCGTGTTTCATCGTCAATAAGAAGGTCCAAGGGATACAGTAAAACAGAAGTGAAGTATCGGAATCTAAAACTGGTCTCACAGGAAAGGCTCATATCACAGAATGTAAGAAGAGTCAGTCCTCTTGTACTTAAGTCGGCATTGTGCCATTTGTATTTAATTCCGATGCAATTTCTGTGTTTCATCGTCAATGAGGAGGTCCAAGGGATTCAGTAAACCTGAAGTGAAGCATCGGAATCTAAAACTGGTCTCACAGGAAAGGTTCAAAGCATAGACAGTAATAAGAGTCAGTCTTCTTGTACTTAAGTCGGCATTGTGCCTTTTGTATTTAATTCTTTCGCAATTTCAGTGTTTCATCGTCAATAAGAAGGTCCAACCGATACAGTACACCTGATGTGAAGCATTGGAATCTAAAATTGGGCTCACAGGAAAGGTTCAAACATAGACAGTAAGAAGAGTCGGTCTTCTTGTACTTAAGTCGGCATTGTGCCTTTTGTATTTGATTCCGATGCAATTTCTGTGTTTCATCATCAATAAGAAGGTCCAAGGAATAATTTAAACCTCAAGTGTCGCATCGGAATCTAAAACTGGTCTCACACGAAAGGTCCAAATCATAGACAGTAAGAAGAGTCACTCTTCTTGTACTTAAGTCGGCTTTGTGCCTTTTGTATTTAACTCTGATGCAATTTCTGTGTTTCATCGTCAATACGAAGGTCCAAGGGATACAGAAAACCTGAAGTGAAGCATCGGAATCTAAAACTGGGCTCACAGGAATGGTTCAAAGCATCGACAGTAAGAAGAGTAAGTCTTCCTCTACATAAGTCGGCATTGTGCCTTTTGTAATTAATTCCGATGCAAATTCTGTCTTCATCGTCAATATGAAGGTCTCAGGGATACAGTAAACCTGAAGTGAAGCATCGGAATCTAAAACTCGTCTCACAGGAAGGGTTGAAACATAGACAGTAAGAAGAGCCAGTCTTCTTGTACTTATGTCGGCATTGTGCCTTTTGTATTTAATTCCGTTGCAATTTCTGTGATCCATCATCAATACGAAGGTCCAAGGGATAATTTAAACCTTAAGTGTTGCATCGGAATCTAAAACTGGTCTCACAGGAAAGGTCCAAATCATAGACAGTAAGAAGAGTCACTCTTCTTTTACATAAGTCGGCTTTGTGCCTTTTGTATTTAAATCTGATGCAATTTCTGTGTTTCATCGTCAATAAGAAGGTCCAAGGGATACAGGAAACCTGAATTGAAGCATCGCAATCTAAATCTGGTCTCACAGGAAAGGTTCAAAGCATAGACAGTAACAAGAGTCAGTCCTCTTGTACTTAAGTCGGCATTGTGTATTTTGTATTTAATTCCGATGCAATTTCTGTGATTCATCATCAATAAGAAGGTCCAAGGGATACAGTAACACTGAAGTGAAGTATCGGAATCTAACACTGGTCTCACAGGAAAGGCACGTATCACAGAATGTAAGAAGAGTCAGTCCTCTTGTACTTAAGTCGGCATTGTGCATTTTGTATTTAATTCCGATGCAATTTCTGTGTTTCATCGTCAATGAGGAGGTCCAAGGGATTCAGTAAACCTGAAGTGAAGCATCGGAATCTAAAACTGGTCTCACAGGAAAGGTTCAAAGCATAGACAGTAACAAGAGTCAGTCCTCTTGTACTTAAGTCGGCATTGTGCCTTTTGTATTTAATTCCGATGCAATTTCTGTGTTTCATCGTCAATATGAAGGTGCAGGCGATACAGTAAACCTGAAGTGAAGCATCGGCAGCTAAAACTGGTCGCACAGGAAAGGTTCAAAACATAGACAGTAAGAAGAGTCAGTCTTCTTGTACTGAAGACGGCATTGTGCTATTTGTTTTTAATACAGATGCAATTGCAGTGTTTCATCGTCAATAAGAACGTCCAAGGTAAACAGTAAAACTGAAGTGAAGCATCGGAATCTAAAACTGGTCTCACAGGAAAGGTTCAAAACATAGACTTTAAGAAGCGTCAGTCTTCTTGTACCTAAGTCGGCATTGTGCCTTTTGTATTTAATTAAAATGCAATTTCTGTGTTTCATCGTCAATATGAGGGTCTAAGGGACACGGAAAACCTGAAGTGAAGCATCGGAATCTAAAACTGGTCTCACAGGAATGGTTCAAAACATAGACCGTAAGTAGAGTACGTCTTCTTCTACTTAAGTCGGCATTGTGCCTTTTGTAATTAATTCCGACGCAAATTCTGTGTTTCATCGTCAATATGAAGGTCTCAGGGATACAGTAAACCTGAAGTGAAGCATCGGAATCTAAAACTCGTCTCACACGAAGGGTTCAAATCATAGACAGTAAGAAGAGCCAGTCTTCTTGTACTTATGTCGGCATTGTGCCTTTTGTATTTAATTCCGATGCAATTTCTGTCTTTCATCATCAATAAGAAGGTCCATGGGATACATTAAACCTGAAGTGTAGCATCGGAATCTAAAACTGGTCTCACAGGAAACGTTCAAAGCATAGACAGTAAGAAGAGTCACTCTTCTTGTACTTAAGACAGCTTTGTGCTTTTTGTATTTAAATCTGATGCAATATCTGTGTTTCATCGTCAACAAAAAGCTCCAAGGGACACAGGAAACCTGAAGTGAAGCATCCCAATCTAAAACTGGTCTCACAGGAAAGGTTCAAATCATAGACAGTAAGAAGAGTCAGTCTTCTTGTACTTAAGTCGGCAATGTGCCATTTGTATTTAATTCCAAAGCAATTTTTGTGTTTCATCGTCAATAAGAAGGTCCTAGGGATACAGTAAACCTGAAGTAAAGCATCGGATTCTAAAATTGGTCTCACAGGAAATGTTCAAAACATGGACAGTAAGAAGCGTCAGTCTTATTGCACGTAAGTAGGCATTGTGCCTTTTGTATTTAATTCCGATGAAATTTCTGTGTTTCATCGTCAATATGAAGGTCCAAGGAATACAGTAAACCTGAAGTGAAGCATCGGAATCTAAAACTGGTCCCACACGAAAGGTTCAAATCATAGGCACTAAGAAGAGTCAGTCTTCTTGTACCTAAGTCGGCATTGTGCCTTTTGTATTTAATTCCGATGCAATTTCTGTGTTTCATCGCCAATAAGAAGGTCCAAGGGTTACAGTAAACCTGAAGTGAGGCATCGGAATTTAAAACTGGTCTCACACAAAAGGTTAAAACATGGCCGGTAAGATGAGTCAGCCTTATTGTACTCATGTCGGCATTGTACCTTTTGTATTTAATTCCGATGTAATTTCTGTGTTTCACCGTCAATAAGACGGTCCAAGCGATACAGTAAACCTGAAGTGAAGCATCGGAATCTAAAACTGGTCTCACAGGAAAGGCTCAGATCATAGAATGAAAGAAGAGTCAGTCCTCTTGTACTTAAGTCGGCATTGTGTCTTTTGTATTTAATTCCGATGCAATTTCTGTGATTCATCGTCAATAAGATGGTCCAAGAGATACAGTAAACCTGAAGAGAAGCATCGGAATCTAAAACTGGTCGCACAGGAATAGTTCAAAACATAGACAGTAAGATGAGTCAGTCTTCATGTACTGAAGACGGCATTGTGTTATTTGTATTTCAT
This sequence comes from Schistocerca americana, assembly GCF_021461395.2. Lineage (NCBI taxonomy): Eukaryota > Metazoa > Arthropoda > Insecta > Orthoptera > Acrididae > Schistocerca > Schistocerca americana. The sequence goes on along the minus strand of NC_060125.1, from coordinate 58,193,121 downwards.
TCCGATGCAATTTCAGTGTTTCATCGTCAGTAAGAAGGTCCAAGGTAAACAGTTAACCTGAAGTGAAGCATCGGAATCTAAAACTGGTCTCACAGGAAGGGTTCAAAATATAGACAGTAAGAAGAGTCAGTCTTCTTGTACTTAAGTCGGCATTGTGCCTTTTTTATTTAATTCCGATGCAATTTCTGAGTTTCATCGTCAATATGAAGGTCTAAGGGATACAGAAAACCTGAAGTGAAGCATCGTAATCTAAAACTGGTCTCACAGGAATGGTTCAAAACATAGACAGTAAGAAGAGTACGTCTTCTTCTACTTACGTCGGCATTGTGCCTTTTGTAATTAATTCCGATGCAAATTCTGTGTTTCATCGTCAATATGAAGGTTTCAGGGATATAGTAAACATGAAGTGAAGCATCGGAATCTAAAAATCGTCTCACAGGAAGGGTTCAAAACATAGACATTAAGAACAGTCAGTCTTCTTTTACTTATGTCGGCATTGTACCTTTTGTATTTAATTCCGATGCAATTTCTGTGTTTCATCATCAATAAGAAGGTCCAAGGGATACATTGAACCTGAAGTGTAGCATCGGAATCTAAAACTGGTCTCACAGGAAAGGATCAAAACATAGACAGTACGAAGAGTCTCTCTTATTGTACTTAAGTTGGCTTTGTGTCTTTTGTATTTAAATCTGATGCAATTTCTGTGTTTCATCGTAAACAAGAAGGTCCATGGGATACAGGAAACCTGAAGTGAAGCATCGCAATCTAAATCTGGTCTCATAGGAAAAGTTCAAATCACAGACAGTAAGAAGAGTCAGTCTTCTTGTACTTAAGTCGGCATTGTGCCTTTTGTACTTAGTTCCGATGAATTTTCTGTGTCTCATCTTCAATATGAAGGTCCCAGGGATACAGTAAACCTGAAGTGAAGCATCGGAATCTAAAACTAGTCGCACAGGAAAGGTTAAAAACATACACAGTAAGAAGAGTCAGTCTTCTTGTACCGAAGACGGCATTGTGCCAATTGTATTTAATACAGATGCAATTGCAGTGATTCATCGTCAATAAGAAGGTCCAAGGTAAGCAGTAAACCGGAAGTGAAGCATCGGAATCTAAAACTGGTCTCACAGGAAAGGTTCAAAACGTAGACTGTAAGAGGAGTCAGTCTTCTTGTACATAAATCGGCATTGTGCCTTTTGTATTTAATTCCGATACAATTTCCGTGTTTCACCGTCAATAAGAAGGTCCAAGGGATACAGTAAAACTGAAGTGAAGTATCGGAATCTAAAACTGGTCTCACAGGAAAGGCTCGTATCACAGAATGTACGAAGAGTCAGTCCTCTTGTACTTAAGTCGGCATTGTGCCTTTTGTATTTAATTCCGATGCAATTTCCGTGTTTCATCGTCAATCAGGAGGTCCAAGGGATTCACTAAACCTGAAGTGAAGCATCGGAATCTAAAACTGGTCTCACAGGAAAGGTTCAAAACGTAGACTGTAAGAGGAGTCAGTCTTCTTGTACTTAAGTCGGCATTGTGCCTTTTGTATTTAATTCCGATGCAATTTCTGTGTTTCATCGTCAATATGAAGGTCCAAGTGATACAGTAAACCTGAAGTGAAGCATCGGCGTCTAAAACTGGTCGCACAGGAAAGGTTCAAAAGATAGACAGTAGGAAGAGTCAGTCTCCTTGTACTGAAGACGGCATTGTGCCATTTGTATTTAGTACAGATGCAATTGCAGTGTTTCATCGTCAATAAGAAGGTCCAAGGTAAACAGTAAAACTGAAGTGAAGCATCGGAAACTAAAACTGGGTCACAGGAAAGTTTCAGAACATAGACTGTAAGAGGAGTCAGTCTTCTTGTACTTAAGTCGGCATTGTGCCTTTTGTATTTAATTCCGATACAATTTCCGTGTTTCATCGTCAATAAGAAGGTCCAAGGGATACAGTAAAACAGAAGTGAAGTATCGGAATCTAAAACTGGTCTCACAGGAAAGGCTCATATCACAGAATGTAAGAAGAGTCAGTCCTCTTGTACTTAAGTCGGCATTGTGCCTTTTGTATTTAATTCCGATGCAATTTCTGTGTTTCATCGTCAATATGAAGGTGCAGGCGATACAGTAAACCTGAAGTGAAGCATCGGCAGCTAAAACTGGTCGCACAGGAAAGGTTCAAAACATAGACAGTAAGAAGAGTCAGTCTTCTTGTACTGAAGACGGCATTGTGCTATTTGTATTTAATACAGATGCAATTGCAGTGTTTCATCGTCAATAAGAACGTCCAAGGTAAACAGTAAAACTGAAGTGAAGCATCGGAATCTAAAACTGGTCTCACAGGAAAGGTTCAAAACATAGACTTTAAGAAGCGTCAGTCTTCTTGTACCTAAGTCGGCATTGTGCCTTTTGTATTTAATTCCAATGCAATTTCTGTGTTTCATCGTCAATATGAGGGTCTAAGGGACACAGAAAACCTGAAGTGAAGCATCGGAATCTAAAACTGGTCTCACAGGAATGGTTCAAATCATAGACCGTAAGTAGAGTACGTCTTCTTCTACTTAAGTCGGCATTGTGCCTTTTGTAATTAATTCCGACGCAAATTCTGTGTTTCATCGTCAATATGAAGGTCTCAGGGATACAGTAAACCTGAAGTGAAGCATCGGAATCTAAAACTCGTCTCACAGGAAGGGTTCAAATCATAGACAGTAAGAAGAGCCAGTCTTCTTGTACTTATGTCGGCATTGTGCCTTTTGTATTTAATTCCGATGCAATTTCTGTCTTTCATCATCAATAAGAAGGTCCATGGGATACATTAAACCTGAAGTGTAGCATCGGAATCTAAAACTGGTCTCACAGGAAACGTTCAAAACATAGACAGTAAGAAGAGTCACTCTTCTTGTACTTAAGTCAGCTTTGTGCCTTTTGTATTTAAATCTGATGCAATATCTGTGTTTCATCGTCAACAAAAAGCTCCAAGGGATACAGGAAACCTGAAGTGAAGCATCCCAATCTAAAACTGGTCTCACAGGAAAGGTTCAAATCATAGACAGTAAGAAGAGTCAGTCTTCTTGTACTTAAGTCGGCAATGTGCCATTTGTATTTAATTCCAAAGCAATTTTTGTGTTTCATCGTCAATAAGAAGGTCCTAGGGATACAGTAAACCTGAAGTAAAGCATCGGAATCTAAAATTGGTCTCACAGGAAATGTTCAAAACATGGACAGTAAGAAGCGTCAGTCTTATTGCACGTAAGTAGGCATTGTGCCTTTTGTATTTAATTCCGATGAAATTTCTGTGTTTCATCGTCAATATGAAGGTCCAAGGAATACAGTAAACCTGAAGTGAAGCATCGGAATCTAAAACTGCTCCCACACGAAAGGTTCAAATCATAGGCACTAAGAAGAGTCAGTCTTCTTGTACCTAAGTCGGCATTGTGCCTTTTGTATTTAATTCCGATGCAATTTCTGTGTTTCATCGTCAATAAGAAGGTCCAAGGGTTACAGTAAACCTGAAGTGAGGCATCGGAATTTAAAACTGGTCTCACACGAAAGGTTAAAACATGGCCGGTAAGATGAGTCAGCCTTATTGTACTCATGTCGGCATTGTACCTTTTGTATTTAATTCCGATGACATTTCTGTGTTTCATCGTCAATATGAAGGTCCAAGGAATACAGTAAACCTGAAGTGAAGCATCGGAATCTAAAACTCGTCTCACAGGAAAGGCTCAGATCATAGAATGAAAGAAGAGTCAGTCCTCTTGTACTTAAGTCGGCATTGTGTCTTTTGTATTTAATTCCGATGCAATTTCTGTGTTTCATCGTCAATAAGATGGTCCAAGAGATACAGTAAACCTGAAGAGAAGCATCGGAATCTAAAACTGGTCGCACAGGAATAGTTCAAAACATAGACAGTAAGATGAGTCAGTCTTCTTGTACTGAAGACGGCATTGTGTTATTTGTATTTCATTCCGATGCAATTTCAGTGTTTCATCGTCAGTAAGAAGGTCCAAGGTAAACAGTTAACCTGAAGTGAAGCATCGGAATCTAAAACTGGTCTCACAGGAAGGGTTCAAAATATAGACAGTAAGAAGAGTCAGTCTTCTTGTACTTAAGTCGGCATTGTGCCTTTTTTATTTAATTCCGATGCAATTTCTGAGTTTCATCGTCAATATGAAGGTCTAAGGGATACAGAAAACCTGAAGTGAAGCATCGTAATCTAAAACTGGTCTCACAGGAATGGTTCAAAACATAGACAGTAAGAAGAGTACGTCTTCTTCTACTTACGTCGGCATTGTGCCTTTTGTAATTAATTCCGATGCAAATTCTGTGTTTCATCGTCAATATGAAGGTTTCAGGGATATAGTAAACATGAAGTGAAGCATCGGAATCTAAAAATCGTCTCACAGGAAGGGTTCAAAACATAGACATTAAGAACAGTCAGTCTTCTTTTACTTATGTCGGCATTGTACCTTTTGTATTTAATTCCGATGCAATTTCTGTGTTTCATCATCAATAAGAAGGTCCAAGGGATACATTGAACCTGAAGTGTAGCATCGGAATCTAAAACTGGTCTCACAGGAAAGGATCAAAACATAGACAGTACGAAGAGTCTCTCTTATTGTACTTAAGTTGGCTTTGTGTCTTTTGTATTTAAATCTGATGCAATTTCTGTGTTTCATCGTAAACAAGAAGGTCCATGGGATACAGGAAACCTGAAGTGAAGCATCGCAATCTAAATCTGATCTCATAGGAAAAGTTCAAATCACAGACAGTAAGAAGAGTCAGTCTTCTTGTACTTAAGTCGGCATTGTGCCTTTTGTACTTAGTTCCGATGAATTTTCTGTGTCTCATCTTCAATATGAAGGTCCCAGGGATACAGTAAACCTGAAGTGAAGCATCGGAATCTAAAACTAGTCGCACAGGAAAGGTTAAAAACATACACAGTAAGAAGAGTCAGTCTTCTTGTACCGAAGACGGCATTGTGCCAATTGTATTTAATACAGATGCAATTGCAGTGATTCATCGTCAATAAGAAGGTCCAAGGTAAGCAGTAAACCGGAAGTGAAGCATCGGAATCTAAAACTGGTCTCACAGGAAAGGTTCAAAACGTAGACTGTAAGAGGAGTCAGTCTTCTTGTACATAAATCGGCATTGTGCCTTTTGTATTTAATTCCGATACAATTTCCGTGTTTCACCGTCAATAAGAAGGTCCAAGGGATACAGTAAAACTGAAGTGAAGTATCGGAATCTAAAACTGGTCTCACAGGAAAGGCTCGTATCACAGAATGTACGAAGAGTCAGTCCTCTTGTACTTAAGTCGGCATTGTGCCTTTTGTATTTAATTCCGATGCAATTTCCGTGTTTCATCGTCAATGAGGAGGTCCAAGGGATTCACTAAACCTGAAGTGAAGCATCGGAATCTAAAACTGGTCTCACAGGAAAGGTTCAAAACGTAGACTGTAAGAGGAGTCAGTCTTCTTGTACTTAAGTCGGCATTGTGCCTTTTGTATTTAATTCCGATGCAATTTCTGTGTTTCATCGTCAATATGAAGGTGCAGGCGATACAGTAAACCTGAAGTGAAGCATCGGCGTCTAAAACTGGTCGCACAGGAAAGGTTCAAAAGATAGACAGTAGGAAGAGTCAGTCTCCTTGTACTGAAGACGGCATTGTGCCATTTGTATTTAGTACAGATGCAATTGCAGTGTTTCATCGTCAATAAGAAGGTCCAAGGTAAACAGTAAAACTGAAGTGAAGCATCGGAAACTAAAACTGGGTCACAGGAAAGTTTCAGAACATAGACTGTAAGAGGAGTCAGTCTTCTTGTACTTAAGTCGGCATTGTGCCTTTTGTATTTAATTCCGATACAATTTCCGTGTTTCATCGTCAATAAGAAGGTCCAAGGGATACAGTAAAACAGAAGTGAAGTATCGGAATCTAAAACTGGTCTCACAGGAAAGGCTCATATCACAGAATGTAAGAAGAGTCAGTCCCTTGTACTTAAGTCGGCATTGTGCCTTTTGTATTTAATTCCGATGCAATTTCTGTGTTTCATCGTCAATATGAAGGTGCAGGCGATACAGTAAACCTGAAGTGAAGCATCGGCAGCTAAAACTGGTCGCACAGGAAAGGTTCAAAACATAGACAGTAAGAAGAGTCAGTCTTCTTGTACTGAAGACGGCATTGTGCTATTTGTATTTAATACAGATGCAATTGCAGTGTTTCATCGTCAATAAGAACGTCCAAGGTAAACAGTAAAACTGAAGTGAAGCACCGGAATCTAAAACTGGTCTCACAGGAAAGGTTCAAAACATAGACTTTAAGAAGCGTCAGTCTTCTTGTACCTAAGTCGGCATTGTGCCTTTTGTATTTAATTCCAATGCAATTTCTGTGTTTCATCGTCAATATGAGGGTCTAAGGGACACAGAAAACCTGAAGTGAAGCATCGGAATCTAAAACTGGTCTCACAGGAATGGTTCAAATCATAGACCGTAAGTAGAGTACGTCTTCTTCTACTTAAGTCGGCATTGTGCCTTTTGTAATTAATTCCGACGCAAATTCTGTGTTTCATCGTCAATATGAAGGTCTCAGGGATACAGTAAACCTGAAGTGAAGCATCGGAATCTAAAACTCGTCTCACAGGAAGGGTTCAAATCATAGACAGTAAGAAGAGCCAGTCTTCTTGTACTTATGTCGGCATTGTGCCTTTTGTATTTAATTCCGATGCAATTTCTGTCTTTCATCATCAATAAGAAGGTCCATGGGATACATTAAACCTGAAGTGTAGCATCGGAATCTAAAACTGGTCTCACAGGAAACGTTCAAAACATAGACAGTAAGAAGAGTCACTCTTCTTGTACTTAAGTCAGCTTTGTGCCTTTTGTATTTAAATCTGATGCAATATCTGTGTTTCATCGTCAACAAAAAGCTCCAAGGGATACAGGAAACCTGAAGTGAAGCATCCCAATCTAAAACTGGTCTCACAGGAAAGGTTCAAATCATAGACAGTAAGAAGAGTCAGTCTTCTTGTACTTAAGTCGGCAATGTGCCATTTGTATTTAATTCCAAAGCAATTTTTGTGTTTCATCGTCAATAAGAAGGTCCTAGGGATACAGTAAACCTGAAGTAAAGCATTGGAATCTAAAATTGGTCTCACAGGAAATGTTCAAAACATGGACAGTAAGAAGCGTCAGTCTTATTGCACGTAAGTAGGCATTGTGCCTTTTGTATTTAATTCCGATGAAATTTCTGTGTTTCATCGTCAATATGAAGGTCCAAGGAATACAGTAAACCTGAAGTGAAGCATCGGAATCTAAAACTGCTCCCACACGAAAGGTTCAAATCATAGGCACTAAGAAGAGTCAGTCTTCTTGTACCTAAGTCGGCATTGTGCCTTTTGTATTTAATTCCGATGCAATTTCTGTGTTTCATCGTCAATAAGAAGGTCCAAGGGTTACAGTAAACCTGAAGTGAGGCATCGGAATTTAAAACTGGTCTCACACGAAAGGTTAAAACATGGCCGGTAAGATGAGTCAGCCTTATTGTACTCATGTCGGCATTGTACCTTTTGTATTTAATTCCGATGACATTTCTGTGTTTCATCGTCAATATTAAGGTCCAAGGAATACAGTAAACCTGAAGTGAAGCATCGGAATCTAAAACTCGTCTCACAGGAAAGGCTCAGATCATAGAATGAAAGAAGAGTCAGTCCTCTTGTACTTAAGTCGGCATTGTGTCTTTTGTATTTAATTCCGATGCAATTTCTGTGTTTCATCGTCAATAAGATGGTCCAAGAGATACAGTAAACCTGAAGAGAAGCATCGGAATCTAAAACTGGTCGCACAGGAATAGTTCAAAACATAGACAGTAAGATGAGTCAGTCTTCTTGTACTGAAGACGGCATTGTGTTATTTGTATTTAATTCCGATGCAATTTCAGTGTTTCATCGTCAGTAAGAAGGTCCAAGGTAAACAGTTAACCTGAAGTGAAGCATCGGAATCTAAAACTGGTCTCACAGGAAGGGTTCAAAATATAGACAGTAAGAAGAGTCAGTCTTCTTGTACTTAAGTCGGCATTGTGCCTTTTTTATTTAATTCCGATGCATTTTCTGAGTTTCATCGTCAATATGAAGGTCTAAGGGATACAGAAAACCTGAAGTGAAGCATCGTAATCTAAAACTGGTCTCACAGGAATGGTTCAAAACATAGACAGTAAGAAGAGTACGTCTTCTTCTACTTACGTCGGCATTGTGCCTTTTGTAATTAATTCCGATGCAAATTCTGTGTTTCATCGTCAATATGAAGGTTTCAGGGATATAGTAAACATGAAGTGAAGCATCGGAATCTAAAAATCGTCTCACAGGAAGAGTTCAAAACATAGACAGTAAGAACAGTCAGTCTTCTTTTACTTATGTCGGCATTGTACCTTTTGTATTTAATTCCGATGCAATTTCTGTGTTTCATCATCAATAAGAAGGTCCAAGGGATACATTAAACCTGAAGTGTAGCATCGTAATCTAAAACTGGTCTCACAGGAAAGGATCAAAACATAGACAGTACGTAGAGTCTCTCTTCTTGTACTTAAGTTGGCTTTGTGTCTTTTGTATTTAAATCTGATGCAATTTCTGTGTTTCATCGTAAACAAGAAGGTCCATGGGATACAGGAAACCTGAAGTGAAGCATCGCAATCTAAATCTGGTCTCATAGGAAAAGTTCAAATCACAGACAGTAAGAAGAGTCAGTCTTCTTGTACTTAAGTCGGCATTGGGCCTTTTGTATTTAATTCCGATGCAATTTTTGTGTTTCATCGTCAATAAGAATGTCCTAGCGATACAGTAAACCTGAAGTAAGGCATCGGAAAATAAAACTGGTCTCACAGGAAATGTTCAAAACATAGACAGTATGAAGAGTCAGTCTTATTGTACGTAAGTCGGCATTGTGCCTTTTGTATTTAAATCCGATGAAATTTCTGTGTTTCATCGTCAATATGAAGGTCCGAGGGCTACAGTAAACCTGAAGTGAAGCATCGGAATCTAAAACTGGTCTGACAGGAAAGGTTCAAATCATAGACTGTAAGAAGAGTCAGTCTTCTTGTACTTAAGTCGGCATTGTGCCTTTTGTGTTTAATTCCGATGCAGTTTCTGTGTGTCATCGTCAATATGAAGGTCCAAGGGATACAGTAAACCTGAAGGTAAGCATCGGAGTCTAAAACTGGTTTCACAGGAAAGGTTCAAAACAAAGACAGTAAGAAGAGTCAGTCTTCTTGTACTTAAGTCTTCATTGTGCCTTTTGTATTTAATTCCGATGCAATTTCTGTGTTTCATCGTCAACAAGAAGGTCCAAGGGATACAGTTGACCTGAAGTGAAGCATCGGAATCTAAAACTGGTCTCACAGGAAAGGCTCAAATCATAGAAAGTAAGAAGAGTCAGTCCTCTTGTACTTATGTCGGCATTGTGCCTTTTGTATTTAATTCCGAGGCAATTTCTGTGTTTCATCGTCAATATGAAGGTCATGGCAAACAGTAAACCTGAAGTGAAGCATCGGAATCTAAAACTGGCCTCACAGGAAAGGTTCTAAAAATAGACAGTAAGAAGAGTCAGTATTCTTGTACTGAAGTCGGCATTGTACCTTTTGTATTTAATTCCGATGCAATTTCTGTGTTTCACCGTTAATATGAAGGTCCAAGGGATACAGTAAACCTGAAGTGAAGCATCGGAACCTAAAACTGGTGTCACAGGAAAGGTTCAAAACATAGACTGTAAGAAGAGTCAGTCTTCTTGTTCTTAAGTCGGCATTGTGCCTTTTGTATTTAGCTCCGATGCATTCTCTGTGCTTCATCGTCAGTAAGAAGGTCCAAGGGATACAGTAAACCAGTAGTGTAGCATCGGAATCTAAAATTGGACCCACACGAAAGGTTCAAAATATAGGTACTAAGAAGAGTCAGTCTTCTTGTACTTAAGTCGGCATTGTGCCTCCTGTATTTAATTCCGATGCAATTTCTGTGTTTCATCGTCAATAAGAAGGTTAAAGGGTTACAGCAAACCTGAAGTGAAGCATCGGAATTTAAAACTGGTCTCACAGGAAAGGTTAAAAACAAAGACGGTAAGAAGAGTCAGTCTTATTGTACTCAAGACGGAATTGTACCTTTTGTATTTAATTTCGATGTAATTTCTGTATGTCATCGCCAATAAGAAGGTCCAAGGGATACAGTAAACCTGAAGTGAAGCATCGTAATCGAAAACTGATCTCACAGGAAAGGCTCAGATCATAGAATGAAAGAAGAGTCAGTCCTCTTGTACTTAAGTAGGCATTGTGTCTTTTGTATTTAATTCCGATGCAATTTCTGTGTTTCATCGTCAATCAGAAGGTCCAAGAGATACAGTAAACCTGAAGTGAAGCATCTAAATCTAAAACTGCTCTCACAGGCAAGATTCTGAAAATAGACAGTAAGAAGAGTCAGAATTCTTGTACTTAAGTCAGCATTGTTCCTTTTGTATTTAATTCCGATGCAATCTCTGTGTTTCATCGTCAATATGAAGGTCCAAAGGATATACTAAACCTGAAGTGTAGCATCGGAATCTAAAACTAGTCTCACAGGAAAGATTCGAAACATAGACTGTAAGAAGAGACAGTCTTCTTGTACTTAAATCAGCATTGTGCCTTTTGTATTTAATTCCGATGCAATTTCTGTGTTTCATCGTCAATGAGGAGGTCCAAGGGATACAGTAAAACTGAGGTGAAGTATCGGAATCTAAAACTGGTCTCACAGGAAAGGCTCAAATCACCGAATGTAAGAAGAGTCAGTCCTCTTCTACTTAAGTCGGCATTGTGCCTTTTGTATTTAGTTCCGATGCAATTTCTGTGTTTCATCGTCAATGAGGGGGTCCAAGGGATTCAGTAAAGTTGAAGTGAAGCATCTGATTCTAAAACTGGTCTCACAGGAAAGGTTCAAACATAGACAGTAAGAAGAGTCAGTCTTCTTGTACTTAAGTCGGCATTGTGCCTTTTTTATTTAATTCCGATGCAATTTCTGTGTTTCATCGTCAATATGAAGCCCTAAGGTATACTGAAAACCTGAAGTGAAGCATCGGAATCTAAAACTGGTCTCACAGGAATGGTTCAAAACATAGACAGTAAGAAGAGTAAGTCTTCTTCTACTTAAGTCAGCATTGTGCCTTTTGTAATTAATTCCGATGCAAATTCAGTGTTTCATCGTCAATATGAGGGTCTCAGGAATACAGTAACCTGAAGTGAAGCATCGGAATCTAAAACTCGTCTCACAGGAATGGTTCAAAACATAGACAGTAAGAAGAGTCAGTCTTCTTGTACTTATGTCGGCATTGTGCCTTCTGTATTAAATTCCGGTGCAATTTCTGTATTTCATCATCAATTAGAAGGTCCAAGGGATACATTAAACCTGAAGTGAAGCATCGGAATCTAAAACTGGGCCCACAGGAAACGTTCAAAACATAGACTGTAAGAAGAGTCAGTCTTCTTGTACTTAAGTCGGCATTGTGCCTTTTGTATTTAATTCCGATGCAATTTCTGTGTTTCATCGTCAATATGAGGGTCCACGCGATACAGTAAACCTGAAGTGAAGCATCGGAATCTAAAACTGGTCTACAGGAAAGGTTCAAAACATAGACAGTAAGAAGAGTCAGTCTTCTTGTACTTAAGTCGGCATTGTTCCTGTTGTATTTAATTCCGATGCAATATCTGTGTTTCATCGCCAATATGATGGTCCAAGGGATACACTAAACCTGAAGTGTAGCATCGGAATCTAAAACTAGTCTCACAGGAAAGATTCAAAACATAGACTGTAAGAAGAGTCAGTCCTCTTGTACCTAAGTCAGCATTGTGCTTTCTTTGTATTTGATTCATATGCAATTTCTTGGTTTCATCGTCAATAAGACGGTCCAAGGGATACAGGAAACGTGAAGTGAAGCATCGGAATCTAAAACTGGTCTCACAGGAAAGGCTCAGATCATAGAATGAAAGAAGAGTCAGTCCTCTTGTACTTAAGTCGGCATTGTGCCATTTGTAATTAATTCCGATGCAAATTCTGTGTTTCATCGTCAATATGAAGGTCTCAGGGATACAGTAAACCTGAAGTGAGGCATCGGAATCTAAAACTCGTCTCACAGGAAGGTTTCAAAACATAGACAGTAAGAAGAGTCAGACGTCTTGTACTTATGTCGGCATTGTGCCTTTTGTATTTAATTCCGATATAATTTCTGTGTGTCATCGTCAATAAGAAGGTCCAAGGGATACAGTAAACCTGAAGTGAAGAATCGGAATCTAAAACTGGTCTCACAGGAAAGGCTCAGATAACAGAATGGAAGAAGAGTCCGTCCTCTTGTACTTAAGTCGGCATTGTGCCTTTTGTATTTAATTCCGATGCAATTTCTGTGTTTCATCGTCAATAAGAAGGTCCAAGAGATACAGTAAACCTGAAGTGAAGCATCGGAATCTAAAACTGGTCGCACAGGAGAGGTTCAAAACATAGACAGTACGAAGAGTCAGTCTTCTTGTACTGAAGGCGGCATTGTGTTCTTGGATTTCATTCCGATGCAATTTCAGTGTTTCGTCGTCAATAAGATGGTCCAAGGTAACCAGTAAACCTGAAGTGAAGCATCGGAATCTTAGCTCGTCTCACAGGAAGGGTTCAAAACATAGACGGTAAGGAGAGTCAGTCTTATTGTACTCATGTCGGCATTGTACCTTTTGTATTTAATTCCGATGTAATTTCTGTGTTTCATCGTCATTAAGAACGTCCAAGGGATACGGTAAACCTGAAGTGAAGCATCGGAATTTAAAACTGGTCTCACACGAAAGGTTAAAACATGGCCGGTAAGATGAGTCAGTCTTCTTGTACTCATGTCGGCATTGTACCTTTTGTATTTAATTCCGATGACATTTCTGTGTTTCATCGTCAATATGAAGGTCCAAGGAATACAGTAAACCTGAAGTGAAGCATCGGAATCTAAAACTCGTCTCACAGGAAAGGCTCAGATCAAAGAATGAAAGAAGAGTCAGTCCTCTTGTACTTAAGTCGGCATTGTGTCTTTTGTATTTAATTCCGATGCAATTTCTGTGTTTCATCGTCAATAAGATGGTCCAAGAGATACAGTAAACCTGAAGAGAAGCATCGGAATCTAAAACTGGTCGCACAGGAATAGTTCAAAACATAGACAGTAAGATGAGTCAGTCTTCTTGTACTGAAGACGGCATTGTGTTATTTGTATTTCATTCCGATGCAATTTCAGTGTTTCATCGTCAGTAAGAAGGTCCAAGGTAAACAGTTAACCTGAAGTGAAGCATCGGAATCTAAAACTGGTCTCACAGGAAGGGTTCAAAATATAGACAGTAAGAAGAGTCAGTCTTCTTGTACTTAAGTCGGCATTGTGCCTTTTTTATTTAATTCCGATGCAATTTCTGAGTTTCATCGTCAATATGAAGGTCTAAGGGATACAGAAAACCTGAAGTGAAGCATCGTAATCTAAAACTGGTCTCACAGGAATGGTTCAAAACATAGACAGTAAGAAGAGTACGTCTTCTTCTACTTACGTCGGCATTGTGCCTTTTGTAATTAATTCCGATGCAAATTCTGTGTTTCATCGTCAATATGAAGGTTTCAGGGATATAGTAAACATGAAGTGAAGCATCGGAATCTAAAAATCGTCTCACAGGAAGGGTTCAAAACATAGACATTAAGAACAGTCAGTCTTCTTTTACTTATGTCGGCATTGTACCTTTTGTATTTAATTCCGATGCAATTTCTGTGTTTCATCATCAATAAGAAGGTCCAAGGGATACATTGAACCTGAAGTGTAGCATCGGAATCTAAAACTGGTCTCACAGGAAAGGATCAAAACATAGACAGTACGAAGAGTCTCTCTTATTGTACTTAAGTTGGCTTTGTGTCTTTTGTATTTAAATCTGATGCAATTTCTGTGTTTCATCGTAAACAAGAAGGTCCATGGGATACAGGAAACCTGAAGTGAAGCATCGCAATCTAAATCTGGTCTCATAGGAAAAGTTCAAATCACAGACAGTAAGAAGAGTCAGTCTTCTTGTACTTAAGTCGGCATTGTGCCTTTTGTACTTAGTTCCGATGAATTTTCTGTGTCTCATCTTCAATATGAAGGTCCCAGGGATACAGTAAACCTGAAGTGAAGCATCGGAATCTAAAACTAGTCGCACAGGAAAGGTTAAAAACATACACAGTAAGAAGAGTCAGTCTTCTTGTACCGAAGACGGCATTGTGCCAATTGTATTTAATACAGATGCAATTGCAGTGATTCATCGTCAATAAGAAGGTCCAAGGTAAGCAGTAAACCGGAAGTGAAGCATCGGAATCTAAAACTGGTCTCACAGGAAAGGTTCAAAACGTAGACTGTAAGAGGAGTCAGTCTTCTTGTACATAAATCGGCATTGTGCCTTTTGTATTTAATTCCGATACAATTTCCGTGTTTCACCGTCAATAAGAAGGTCCAAGGGATACAGTAAAACTGAAGTGAAGTATCGGAATCTAAAACTGGTCTCACAGGAAAGGCTCGTATCACAGAATGTACGAAGAGTCAGTCCTCTTGTACTTAAGTCGGCATTGTGCCTTTTGTATTTAATTCCGATGCAATTTCCGTGTTTCATCGTCAATCAGGAGGTCCAAGGGATTCACTAAACCTGAAGTGAAGCATCGGAATCTAAAACTGGTCTCACAGGAAAGGTTCAAAACGTAGACTGTAAGAGGAGTCAGTCTTCTTGTACTTAAGTCGGCATTGTGCCTTTTGTATTTAATTCCGATGCAATTTCTGTGTTTCATCGTCAATATGAAGGTCCAAGTGATACAGTAAACCTGAAGTGAAGCATCGGCGTCTAAAACTGGTCGCACAGGAAAGGTTCAAAAGATAGACAGTAGGAAGAGTCAGTCTCCTTGTACTGAAGACTGCATTGTGCCATTTGTATTTAGTACAGATGCAATTGCAGTGTTTCATCGTCAATAAGAAGGTCCAAGGTAAACAGTAAAACTGAAGTGAAGCATCGGAAACTAAAACTGGGTCACAGGAAAGTTTCAGAACATAGACTGTAAGAGGAGTCAGTCTTCTTGTACTTAAGTCGGCATTGTGCCTTTTGTATTTAATTCCGATACAATTTCCGTGTTTCATCGTCAATAAGAAGGTCCAAGGGATACAGTAAAACAGAAGTGAAGTATCGGAATCTAAAACTGGTCTCACAGGAAAGGCTCATATCACAGAATGTAAGAAGAGTCAGTCCTCTTGTACTTAAGTCGGCATTGTGCCTTTTGTATTTAATTCCGATGCAATTTCAGTGTTTCATCGTCAATATGAAGGTGCAGGCGATACAGTAAACCTGAAGTGAAGCATCGGCAGCTAAAACTGGTCGCACAGGAAAGTTTCAAAACATAGACAGTAAGAAGAGTCAGTCTTCTTGTACTGAAGACGGCATTGTGCTATTTGTATTTAATACAGATGCAATTGCAGTGTTTCATCGTCAATAAGAACGTCCAAGGTAAACAGTAAAACTGAAGTGAAGCATCGGAATCTAAAACTGGTCTCACAGGAAAGGTTCAAAACATAGACTTTAAGAAGCGTCAGTCTTCTTGTACCTAAGTCGGCATTGTGCCTTTTGTATTTAATTCCAATGCAATTTCTGTGTTTCATCGTCAATATGAGGGTCTAAGGGACACAGAAAACCTGAAGTGAAGCATCGGAATCTAAAACTGGTCTCACAGGAATGGTTCAAATCATAGACCGTAAGTAGAGTACGTCTTCTTCTACTTAAGTCGGCATTGTGCCTTTTGTAATTAATTCCGACGCAAATTCTGTGTTTCATCGTCAATATGAAGGTCTCAGGGATACAGTAAACCTGAAGTGAAGCATCGGAATCTAAAACTCGTCTCACAGGAAGGGTTCAAATCATAGACAGTAAGAAGAGCCAGTCTTCTTGTACTTATGTCGGCATTGTGCCTTTTGTATTTAATTCCGATGCAATTTCTGTCTTTCATCATCAATAAGAAGGTCCATGGGATACATTAAACCTGAAGTGTAGCATCGGAATCTAAAACTGGTCTCACAGGAAACGTTCAAAACATAGGCAGTAAGAAGAGTCACTCTTCTTGTACTTAAGTCAGCTTTGTGCCTTTTGTATTTAAATCTGATGCAATATCTGTGTTTCATCGTCAACAAAAAGCTCCAAGGGATACAGGAAACCTGAAGTGAAGCATCCCAATCTAAAACTGGTCTCACAGGAAAGGTTCAAATCATAGACAGTAAGAAGAGTCAGTCTTCTTGTACTTAAGTCGGCAATGTGCCATTTGTATTTAATTCCAAAGCAATTTTTGTGTTTCATCGTCAATAAGAAGGTCCTAGGGATACAGTAAACCTGAAGTAAAGCATCGGAATCTAAAATTGGTCTCACAGGAAATGTTCAAAACATGGACAGTAAGAAACGTCAGTCTTATTGCACGTAAGTAGGCATTGTGCCTTTTGTATTTAATTCCGATGAAATTTCTGTGTTTCATCGTCAATATGAAGGTCCAAGGAATACAGTAAACCTGAAGTGAAGCATCGGAATCTAAAACTGCTCCCACACGAAAGGTTCAAATCATAGGCACTAAGAAGAGTCTGTCTTCTTGTACCTAAGTCGGCATTGTGCCTTTTGTATTTAATTCCGATGCAATTTCTGTGTTTCATCGTCAATAAGAAGGTCCAAGGGTTACAGTAAACCTGAAGTGAGGCATCGGAATTTAAAACTGGTCTAACACGAAAGGTTAAAACATGGCCGGTAAGATGAGTCAGCCTTATTGTACTCATGTCGGCATTGTACCTTTTGTATTTAATTCCGATGACATTTCTGTGTTTCATCGTCAATATGAAGGTCCAAGGAATACAGTAAACCTGAAGTGAAGCATCGGAATCTAAAACTCGTCTCACAGGAAAGGCTCAGATCATAGAATGAAAGAAGAGTCAGTCCTCTTGTACTTAAGTCGGCATTGTGTCTTTTGTATTTAATTCCGATGCAATTTCTGTGTTTCATCGTCAATAAGATGGTCCAAGAGATACAGTAAACCTGAAGAGAAGCATCGGAATCTAAAACTGGTCGCACAGGAATAGTTCAAAACATAGACAGTAAGATGAGTCAGTCTTCTTGTACTGAAGACGGCATTGTGTTATTTGTATTTCATTCCGATGCAATTTCAGTGTTTCATCGTCAGTAAGAAGGTCCAAGGTAAACAGTTAACCTGAAGTGAAGCATCGGAATCTAAAACTGGTCTCACAGGAAGGGTTCAAAATATAGACAGTAAGAAGAGTCAGTCTTCTTGTACTTAAGTCGGCATTGTGCCTTTTTTATTTAATTCCGATGCATTTTCTGAGTTTCATCGTCAATATGAAGGTCTAAGGGATACAGAAAACCTGAAGTGAAGCATCGTAATCTAAAACTGGTCTCACAGGAATGGTTCAAAACATAGACAGTAAGAAGAGTACGTCTTCTTCTACTTACGTCGGCATTGTGCCTTTTGTAATTAATTCCGATGCAAATTCTGTGTTTCATCGTCAATATGAAGGTTTCAGGGATATAGTAAACATGAAGTGAAGCATCGGAATCTAAAAATCGTCTCACAGGAAGAGTTCAAAACATAGACAGTAAGAACAGTCAGTCTTCTTTTACTTATGTCGGCATTGTACCTTTTGTATTTAATTCCGATGCAATTTCTGTGTTTCATCATCAATAAGAAGGTCCAAGGGATACATTAAACCTGAAGTGTAGCATCGTAATCTAAAACTGGTCTCACAGGAAAGGATCAAAACATAGACAGTACGTAGAGTCTCTCTTCTTGTACTTAAGTTGGCTTTGTGTCTTTTGTATTTAAATCTGATGCAATTTCTGTGTTTCATCGTAAACAAGAAGGTCCATGGGATACAGGAAACCTGAAGTGAAGCATCGCAATCTAAATCTGGTCTCATAGGAAAAGTTCAAATCACAGACAGTAAGAAGAGTCAGTCTTCTTGTACTTAAGTCGGCATTGGGCCTTTTGTATTTAATTCCGATGCAATTTTTGTGTTTCATCGTCAATAAGAATGTCCTAGTGATACAGTAAACCTGAAGGAAGGCATCGGAATCTAAAACTGGTCTCACAGGAAATGTTCAAAACATAGACAGTATGAAGAGTCAGTCTTATTGTACGTAAGTCGGCATTGTGCCTTTTGTATTTAAATCCGATGAAATTTCTGTGTTTCATCGTCAATATGAAGGTCCGAGGGCTACAGTAAACCTGAAGTGAAGCATCCGAATCTAAAACTGGTCTGACATGAAAGGTTCAAATCATAGACTGTAAGAAGAGTCAGTCTTCTTGTACTTAAGTCGGCATTGTGCCTTTTGTGTTTAATTCCGGTGCAGTTTCTGTGTGTCATCGTCAATATGAAGGTCCAAGGGATACAGTAAACCTGAAGGTAAGCATCTGAGTCTAAAACTGGTTTCACAGGAAAGGTTCAAAACAAAGACAGTAAGAAGAGTCAGTCTTCTTGTACTTAAGTCTTCATTGTGCCTTTTGTATTTAATTCCGATGCAATTTCTGTGTTTCATCGTCAACAAGAAGGTCCAAGGGATACAGTAAACCTGAAGTGAAGCATCGGAATCTAAAACTGGTCTCACAGGAAAGGCTCAAATCATAGAAAGTAAGAAGAGTCAGTCCTCTTGTACTTATGTCGGCATTGTGCCTTTTGTATTTAATTCCGAGGCAATTTCTGTGTTTCATAGTCAATAAGAATGTCCAAGGGATACAGTAGACCTGAAGTGAAGCAGCGGAATCTGAAATTGGTCTCACAGGAAATGTTCAAAACATAGACAGTAAGAAGAGTCAGTCTTCTTGTACTTAAGACGGCATTAAGCCTTTTGTATTTAATTCCGATGCAATTTCTGTGTTTCATCGTCAATATGAAGGTCATGGCAAACAGTAAACCTGAAGTGAAGCATCGGAATCTAAAACTGGCCTCACAGGAAAGGTTCTAAAAATAGACAGTAAGAAGAGTCAGTATTCTTGTACTGAAGTCGGCATTGTACCTTTTGTATTTAATTCCGATGCAATTTCTGTGTTTCACCGTTAATATGAAGGTCCAAGGGATACAGTAAACCTGAAGTGAAGCATCGGAACCTAAAACTGGTGTCACAGGAAAGGTTCAAAACATAGACTGTAAGAAGAGTCAGTCTTCTTGTTCTTAAGTCGGCATTGTGCCTTTTGTATTTAGCTCCGATGCATTCTCTGTGCTTCATCGTCAGTAAGAAGGTCCAAGGGATACAGTAAACCAGTAGTGAAGCATCGGAATCTAAAATTGGACCCACACGAAAGGTTCAAAATATAGGTACTAAGAAGAGTCAGTCTTCTTGTACTTAAGTCGGCATTGTGCCTCCTGTATTTAATTCCGATGCAATTTCTGTGTTTCATCGTCAATAAGAAGGTTAAAGGGTTACAGCAAACCTGAAGTGAAGCATCGGAATTTAAAACTGGTCTCACAGGAAAGGTTAAAAACAAAGACGGTAAGAAGAGTCAGTCTTATTGTACTCAAGACGGAATTGTACCTTTTGTATTTAATTTCGATGTAATTTCTGTATGTCATCGCCAATAAGAAGGTCCAAGGGATACAGTAAACCTGAAGTGAAGCATCGTAATCGAAAACTGATCTCACAGGAAAGGCTCAGATCATAGAATGAAAGAAGAGTCAGTCCTCTTGTACTTAAGTAGGCATTGTGTCTTTTGTATTTAATTCCGATGCAATTTCTGTGTTTCATCGTCAATCAGAAGGTCCAAGAGATACAGTAAACCTGAAGTGAAGCATCTAAATCTAAAACTGCTCTCACAGGCAAGATTCTGAAAATAGACAGTAAGAAGAGTCAGAATTCTTGTACTTAAGTCGGCATTGTTCCTTTTGTATTTAATTCCGATGCAATCTCTGTGTTTCATCGTCAATATGAAGGTCCAAAGGATATACTAAACCTGAAGTGTAGCATCGGAATCTAAAACTAGTCTCACAGGAAAGATTCGAAACATAGACTGTAAGAAGAGACAGTCTTCTTGTACTTAAATCAGCATTGTGCCTTTTGTATTTAATTCCGATGCAATTTCTGTGTTTCATCGTCAATGAGGAGGTCCAAGGGATACAGTAAAACTGAGGTGAAGTATCGGAATCTAAAACTGGTCTCACAGGAAAGGCTCAAATCACCGAATGTAAGAAGAGTCAGTCCTCTTCTACTTAAGTCGGCATTGTGCCTTTTGTATTTAGTTCCGATGCAATTTCTGTGTTTCATCGTCAATGAGGGGGTCCAAGGGATTCAGTAAAGTTGAAGTGAAGCATCGGATTCTAAAACTGGTCTCACAGGAAAGGTTCAAACATAGACAGTAAGAAGAGTCAGTCTTCTTGTACTTAAGTCGGCATTGTGCCTTTTTTATTTAATTCCGATGCAATTTCTGTGTTTCATCGTCAATATGAAGCCCTAAGGTATACTGAAAACCTGAAGTGAAGCATCGGAATCTAAAACTGGTCTCACAGGAATGGTTCAAAACATAGACAGTAAGAAGAGTAAGTCTTCTTCTACTTAAGTCAGCATTGTGCCTTTTGTAATTAATTCCGATGCAAATTCAGTGTTTCATCGTCAATATGAAGGTCTCAGGAATACAGTAACCTGAAGTGAAGCATCGGAATCTAAAACTCGTCTCACAGGAATGGTTCAAAACATAGACAGTAAGAAGAGTCAGTCTTCTTGTACTTATGTCGGCATTGTGCCTTCTGTATTAAATTCCGGTGCAATTTCTGTATTTCATCATCAATTAGAAGGTCCAAGGGATACATTAAACCTGAAGTGAAGCATCGGAATCTAAAACTGGGCCCACAGGAAACGTTCAAATCATAGACTGTAAGAAGAGTCAGTCTTCTTGTACTTAAGTCGGCATTGTGCCTTTTGTATTTAATTCCGATGCAATTTCTGTGTTTCATAGTCAATATGAGGGTCCAAGCGATACAGTAAACCTGAAGTGAAGCATCGGAATCTAAAACTGGTCTACAGGAAAGGTTCAAAACATAGACAGTAAGAAGAGTCAGTCTTCTTGTACTTAAGTCGGCATTGTTCCTGTTGTATTTAATTCCGATGCAATATCTGTGTTTCATCGCCAATATGATGGTCCAAGGGATACACTAAACCTGAAGTGTAGCATCGGAATCTAAAACTAGTCTCACAGGAAAGATTCAAAACATAGACTGTAAGAAGAGTCAGTCCTCTTGTACCTAAGTCAGCATTGTGCTTTCTTTGTATTTGATTCCGATGCAATTTCTTGGTTTCATCGTCAATAAGACGGTCCAAGGGATACAGGAAACGTGAAGTGAAGCATCGGAATCTAAAACTGGTCTCACAGGAAAGGCTCAGATCATAGAATGAAAGAAGAGTCAGTCCTCTTGTACTTAAGTCGGCATTGTGCCATTTGTAATTAATTCCGATGCAAATTCTGTGTTTCATCGTCAATATGAAGGTCTCAGGGATACAGTAAACCTGAAGTGAGGCATCGGAATCTAAAACTCGTCTCACAGGAAGGTTTCAAAACATAGACAGTAAGAAGAGTCAGACGTCTTGTACTTATGTCGGCATTGTGCCTTTTGTATTTAATTCCGATATAATTTCTGTGTGTCATCGTCAATAAGAAGGTCCAAGGGATACAGTAAACCTGAAGTGAAGAATCGGAATCTAAAACTGGTCTCACAGGAAAGGCTCAGATAACAGAATGGAAGAAGAGTCCGTCCTCTTGTACTTAAGTCGGCATTGTGCCTTTTGTATTTAATTCCGATGCAATTTCTGTGTTTCATCGTCAATAAGAAGGTCCAAGAGATACAGTAAACCTGAAGTGAAGCATCGGAATCTAAAACTGATCGCACAGGAGAGGTTCAAAACATAGACAGTACGAAGAGTCAGTCTTCTTGTACTGAAGGCGGCATTGTGTTCTTGGATTTCATTCCGATGCAATTTCAGTGTTTCGTCGTCAATAAGATGGTCCAAGGTAACCAGTAAACCTGAAGTGAAGCATCGGAATCTTAGCTCGTCTCACAGGAAGGGTTCAAAACATAGACGGTAAGGAGAGTCAGTCTTATTGTACTCATGTCGGCATTGTACCTTTTGTATTTAATTCCGATGTAATTTCTGTGTTTCATCGTCATTAAGAACGTCCAAGGGATACGGTAAACCTGAAGTGAAGCATCGGAATCTAAAACTCGTCTAACAGGAAAGGCTCAGATCATAGAATGAAAGAAAAGTCAGTCCTCTTGTACTTAAGTCGGCATTGTGTCTTTTGTATTTAATTCCGATGTAATTTCTGTGTTTCATCGTCAATAAGAAGGTCCAAGAGATACAGTAAACCTGAAGTGAAGCATCGGAATCTAAAGCCGGTCGCTCACGAAAGGTTCAAAACATAGACAGTAAGATGAGTCAGTCTTCTTGTACTGAAGACGGCATTGTGCCATTTGTATTTCATTCCGATGCAATTTCTGTGTTTCGTCGTCAACAAGAAGGTCCAAGGTAAACTGTAAACCTGAAGTGAAGCATCGGAATCTAAAACTGGTCTCACAGGAAAGGTTCACGACACAGACAGTACGAAGAGTCAGTCTTCTTGTACTTAGGTCGGCATTGTTCCTTTTGTATTTCATTCCGATGCAATTTCTGTGTTTCATTGTCAATATGAAGGTCCAAGGGATATACTAAACCTGAAGTGTAGCATCGGAATCTAAAAGTAGTCTCACAGGAAAGATTCAAAACAGAGACTGTAACAAGAGTCGGTTTTCTTGTACTTAAGTCGGCATTGTGCCTTTTGTATTTAATTCCAATACAATTTCAGTGTTTCATTGTCAATAAGAAGGTCCAAGGGATACAGTAAGACTGAAGTGAAGTATCGGAATCTAAAACTGGTTTCACTGGAAAGGCTCGTTTCACAGAATGTGAGAAGAGTCAGTCTTCTTGTCCTTATGTCGGCATTGTGCCTTTTGTATTTAAATCTGATGCAATTTCTGTTTTTCATCGTCAACAAGAAGGTCCAAGGGATACAGGAAACCTGAAGTGAAGCATTGCAATCTAAAACTGGTCTCACCGGAAAGGTTCAAATCATAGACAGTAAGAAGAGTCAGTCTTCTTGTACTTAAGTCGGCACTGAGCCTTTTGTATTTAATTCCCATGCAATTTTTGTGTTTCATCGTCAATAAGAAGGTCCTAGGGATACAGTAAACCTGAAGTAAAGCATCGGAATCTAAAACTGGTCTCACAGGAATGGTTCAAAACATAGACTGTAAGAAGAGTCAGTCTTCTTGTACTTACGTCGGCATTGTTCCTTTTGTATTTAATTCCAATGCAATTTCTGTGTTTCATCGTCAATATGAAGGTCCAAGCGATATACTAAACCTGAAGTGTAGCATCGGAATCTAAAACTAGTCTCACAGGAAAGATTCAAAACATGGACTGTAAGAAGAGTCAGTCTTCTTGTACTTAAGTCGGCATTGTGCCTTTTTTATTTAATTCCGATGCAATTTCTGTGTTTCATCGTCAATATGAAGGTCTAAGGGATACAGAAAACGTGAAGTGAAGCATCGGAATCTAAAACTGGTCTCACAGGAATGGTTAATACATAGACAGTAAGAAGAGTAACTTTTCTTCTACTTAAGTCGGCATTGTAATTTTTGTAATTAATTCCGATGCAAATTCTGTGTTTCATCGTCAATATGAAGGTCTCAGGGATACAGTAAACCTGAAGTGAAGCATCGGAATCTTAGCTCGTCTCACAGGATGGGTTCAAAACATAGACGGTAAGGAGAGTCAGTCTTATTGTACTCATGTCGGCATTGTACCTTTTGTATTTAATTCCGATGTAATTTCTGTGTTTCATCGTCATTAAGAACGTCCAAGGGATACAGTAAACCTGAAGTGAAGCATCGGAATCTAAAACTCGTCTAACAGGAAAGGCTCAGATCATAGAATGAAACAAGAGTCAGTCCTCTTGTACTTAAGTCGGCATTGTGTCTTTTGTATTTAATTCCGATGTAATTTCTGTGTTTCATCGTCAATAAGAAGGTCCAAGAGATACAGTAAACCTGAAGTGAAGCATCGGAATCTAAAGCCGGTCGCTCACGAAAGGTTCAAAACATAGACAGTAAGATGAGTCAGTCTTCTTGTACTGAAGACGGCATTGTGCCATTTGTATTTCATTCCGATGCAATTTCTGTGTTTCGTCGTCAACAAGAAGGTCCAAGGTAAACTGTAAACCTGAAGTGAGGCATCGGAATCTAAAACTGGTCTCACAGGAAAGGTTCACGACACAGACAGTACGAAGAGTCAGTCTTCTTGTACTTAGGTCGGCATTGTTCCTTTTGTATTTCATTCCGATGCAATTTCTGTGTTTCATTGTCAATATGAAGGTCCAAGGGATATACTAAACCTGAAGTGTAGCATCGGAATCTAAAAGTAGTCTCACAGGAAAGATTCAAAACAGAGACTGTAACAAGAGTCGGTTTTCTTGTACTTAAGTCGGCATTGTGCCTTTTGTATTTAATTCCAATACAATTTCAGTGTTTCATTGTCAATAAGAAGGTCCAAGGGATACAGTAAGACTGAAGTGAAGTATCTGAATCTAAAACTGGTTTCACTGGAAAGGCTCGTTTCACAGAATGTGAGAAGAGTCAGTCTTCTTGTCCTTATGTCGGCATTGTGCCTTTTGTATTTAAATCTGATGCAATTTCTGTTTTTCATCGTCAACAAGAAGGTCCAAGGGATACAGGAAACCTGAAGTGAAGCATTGCAATCTAAAACTGGTCTCACAGGAAAGGTTCAAATCATAGACAGTAAGAAGAGTCAGTCTTCTTGTACTTAAGTCGGCACTGAGCCTTTTGTATTTAATTCCCATGCAATTTTTGTGTTTCATCGTCAATAAGAAGGTCCTAGGGATACAGTAAACCTGAAGTAAAGCATCGGAATCTAAAACTGGTCTCACAGGAATGGTTCAATACATAGACAGTAAGAAGAGTAAGTCTTTTTCTACTTAAGTCGGCATTGTGCGTTTTGTAATTAATTCCGATGCAAATTTTGTGTTTCTTCGACAATATGAAGCTCTCAGTGATACAGTAAACCTGAAGTGAAGCATCGGAATCTGAAACTCTTTTCTCAGGAGGGGTTCAAAACATAGACAGTAAGAAGAGTCAGTCTTATTGAACGTAAGTCTTCATTGTGCCTTTTCTATTTAATTCCTTTGAAATTTCTGTGTTTCATCGGCAATATGAAGGTCCAAGGGATACAGTAAACCTGAAGTGAAGCATCGGAATCTAAAACCGGTCTGACAGGAAAGGTTCAAAACATAGACTGTAAGAAGAGTCAGTTTTCTTGTACTTAATTCGGCATTGTGCCTTTTGTATTTAATTCCGATGCAATTTCTGTGTGTCATCGTCAATATGAAGGTCCAAGGGATACAGTAAACCTGAAGTGAAGCATCGGAATCTAAAACTGGTCTCACAGGAAAGGCTCAGATCATAGAATGGAAGAAGAGTCAGTCCTCTTGTACTTAAGTCGGCATTGTGCCTTTTGTATTTGATTCCGATGCAATTTCTGTGTTTCATCGTCAATAAGAAGGTCCAAGAGATACAGTAAACCTTAAGTGAAGCATCGGCATCTAAAACTGGTCGCACAGGAGAGGTTCAAAACATAGACAGTAAGAAGAGTCAGTCTTCCTGTACTGAAGGCGGCATTGTGTTCTTGGATTTCATTCCGATGCAATATCAGTGTTTCGTCGTCAATAAGATGGTCCAAGGTAACCAGTAAACACTGGAGTGAAGCATCGGAATCTAAAACAGGTCTCGCAGGGAAGGTTCAAAACATAGACAGTAAGAAGAGTCAGTCTTCTTGTACTTAAGTCGGCATTGTTCCTTTTGTATTTAATTCCAATGCAATTTCTGTGTTTCATCGCTAATATAAAGGTCCAAGCGATATACTAAACCGAAGTGTAGCATCGGAATCTAAAACTAGTCTCACAGGAAGGATTCAAAACATGGACTGTAAGAAGAGTCAGTCTTCTTGTACTTAAGTTGGCATTGTGCCTTTTTTATTTAATTCCGATGCAATTTCTGTGTTTCATCGTCAATATGACGGTCTAAGGGATACAGAAAACGTGAAGTGAAGCATCGGAATATAAAACTGGTCTCACAGGAATGGTTCAAAACATAGACAGTAAGAAGAGTAAGTTCTCTTCTACTTAAGTCGGCATTGTGATTTTTTGTAATTAATTCCGATGCAAATTCTGTGTTTCATCGTCAATATGAAGGTCTCAGGGATACAGTAAACCTGAAGTGAAGCATCGGAATCCAAAACTCGTCTCACAGGAAGGGTTCAAAACATAGACAGTAAGAAGAGTCAGTCTTCTTGTACTTATGACGGCATTGTGTCTTTTGTATTTAATTCCGATGCACTTTCTGTGCTTCATCATCAATAAGAAGGTCCAAGGGATACTTTTAACCTGAAGTGTAGCATCGGAATCTAAAACTGGTCACACAGGAAAGGTTCAAAAGCATAGACAGTAAAAAGAGTCAATCTTCTTGTACTTAAGTCGGCTTTGTGCCTTTTGTATTTAATTCCGATGCAATTTCTGTGTGTCATCGTCAATATGAAGGTCCAAGGGATACAGTAAACCTGAAGTGAAGCATCAGAGTCTAAAACTGGTCTCACACGAAAGGGTCAAAATATATACAGTAACAAGATTCAGTATTCTTGTACTTAAGTCGGCATTGTACCTTTTGTATTTAATTCCGATACAATTTCTGTGTTTCATCGTCAATATGAAGGTCCAAGGGATACAGTAATCTTGAAGTGAAGCTTCGAAACTTAAAACTGGTGTCACAGGAAGGGTTCAAATAATAGACAGTAAGAAGAGTCAGTCTTCTTGTTCTTAAGTCGGCATTGTGCCTTTTGTATTTAATTCCGATGCAACTTCTGTGTTTCATCGTCAATAAGAAGGTCCAAGGGTTACAGTAAACCTGAAGTGAAGCATCGGAATTTAAAACTGGTCTCACAGGAAAGGTTCAAAACATAGACAGTAAGAAGGGTCAGTCTTCTTGTACTTAAGTCGACATTGTGCCGTTTCTATTTAATTCCGATGAAATTTTTATGTTTCATCGTCAATAAGAAGGTCCTAGGGAAGCAGTAAACCAGAAGTAAAACATCGGAATCTAAAACTGGTCTCACCGGAAATGTTCAAATCATAGACAGTAAGAAGAGTCAGTCTTCTTGTACTTAAGTCTTCATTGTGCATTTTGTACTTAATTCCGATGCAATTTCTGAGTTTCATCGTCAACAAGAAGGTCCAAGGGATACAGTAAACTTGAAGTGAAGCATCGGAATTTAAAACTGGTCTCACAGGAAAGGTTCAAAACATAGACAGTAAGAAGGGTCAGTCTTCTTGTACTTAAGTCGACATTGTGCCGTTTCTATTTAATTCCGATGCAATTTCTGTGTGTCATCGTCAATATGAAGGTCCAAGGGATGCAGTAAACCTGAAGTGAACCATCGGAGTCTAAAACTGAACTCACAGGAAAGGTTCAAAACATAGACAGTAAGAAGAGTCAGTCTTCTTGTACTTAAGTCTTCATTGTGCATTTTGTATTTAATTCCGATGCAATTTCAGTGTTTCATCGTCAACAAGGAGGTCCATGGGATACAGTAAACCTGAAGTGAGCATCGGAATCTAAAACAGGTCTCACAGGAAAGGCTCAAATCATAGAAAGTAAGAAGAGTCAGTCCTCTTGTACTTATGTCGGCATATTGCCTTTTGTATTTAATTCCGATGCAATTTCTGTGTTTCATCGTCAATACGAAGGTCCAAGGGATACAGTAAACATGAAGTGAAGCATCGGAATTTAAAACTGGTCTCACAGGAAAGGTTCGAAACATAGACGGTAAGAAGAGTCAGTCTTATTGTACTCAAGTCGGCATTCTACCTTTTGTATTTAATTCCGATGTAATTTCTGTGTTTCATCGTGAATAAAAAAGTCCAAGGGATACACTAAACCTGAAGTGAAGCATCGGAATCTAAAACTGGTCTCACAGGAATGGTACAAACATAGACAGTAAGAAGAGTCAGTCTTCTTGTACTTAAGTCGGCATTGTGCCTTCTGTATTTAATTTCGATGCAATTTCTGTGTTTCATCGTCAATATGAAGTTCCAAGTGATTCAGTAAACCTGAAGTGAAGCATCGGAATCTAAAACTGGTCTCACAGGAAAGGTACAAACATAGACAGTAAGAAGAGTCAGTCTTCTTGTACTGAAGTCGGCATTGTGCCTTTTGTATTTAATTCCGATTCAATTTCTGTGTTTCATCGTCAAGAAAACGGTCCAACGGATACAGTAAACCTGACGTGAAACGTCTATTTCTATATCTGGTCTCACAGGAAGGGCTCGTATCATAGAATGTAAGAAGAGTCACATCACGTGTACTTAGGTCGGCATTGTGCCTTTCGTATTTAATTCCGGTGCAATTTCTGTGTTTCATCGTCAGTAAGATACTCCAAGGGATACAGTACACCTGAAGTGAAGCATCGGAATCTAAAACTGGTCTCACAGGAAACGTTCAAAACATAGACAGTAACGAGAGTCAGTCCTCTTGTACGTAAGTCGGCATTGTGTCTCTTTTATTTAATTCCGATGCAATTTCTGTGTTTCATCGTCAATAAGAAGGTCCAAGGGTTACAGTAAACCTGAAGAGAAGCATCGGAATTTAGAACTGGTCATTCAGGAAAGGTTCAAAACATAAGCGGTAAGAAAAGTCAGTCTTATTGTACTCAAGTCGGCATTTTAGCTTTTGTATTTAATTCCGATGTAATTTCTGTGTTTCATCGTCAATAAGAAAGTCCAAGGGATACAGTAAACCTGAAGTGAAGCATCGGAATCTGAAACTGGTCTCACAGGAATGGCTCAGATCATAGAATGAAAGAAGAGTCAGTCCTCTTGTACTTAAGTCGGCATTGTGTTTTTTGTATTTAATTCCGATGCAATTTCTGTTTTTCATCGTCAATAAGAAGGTCAAAGAGATACAGTAAACCTGAAGTGAAGCATCGGAATCTAAAACTGGTCGCACAGGAAAGGTTCAAAACATAGACAGTAAGAAGAGTCAGTCTTCTTGTACTGAAGACGGCATTGTGCCATTTGTATTCAATTCCGCTGCAATTTCAGTGTTTCATCGTCAGTAAGAAGGTCCAAGGTAAACAGTAAACCTGAAGTGAAGCATAGGAATCTAAAACTGGTCCCACACTAAAGGTTCAAAACATAGACAGTAATAAGAGTCAGTCTTCTTGTACTTAAGTCGGCATTGTGCCTTTTGTATTTAATTCCGATACAATTTCGGTGTTTCATTGTCAATAAGAAGGTCCAAGGGATACAGTAAAACTGAAGTGAAATATCGGAATCTAAACCTGGTCTCACAGGAAAGGCTCGTATCACAGAATGCAAGAAGAGTCAGTCCTCTTGTACTTAAGTCGGAATTGTGCCTTTTGTATTTAATTCCGATGCTATTTCTGTGTTTCATCCTCAATGAGGAGGTCCAAGGGATACAGGAAACCTGAAGTGAAGCATCGCAATCTAAAACTGGTCTCACAGGAAAGGTTCAAATCATAGACAGTAAGAAGAGTCAGTCTTCATGTACTTAAATCGGCATTGTGCCTTTTGTATTTAATTCCGATGCAATTTTTGTGTTTCATCGTCAATAAGAAGGTCCTAGGGATACAGTAAACCTGAAGTAAAGCATCGGAATCTAGAACAGGTCTCACACGAAATGTTCAAAACATAGACAGTAAGAAGCGTCAGTTCTATTGTACGTAAGTCGGCATTGTGCCTTTTGTATTTAATTCCGATGAAATTTCTGTGTTTCAACGTCAATGTGTAGGTCGAAGGGATACGGTAAACCTGAAGTGAAGCATCGGAATCTAAAACTGGTCTGACAGGAAAGGTTCAAAACATAGACTGTAAGAAGAGTCAGTCTTCTTGTACCTAAGTCGGCATTGTGCCTTTTGTATTTAATTCCGATGCAATTTCTGTGTGTCATCGTCAATATGAAGGTCCAAGGGATACAGTAAACCTGAAGTGAAGCAACGGAATCTGAAACTGGTCTCACAGGAAAGGTTCAAAACATAGACAGTAAGAAGAGTCAGTCTTTTTGTACTTATGTCGGCATTGTGCCCTTTGTATTTAATTCCGATGCAATTTCTGTGTTTCATCATCAATAAGACGGTCCAAAAGATACACTAAACATGAAGTGTAGCATCGGAATCTAAAACTGGTCTCACAGGAAAGGTTCAAAACGTAGAAAGTAAGAAGAGTCACTCTTCTTGTACTTAAGTCGGCTTTGTGCCTTTTGTATTTATTTCCGATGAAATTTCAGTGTTTCGTCGTCAATAATAAGGTCCAAGGTAAACAGTAAACCTGAAGGGAACCATCGGAATCTAAAACTAGTCTCACAGGAAAGATTCACAACATAGACCGTAAGAAGAGTCACTTTTCTTGTACTTAAAGCGGCATTGTGCCTTTTGTATTTAATTCCGATACAATTTCAGTGTTTCATCGTCAACAAGAATGTCCTAGGGATACAGTAAACCTGAAGTAAAGCATCGGAATCTAGAACAGGTCTCACAGGAAATGTTCAAAACATAGACAGTGAGAAGCATCAGTCTTATTGTACGTAAGTCGGCATTGTGCCTTTTGTATTTAATTCCGATGAAATTTCAGTGCTTCATCGTCAGTAAGAAGGTCCAAGGGATACAGTAAAACTGAAGTGAAGCATCGGAATCTAAAACTGGTCCCACACGAAAGGTTCAAAACATAGGCACTAAGAAGAGTCAGTCTTCTTGTATTTAAGTCGGCATTGTGCCTTTTGTATTTAATTCCGATGCAATTTCTGTGTTTCATCGTCAATAAGAAGGTCCAAGGGTTACAGTAAACCTGAAGTGAAGCATCGGAATTTAAAACTGGTTTCACAGGAAAGGTTCAATACATAGGCGGTAAGGAGAGTCAGTCTTATTGTACGTAAGTCGCCATTGTGCCTTTTGTTTTTAATTCCGATGAAATTTCTGTTTTTCATCGTCAATATGAAGGTCCAAGGGATACAGTAAACCTGAAGTGAAGCATCGGAATCTAGAACTGGTCTGACAGGAAAGGTTCAAAACATAGACTGTATGAAGTATCAGTCTTCTTGTACATAAGTCGAAATTGTGCCTTTTGTTTTTAATTCTGATGCAATTTCTGTGTTTCATCGTCACTAAGAAGGTCCAAGGGACATACTAACCTGAAGTGAAACATCTGAATCTAAAACTGGTCTCACAGGAAAGGTTCAAAACATAGACAGTAAGGAGAGTCTGTCTTCTTGTACTTAAGTCGTCATTGGGCCTTTTGTATATACTTCCGATGCAATGTCTGTGTTTCATCGTCAATATGAAGGTCTAAGGGATACAGTAAACCTGAAGTGTAGCATCGGAATCTAAAACTGGTCTCACAGGAGAGGTTCAAAACATAGCCAGTAAGAAGAGTCACTCTTCTTGTACTTAAGTCGGCTTTGTGCATTTTGTATTTAAATCTCATGCAATATCTGTGTTTCATCGTCAACAAGAAGGTAAAAGTGATACAGGAAACCTGAAGTGAAGCATCGCAAATTAAAACTGGTCTAACAGGAAATGTTCAAATCATAGACAGTAAGAAGAGTCAGTGTTATTGTACGTAAGTCGGCATTGTGCCTTTTGTATTTAATTCCGATGAAATTTCTGTGTTTCATCGTCAATATAAAGGCCCAAGGGATATACTAAACCTAAAGTATAACATGGGAATCTAAAACTAGTCTCACGGGAAAGATTCAAAGCATGGACTGTAAGAAGAGTCAGTCTTCTTGTACTTAAGTCGGCATTGTGCCTTTTGTATTTAATTCCGATATAATTTCGGTATTTCATCGACAATAAGAAGGTCCAAGGGATACATTAAAGCTGAAGTGAAGATTCGGAATCTAAAACTGGTCTCACAGGAATGGCTCGTATCACAGAATGTAAGAAGAGTCAGTCCTCTTGTACTTAAGTCGGCATTGTGCCTTTTGTATTTAATTCCGATGCAATTTCTGTGTTTCATCGTCAATGAGGAGGTCCAAGGGATACAGGAAACCTAAAGTGAAGCATCGCAATCTAAAACTGGTCTCACAGGAAAGGTTCATATCATAGACAGTAAGAAGAGTCAGACATCATCTACTTAAGTCGGCATTGTGCCTTTTGTATTTAATTCCGATGCAATTTTTGTGTTTCATCGTCAATAAGACTGTCCTAGGGATACAGTAAACCTGAAGTAAAGCATCGGAATTTAAAACTGGTCTCACAGGAAAGGTTCAAAACATAGACGGCAAGGAGAGTCAGTCTTATTGTACGTAAGTCGCCATTGTGCCTTTTGTTTTTAATTCCGATGAAATTTCTGTTTTTCATCGTCAATATGACGGTCCAAGGGATACAGTAAACCTGAAGAGAAGCATCGGAATCTAGAACTGGTCTGACAGGTAAGGTTCAAAACATAGACTGTATGAAGTGTCAGTCTTCTTGTACATAAGTCGAAATTGTGCCTTTTGTATTTAATTCCGATGCAATTTCTGTGTTTCATCGTCAATAAGAAGGTCCAAGGGATATACTAAACTGAAGTGAAACATCTGAATCTAAAACTGGTCTCACAGGAAAGGTTCAAAACATAGACAGTAAGGAGAGTCTGTCTTCTTGTACTTAAGTCGTCATTGTGCCTTTTGTATATACTTCCGATGCAATGTCTGTGTTTCATCGTCAATATGAAGGTCTAAGGGATACAGTAAACCTGAAGTAAAGCATCGGAATCTAAAACTGGTCTCACAGGAAAGGTTCAAAGCATAGACAGTAAGAAGAGTCAGTCTTCTAGTACTGAAGACGGCATTGTGCCATTTGTATTTCATTCCGATACAATTTCAGTGTTTCGTCGTCAATAAGAAGGTCCAAGGTAAACAGCGAACCTGAAGTGAAGCATCGGAATCTAAAACTGGTCTCACAGGAAAGGTTCAAAACATAGACAGTAAGAAGAGTAAGTCTTCTTGTACTTAAGTCGGCATTGTTCCTTTTGTATTTAATTCCGATGCAATTTCTATGTTTCATCGTCAATATGAAGGTCCAAGGGATATACTAAACCTGAAGTGTAGCATCGGAATCTAAAACTAGTCTCACAGGAAAGATTCAAATCATAGACTATAAAAAGAGTCACTCTTCTTGTACTTAAGTCGGCATTGTGCCTAATGTATTTAATTCCGATACAATTTCAGTGTTTCATCGTCAATAAAAACGTCCAAGGAATACAGTAAAACTGAAGTGAAGTATCTGAATCTAAAACTGGTCTCACAGGAAAGGCTCGTACCACAGAATGTAAGAAGAGTCAGTCCTCTTGTACTAAAGTCGGCATTGTGCCTTTTGTATTTAATTCCGATGCAATTTCTGTGTTTCATCGTCAATAAGAAGGTCAAGGTAAACAGTAATCCAGAAGTGAAGCATCGGAATCTAAAACTGCTCTCACAGGAGAGGTTGCAAAAATAGACACTAAGAAGAGTCAATATTGTTGTACTTAAGTCGGCATACTGCCTATTGTATTTGATTCCGTTATAATTTTTGTGATTCAGCATCAATAAGAAGGTCGAAGGAATACATTAAACATGAAGTGTACCATCGGAATCTAAAACTGGTCTCACAGGAAAGGTTCAAATCATAGACAGTAAGAAGAGTCAGTCTTCTTGTACTTAAGTCGGCATTGTGCCTTTTGTATTTAATTCCGATGCAATTTCTGTGTGTCATCGACAATATGAAGGTCCAAGGGATACAGTAAACCTGAAGTGAAGCATCGGAGTCTAATACTGGTCTCACAGGAAAGGTTCAAAACATAGACAGTAAGAAGAGTCAGTCTTCTCGTACTTAAGTCTTTATTGTGCCTTTTGTTTTTAATTCCGATGCAATTTCTGTGTTTCATCGTCAACAAGAAGGTCCAAGGGATACAGTAAACCTGAAGTGAAGCATCGGAATCTGAAACTGGTCTGACAGGAATGGTACAAAATATAGGCAGTAAGAAGAGTCAGTCTTCTTGTACTAAAGACGACATTAAGCCTTTTGTATTTAATTCCGAAGCAATTTCTGTGTTTCATCGTCAATAAGAAGGTCAAGGTAAACAGTAAACCGTAAGTGAATCATCGGAATCTAAAACAGGTCTCACAGGAAAGGTTCTAAAAATAGACAGTAAGAAGAGACAGTATTCTTGTACTTAAGTCGGCATTGTACCTTTTGTATTTAATTTTGATGCAATTTCTGTGTTTCATCGTCGATAAGAAGGTCCAAGGGTTACAGTAAACCTGAAGTGAAGCTTCGGAATCTAAAACTGGTCTCACAGGAAAGGTACAAAACATAGACGGTAAGAAGAGTCAGTCTTATTGTACTCAAGTCGGCATTGTACCTTTTGTATTTAATTCCGATGTAATTTCTGTGTTTCATCATCAATAAGAAGGTCCAAGGGATAGAGTAAACCTGAAGTGAAGCATCGGAATCTAAAACTGGCTCTCAGGAAAGGTTCAAATCATAGTCAGTAATAAGAGTAAGTCTTCTTGCACTTAAGTCGTCATTCTGACTTTTGTATTTAATTACGATGCAATTTCTGTGTTTCATCGTGAAAAAAAAATCCAAGGGATACACTAAATCTGATGTGAAGCATCGGAATCTAAAGCTGGTCTCACAGGAAAGGTTCAAGGCATAGACAGTAAGAAGAGTCAGTCTTCTTGTACTGTAGACGGCATTGTGCCACTTGTATTTCATTCCGATGCAATTTCAGTGTTTCGTCGTCAATAAGAAGGTCCAAGGTAAACCGTAAACCTGAAGTGAAGCATCGGAATCTAAAACTGGTCTCACAGGAAAGATTCAAAACATAGACTGTAAGAAGAGGCAGTCTTCTTGTACTTAAGTCGGCATTGTGCCTTTTGTATTTAATTCCGATACAATTTCAGTGTTTCATCGTCAATAAGAACGTCCAAGGGATTCAGTAAAAACTGAAGTGAAGTATCGGAATCTAAAACTGGTCTCACAGGAAAGGCTCGTATCACTGAATGTAAGTAGAGTCAGTCCTCTTGTACTTAAGTCGGCATTGTGCCTTTTTATTTAATTCCGATGCAATTTCTGCGTTTCATCGTCAATGAGGAGGTCCAAGGGATTCAGTAAACCTGAAGTGAAGCATCGGAATCTAAAACTGGTCTCTCAGGAAAGGTTCAAAGCATAGACAGTTAGACGACTCAGTCTTCTTGTACTTAAGTCGGCATTGTGCCTTTTTTATTTAATTCCGATGCAATTTCTGTGTTTCATCGTCAATATGAAGTTCCAAGTGATATACTAAACCTGAAGTGTAGCATCGGAATCTAAAACTATTCTCACAGGAAAGATTCAAAACATAGACTGTAAGAAGAGTCAGTATTCTTGTACTTAAGTCGGCATTGTGCCTTTTGTATTGAATTCCGATACAATTTCAGTGTTTCATCGTCAATAAGAACGTACAAGGGATACAGTAAAACTGAAGTGAAGTCTCGGAATCTAAAACTGGTCTCACAGGAAAGGCTCGTATCACTAAATGTAAGAAGAGTCAGTCCTCTTGTACTTAAGTCGGCATTGTGCCATTTGTAATTCATTCCGATGCAATTTCTGTGTTTCATCGTCAGTGAGGAGGTCCAAGGGATTCAGTAAACCTTAAGTGAAGCATCGGAATCTAAAACTGGTCTCAAAGGAAAGGTTCAAAGCATAGACAGTTAGACGAGTCAGTCTTCTTGTACTTAAGTCGGCATTGTGCCTTTTTTATTTAATTCCGATGCAATTTCTGTTTTTCATCGTCAATATGAAGGTCTAAGGGATACAGAAAACCTGAAGTGAAGCATCGGAATCTAAAACTGGTCTCACAGGAATGGTTCAAACCATAGACAGTAAGAAGAGTAAGTCTTCTTCTACTTAAGTCGGCATTGTGATTTTTGTAATTAATTCCGATGCAATATCTGTGTTTCATCGGCAATATGAAGGTCTCAGGGATACAGTAAACCTGAAGTGAAGCATCGGAATCTAAAACTCGTCTCACAGGAAGGGTTCAAAACATAGACAGTAAGAAGAGTCAGTCTTCTTGTACTTATGTCGGCATTGTGACTTTTGTATTTAATTCCGATGCAATTTCTGTGTTTCATCATCAATAAGAAAGTCCAAGGGATACATTAAACCTGAAGTGTAGCACCGGAATCTAAAACTGGTCTCACAGGAAACGTTCAAAACATAGACAGTAATAAGAGTCACTCTTCTTGTACTTAAGTCGGCTTTGTGGCTTTTGTACTTAAATCTGATGCAATTTCTGTGTTTCATCGACAACAAGAAGGTCCAAGGGATACAGGAAACCTGAAGTGAAGCATCGCAATCTAAAACTGGTCTCACAGAAAAGGTTCAAATCATAGACAGTAAGAAGAGTCAGTCTTCTTGTACTTAAGTCGGCATTTTGCCTTTTGTATTTAATTCCCATGCAATTTTTGTGTTTCTTCGTCAATAAGAAGGTCCTAGGGATACAGTAAACCTGAAGTATTGCATCGGAATCTAAAACTAGTCTCACAGGAAATGTTCAAAACATAGACAGTAAGACGAGTCAGTCTTATTGTACGTAAGTCGGCATTGTGCCTTTTGTATTTTATTCCGATGAAATTTCTGTGTTTCATCGTCAATATGAAGGTCAAAGGGATACAGTAAACCTGAAATGAAGCATCGGAATCTAAAACTGGTCTCACTGGAAAGGACCAAAACATAGACTGTAAGAAGAGTCAGTCTTCTTATACTTAAGTCGGCATTGTGCCTATTGTATTTAATTCCGATGCAATTTCTGTGTGTCATCGTCAATATGAAGGTCCATGGGATACATTAAACCTGAAGTGAAGCATCGGGGTCTTAAACTGGTCTCACAGGAGAGGTTCAAAACAAAGACAGTAAGAAGAGTCAGTCTTCTTGTACTGAAGTCGGCATTGTGCCTTTTGTATTTAATTCCGATGCAATTTCTGTGTTTCATCGTCAAGAAAACGGTCCAAAGCTTACAGTAAACCTGACGTGACACGTCGATATCTATATCTGGGCACGCAGGAAACGCACAAATCATAGAATGTAAGAAGAGTCAGTCCTCTCGTACTTAAGTCGATATTGTGCCTTTTGTATTTAATTCCGATGCAATTTCTCTGTTTCATCGTCAATGAGAAGGTCCAAGAGATACAGTAAACCTGAAGTGAAGTATCAGAATCTAAAACTGGTCTCACAGGAATGGCTCGTATCATAGAATGTAAGAAGAGTCAGCCCACGTGTACTTAGGTTGGCATTGTGCCTTTGGTATTTAATTCCGGTGCAATTTCTGTGTTTCTTCATCAGTAACAAATTCCAATGGATACAGTAAACCTGAAGTGAAGCATCGGAATCTAAAACTGGTCTCACAGGAAAGGTTCAAAAAATAGACAGTAAGGAGAGTCTGTCTTCTGTTACTTAAGTCGTCACTGTGCCTTTTGTATTTACTTCCGATGCAATATCTGTGTTTCATCGTCAATATGAATGTCTAAGGGATACCATAAACCTGAACTAAAGCATCGGAATCTAAAACTGGTCTCACAGGAAAGGTTCAAAGCATAGACAGTAACAAGAGTCAGTCTTCTTGTACTTAAGTCAGCATTGTGCCTTTTGTATTTAATTCCGACGCAATTTCTGTGTTTCGTCGTCAATTAGAAGGTATAACCGATACATTAAACCTGAAGTGTAGCATCGGAATCTAAAACTGGTCTCACAGGAAAGGTTCAAAACATAGACAGTAAGAAGAGTCACTCTTCTTGTACTTAAGTCGGTTTTGTGCCTTTTGTATTTAATTCTGATGCAATTTCTGTGTTTCATCGTCAACAAGAAGGTCCAAGGGATACAGGAGACCTGAAGTGAAGCATCGCAATCTAAAACTGGTCTCACTGAAAAGGTTCAAATCATAGACAGTAAGAAGAGTCAGTCTTCATGTCCTTAGGTCGGCATTGTGCCTTTTGTATTTAATTCCGATGCAATTTTTGTGTTTCATCGTCAATAAGAAGGTCCTAGGGATACAGTAAACCTGAAGCAAAGCATCGGAATCTAGAAGTGGTCTCACAGGAAATGTTCAAAACATAGACTGTTAGAAGAGTCAGTCTAATTGTACGTATGTCGGTATTGTGCCTTTTGTATTTAATTCCGATGAAATTTCTGTGTTTCATCGTCAATATGAAGGTCCAAGGGATACAGTAAACCTGAAGTGAAGCACCGGAATTTTAAAACTGGTCTGACAGGAAAGGTTCAAAACGTAGACTGTAAGAAGAGTCAGTCTTCTTGTACTTAAGTCAGCATTGTGCCTTTTGTATTTAATTCCGATGCAATTTCTGTGTGTCGTCGTCAATATGAAGGTCCAAGGGATACTGTAAACCTGACGTGAAGCATCGGAGTCTAAAACTGGTGTCACAGGAAAGGTTCAAAAGCATAGACAGTAAGAAGAGTCAGTCTTCTTGTACTTAAGCCTTCATTGTGCCTTTTGTATTTAATTCCGATGCAATTTCTGTGTTTCATCGTCAATGAGGAGCTCCAAGATATTCAGTAAACCTGAAGTGAAGCATCGGAATCTAAAACTGGTCTCAAAGGAAAGGTTCAAAGCATAGACAGTAACAAGAGTCAGTCTTCTTGTACTTAAGTCGGCATTGTGCCTTTTGTATTTAATTCCGACGCAATTTCTGTGTTTCATCGTAAATAAGAAGGTCCAACCGATACAGTACACCTGAAGTGAAGCATTGGAATCTAGAACTGCTCTCACAGGAAAGGTTCAAAACATGGACTCTAAGAAGACTCACTCTTCTTCTACTTAAGTCTGCGTTTTGCCTTTTGTATTAAATTGCGATGAATTGTGTGTGTTTCATCGTCAATATGAAGGTCTAAGGGATACAGTAAACCTGAAGTAAAGCATCGGAATCTAAAACTCGTCTCACAGGAAAGGTTCAAAACATAGACAGTAAGAGGAGTAAGTCTTCCTGTACTTAAGTAGGCATTGTGCCTTTTGTATTTAATTCCGATGCAATTTCTGTGTGTCATCGACAATATGAAGGTCCAAGGGATACAGTAAACCTGAAGTGAAGCATCGGAGTCTAATACTGGTCTCACAGGAAAGGTTCAAAACATAGACAGTAAGAAGAGTCAGTCTTCTCGTACTTAAGTCTTTATTGTGCCTTTTGTTTTTAATTCCGATGCAATTTCTGTGTTTCATCGTCAACAAGAAGGTCCAAGGGATACAGTAAACCTGAAGTGAAGCATCGGAATCTGAAACTGGTCTGACAGGAATGGTACAAAATATAGGCAGTAAGAAGAGTCAGTCTTCTTGTACTAAAGACGACATTAAGCCTTTTGTATTTAATTCCGAAGCAATTTCTGTGTTTCATCGTCAATAAGAAGGTCAAGGTAAACAGTAAACCGTAAGTGAATCATCGGAATCTAAAACAGGTCTCACAGGAAAGGTTCTAAAAATAGACAGTAAGAAGAGACAGTATTCTTGTACTTAAGTCGGCATTGTACCTTTTGTATTTAATTTTGATGCAATTTCTGTGTTTCATCGTCGATAAGAAGGTCCAAGGGTTACAGTAAACCTGAAGTGAAGCTTCGGAATCTAAAACTGGTCTCACAGGAAAGGTACAAAACATAGACGGTAAGAAGAGTCAGTCTTATTGTACTCAAGTCGGCATTGTACCTTTTGTATTTAATTCCGATGTAATTTCTGTGTTTCATCATCAATAAGAAGGTCCAAGGGATAGAGTAAACCTGAAGTGAAGCATCGGAATCTAAAACTGGCTCTCAGGAAAGGTTCAAATCATAGTCAGTAATAAGAGTAAGTCTTCTTGCACTTAAGTCGTCATTCTGACTTTTGTATTTAATTACGATGCAATTTCTGTGTTTCATCGTGAAAAAAAAATCCAAGGGATACACTAAATCTGATGTGAAGCATCGGAATCTAAAGCTGGTCTCACAGGAAAGGTTCAAGGCATAGACAGTAAGAAGAGTCAGTCTTCTTGTACTGAAGACGGCATTGTGCCACTTGTATTTCATTCCGATGCAATTTCAGTGTTTCGTCGTCAATAAGAAGGTCCAAGGTAAACCGTAAACCTGAAGTGAAGCATCGGAATCTAAAACTGGTCTCACAGGAAAGATTCAAAACATAGACTGTAAGAAGAGGCAGTCTTCTTGTACTTAAGTCGGCATTGTGCCTTTTGTATTTAATTCCGATACAATTTCAGTGTTTCATCGTCAATAAGAACGTCCAAGGGATTCAGTAAAAACTGAAGTGAAGTATCGGAATCTAAAACTGGTCTCACAGGAAAGGCTCGTATCACTGAATGTAAGTAGAGTCAGTCCTCTTGTACTTAAGTCGGCATTGTGCCTTTTTATTTAATTCCGATGCAATTTCTGCGTTTCATCGTCAATGAGGAGGTCCAAGGGATTCAGTAAACCTGAAGTGAAGCATCGGAATCTAAAACTGGTCTCTCAGGAAAGGTTCAAAGCATAGACAGTTAGACGACTCAGTCTTCTTGTACTTAAGTCGGCATTGTGCCTTTTTTATTTAATTCCGATGCAATTTCTGTGTTTCATTGTCAATATGAAGTTCCAAGTGATATACTAAACCTGAAGTGTAGCATCGGAATCTAAAACTAGTCTCACAGGAAAGATTCAAAACATAGACTGTAAGAAGAGTCAGTATTCTTGTACTTAAGTCGGCATTGTGCCTTTTGTATTGAATTCCGATACAATTTCAGTGTTTCATCGTCAATAAGAACGTACAAGGGATACAGTAAAACTGAAGTGAAGTATCGGAATCTAAAACTGGTCTCACAGGAAAGGCTCGTATCACTAAATGTAAGAAGAGTCAGTCCTCTTGTACTTAAGTCGGCATTGTGCCATTTGTAATTCATTCCGATGCAATTTCTGTGTTTCATCGTCAGTGAGGAGGTCCAAGGGATTCAGTAAACCTTAAGTGAAGCATCGGAATCTAAAACTGGTCTCAAAGGAAAGGTTCAAAGCATAGACAGTTAGACGAGTCAGTCTTCTTGTACTTAAGTCGGCATTGTGCCTTTTTTATTTAATTCCGATGCAATTTCTGTTTTTCATCGTCAATATGAAGGTCTAAGGGATACAGAAAACCTGAAGTGAAGCATCGGAATCTAAAACTGGTCTCACAGGAATGGTTCAAACCATAGACAGTAAGAAGAGTAAGTCTTCTTCTACTTAAGTCGGCATTGTGATTTTTGTAATTAATTCCGATGCAATATCTGTGTTTCATCGGCAATATGAAGGTCTCAGGGATACAGTAAACCTGAAGTGAAGCATCGGAATCTAAAACTCGTCTCACAGGAAGGGTTCAAAACATAGACAGTAAGAAGAGTCAGTCTTCTTGTACTTATGTCGGCATTGTGACTTTTGTATTTAATTCCGATGCAATTTCTGTGTTTCATCATCAATAAGAAAGTCCAAGGGATACATTAAACCTGAAGTGTAGCACCGGAATCTAAAACTGGTCTCACAGGAAACGTTCAAAACATAGACAGTAATAAGAGTCACTCTTCTTGTACTTAAGTCGGCTTTGTGGCTTTTGTACTTAAATCTGATGCAATTTCTGTGTTTCATCGACAACAAGAAGGTCCAAGGGATACAGGAAACCTGAAGTGAAGCATCGCAATCTAAAACTGGTCTCACAGAAAAGGTTCAAATCATAGACAGTAAGAAGAGTCAGTCTTCTTGTACTTAAGTCGGCATTTTGCCTTTTGTATTTAATTCCGATGCAATTTTTGTGTTTCTTCGTCAATAAGAAGGTCCTAGGGATACAGTAAACCTGAAGTATTGCATCGGAATCTAAAACTAGTCTCACAGGAAATGTTCAAAACATAGACAGTAAGACGAGTCAGTCTTATTGTACGTAAGTCGGCATTGTGCCTTTTGTATTTAATTCCGATGCAATTTCTGTGTTTCATCGTCAAGAAAACGGTCCAAAGCTTACAGTAAACCTGACGTGACACGTCGATATCTATATCTGGGCACGCAGGAAACGCACAAATCATAGAATGTAAGAAAAGTCAGTCCTCTCGTACTTAAGTCGATATTGTGCCTTTTGTATTTAATTCCGATGCAATTTCTCTGTTTCATCGTCAATGAGAAGGTCCAAGAGATACAGTAAACCTGAAGTGAAGTATCAGAATCTAAAACTGGTCTCACAGGAATGGCTCGTATCATAGAATGTAAGAAGAGTCAGCCCACGTGTACTTAGGTTGGCATTGTGCCTTTGGTATTTAATTCCGGTGCAATTTCTGTGTTTCTTCATCAGTAACAAATTCCAATGGATACAGTAAACCTGAAGTGAAGCATCGGAATCTAAAACTGGTCTCACAGGAAAGGTTCAAAAAATAGACAGTAAGGAGAGTCTGTCTTCTGTTACTTAAGTCGTCATTGTGCCTTTTGTATTTACTTCCGATGCAATATCTGTGTTTCATCGTCAATATGAATGTCTAAGGGATACCATAAACCTGAACTAAAGCATCGGAATCTAAAACTGGTCTCACAGGAAAGGTTCAAAGCATAGACAGTAACAAGAGTCAGTCTTCTTGTACTTAAGTCAGCATTGTGCCTTTTGTATTTAATTCCGACGCAATTTCTGTGTTTCGTCGTCAATTAGAAGGTATAACCGATACATTAAACCTGAAGTGTAGCATCGGAATCTAAAACTGGTCTCACAGGAAAGGTTCAAAACATAGACAGTAAGAAGAGTCACTCTTCTTGTACTTAAGTCGGTTTTGTGCCTTTTGTATTTAATTCTGATGCAATTTCTGTGTTTCATCGTCAACAAGAAGGTCCAAGGGATACAGGAGACCTGAAGTGAAGCATCGCAATCTAAAACTGGTCTCACTGAAAAGGTTCAAATCATAGACAGTAAGAAGAGTCAGTCTTCATGTCCTTAGGTCGGCATTGTGCCTTTTGTATTTAATTCCGATGCAATTTTTGTGTTTCATCGTCAATAAGAAGGTCCTAGGGATACAGTAAACCTGAAGCAAAGCATCGGAATCTAGAAGTGGTCTCACAGGAAATGTTCAAAACATAGACTGTTAGAAGAGTCAGTCTAATTGTACGTATGTCGGTATTGTGCCTTTTGTATTTAATTCCGATGAAATTTCTGTGTTTCATCGTCAATATGAAGGTCCAAGGGATACAGTAAACCTGAAGTGAAGCACCGGAATTTTAAAACTGGTCTGACAGGAAAGGTTCAAAACGTAGACTGTAAGAAGAGTCAGTCTTCTTGTACTTAAGTCAGCATTGTGCCTTTTGTATTTAATTCCGATGCAATTTCTGTGTGTCGTCGTCAATATGAAGGTCCA
Organism: Schistocerca americana; assembly: GCF_021461395.2. NCBI lineage: Eukaryota > Metazoa > Arthropoda > Insecta > Orthoptera > Acrididae > Schistocerca > Schistocerca americana. Next base: position 58,149,589 of record NC_060125.1, on the reverse strand, counting down.
AGGGATACTGTAAACCTGACGTGAAGCATCGGAGTCTAAAACTGGTGTCACAGGAAAGGTTCAAAAGCATAGACAGTAAGAAGAGTCAGTCTTCTTGTACTTAAGCCTTCATTGTGCCTTTTGTATTTAATTCCGATGCAATTTCTGTGTTTCATCGTCAATGAGGAGGTCCAAGATATTCAGTAAACCTGAAGTGAAGCATCGGAATCTAAAACTGGTCTCAAAGGAAAGGTTCAAAGCATAGACAGTAACAAGAGTCAGTCTTCTTGTACTTAAGTCGGCATTGTGCCTTTTGTATTTAATTCCGACGCAATTTCTGTGTTTCATCGTAAATAAGAAGGTCCAACCGATACAGTACACCTGAAGTGAAGCATTGGAATCTAGAACTGCTCTCACAGGAAAGGTTCAAAACATGGACTCTAAGAAGACTCACTCTTCTTCTACTTAAGTCTGCGTTTTGCCTTTTGTATTAAATTGCGATGAATTGTCTGTGTTTCATCGTCAATATGAAGGTCTAAGGGATACAGTAAACCTGAAGTAAAGCATCGGAATCTAAAACTCGTCTCACAGGAAAGGTTCAAAACATAGACAGTAAGAGGAGTAAGTCTTCCTGTACTTAAGTAGGCATTGTGCCTTTTGTATTTAATTCCGATGCAATTTCTGTGTTTCTTCGTCAATAATATGGTCCAATGGATACAGTAAACATGAAGTGATGCATCTTAATCTAAAACTGGTCTCAAAGGAAAGGTTCAAAACATAGATCCTAAGAAGAGTCAGTGTTCTTGTACTTAAGTCGGCATTGTGCGTTTTGTATTTAATTCCGATGCACTTTCTGTGTTTCATCGTCAATAAGAAGGTCCAAGGGTTACAGTAAACCTGACGCGAAGCATCAAAATGTAAAACTGGCTCTCAGGAAAGGTTCAAATCATAGACAGTAAGAACAGTCAGTCTTCTTGTACATAAGTCGGCATTGTGCCTTTTGTATTTAATTCCGATGCAATTTCTGTGTTTCATCGTCAATTAGAAGGTCCTAGGGATACAGTAAACCTGAAGTAAAGCATCGGAATCTAAAACTGGTCTCACAACAAAGGTTCAAAACATAGACAGTAAGAAGAGTCAGTCTTATTGTACGTAAGTCGGCATTGTGCCTTTTGTATTTAATTCCGATGAAATTTCTGTGTTTCATCGTTAATATGAAGGACCAAGGAATACAGTAATCCTGAAGTGAAGCATCGGAATCTAAAACTTGTCACACAACAAAGGTTCAAATCATAGACAGTAAGAAGAGTCAGTCTTCTTTTACTTAAGTCGGCATTGTGCCTTTTGTATTTAATTCCGACGCAATTTCTGTGTTTCATCGTCAATAAGAACGTCCTAGGAATACAGTTAACCTGAAGTAAAGCGTCGGAATCTAAAACTGGTCTCACAACAAAATTTCAAAGCATAGACAGTAAGAAGAGTCAGTCTTATTGTACGTAAGTCGGCATTGTGCCTTTTGTATTTAATTCCGATGCAATTTCTGTGTTTCATCGTCAATATGCAGGTCCAAGCGATACAGAAAACCTGAAGTGAAGCATCGGAATCTAAAACTGGTCTCACAGGAAAGGTTCAAAGCATAGACAGTAACAAAGGTCAGTCTTCTTGTACTTAAGTCGGCATTGTGCCTTTTGTATATATTTACGATGCAATTTCCGTGTTTAATCGTCAATATGAAGGTCCAAGGGATACACTAAACCTGATGTGTAGCATCGGAATGTAAAACTGGTCTCAGAGGTAAGGTTCAAAACATAGACAGCAAGAAGAGTCAGTCTTCTTGTACTTAAGTTGGCATTGTGCCTTTTGTATTTAATTCCAATACAATTTCAGTGTTTCATCGCCAATAAGAAGGTTCAAGGGATACAGTAAAACTGAAGTGAAGTATCGGAATCTAAAACTGGCCTCACAGGAAAGGCTCGTGGCATAGAATATAAGAAGAGTCGGTCCTCTTGTACTTAAGTCGGCATTGTGCCTTTTGTAATTAATTCCGATGCAAATTCTGTGTTTCATCGTCAATATGAAGGTCTCAGGGATACAGTAAACCTGAAGTGAAGCATCGGAATCTAATACTCGTCTCACAGGAAAGGTTCAAAACATAGACAGTAAGAAGAGTCAGTCTTCTTGTACTTATGTCGGCATTGTGCCCTTTGTATTTAATTCCGATGCAATTTCTGTGTTCCATCATCAATAAGAAGGTCCAAAAGATACACTAAACATGAAGTGTAGCATCGGAATCTAAAACTGGTCTCACAGGAAAGGTTCAAAACGTAGACAGTAAGAAGAGTCACTCTTCTTGTACTTAAGTCGGCTTTGTGCATTTTGTATTTAATTCCGATGAAATTTCTGTGTTTCATCGTTAATATGAAGGTCCAAGGGATACAATAAACCTGCAGTGAAGCATCGGAATCTAAAACTGGTCTCACAGGAAAGGTTCAAAACATAGACTGTAAGAAGAGTCAGTCTTCTTATACTTAAGTCGGCATTGTGCCTTTTGTACTTAATTCCGATGCAATTTCTGTGTTTCATCGTCAATTAGAAGGTCCTAGGGATACAGTAAACCTGAAGTAAAGCATCGGAATCTAAAACTGGTCTCACAACAAAGTTTCAAAACATAGACAGTATGAAGAGTCAGTCTTATTGTACGTAAGTCGGCATTGTGCCTTTTGTATTTAATTCCGATGAAATTTCTGTGTTTCATCGTTAATAAGAAGGTCTAAGGGATACAGTAAACCTGAAGTGAAGCATCGGAATTTACAACTGGTCTCACAGGAAAGGTTCAAATCATAGACAGTAAGAAGAGTCAGTGTTCCTGTACTTAAGTCGGCATTGTGCCTTTTGTATTTAATTCCGATACAATTTCTGTGTTTCATCGTCAATAAGAATGTCCGAGGGATACAGTAAACCTGAAGTGAAGCATCGGAATCTAAAACTGGTCTCACAGGAAAGGTTCAAATCATAGACAGTAAGAAGAGTCAGTGCTCTTGTACTTAAGTCGGCATTGTGCCTTTTGTATTTAATTCCGATGCGACTTCTGTGTGTCATCGTCGATATGAAGGTCCAAGGGATACAGTAAACCTGAAGTGAACATCGGAGTCTAAAACTGGTCTCACAGGAACGGTTCAAAACATAGACACTAACAAGTGTCGGTCTTCTTGAACTTAAGTCGGCATTGTGCCTTTTGTATTTAATTCCGATGCAATTTCTGTTCTTCATCGTCAATGAGAAGGTCAAGGTAAACAGTAAACCCGAAGTGAAGCATCGGAAACTAAAACTGGTCTCTCACGAAAGGTTCAAAACATAGACAGTAAGATGAGTCAGTCTTCTTGTACTTAAGTTGGCATTGTGCCTTTTGCACTTAATTCCGATGCAATTTCTGTGTCTCATCGTCAATAAGAAGGTCCAAGGGATACAGTAAAACTGAAGTGAAGCATCGGAATCTAAGACTGGTCTCATAGAAAAGGTTCAAAACATAGACAGTAAGAAGAGACAGTCTTCTTGTACTTAAGTCGGCATTGTGCCTTTTGTATTTAATTCCGATACAATTTCTGTGTTTCATCGTCAATAAGAAGGTCCAAGGGATACAGTAAACCTGAAGTGAAGCATCGGAATCTAAAACTGCTCTCACAGGAGAGGTTGTAAAAATAGACACTAAGAAGAGTCAATATTGTTGTACTTAAGTCGGCATACTGCCTATTGTATTTGATTCCGTTAAAATTTTTGTAATTCAGCATCAATAAGAAGGTCGAAGGAATACATTAAACATGAAGTGTACCATCGGAATCTAAAACTGGACTCACAGGAAAGGTTCAAACATAGACAGTAAGAAGAGTCACTCTTCTTGTACTTAAGTCGGCATTGTGCCTTTTTGTATTTACTTCCGATGCAATTTCTGTGTTTCATCGTCAATAAGACGGTCCAGGGGATACAGTAAACCTGAAGTGTAACATCGGAATCAAAAACGGGTCTCACTGGAAAGGTTCAAAGCATAGACAGTAACAAGAGTCAGTCTTCTTGTACTTAGGTCGACATTGTGCCTTTTGCATTTAATTCCGACGCAATTTCTGTGTTTCATCGTCAATAAGAAGGTCCAAGGGATACAGTACACCTGAAGTGAAGCATCGGAAACTAAAACTGGTCTCACAGGAAAGGTTCAAATTTAGACAGTAAGAAGACTCAGTGTTCTTGTACTTAAGTTGGCATTGTGCCTTTTGTATTTAATTCCGATGCAATTTCTGTGTTTCATCGTCAATAAGAAGGTCCAAGAGATACAGTAAACCTGAAGTGAAGCATCGGAATGTAAAACTGGCCGCACAGGAATGGTTCAAAACATAGACAGTAAGAAGAGTCAGTCTTATTGTACTGAAGACGGCATTGTGCCATTTGTATTTAATTCCGTTGCAATTTCTGTGTTTCATCGTCAATACGAAGGTTCAAGGTAAACAGTAAACCTGAAGTGAAGCATCGGAATCTAAAACTAGTCTCACAGGAAAGGTTCAAAACATACACAGTAAGAAGAGTCAGTCGTCTTGTACTTAAATCGGCATTATGCCTTTTGTATTTACTTCCGATGCAATTTCTGTGTTTCATCGTCAATGAGAAGGTCAAGGTAAACAGTAATCCTGAAGTGAAGAGCGGAATCTAAAACTGGTCTCACAGGAAAGGTTGTAAGAATAGACAGTAAGAAGACTCAGTATTGTAGTACTTAAGTCGGCATTGTGCCTTTTGTATTTAATTCCGTTGCAATTTCTGTGTTTCATCGTCAATATGAAGGTCCAAGGGATTCAGTAAACCTGAAGTGAAGCATCCGACCCCAAAACTGGTCTCACAGGAATGTTTCAAAGCATAGGCTGTAAGAATAGTCAGTCTTCTTGTACTTAAATAGGCATTGTGCCTTTTGCGTTTAATTCCGATGCTATTTCTGTGCTTCATCGTCAGTAAGAAGGTCCAAGGGATACTTTAAACCTGAAGTGTAACATCGGAATCTAAAACTAGTCTCACAGAAGACGTTCAAGACGTAGACAGTAAGAAGAGTCACTCTTCTTGTACTTAAGTCAGCATTGTGCATTTAGTATTATATTCCGATGCAATATCTGTGTTTCATCGTCCATGAGAAGGTCCAAGGGATACAGTAAACCTGATGTGTAACATCGGAATCAAAAACTAGTCTCACAGGAAAGGTTCAAAACATAGACAGTAGGAAGAGACAGTCTTATTGTACGTAAGTCGGCATTGTGCCTTTTGTATTTAATTCCGTTGCAATTTCTGTCTTTATCGTCAATGTGATGGTCCAAGGGATACAGTAAACCTGAAGTGAAGAATCGGAATCTGAAACTGGTCTCACAGGAAACGTTCAAAACATAGCCAGTAAGAAGAGTCAGTCTTCTTGTACTTAAGACGGCATTATGCCTTTTGTATTTCCTTCCGATGCGATTTCTGTGTTTCATCGTCAATGAGATGGTCAAGGTAAACAGTAATCCAGAAGTGAAGCATCGGAATCTAAAACTGGTCTCACAGGAGAGGTTGTAAAAATAGACAGTAAGAAGACTCAGTATTGTTGTACTTAAGTCGGCATTGTGCTTTTTGTATTCAATTCCGATGCAATTACTGTGTTTCATCGTCAATATGAAGGTACAAAGGATTCAGTAAACCTGAAGTGAAGCATCCGAACCCAAAACTAGTCTCACAGGAAAGTTTCAAAGCATAACCTGTAAGAAGAGTCAGTCTTCTTGTACTTAAGTTGGCATTGTGACTTTTGCATTTAATTCCGATGCAATTTCTATGCTTCATCGTCAGTAAGAAGGTCCAAGGGATACATTAAACCAGAAGTGTAGCATCGGAATCTAAAACTCGTCTCACAGAAAAGGTTCAAGACGTAGACAGTAAGAAGAGTCACTCTTCTTGTACTTAAGTCGGCATTGTGCCTTTTGTATTTAATTCCGATGCAATATCTGTGTTTCATTGTCCATGAGAAGGTCCAAGGGATACAGTAAACCTGAAGTGTAACATCGGAATCAAAAACTGGTCTCACAGGAAAGGTTCAAAACATAGACTGTAAGAAGAGTCAGTCTTCTTGTACTTAAGTCGGCATTGCGCCTTTTGTATTTAATTCCGATGCGATTGCTGTGTTTCATCGTCAATATGAAGGTACAAGGGATACAGTAAACCTGAAGTGAAGCATCGGAATCTAAAACTGGTCTCACAGAAAAGGTTCAAAGTATAGACAGTAAGAAGAGTCATCTTCTTGTACTTAAGTTGGCATTGTGCTTTTTGTATTTAATTACGATGCAATTTCTGGGTTTCATCGTCAATAAGAAGGTCCAAGGGATACAGTAAACCTGAAGTGAAGCATCGGAATCTAAATCTGGTCTGACAGGAAAGGTTCAAAACATAGACTGTAAGAAGAGTCAGTCTTCTTGTACTTAAGTCGGCATTGCGCCTTTTGTATTTAATTCCGATGAAATTTCTGTGTTTCATCGTCATTAAGAAGATCCAAATGATACAGTGAACCTGAAGTGAAGCATCGGAATCTAAAACTGGTCTCACAGGAAAGAATCAAAACATAGACAGTAAGAAGAGTCAGTCTTCTTGTCCTTAAGTCGGCATTGTGCCTTTTGTGTATTATTCCGATGCAATTTCTGTCTTTCATCGTCAATGTGATGGTCCAAGGGATACAGTAAACCTGAAATGAAGCATCGGAATCTAAAACTGGCCTTACAACAAAGGTACAAAATATAGACAGTAAGAAGAGTCAGTCTTCTTGTACTTAAGTCGGCATTGTGCCTTTTGTATTTAATTCCGATGCATCTCTGTGTGTCATCGTCAATATGAAGGTCCAATGGATACAGTAAACCTGAAGTGAGGCATCGGAGTCTAAAACTGGTTTCACAGGAAAGGTTCAAAACATAGGCAGTAATAAGAGTCGGTCTTCTTGTACTTAAGTCGGCATTGTGATTTTTGTATTTAATTCTGATGCATTTTCTGTGTTTCAACGACAACAAGAAGGTCCAAAAGATCCAGTAAACCTGAAGTGAAGCATCGGAATCTAAAACTTTTCTCACAGGAAAGGCTCAAATCGCAGAATGTAAGAAGAGTCAGTCCTCCCTTACTTATAACGGCATTGTGCCTTTTGTATTTAATTCCGATGCAATTTCTGTGTTTCATCGTCAATACGAAGGTCCAAGGGATACAGTAAACCTGAAGTGAAGAATCGAAAACTCAAACTGGTCTCACAGGAAAGGTTCGAAAACATAGACAGTAAGAAGAGACAGTCTTCTTGTACTTAAGACAGCATTATGCCTTTTGTATTTACTTCCGATGCAATTTCTGTGTTTCATCGTCAATGAGAAGGTCAAGGTAAACAGTAATCCTGATGTGAAGCATCGGAATCTAAAACTGGTCTCACAGGAAAGGTTGTAAAAATAGACAGTAAGAAGAGTCAGTATTGTTGTACTTAAGTCGGCATTGTGCTTTTTGTACTTAATTCCGACGCAATTTCTGTGTTTCATCGTCAATATGAAGGTCCAAGGGATTCAGTAAAACTGAAGTGAAGCATCCGAACCCAAAACTGGTCTCACAGGAAAGTTTCAAAGCATAGACTGTAAGAAGAGTCAGTCTTCTTGTGCTGAAGTCGGCATTGTGCCTTTTGCATTTAATACCGATGCAATTTCTGTGCTTCATCGTCAGTAAGAAGGTCCAAGGGATACATCAAACCTGAAGTGTAGCATCGGAATCTAAAACTGGTCTCACAGAAAAGGTTCAAAACGTAGACAGTAAGAAGAGTCAGTCTTCTTGTCCTTAAGTCGGCATTGTGCCTTTTGTGTATTATTCCGATGCAATTTCTGTCTTTCATCGTCCATGAGAAGATCCAAGGGATACAGAAAACCTGAAGTGAAGCATCGGAATCTAAAACTGGTCTGACAGGAAAGGTTCAAAACATAGACTGTAAGAAGAGTCAGTCTTCTTGTACTTAAGTCGGCATTGTGCCTTTTGTATTTAATTCCGATGCAATTACTGTGTTACTTCGTCAATATGAAGGTCCAAGGGATACAGTAAACCTGAAGTGAAGCATCGGAATTTAAAACTGGTCTCACAGGAAAGGTTCAAAACATAGACAGTAAAAAGAGTCTGTCTTCTTGTACTTAAGTTTGCATTGTGCCTTTTGTATTTAATTCCGATGCAATATCTGTGTTTCATCATCAATAAGAAGGTCCAAGGGATACAGTAAACCTGAAGTGAACAATTGGAATCTAAAACTGGTCTCATAGGAAAGGTACAATGCATAGGCAGTAAGAAGAGTCAGTCTTCATGTACTTAAATCGGCATTGTGCCTTTTGTATTTTATTCCGATGCAGTTTCTGTGTTTCATCGTCAATAAGAAGGTCCAAGGGATACAGTAAACCTGAAGTGAAGCATCGGAATCTAAAACTGCTCTCACAGGAAAGGTTCTAAAAATAGACAGTAAGAAGAGTCAATATTCTTGTACTTAAGTCGGCATTGTGCATTTTGTATTTATCTCCGATGCAATTTCTGTGCTTCATCGTCAGTAAGAAGGTCCAAGGGATACAGTAAACCTGAAGTGAAGCATCGGAATCTAAAACTGGTCTCACAGGAAAGGTTCAAAACATAGGCACTAAGAAGAGTGAGTCTTCTTGTACTTAAGTCGGCATTGTGCCATTTGTGTTTCATTCCGATGCAATTTCTGTGTTTCATCGTCAATAAGATGGTCCCAGGGATACAGTAAACCTGAGACGAAGCATCGGAACCTAATACTGGTCTCACAGGAAAGGTTCCAAAAATAGACAGAAAGAAGAGTCAGTCTTCTTGTACTTAGGGCGGCATTGTGTCTTTTGTGCATAATTCCGAACAATTTCTGTCTTTCATCGTCAATAAGAAATTCCAAGGACACAGTAGACCTGAAGTGAAGCATCGGAATCTAAAACTGGTCTCACAGGAAAGATTCAAATCATTGACAGTAAGATGTGTCAGTCTTCTTGTACTTAAGTCGGCATTGTGACTTTTGTATTTAATTCCGATGCAATTTCTGTGTTTCATCGTAAATAAGAAGGTCCAAGGGATACAGTAAACCTAAAGTGAAGAATCGGAATCTAAACCTAGCCTCACAGGAAAGGTCTCTAAACATAGACAGTAAGAAGGGTCAGTCTTCTTGTACTTAAATCGGCATTGTGCCTTTTGTATTTAATTCCGATGCAATTTCTGTGTTTCATCGTCAATAAGAAGGTCCAGAGATACAGTAAACCTGAATTGAAGCATCGGAATCTAAAACTGGTCTCACAGGAAATGTTCAAAACATAGACAGTAACAAGAGTCAGTCTTCTTGTCCTTAAGTCGACATTGTGCCTTTCGTATTTAATTCCGATGCCATTTCTCTGTTTCATCGTCAATAAGAAGGTGCAAGGGATACAGTAAACCTGAAGTGTAGCATCGGAATCTAAAACTGTTCTCACAGGATACTTTCAAAACATAGACAGTAACAAGAGTCAGTCTTCTTGTACTTTAGTCGGCATTGTGACTTTTGTATTTAATTCCGATGCAATTTTTAGTGTTTCATCGTAAATAAGAAGGTCCAAGGGATACAGTAAACCTAAAGTGAAGAATCGGAATCTAAAACTAGCCTCACAGGAAAGGTTTCTAAACATAGACAGTAAGAAGGGTCAGTCTTCTTGTACTTAAGTCGGCATTGTGCCTTTTGTATTTAATTCCGATGCAATTTCTGTGCTTCATCGTCAGTAAGAAGGTCCAAGGGATACATCAAACCTGAAGTGTAGCATCGGAATCTAAAACTGGTCTCACAGAAAAGGTTCAAAACGTAGACAGTAAGAAGAGTCACTTTTCTTGTACTTACGTCGGCCTTGTGCCTTTTAATTTAATTCCGATGCAATATCTGTGTTTCATCGTCCATGAGAAGGTCCAAGGGATACAGTAATCCTGAAGTGTAACATCGGAATCAGAAACTGGTCTCACAGGACAGGTTTAAAACATAGAGAGTAGGAAGAGACAGTCTTCTTGTACGTAAGTCGGCATTGTGGGTTTTGTATTTAATTCCGATGAAATTTCTGTGTTTCATCGTCAACAAGAAGATCCAAGGGATACAGAAAACCTGAAGTGAAGCATCGGAATCTAAAACTGGTCTGACAGGAAAGGTTCAAAACATAGACTGTAAGAAGAGTCAGTCTTCTTGTACTTAAGTCGGCATTGTGCCTTTTGTATTTAATTCCGATGCAATTACTGTGTTACTTCGTCAATATGAAGGACCAAGGGATACAGTAAACCTGAAGTGAAGCATCGGAATCTAAAACTGGTCTCACAGGAAAGGTTCAAAACATAGACAGTAAGAAGAGTCTGTCTTCTTGTACTTAAGTTTGCATTGTGCCTTTTGTATTTAATTCCGATGCAATATCTGTGTTTCATCATCAATAAGAAGGTCCAAGGGATACAGGAAACCTGAAGTGAAGCATTGGAATCTAAAACTGGTCTCATAGGAAAGGTACAAAGCATAGGCAGTAAGAAGAGTCAGTCTTCATGTACTTAAATCGGCATTGTGCCTTTTGTATTTTATTCCAATGCAGTTTCTGTGTTTCATCGTCAATAAGAAGGTCCAAGGGATACTGTAAACCTGAAGTGAAGCATCGGAATCTAAAACTGCTCTCACAGGAAAGGTTCTAAAAATAGACAGTAAGAAGGGTCAGTATTCTTGTACTTAAGTCGGCATTGTGCATTTTGTATTTATCTCCGATGCAATTTCTGTGCTTCATCGTCAGTAAGAAGGTCCAAGGGATACAGTAAACCTGAAGTGAAGCATCGGAATCTAAAACTGGTCTCACAGGAAAGGTTCAAAACATAGGCACTAAGAAGAGTGAGTCTTCTTGTACTTAAGTCGGCATTGTGCCATTTGTATTTCATTCCGATGCAATTTCTGTGTTTCATCGTCAATAAGATGGTCCAAGGGATACAGTAAACCTGAGACGAAGCATCGGAACCTGATACTGGTCTCACAGGAAAGGTTCCAAAAATAGACAGTAAGAAGAGTCAGTCTTCTTGTACTTAGGGCGGCATTGTGTCTTTTGTGCATAATTCCGAACAATTTCTATCTTTCATCGTCAATAAGAAATTCCAAGGACACAGTAGACCTGAAGTGAAGCATCGGAATCTAAAACTGGTCTCACAGGAAAGATTCAAATCATTGACAGTAAGATGTGTCAGTCTTCTTGTACTTAAGTCGGCATTGTGACTTTTGTATTTAATTCCGATGCAATTTCTGTGTTTCATCGTGAATAAGAAGGTCCAAGGGATACAGTAAACCTAAAGTGAAGAATCGGAATCTAAACCTAGCCTTACAGGAAAGGTTTCTAAACATAGACAGTAAGAAGGGTCAGTCTTCTTGTACTTAAATCGGCATTGTGCCTTTTGTATTTAATTCCGATGCAATTTCTGTGTTTCATCGTCAATAAGAAGGTCCAGAGATACAGTAAACCTGAATTGAAGCATCGGAATCTAAAACTGGTCTCACAGGAAATGTTCAAAACATAGACAGTAACAAGAGTCAGTCTTCTTGTCCTTAAGTCGACATTGTGCCTTTTGTATTTAATTCCGATGCCATTTCTCTGTTTCATCGTCAATAAGAAGGTGCAAGGGATACAGTAAACCTGAAGTGTAGCATCGGAATCTAAAACTGTTCTCACAGGATACTTTCAAAACATAGACAGTAACAAGAGTCAGTCTTCTTGTACTTTAGTCGGCATTGTGACTTTTGTATTTAATTCCGGTGCAATTTTTTGTGTTTCATCGTAAATAAGAAGGTCCAAGGGATACAGTAAACCTAAAGTGAAGAATCGGAATCTAAAACTAGCCTCACAGGAAAGGTTTCTAAACATAGACAGTAAGAAGGGTCAGTCTTCTTGTACTTAAGTCGGCATTGTGCCTTTTGTATTTAATTCCGATGCAATTTCTGTGTTTCATCGTCAATGAGAAGGTCCAGAGATACAGTAAACCTGAATTGAAGCATCGGAATCTAAAACTGGTCTCACAGGAAAGGTTCAAAACATAGACAGTAACAAGAGTCAGTCTTCCTGTACTTAAGTCGGCATTGTGCCTTTTGTATTTAATTCCGATGCAATTTCTGTGTTTCATCGTCAATAAGAAGGTCCAAGGGATACAGTAAGCCTGAAATCAAGCATCGGAATCTAAAACTGGTCTCGCAGGAAAGGTTCAATTCAAAGACAGTAAGAGGAGTCAGTCTTCTTGTATTTACGTCGGCATTGTGCCTTCTCTATTGATCTCCGATGCAATTTCTGTGTTTCATCGTCAATAAGAAGGTCCAAGGGATACAGTAAACCTGAAGTGAAGCATCGGATTCTAAAACTGGTCTCAAAGGAAAGGTTTCAAACATAGACAGTAAGATGAATCAGTCTTCTTGTACTTAAGTCGTCATTGTGCTATTTGTATTTAATTCCGATGCAATGTCTGTGTTTGATCGTCAATATGAACGTCTAAGGGATACAGTAAACCTGAAGTGAAGCATCGGAATCTAAAACTGGTCTCACTGGAATAGTTCAAAACGTAGACAGTAAGACGAGTCAGTCTTCTTGTACTTAAGTCGGCATTGTGCCTTTTGTATTTCATTCCAATGCAATTTCTGTGTTACATCGTAAATATGAAGGTCCAAGGGATACAGTAATCCTGAAGTAAGGCATCGGAATCTAAAACTGGTCACACAGGAAAGTGTCAAAACATAGACAGTACCAAGAGTCAGTCTTCTTGTACTTAAATCGGCATTGTGACTTTTGTATTTAATTCCGATGCAATTTCTGTGTTTCATCTTCAATAAGAAGGTCCAAGGGATACAGTAAACCTAAAGTGAAGAATCGGAATCTAAAACAGGTCTCACAGGATTGTTTTAAATCATATACAGTAAGAACAGTCAGTCTTCTTGTACTTAAGTTGGCATTGTGCCTTTTGTATTTAATTCCGATGAAATTTCTGTGTTTCATCGTCAACAAGAAGATCCAAGGGATACAGAAAACCTGAAGTGAAGCATCGGAATCTAAAACTGGTCTGACAGGAAAGGTTCAAAACATAGACTGTAAGAAGAGTCAGTCTTCGTGTACTTAAGTCGACATTGTGCCTTTTGTATTTAATTCCGATGCCATTTCTCTGTTTCATCGTCAATAAGAAGGTGCAAGGGATACAGTAAACCTGAAGTGTAGCATCGGAATCTAAAACTGTTCTCACAGGATACTTTCAAAACATAGACAGTAACAAGAGTCAGTCTTCTTGTCCTTTAGTCGACATTGTGCCTTTTGTATTTCATTCCGATGCCATTTCTCTGTTTCATCGTCAATAAGAAGGTCCAAGGGATACAGTAAACCTGAAGTGAAGCATCGGAATCTAAAACTGGTCTCACAGGAAAGGTTCAAACATAGACAGTAAAATCAGTCAGTCTTCTTGTACTGATGTCGGCATTGTGCCTTTCGTATTTAATTCCAATTCAATTTCTGTGTTTCATCGTCAATAAGAAGGTCCAAGGCATACAGTATACATGAAGTGTAGCATCGGAATCTAAAACTGGTCTCACAGGAAAGTTTCAAAACATAGACAGTAACAAGAGTCAGTCTTCTTGTACTTTAGTCGGCATTGTGACTTTTGTATTTAATTCCGATGCAATTTCTGTGTTTCATCGTAAATAAGAAGGTCCAAGGGATACAGTAAACCTAAAGTGAAGAATCGGAATCTAAAACTGGTCTCACAGGAAATGTTCAAAACATAGACAGTAACAAGAGTCAGTCTTCTTGTACTTTAGTCGGCATTGTGCCTTTTGTATTTAATTCCGATGCAATTTCTGTGTTTCATCGTCAATAAGAAGGTCCAAGGGATACAGTAAACCTGAAGTGAAGCATCGAAACCAAAAACTCGTCTCACAGGAAAGGTTCAAAGCATAGACAGTAAGAAGAGTCAGTCGTCTTGTACTTAAGTCGGCATTGTGCCTTTTGTATTTAATTCCGATGCAATTTCTGTGATTAATCGTCAATTAGAAGGTCTAATGCATACAGTAAACCTGAAGTGAAGCGTCGGAATCTAAAACTGGTCTCGCAGGAAAGGTTCAATTCATAGACAGTAAGAACAGTCAGTCTTCTTGTACTTAAGTGGGCATTGTGCCTTTTGTATTTAATTCCGATGCAATTTCTGTGATTAATCGTCAATTAGAAGGTCTAATGCATACAGTAAACCTGAAGTGAAGCGTCGGAATCTAAAACTGGTCTCAGAGGAACGGTCCAAAACATAGTCAGTAAGAAGAGTCAGTCTTGTTCTTCTTAAGTCGGCTTTGTGTCATTTGTATTTAATTCCGATGCCATTTCTCTGTTTCATCGTCAACAAGAAGGTCCAAGGGATACAGTAAATCTGAAGTGAAGCATCGGAATCTAAAACTGGTCTCACAGGAAAGGTTCAAGGCATAGACAGTAAGAAGAGTCAGTCTTCCTGTACTTATGTCCGCATTGTGCCTTTTGTATTTAATTCCGATGCAATTACCGTGTTTCATCGTCAATAAGAAGGTCCTAGGGATACAGTAAACCTGAAGTAAAGCATCGGAATCTAAAACTGGTCTCACAGGAATGGTTCAAAACATAGACAGTAACAAGAGTCAGTTTTTTTGTACTTACGTCGGCATTGCGACCTTTGTACTTAATTCCGATGCAATTTCTGTGATTCATCGTCAATAAGAAGGTCCAAGGGATACAGTAAACCTAAAGTGAAAAATCGAAATCTAAAACTGGCCTCACAGGGAAGGTTTATAAACATAGACAGTAAGAAGGGTCAGTCTTCTTGTACTTAAGTCGGCATTCTGCCTTTTGTATTTAATTCCGATGCAATTTCTGCGTTTCATCGTCATTAAGGAGGTACAGAGATACATTAAACCTGAATTGATGCATCGGAATCTAATACTGGTCTCACAGGAAAGGTTCAAAACATAGACAGTAACATGAGTCACTCTTCTTGTTCTTATGTCGGCATTGTGCCTTTTGTATTTAATTCCGATGCCATTTCTCTGTTTCATCGTCAATAAGACGGTCCAAGGGATACAGTAAACCTGAAGTGAAGCATCGGAATCTAAAACTGGTCTCACAGGAAAGGTTCGAAACATAGACAGTAAGAAGAGTGAGTCTTCTTGTACTGAAGTCGGCATTGTGCCTTTCGTTTTTAATTCCGATGCATTTTATGTGTTTCATCGTCAATAAGAAGGTCCAAGGGATACAGTATACATGAAGTGTAGCATCGGAATCCAAAACTGGTCTCACAGGAAAGGTTCAATACATAGGCAGATAGAAGAGTCAGTCCTCTTGTACTTAAGTCGGCATTGTGACTTTTGTATTTAATTCCGATGCAATTTCTGTGTTTCATCGTCAATAAGAAGGTCCAAGGGATACAGTAAACATGAAGTGAAGCATCGGAATCTAAAACTGGTCTCACAGAAAAGGCTCATATCGTAGAATGTAAGAAGAGTCAGTCCTCCTGTACTTAAGTCGGTATTGTGCCTTTTGTATTTAATTCCGATGCAATTTCTGTGTTTCATCGTCAATAAGAAGGTCCAAGAGATACAGTAAACCTGAAGTGAAGCATCGGAATCTGAAACTGGTCTCACAGGAAAATCTCAAATCAGTGATTGTAAGAAGAGAGAAATTGCATCGGAATTAAATACAAAAGTCACAATGCCGACTTAAGTACAAGAGGACTGACTCTTCTTACTGTCTATGTTTTGAACCTTTCCTGTGAGACCAATTTCAGATTCCGATGCTTCACTTCAGGTTTACTGTATCCCTTGGACCTTCTTATTGACGATGAAACACAGAAATTGCATCGGAATTAAATACAAAAGACACAATGCCGACTTAAGTACAAGAGGACGTATTGTAAAACTCAAGGCTGAAGAGCGGTGTACTATGCGGCTGACTGTCCGCCTTTGCATAAGGTGATGAAAATCACAATATAGAAAAAAAAAAAACAGAACCAATCTCTCAACCAGATCTGGCGATAGCGGCTCAAACTTGGACCCAAGCACTAAGAAGGAAGGCCAAAAGTATTACATATAGGTGGCACTGAAAATACAATCGAACAGCGGTCAAAAAATGTAGACACTACAAAACAAAAAACTTGGAGCCGTTCACACTGGATGAGAAATATCACTAACACTAGTTGACACGGCGCACATAACATGGATGACGGCGACGGTACTCGTGAACAGTAGTGGGGTGATGGCGAAAGAACACTAAACACAAACGAAGGCACACACACGAGACACTGATGGCGATGATCTCCGGCGCGCGAATGTTCACTGAGCGTGTGCGAGTCCGGGGACCTGCCAAGAGAGGAGGAGGAGGAGGAAGGGGAGTGGGAGAGGGAGAGGGGAGAGCAGAGATGCCATGGGTGGGGGTGATATGGGAGTTAGGAAGGGGGAGGGGAAGCACGGGGGAAGAGGGCGGAGGAAGGGGGATGGGGGAAAAGGAATGAGAAATGAGGGAGGGTGCCTAAAAGAAAGGACACAGGAAGTGGGGGGGAGTATGAAGTTGATAGGGGGGGTAGATCGAGGGGAGAAGGACAACATCAGGGACGGGGAGCTGGTGGAAGCCACCTTGGTAAGGAGGGTGGAGAGATGGAGACCGAAGGGACGTGAGAATTCAGGCGCGGCAGCAGGGGGGGGAGAGGATGGGTGAGACAAGCGGGTGAGGAGGATCGAGTTTGTGGGAGGTGTACATTATCCGTATCCTTTCAAGGAAAAGGAGGAGGTGGGGGAAGGGGATGAGATCGTACAGAATCTGCATGGGGGAGGGGAGATGGATGCGATAGGCGAGGCGGAGAGCATGGTGTTCAAGGATTTGAAGAGATTTATAAAAGGTAGGGGGGGACGGAGATCCAGGCCGGATGGGCGTAACAAAGGATAGGGCGGATGAGGGATTTATAGGTGTGGAGGATGGTGGAGGGGCCCAGACCCCACGTACGGCCGGAAAGGAGCTTGAGGAGATGGAGTCGGGAACGTGCCTTGGCTTGGATTGTCTGGAGATGGGGAGTCCAGGAGAGGCGACGGTCGAGGGTGGTGCCAAGGTACATAAGGGTGGGAGTGAGGGCGATAGGACGGCCATAGATGGTGAGATAGATATCGAGGAGGCGGAAGGAAGGAGTGGTTTTGCCTACAATGATCGCCTGGGTTTTGGAGGGATTGACCTTGAGCAACCACTGGTTGCACCAAGCTGTGAACCGATCAAGATGGGATTGGAGAAGGTGTTGGGAGCACTGCAGGGTGGGGGCAATGGCAAGGAAGGCGGTGTCATCAGCAAACTGGAGAAGGTGGACGGGGGTGACGGCGGCGTCATGTCCGCCGTATAAAAAATGTACAGAAGGGGGGAGAGGACGGAGCCTTGGGGCACACTGGCGGAGGGGAAAAAGGTGTAGGGATCTGTGTTATGGATGGTGACATAGGAAGGACGGTGGGAGAGAAAGGAGCCGATCAGACGGACGTAGTTAATGGGAAGGGCGAATGTTTGGAGCTTGAAGAGGAGACTGGAATGCCATACACGGTCATAAGCACGCTCGAGGTCCAGAGAGAGGAAGATTGCGGAGCGACGGGAATTAAGCTGGTCAGAAATGAGATGAGTGAGGTGAAGAATTTGGTTCTGTGCTGTATTATCCTTTTCGAATTCTCGGTCTGCTTTGTTTTCGGCTAGATGGGGAAGCCACAGAAATGTGTTGATGCAGTCTTTAGACGTCGTTGTTTTACAGATATTTTGGTTTCGTCACAATGTTGAATTTCTTAGCTGCGTACCGACCGATATTGCTTGTTCATTCATATGGTACTAGATTGCGTCCTAGAGTAGATCGTTGCGTTTCTACCGATTCTGATCATTGTATTTGGTCTACTTACTTTTTGGTTATCTAACAATAACCGGTTTTGCCTGCTTCCAGATGTCAGTATGTAGCAGTAAGAATTTTATTTTACTGGTTATTAAGTTGATTATGTATGTTGATGTATTTTAGTGTAATACTTAATCTAGTGCATAGTTTTATTAAAGAAGGCCATATATAACTACTGTGTCAAAGTATTTAAAGCGCATATTATTTCGAATGAAATTTTGTCCCTTTATTCATTTCGTTTAAGAAAACAAGTTTTCTTTATGTCAAGATAATTGTAGTGGACACATTGTTCTGGCGTAACCACAAACGCCGGAACGAAAATGCGAAACGAAAGACGAGAGAAGGCAGTGAAAAACGGCTGCCTATAAACGCAGCTCCTGCTAGCCTAGGCTGCACAAGATCGGCCAGAGTCTGCAACGTAATTAGTGCTACGCTGTCGGCATCAAGTGTTTCCTTGGACTCTGTGCGTACCAAGAACTGTGCTGTTTTCACGCTGCCTCTCGCTAGCGAAATCTGCTGTAAAGAAAGTTAAGTATTGTCAGTTTGCTCTCTGGAAATCGAACT
The DNA here is from genome assembly GCF_021461395.2 of Schistocerca americana. NCBI lineage: Eukaryota > Metazoa > Arthropoda > Insecta > Orthoptera > Acrididae > Schistocerca > Schistocerca americana. The sequence goes on along the minus strand of NC_060125.1, from coordinate 58,131,070 downwards.
ACTGAAGTTATTTGTTTGAAATTGTTGTGTAGCATTCTGAAAACGCTGTATCCCGTAGGCACCCATTAGCGATGAGTGGGCAAGACCCCACAACTGTCGACGAGTCTACACCCCAACTACGTGCCGACGGCCACGACCATATTTTTGCAGGCGCCTTCATTCTCTCTTGCCTCCACTTTGCAGGGGCGCTCTCTCTGCTTTACCCGTTTCTTGTCGTTTTTCCTAATCAATGTTTCCAGGTGGGCGTTACTGAAAATTTCTTTGATTTTTCTTGTTATTTCCATTGCTTGCCCTATATATTTTTTGCATTTGTCTCTTCCAATATGCCCCCCCCCCCCCCCCCCCACTTGTCCCGCCCCATGTTCAGGCGCCGCAGTCGCAAGCCTTAGGTGCCAGACAGCTAATGCAGATCTTTCAGTTTCAGACTACCCACATTTCTACACTTCTCAACACGGTGCAGCAGCTATTCGCCAACGCTGCACGCCCAACAGAATCAGCTCCGCCTACTACAGGTGCTATACCACTTTTTCGCAAATTTTGTGAACAGGATGGGTAATGGCTCGAGTGGCTCTCACAGTTTGAGGCGCACGTTATCCCACAACGTACCAGGTACTGTGAATCTTCCCTATCCATTATCAACGGTAGCAAGTGCAGTTCTCCTTCTCATTCAAAAACTTTATCCTCACGCCACTCCAGGTGAACTGTCATATAAAACGATTGTCTCTTCGCTAACTACATGACCAACAAATGGATGTGGTAGCAGCTAGGTAGCAGTTCTTCAATTGCAAAAAAACGGTCAGAACAAACATATCGCGAGGGTTAAAAGATTTTCAGGATCTGACAAGAAAATGCAAATTTAAATGTGCTTGCGATTCTTTACATTCAGATGTAATGTTGCGTGATGCGATCGTGTAGAATGTGCCTGATTTCATAATCAGAGGACAGATTTAAAAACAGTCCGATCCATCTTTTCAGCAGGCAGTGCAAATCCTAGAACAGCACGATTCCAGTGCCTTGTCAGTTCGTTCATTTGAGAAGCCGGCTATTTGTTGCGTTGAGTCCCCTTGTTTGTGCTCGCCCCATTCCGCACCGACGGCGTTCGCTAGCCACGCGAAGTACCCACGCCGCGTACGCAGTTCGCCAAACAGGCGGCTACACAGGCGAACAGAATTAAGCCTTGCCCTCGCTCTTAATCACGGCTCACACGCCAAGACTGCCCCTCCCTACGAGCTCAGTGTTACGCTTGTGGTGAGAAAGGACATGTGCAATCCATATGTTTGCAATGGAACAAACATCAGAATTTAGCCCACTCACACAAAACTCCCGTCACAAGGCCCATGTTATTAATGCAGCATATTCAAAGTCCGCAACTAGCAAGCGTGCAGTTTCCTCAGTGATACTTGAGTCAAACAAACGTTTTGTTATTTCACTTGTGTATATCAGTGAATGTTCTGATCATTAGTTAAAGAGAGATGTGTAATTTGTAAGGGGTCCGTAGGCCCTTACTATAAGTTTTGCGACAGCACAGGTCGACAGGACAAACAATCGATAGTGTGCGTCGGGTGGCGAGAGCGAGAGCGAGTGTTGAGACAGTAGTGTGGTACGCGCTGCGCGCCGAGCCGGGTGGAGGTCTGTTGCTGGCATGCAAGACCGTACCGACAAAAGGAGTGGCCATCGCCGTGGTTTAGCCCCTTTGTGTTAGAAATATACGGGAAAGTGAAAAAGTATAATTACTAGTGTGATTCAGTGATATTTTTGTGCCGATATTTGTAATTACGCGCCTCCCGCGCTGGCATCATTTGGATTGCAGTGTTGGATTGCAGTGTTGGATTGTAGTGTTGGATTACAATGATTGAAATTGCGTGTGACGATAATGAATAACGAAAGGGCCTGTGCTGAGATTAGCCCTTATTAATTCTGTACGACGAAGGGCAGTGGCTGTCTTCTTACTTTGTGTTTTGGTGATGAATATAAGTTGTTGATTAATGAAGCTGTGTTGTCGTTCTTCTTGGCACCAGACATTTCTTTATTACATCATTTGAGAAGGACAAAATGGAATGTAACATCTCCATAGCAGTCCAATCCGATTGCCAGCCCTTTAGGTACACGGTCACATTAATTATTATCTATTTGGGCTGCTATCAGATCCCGATCGAACGGTATAAGTCAGTAGATTAAACCGGAGTGTTACACCCTTGGCTTACCGTGAAAGGACAAGTGCAATTTTCGGACGAATCATAGAGAACAATAGGTAATTTTATCTTATTTAACGCGAAGAAAATATTTCCCAGTGTTGAATCGGGACAGAGCATAAACTTTAAAATCGCGACAAGAAACAGTGCATTTTGAACAATATGAAGTAATAGCACCTTACGATTGTGACTAAACTTTTTTCTTGCCATATTAGATGAAAATAATAGTGTCAACAAACTGTGTTATAATGTGCTAATGCGTAAATCCGCACGAAAAACTGTGAAAAGTGAACACTAAAGAATGACACGTGTGAACATTATCACGACAAACGGGCCAAGAATTCGTCACGAAAGCTTTTAAAGAAGTGTTTAGTGGTAATATTTTGACTGAAATTGCCTTTTGAATAGTGAAAATCGGGCAGCTTCATGTGGACCCATAAACTGTTATGCAGGATAACAATGTATTGTGGCGACGCAATTATTGAGTGATGCAGTTGCGCCAAAGAGTTTCAATCTGCGAGGTGATTTCACTCGTCAAATGGCTCAAATGGCTTTGAGCACTATGGGACTCAACTGCTGAGGTCATTAGTCCCCTAGAACTTACAACTAGTTAAACCTAACTAACCTAAGGACATCACAAACATCCATGCCCGAGGCAGGATTCGAACCTGCGACCGTAGCGGTCTTGCGGTTCCAGACTGCAGCGCCTTTAACCGCACGGTCACTTCGGCTGGCTGATTTCACACGTCATCCCAACTACCTGTGCAAAGAGTAGTTCAAGCACAGACGCACTACACCGAGCGCCATCCCGACATCTAGCAGCCGAACTACAAACTACGCCCGCCTGCAGCGCCACGGAGCGGCCGGCTGAGAACTACGATGTCCAACCACAGCGAGCAGCGCGACTTCACGCGGTTCCGGCGGAAGTACAGCGCCACGCCCACTTCAAACGTCAAAACATCGCGACTCGTGGTAACATCGGTTGGTGAGTGGAGACGGCTGGTTGACATAACATTAAATTGCAATGTGCAGTTTTCGCAGTAAATAAACGATTGTAAACTGAATTGCGTGTTAGGAAAAGTGGCCAATTGCAGTAATTTCCGAAAAGTTTGCGAAAAATACTCTGAAATTGAGCATACTTATTTATGCATACTGCGCTGTCTAAATGATAATTATACAGATATGCTTATTGTTTTTGGGGGATTTTACATTTATAGATTTTATGAGTGGTGTGATTTATCTTATTTAAAACATTTTACATAAGCTGTGTAAAATTGATATTTGAAGTGATTAGGTTTTGAGAGTTGTTATGTTCGATGCTCCTGCATATTGTATCAATTTAGGGATTAATTGAAAAATACTTCAGGTGCTGTTTGATTAGTTTCATAGTAATTAGGAGTGTTTTGGGTTACTAGAGGTTATTCTATATTACTTCCTGTGTGTTAAAAATAAATAAACATGTCTACTGAAGATAAGCAAGTTTGTGAGGCAGTAGTTGAAAGAAAAGGGATCGGACAGGAAGACAGAGATGATTCAGGGATCAGTGATAATGGATTGTCATTAGATAGCCCATTCGCACATTCAACTAGTTATCCCGAGACACCAGGACAAACGACGAGGAATAAGTCAGTTTCAGAAGATGCAGATAAGTGGTCAATGTTGGTTAACTTGATAAAAGAAAATAACGCATCATTAGAGAAAAGTTTACAAGAAAACAACGCATCACTAAAGGAAGATTTACGAGAAAGGGAAGAAAAATTCCACAAATCAGTAGAGAAAGGTTTACAAGAAACAAGAGAATCACTAAAGAGTTTACAAGAGAATAACACATCATTAGAGAAGGGTTTACAAGAAACTAGAGAAAGCCTAGAAAAGTCATTTAAGGAAACTCTAACACAAGAGCTCAAAACATCAGAAAGGAAGATAGAATATAATCTGAAGAAGGAAGTACAAGAATTAGAAGAACGACTGAAGATGGACATCAACGAGAGAGAGAGGAAGCTACAGAAGAGCATAGACCAAGTCCAGGGAGACGTGGAGAAGATGGAAGGAAAGTTAACAAAAAAGATGGAAGACGATATTGAAGAAACGAAAGCCGAATCGGGAGAAAGAATCCACAAAGTGGAAACAAATTGCAATCATCGAATCGCCGAGGTGACGCAAATGCAGAAACAATGTAATGATGCGGTTAAGGGGATAGGAGATAGGCAAAACCAACTGGCTGTCAATCTGAGAAATGCTATAGCTGTGCAACGGGAAGAGGATAACAAGAGTGTTGCAATGGAGGTCAGGCAATTACAACAGGGAGTGCAGCAATTGGAGAGCAAGACAGAAGAAATTGATAAACGAATTAGCAATGCCACTTTAACCATTGGGGAAGGTAAAGTCGTTACCTTGATGAGCAGTGATAATCGGTACATCCAAAATAATACAGGGCAGAAATTTAGACCGAAAGGAGGGTTGCACCCAATGATATCTATGAAGTGGTTAAAGGGAGTTTTCCCAGCACATCTTAAAGACTCAGACAAGATTCAATTTGCAATAGATAGAATGGAAGGTGAGGCCTTCACTTGGGGAGTCAGGAAGAAGGAAGGGACTACTAGTTATGATCAGTTTGAAGGGGAATTCTTGAAGAAATACTGGTCCAAAAGTCATCAGTGTGCAGCAATTGAGGACCTACTCCACCGCAAGTCACTTAATACATGGAGAGGAACGTTGAGAGAGTTTGCCGAACATTTGTGGGAATTGAACGAGACCTTGGAACAACCCCTGAGTGATGACGTAATGATATCAGCAATAAAAAGAAGAATGAGCCGGAGAATGCAGGAAACTGTATCCGGGAGCCTAATTAAAGATAGGGAGGCCTTGATGGAAATACTGGAACAGTTGGAATCTGTTCGATCACAGGAACATGTGGAAAACATAAAAAGGTACTACTCACACGAGAACAGGGATAACCCAGATGAGGAAGAGGTACGAATTGAAGAAAGTTAGGTGTAGGGAGCTAGCAACTCTTTTGCTGGTATACCAAGTGGCGACTGGTACACTCCCAGCTGGGTGAGACTTTATTTCTAATTTCAAGTGCCACTCCTCTACCATCTTTCTCTATCCTTAGGTTAAGAAAATTAGTGTAGTAGTTAGGATTGGTAGTGGTCATCCAAGTAATTCAGTCAGGAACCATGTAGTAAATTTGTAGTAGTTGCTGTTGATGTAGAGTGTGAGGTGTCAGAGAATCGATAACTTAAAAAAAAAGCTCAGTTTACTGTGAGTAAATAACCAAAATTAATAATGCCAGAAGGAATAAAACGAGAACCATATCAGAAAGCGAATGTTTACATAATGTTGTGGTAAGCTAATTGGTTAAACAAGAATTTGGGTAATCTTATAGAGTTGTTTTATGAGGCAGGAAAAGGTCAAACTGTTGTAAGAAAATTGAAGTAATGTATCAGCTTGTAAGTAGATGAACATATAAAGAAACAAATACACAAGGAGATAGTTGTTCGAATAAATGATGTGAAATATGATGAATGGAGAGGCTAAGGAGCCTGAAGTAGTATTTTTATGTGGTTATTGCAGCGAATATGGAGAGTTGATGTAGGTTGAAGATATATATGCAGTTGAAGTTGCTGTTAAGTTGAGGGAGTTATGTCGTAATGATGTGTATTGAGTATGAGATATTTGAAGTATTGAATTATATGGAGAATTGATGTAGGTTGAAGATATATATTTATTTACAGTCGAAGTTGATGTTAAGTTATGTGTAATGAAGAATATGGAGTATGCGATGTTTGAAATATTGAAGTATGTCATTTAGCACATGAGCAACATCTGTTTGCAAGTTATTTGTAGGTATACATATTTATCTGAAGTATGCTGATAAAACAAAGTGTAACTAATGAATAATTAGTAATTCATGTATCCAATTAGCTATCAGAGTCAATCATGGTTATACGTAGGTCAAGCTTTAGAAGCAGGATTCTGGCACTGAGTAATGAATGGCAAATATCCATATAGTGGATTTGAATTAATGTGAATATAACAGGAAATATTGTACCTCTCATCTAAGCTTTCTTGATAACAATTCACATATGGAAGTAATGTTTGGCAAAATGAAATGATCAGTAGTTTAAAATTTTTCATTGGGTGACCACATTAGTTGTAGTGTTGCAAATAATTATGTAAGACATGCTTAGCGGTACAATGTAGCATTTAAATTTATGGAATCTGTAATGAACAAGTTGTGAATTTCTTCCTTAACTTTTATAAGTGTTGGCCAAGTGAGTTATAAATTAGAGTGATAGTAGTATGGATGGCACAAACCCCGCTGAAAGGACGGCATACCAAAGGGGTAGCTGGCATTCAATGTATAAATGTCATATTTTGTCTCAATTTCAATTTGCTTGTGTTAAAGATTTAAATAAGTTGTGATTTTTTCTTCCTTAACTTTTATATGCGTTGGGAAGGGAGTTATAAGTTAGTGTGGTAGTGGTATGGACGGCACGAACCCCGCTGAAAGGACGGCATACCAAAGGGGTAGCTGGCATTTACCTAGTTTGTTTTCTTGTCTTTGCTGTAGCAATAAGTTGTGAATTTCTTCCTTAACTTTTATAAGTGTTGGCCAAGTGAATTATGAATTAGAGTGATAGTAGTATGGACGGCACGAACCCCGCTGAAAGGACGGCATACCAAAGGGGTAGCTGGCATTCAACTAGTTTCTTTTCTTGTGTTTGCTATAGCAAGTTATAACAGATATGTAGTTAATGACTCGTACAAACCTTTGAAAGTGAAAAGTTTTGGAAATTTTTGATAAGATAACTTTATAAAAAATATTTACCATGCTATGTTAAGTAAGTAGGATTGATGTTGTGTGTTATTTGGACAATGCCATATTTTTGAGATGTAATAACTTTTTGTAGAATATTATTGTAGAGGCAGCCACTACCGGAGTCAAGGATTTTCTTGGTGATTGTAATTTCATTACTTATTTGCACTGTGTGTTTTGTTCATATGTAGTGATGTCTAATTCCCTAGCCAATTCTTTTACGCCTGTGGCTTCAAAGAAGTTTTCGAGGGCGGGGATGTAAGGGGTCCGTAGGCCCTTACTATAAGTTTTGCGACAGCACAGATCGACAGGACAAACAATCAATAGTGTGCGTCGGGTGGCGAGAGCGAGAGCGAGTGTTGAGACAGTATTGTGGTACGCGCTGCGGGCCGAGCCGGGTGGAGGTCTGTTGCTGGAATGCAAGACCATACCGACAAAAGGAGTGGCCATCGCCGTGGTTTAACCCCTTTGCGTTAGAAATATACGGGAAAGTGAAAAAGTATAATTACTAGTGTGATTCAGTGATATTTTTGTGCCGATATTTGTAATTACGCGTCTACCGCGCCGGCAGCATTTGGATTGCAGTGTTGGATTGCAGTGTTGGATTGTAGTGTTGGATTACAATGATTGAAATTGTGTGTGACGATAATGAATAACGAAAGGACTTGTGCTGAGATTAGCCGTTATTAATTCTGTACGACGAAGGGCAGTGGCTGTCTTCTTACTTTGTGTTTTGGTGATGAATATAAGTTGTTGATTAATGAAGCTGTGTTGTCGTTCTTCTTGGCACCAGACATTTCTTTATTACAGCATTTGAGAAGGACAAAATGGAATGTAACATCTCCGTAGCAGTCCAATCCGATTGCCAGCCCATTAGGTACACGGTCACATTAATTATTATCTATTTGGGCTGCTATCAGATCCCGATCGAGCGGGATAAGTCAGTAGATTAAACCGGAGTGTTACAAATTGTTAAGGTTTTTACTCATAGGTAAGTTGCGGGGTTGTTTTCTTAATTGTAAGGCCACTATTTTATTGTGTTTTATTTGCATGTTAAAGACTGCAACGTATGTATAAGGCCGTGGGTAGAAATGTTTCTAATAGCAGATTTCTGTGTGTTCTAGAAGGCTTTCTTGTTCTGGTTTCAATGTTTACAGACATTGACGCATTTGCTGCATCTTGTTGTCACATCGATGCTCAGGATTCTGAATTGCTTCAGTCTTTTCCGTTGGACTATAAGAAAATTGCACAGGCCATGGAAGCTGATCCAGATTTGGACATTTTGCTCAATTATATTCCCCCATCTTGACCCTACTCCCTGAATAGCATAAAGAATTCTGTAGTGCTTCGATACTTTGTACGTCGGCATAGCCTCGCTGTACAAAAAGATGTGATTCTTGTTCAGAATGAAATAAGTGTTGCAGTTACTTCACCAAGGACACTGCGGGATAGTTTGTACGAAACAGTTAGCGCGTCTACACTGTACTTGGCAGGGCACGGACGACCAAAAGGAACAGATTACGTCACAGTGTCACGCATGTGCGGAAACTCAGTCCGCTCTGCCACAAAAGTTCTCTACTTGGCCTAAGTCGCAATCGGCATGGCAACGTGTGCACATGAACTTTGCGGGACCTTTTTGGAACACTCGCTAGTTAATTGTGTTTGACTCAAATAGCAAGTTTCTATTTACTTTGCCCATGAACTCGACAACGTCACGTAGCACAGTTCGGGTGTTGTCAACGATTTTTGCTTAGGTTTACCTGCAGTAATAGTGTCAGACAATGGACCTCAGTTCATGTCGCATGAATTTCAAACATTCTGTGAACGCAATGGCATACTGAATCTAACTCGTGCACTGTTCCATCCAGTTAAACGACGAAGCGGGACGTTTTGCCAGAACATTCGAGCCGCAGATGGCCAAACTTCGCTCCGCGCGTACCAGGGATCAAGCTTTGCAACTTTGCCTTGTATCGTTCGCATCCACGAGATGGACCATCACCGGCGGAATTGCTACACGGCCGCCGCCATCGGACACTGCTCCACCCTCCTCAGCATCCGGCGCTGCAGGAAGGCCGCAAGTTTCGCTTCGCGCCGCACGATATTACCTTTTACAGGCTTTTTAACAGCAACAGACGCTGGGCAGGAGACGAGACCGTCCGTCGACTAGGCGCTCGCGTGTATCATGTTTCAGGTCTGGATGGCAGCGCCGCCATCAAAATCAACTTCGCCCCTGTCACGTACACGATGATCTTTCAGTCTCTCTTTCCCCAGATTAACGGGTCCGGAAGACAGGGCGGCCCCAGGAGCAGCCGGAGGGTGTCATCACGACACCGCGGGAACACCCCATGGAGCCCTCGCCTCCTCCCGTCCTACCCGTGGAGCTGGACCCGCCCACAACGCAGCAGTCGCCGCCATCTTCATCGGGTTCGTGGCAGCAGGAGGTGGACGCGTATCGTCCTAGTCGCTTTCTGGTGGACCTTCCCGTTAGAGCGCAGGATGGCGGGGTACGGCCGGAAGCTGGTCGTCCCCTATAGCCACAGCTTTCGGCCCATCAGAGCATCCACCGTCCTGCATCCCCCGCCGTTGTCGCACGCCCTGCACGACGGTCCGTTGTTTTTGGGGGGGGGGGGCGGAGAAATGTTCTGGCGTAGCCACACACGCCGGAACGGATATGCGAAACGAAAGACCAGAGACGGCAGTGAAGAAACGGCGGCCAATGGTGCGCGGAATAGGACCGCGCCGCTCCAGGTGCCCTCCCCCCCCCCCCCCCAACAGCTGCATATAAAAGCAGCTTCCCCTAGCCTCGGCCGCACAAGATCGGCCCCAGTCTGCAACGTGATTAGTGCTACGCTGTCAGATCCATAGCAAGTGGTTCAAATGGCTCTGAGCACAATGGGACAACTTCTGAGGTCATCAGTCCCCTAGAACTGAGAACTACTTAAACCTAACTAACCTAAGGGCATCACACACATCCATGCCAGAGACAGGATTCGAACCTGCGACCGTAACGGACGCGCGGTTCCAGACTGTACAGATCCATATCAAGTGGTTCCTTTGACTCTCTGTACAGCAAGAACTGTTATGTTTTCACGTTGCCTCTCGCTAGCGACATTTGCTCTAAAGAAAGTTAAGTACTGTCAGTTTGCTTTCTGGAAATAAAGCTGCTGTTATTTGTTTGAAATTGTTGTATGACATTCCGAGAACGCTGCATCCCGTAGGCACCCTATTAGCGACGAGTGGGCAAGACTCCACACGTATATTTGGAAGAACGTTAAATGTGTAGTTGAACAATGTGTTACTGAGTTATCCTGTGTATTGAACACATGTTATGTAAGTAATAAATGCCTCTAGTTTTTTTTTAGAAGGACATTAATGATTAATGTTCCATCGACATCGACAGGACTTGGAAGAGCAGCTGAACGGAATGGACAGTGTCTTGAAAGGATGATATAGATGAACATCAACAAAAGCAAACCAAGGATAATGGAATGTAGTCGAACTAAGTCGGGTGATGCTAAGGGAATTAGATTGGGAAATGAGACACTTAAGTAGTAAAGGAGTCTTGCTATTTGGGGAGCAAAATAACTGATGATGGTCGCAGTAGAGAGGATATAAAATGTAGACTGGCAGTGGCAAGGAAAGCGTTTCTGAAGAAGAGAAATTAGTTAACATCGAGTATAGATTTAAGTGTCAGGAAGTCGTTTCTGAAAGTATTTGTATGGAGTGTAGCCATGTATGGAAGTGAAACATGGACGATAAATAGTTTGGACAAGAAGAGAATAGAAGCTTTCGAAATGTGGTGCTACAGAAGAATGCTGAAGATTAGATGGGTAGATCACATAACTAATGAGGAGGTATTGAATAGGATTGGGGAGAAGAGGAGTTTGTGGCACAACTTGACCAGAAGAAGGGATCGGTTGGTAGGACATGTTCTGAGGCATCAAGGGACCACCAATTTAGTATTGGAGGGCAGAGTGGAGTGTAAAAATCGTAGAGGGAGACCGAGATGAATGCACTAAGCAGATTCAGAAGGATGTAGGTTGCAATACGTACTGGGAAATGAAGAAGCTTGCACAGGATAGAGTAGCATGGAGAGCTGCATCAAACCAGTCTCAGGACTGAAGGCCACAACAACGACATCGAGGTCATTAGAGACGGAGCACGGTCTACTGAAAACTGCGCCCACTGAAATTTGCGCCCAGAGAGTGTCTGGGAAGGGTCCATTAATCCCGTTGCCCGGCAGGTAAAACAGCTGCAGGACGCTACCTAGAGGTTTCCGAGCTCGCATTTTGAAGCCGTAATATGCGTAACTCTGCGATCTGAGAAGATCAATGTTAAGACTGCATCAATAGTTTTTATAAGAATTCAATACACGTTGTAAAACCATGGAACATACAAGAGATGCTGTTGTAGATCCTAGTCATTTGATTAAAACTTCAGTACGCCCCTGGTAGCTGAGTGGTCAGCGCGACGGAATGTCATACGTAACGACCCGGGTTCGATTCCCGGCTGGGTCGGAGATTTTCTCCACTCAGGCACTGGGTGTTGTGTTGTCATCATCATCATCATCATCATCATCATTTCATCCACATCGACATGCAAGTCGCCGAAGTGGCGTCAACTCGAAAGACTTACACCAGGCAAACGGTCTACCCGACGGGAGACTCTAGCCACACGGCATATCCATTTCCATTAAAACTTCAGAAACGAAACTTCTGACCATTATACAAAAATCAGTTGGCAATTATCATGAGATTTCTGAAGGCGGTATCCTTGCTCAAATTTCACGATTAATATTTTTTCCGAAACTGTCCCAACTTTATTTTGGCGCAAAGATTTTCCTTAACTTCGTCTGTTTCGATAGCGTTATATAAGGTAATTTCTTTTTTTAAAGAAATCAAACCAAGAATTATCTTGGGCCCACTACGAGTCAAGCACGACTGTCTAATTTAGCTGTTAATCAATAAAACATGGGCAAGCTAAAGATATCGATATCGATGACGAAATTTCAAAATTTCCAGTTCGAGAAAGGAGGAAATTCTAAGCTATGTGCTAGTCATCTGTCACTAAGATCTTCGGTTACTTGTTCTGATGTCTTAATAATCAGTTAAACTGTGTTTTTTAAAGTGTTTTAGTTATTAGTTTTCATCCATAAAAAACTGTTTGGGGAGTAGTTAACATTATAGTTTGATTACTTAATCACGCATATGAAAAAACTTCTATACACAAATGTTGTATTTTATGCTTTTGTGAGGTTGGCAATTTTGGGGAGGGGTGGGGCGGGGGTGACAAATTAAGTCTGCACTGGGTACCAAAGTACCTAGTTACGCCACTGCGTAAACGTTAGTCTGACCGAGAGTAAAATATTGGATATGCAGGTAACCAAACAGGGAATTCTCTACACAGTTCTGTGCAAGTCCGAAACTGACCGCAGCAAATATCGCTAAGACATTCAACAACATTTAAATAGCTAGTGAGTTTTATCTTTACATCATTAAAGTGTGTGTACGTGTCTTAAAAGATTTATAAAGTGAATGACAAGTTCACTCAAAAAAAAAAGTTTACAGTCCAGTGATACGTGTAATTTTACTTCAAAATATCTCCACTCATCGTCATAGCAACCTAGCGAAAACGAATTTTGTATTTGGTGTTTTACATTATGTCGACTGTTATCGTTAGAGATTTAGCTTTCGCTTGGGTTTGTCGTTATTGCAGGGGGGAGGAAGCAACCATGGCCTCCTTAAGGAGCCACCCCAGCATTTGCGTGGGATGATCTGAGAAACCGCGGAAAACTAAATACGGTATGGCCAGCCGCAGAATTGAGTCCAGGTTTTTAAAAATAATCAGATTTCCTGGCTTTAGTCAGGCTAAGTGACAAAAGTAAATTGTCATTTAGGCGTGTTTAAAATCAACTTACGAGCATCATCAATACATCTATTTTCAATTTCTGTTATTTATAAGTTGCTACTTACATTTAGCACACTTTTTCTATCTATACACAGCTTCCAATATATTTAGTCAAGCTTTGTAGGTAGCAGATAGCTTTCAAACAAGCCCTGATCTCACCATCTTCTTCGTACTGTTTTACTACTTTTTTCCACCCTTTCATTTCGTTTACCTTCCATGCTCAGATCTACCCTCATTAATGGGCACGCTGAATTTTCTGATTTTCTTTTCATAATCTGATTATGTCATTGACTTCAGGATTTGGTTAAACAAGTATGTTATTAATTTTTTGGTGCCAGCCTTCTACAGCGTTGGTCGTTCGATGGCGCCGTTTGTAGTAACTCCAAAGGCACACAGGGGTACCTTCATTTTCCAACCATCTATCTAGAAAGTAATCAGAAAACTCGGAAAGCCAGGGGGTATCTGGTGCCTGTGAATGTACCTCGAGCCAGCCAACACATACATCTTCAGGTGTTCAGAAACGCCGGCGTAGCACACATGCGAATTTGTTGTCCCACTTCTTCATTCTCCCTCTATTCATGAATAAGTCCTCCATCTCGTATTTTTCTCCAGGGAGACTTTTTCATGAGAAAATAACATCCATGCTGTTCCACTGTCGACAGTACAACATTAATCGCAGAAGTCTCTTCTGATTCGAAACCTACGGTCACGTTAGCAGGTTTCCATTCTGGAAAACTTTCCACCAAATTTCGGAAAAGACAGATGTACGTCTCTTTTTCTGTTGTCTGGCAATAATTCAAACGCAACTGGAGAGATGTTTGTCTCTTTATTAGTGCTCCCCAAGTCGGCGTGAATGGTGTTCTGAGAAAACTGAACTTAGCATCCACGAGAAAACTTTTGTTTGCTTCTCGTTATGATGTGGTTTTTCCCGCTGGTAGTATAAAGTTCTCTTCGTTGCTTACTGCTCTGGCATTTCAGTGACAAAATCATACCCTCAATTATGCAGACGTCTCAGCTCCTCTGAATGTATCCAGAATTCATTCTGGAAACATCCCCCAGGCTGTGGCAAAGCCATGTCTCCGCAATATCCTTTCTTGCAAAAGTGCTAGTTCTGCAAGTTTCGCAGAAGAGGTTCTGTGAAGTTTGGAAAGTAGGAGACGAGGTAGCAGCGGAAGTAAAGCAGTGAGGAGGGGGCTTGAGTTGTATTTGCGTAGTTAAGACGGTAGAGCACTTGCCCGCGAAAGGCAAAAGTCCACAGTTCGAGTCTCGGTCCGGCACACAGTTTTAACCTGCCAGTTTTAACCTGAATGTATTTTGCAAATAGAAGTGTCTTACTCTCGTGCTCTTCTCTTTGCTTGGTTCAAAGTCTTCCTTACTTCCAACCGAGCGTCATTCGGTGTCCACACTGATGCTCGAGTGAGAAAAGCACCATCCAATTCTAGGTTCTAAGCATTCCGCGGCAGAGGTTTTGTTTCTGTATTGAACAGCGCCATGTCACAGACCGGTCTTCTTTCGTTCTCTTCACTATGTAAGAGTAACCTTGATAGCGGCACCATGACTTACAGAGAATGTTCGTTGAAACTTCCATATCGGAACTACTGTGACAGAAATACAAAAGTAGCACGATATCAACTCTACGAGAGCTAGGGCGGCACTAAGGCCGTCTGTGCAGTCAGTTGGCTACTGTGTTAGAGGTGGTCTATCGGGGCGCAGTTCGGCCGTGTCTAGGGAGCAGATAGTTTAATTACGACAGTCCGGGTGCAGGTAAACCGTGACACAAAGGGACCACGTATTGGGCGCAGATTTCACAGATTTCTGGTTGGGCGCAAATTTCACTAGGCGCAGCTTTCATGGATTCACGGAACACGAGCTCAGATTAGGTAAAGATGAGGAAGCGGCCGTATCCTTTCGAACGAACCTTTCCCCACCCTCCACCCCCACCCCTATCTTTATATTTCTCTTTTTTAGCAGAATGAATTGCGTTGTCATTCATGTGGCTCTTGCAGGGAGGTGTAAAACTCTAGATCTGATGGCTATTAATAATTCCTCTTGAGTGTTACCTGCCATTCAACTCCATCACATTTCACATCCCCTCCTCCTGTTCACTACCATTTTAAAGACAAAACTCAATTCCATATAATTTCACCAAAAATCTTGTCACATCTAATTTTACATATCGTACAGCCTACTTCACTCTCGATTTACCTTAATGTGTTCCCCATTATGTAATACACCATAAGACAAAGAAACGACTCATCACGAAGGAATTATGAGAAGGAAACCCGTATGTATGATGTGCATGTATAGACAAATAAATGCCTACAATTTCAGAAAAATTGGATGAGTTATTCTAAAGAAAGAGCTTCTCAAATTGAGCACGTCAACAAAGTATTGAACCCCATCTGGCCCTTACGCAAGCAGTTATTCGGCTTGGCAATGATTGATAGAGTTGTTGGATGTCCTCCTGAGGGATATCGAGCCAAATTCTAATTGGGGCGTCAGATCGTCAAAATTCCGAGCTTGTTGGAGGGCCCTGCCCACAACATTCCAAACGTTCTCATTTGGGGAGAGATCCGGCGACCTTGCCGGCCAACCCACGGTTTGGCAAGCACGAAAATAAGCAGTAGAGACTCGCCGTTTGCTGGCGGGCATTATCTCGCTGAAAAGTAAACCTAGGATAGTTTGCCATAAAGGGCAACAAAACGAGACGTAGAATATCGTCGACACTGTCAGGTGCCGCGGATGACAACAAAACAGGTCCTGCGATGAAAAGCAGTGGCTCTCCAGACTGGCAGGCGACACTCAGGTTGGTTCCCACCGCTGTTCACGGCATCTTCATACACATCTTCAGGCACCAAAATCTCCTCTTCATGCTATGTTTCGCCCTCTAATTTGTCCTCAAACTCACATCTTTACTAAAAACCACAGATCGAACCGGGAACTGATATAGTTTTACATTGTCATTCTGCCAGACGAAATTGTTCCTCTTGTCGATCGCTGAAGGGCTGCAAGGTGAACGCGAAACTTACCTATTCGTTACCATTGTCTCAGCAGATTTACTTTTCAACTTCCTCTCCCCGCTTGCTTTGGAAACATGATCTGTTACAACCACCTCATGCGTATGACAAATGTGCTTCTCATTTGCACAGACGCTGCGACTTGCTTCTACAGCATTCTTTACATCGTTTTGACCAACAGTACAATTTCTGTCATTGGAAACGACCAGGGCGAATTTAGCTATTTACTATCCCTGGACAGAGAAAAATGCTTCCGCCCCTCATTTCGACATAAATTCAGGCCTACCACCTCTTCTTCTTCTTCTTTATCGTCACCTTGTCCCACGTCACGTAGGGTCAGCGTTGCTTTTCTGGATTCTTCTCCTCCATAGTTCTCTATCCATTGCCTCTTCCTTCTTCCATCATTTCTCCCTTAGGTCCCCGGATATCTTATCCATCCACCTCATCTTCGGTCTTCCTCTCCTTCTCGCTCGTTCAATCTTTATATCTTCAACTCTGTTTCCGATATACTCCTCCCCTTTTTCTCTGTAAGTGTCCGCACCACCTTAGTCTGCTCTCTTGTATCTTCTTCCCCATGGGTCCCACTTTCACAGCCCCTCTAACAAATTCATTTCTAATCCTGTCTTTCCTTGTTACTTCACACACCCACCTCAGCATCCCCATTTCCGCCACTTCTATCTTCCTTTCCTGGACTACTGTGATTGGCCATGTCTCTGCCTCGTATGTCATAGCAGGCCTTACCACTGAACTGTACACTTTCCCTTTCAACCCAATGCTCACCTTCTTGTCACACAACACTCCACTCATTTTCCTCCAGTTATTACAACCGCAATTTATTCGGTGTTGTATCTCGCTTTCCAGTCCCCCATCCCTCTGTATATACGACCCCAGGTATTTAAATTTGCAGACCGATTTCAGCTCATCATCCTGGATCTTGCAAGACCTCATAAGCACATCCTTCAGTGCTAAATATTCTGACTTTGTCCTGCTAATTTTCATCCCTCTTTCTTCTAGTGCCTTCCTCCAATCCTCCAGCTTTTCAAGTCTGTCGATGCACTGCTCACAAAGAACCACATCATCCGCAAACATCATATTCCACGGAGCTTCCTTCTTCACATCTTTCACCAGAACATCCATAATCAGCTCAAAGAGGTAGGAACTAAGCGCAGACCCTTGATGTAACCCTACTTTTACTGAAAACTCCTTTGTCATGCCCACACTACTTCTCACCTGTGTCACTGCTCCTCTGTACACTTCCTTCACTAACCTCACATACTTCTCTGGCACGCACTGTTCTCTCATGCTTCTCCATATTTCGTCCCTTGGTACTCTGTCATATGCTTTCTCCAAATCAATGAAAGCCATATGCAGATCGGCTTGTAGCTCCCCGTGTCTCTCCACTATCCGTCTTAAAGCATGTATTGCATCAGTCGTTCCTCTTCCAGGTACGAACCCAAACTGTTCTTCACACACCACAGTCTCCTCGCGTAATCTTGCTTCTATAACTCTTTCCCAAATTTTCATTGTGTGCGCCATCATTTTAATACATCTATAGTTACTGCAGTCCTGCACATCACCTTTCCCCTTAAATATTAGGATCAGTACACTAGTTCTTCACTCGTGTGGCATCTCCTCCTGTCGCCAAATCTTCTTCATTTGGCCTGCCACCAAGTAACTTAAATTTGAATGTAACTGAATACTACGACTGTTGTTGCTGCTACTGCTTCTGGTAATGACGATGATATTAAACTCATTACACTCAAGTCAGGTAAAGCTGCTTATGGCGAGCTTTCTTTGTAGCAAATTCGTCAATTACATCTTCAGAGTCTCCACTGATCAGCTAGAACATCATAGCAAGTATATCCACTTTTGGCACGGATAACAGTGGCGGCGCGTCGTGGCATGAAACCAATGAGGCTTTGGCAGGTCGCTGGAAGGAGCTGGAACCACGTCTGCGCACACACGTCACGTAAATTCTGGGGAGGGGGGCCGATGAGCTCTGACGCCACGTTCGGTCATATCCCAAATGTTATCGGTCGGGTTCAGACCTGACGAGCTGGAGGGCCAGCGTATTAATTGGAACGTGCCACTGTGTTTCTCGAACCACTCCATCGCACTCCTGCCCTTGTGAACATGGCGCATTAATTTGTTGAAAAATGCCACTGCTGTCGGGAAACATTGTCGTCATGAAGGGGTGTACCTGGTCTGCCCCCAGTGTACGATACTCCTTGGTTGCCAATGTGCCTTCCAATGAGCTCCACTGGACCCATGGGTGCCCATGCGAATGTTCCTCAGAGCATAATGGAGACGGCGCCAGCTTGTCCCCGTCCCACAGTAGAGAAGTCAAGCAGCTGTTCCGCTGGAACACGACAGATTCGCGCCCTCCCATTGGCATGATGAACAAGGTATCGTGATTCATCAGACCATGCAACGCTCCCCCACTGTGCCAAAGTCCACTGCCGATGGTCATGTGCCCATTTCAGTCGTAGTTGCCGACGTCGTGGTGTTTAATATTGGGACATGAGTGGTTCGTCGGCTCAGGAGGCCCATCGTTAGGAGTGTTCGGCACACTGTATGTTCAGACACACTTGTACTCGGTCCAGATTTAAGTCTGATGTTAGTTCCTCCAAAGTTCGTCGCCTGTCTTGTTTTACCAGTCTGCCCAGACACCGACGTCCGACAAATCCTGCAGTTTCCGAATTGCTCGTGCCGAGCCCCCGGACCATCACAATCTGCCATCGGTCAAACTAGATCCGCGCCTTCCCCATTCTACATACCGGACAGCATGCGCACAAATACTACACGTATTCACGTGTTTCTGACTAGCGGTCATTCCTCGCCAGGTGACGCTGCTATCATCTGGACAAGTTTATATCGGCAGTAGGTCGGTGCTCATAATGTTCTGGCTGCTCAGTGTATTTGCTGGGTTATTCGATCCTGTGACACGGATGATCGCTAATAATTCTTGTCGTCTGAGGAGTGAGAGAGAGTGCTCGGCCGAACAACTGGTTGCAGCGGTTGTCAAAAATATTCGTAGTGCTGTCTCCAAATTGTGAAACAGTCCTTGAACACACTATACACAGTACTAAGGAGGAGGTTTTTATTTCACGTATGCTTTTATTTCACGTATGCTTTATAATAAAGGACGTCATCATCCAAAAAGTCTTCCAATTCGTCTTCGTACCGCCGTTGCAGTTTTCTAGCACATTTCAATAGTTAAATGTAGTCTCGTCCAGGTAAATTACCTAAGAGCTAAAAATTACTGCCAAACTGTTCCCGCGATTTTTTTCTCCAATTGAGATATCTGTCTATTATAACCAGAAACGTGTTCACGCAAAAATCTTCCTTTCCTTCAAAAGTAGTATCAAGCTCGGCTGTTTCGTCAACTTTCAGTTTTCTTGACTTTTTGCTTTTTGTGGCTGTTTTGTACATATTTATCTTACGCTTTTCGATGCCAGCGGTTTCATTTGTGTCGTTCACAGAGTGATTCTCTCGAACGTATTCAAGTAAAGAACCCTACAACTTTATTACAGTCCCAGCATCGATATCAAAAATTTATTTGCAATATTAAATTTATTCAATATCGCTGACAAAAAAGTTGTCATCATCACAAATTCCAGTCTCTGCAGACTGCTCAGCATTCTATCCACCCCGCGTCTTGATGAGGCCTCTTGAGTTTCGTCATCTTGAATAGCTTCCACCCAGTTAACAATGAGGCTGCAGCACGCGTAGTGACGCCCTGACCAGCGTGTTTCTGAACGTCGTTTTGCGGAGAATGAACTACTTCATTTGGACTGCATAACATTCTAATGACTCGTCGAAGCAGAGAAGAAAGTTTAAATTTGCTGCAACAAACGAAAAACAGAAAGCCCCTTGAGGAAAAAACAGTGCTACACACGATCCCACCAAGTCAATGGAGTGAGCTGCATAAGGAATATACATAGCAAGAAGTTCTGATTTGTTCAGTTTTAGCTTGGAGACCAGAGTATATACCAGTCATATTGCATGCATTCTCATATAACTGATCATTATAATTGCTTAACAAATTTATTAATGACTCAGCAAACTTGTGATTTGTGCTCTGGATTTGGGACAAAACAGATAAATCTTTCAACAGGAAACCCAGTTTTTGTTAAGTATCTTACAACAATAGACAGCTCATCCACATATGTAATATCGGGGATGGAGTGTAATATGGTGAAAAAATATTTAATTTTCTTCATTTCATCTAAAATATACTTCACATCTTTTCTGCCAGAATTCATACAAACTCTTCACACGTTTGAAAAGGAATACATGACGTGCTCCCATTTACTTTGTTTCCATCAAGTTCTGTATGTTTAGCTAGAAGAGTATCGAATTCTGCAAGTAACTGTAGAATCATCTGGAAATTTCCTGTGTCTTGACCCAAACGCATAGTGTGCAAGGTTTTTTGATCGTAGCAACGACTGGTTTTTAAACGTTCATCCAATATTTTACTTCTGTCTCAAGCTGATGTATTGGTTTCTTATCTATTCTCGCTGTAATTTGTCTTATAGCTTTTAAAGATGACACATTTGCTGTGTTCAGGTGAATTCTCATGGATATTTAATCGGGAGGGACCGTTTTCCTAGTCATTCTTCATATGTTTTTCAGACTATGATGTCCCACTACAGACTTAACATGGGGCACAAAATATGAGAGTATACCAAAAATAGTTGTTCATTCTCTCCATTCCTTATTGTTCTGAAGACAAACCTTGACTTAAGTACCTCGGAAAGTCAGTACGTTGCCTGCATAAATTAGAGAAACCACAATCTATACAGAAACCTTATTCACGACATGATCTCGAACGAATTCATTTACTATGCAGTTCATAATATCGCCAGAAACTGAACCACTATAATCATTCCCTTTATGTGGGTCATTTGGGTCAACTGAAGTAACTGCTTCTGCGCCCTTATTAATGATTCTAATATCGAAAACGCCTGACTGAAAAACCACACTTTGCGCTACTTTCGACAATGTTCACCACATTATTATACTGCCTATTATTCACTCTGATGTTTCTAGACTCGAGCTCGAGATGGAACTGACTGGCTGTCTTTGATTTTTAAATGGCACATCGATTATTGCACTCTATATCACAATTTTCTCTTTCATTTTTGCGTAATATTTTGCGAGTTACCTGTTCCGAGAACCACCTACTCTCCTGTAACTGTCGCTTGTTTTAATTAAAACTAAAAAGTATGGTATAAACTGCTCTCTTTACAGTTTCATACTAAACAGAAACTGCAAGCCCAAGCAGCCGTCTGTTAGAGTGACTGGTGGTATTTTCTTTGAATCTGAACGTAAATTGTTGAGTTTCGATAATAGCTATTCCTATAACAGTGTTAGCGGATTCTCCTATCACAAAGCTATATTACAAGCAACGAGATTTGCCTTTATAACGTATATCACACAAGAAGGTACTAAAACGAAACCTCTCCTTTACCCGTTTCCTGATCAGCCGTTCATAAAATGTGAGCTACACTACTGGCCATTAAAATTGCTACACCACGAAGATGACGTGCTACAGACACGAAATGTAACCGAAAGGAAGAAGATGATGTGATATGCAAATGATTTGCTTTTTAGAGCATTCACACAAGGCTGGCGCCGGTGGCGATACCTACAACGTGCTGACATGAGGAAAGTTTCCAACCGATTTCTCATACACAAACAACAATTGACCAGCGTTGCCTGGTGAAACGTTGTTGTGATGCCTCGTGTAAGGAGGAGAAATGCGTACCATCACGTTTCCGACTTTGATAAAGGTCGGATTGTAGCCTATCGCGATTGCGGTTTGTCGTATCGCGACATTGCTGCTCGCATTGGTCGAGATCCAATGACTGTTAGCAGAATATGGAATCGGTGGGTTCAGGAGAGTAATACGGAACGCCGTGTTGGATACCAACGGCCTCGTATCACTACCAGTCGAGGTAACATGCATCTTATCCGCATGGCTGTAACGGGTCGTGCAGCCACGTCTCGATACCTGAGTCAACAGATGGGGACGTTTGCAAGACAACAACCATCTGCATGAACGGTTCGACGACGTTTGCAGCAGCATGGACTATCAGCTCGGAGATCATGGCTGCGGTTACCCTTGACGCTGCAGCACAGACAGGAGCGCCTGCGATAGTGTACTCAACGACGAACCTGGGTGCACGAATGGCAAAACGTCATTTTTTCGGATGAATCCAGGTTCTGTTTACAGCGTCATGATGGTCGCATCCGTATTTGGCGACATTGCGGTGAACGCACATTGGAAGCATCTATTCGTCATCGCCATACTGGCGTATCACCCGGCGTGATGGTATGGGGTGCCACTGGTTACAAGTCTCGGTCACCTCTTGTTCGCATTGACGGCACTTTGAACAGTGGACGTTACATTTCAGATGTGTTACGACCCGTGACTCTACCCTTCATTCGATCCCTGCGAAACCCTACATTTCAGCAGCATAATGCACGACCGCGTGTTGGAGGTCCTATACGGGCCTTTCTGGATACAGAAAATGGTCGACTGCTGCCCTGTCCAGCACATTATCCAGATCTCTCACCAATTGAAAACGTCTGGTCAATGGTGGCTGAGTAACTGGCTCGTCACAATACGCCAGTCACTACTCTTGATGAACTGTGGTATCGTGTTGAAGCTGCATGGGCAGCTGTGCCTGTACACGCCATCCGAGCTCTGTTTGACTCAATGCCCAGGCATATGAAGGCCATTATTACGGCCAGAGGTGATTGTTCTGGGTACTGATTTCTCAGGATCTATGCATCCAAATTGCGTGGAAATGGTACAACATATCAGTTCTAGTATAATACATTTGTCCAATGAATACCGGTTTATCATCTGCATTTCTTCTTGGTGTAGCAATTTTATTGGCCAGTAGTGTACTTGTTGTCAGTGTTATTCGTAATCCATTTCATTGTCAGTTAAGCCAGCATCCAGTTTTCAAGAGCTGT
Organism: Schistocerca americana; assembly: GCF_021461395.2. Lineage (NCBI taxonomy): Eukaryota > Metazoa > Arthropoda > Insecta > Orthoptera > Acrididae > Schistocerca > Schistocerca americana. The sequence goes on along the minus strand of NC_060125.1, from coordinate 58,108,145 downwards.
TTATGAAACATTAAAAAAAATAACAGTAACAGTTTCTAAGCCACTCCTTAAAATCCGCCGCCCTAGGCAGCTTCGTAGTCTTCTTCTTTTAGTGATCAACGCTGAGGTTGGTTTGCAGCAGAGCGCCTTCCTCTTCTTTTCCACATTTGTGTTACATCCAACATCATTCATGATCTGTTGCATGTATGATATCCTTGGTCGCCCCCGCCAATTCCTTCCCTCAATAGCTCCTTCTGCTGTTGTTACAATGATGTTGTTGTGTCGGAGGATGTGCCCTACAAGTTTTTCTCTTCTTGTTTGGATGTGCCTCCACAGTGATCTGGTTTCCTGTACTCATCTACGCACCTCTTCATTTATTACTTTGTGTCTCCAGCTGATCATCATCTTTCTCTAGCGCCTCATCTCCAGGGCCACCAGCCCTCTTCTCTCTTCTCTTCCAACTGTCGACGTTTCACATCCGTATAGGGCCACATTCCAAACGACAGCTTTCATGATACGTTTCCTTACTTTTAGAGTGATGTTGTTGCTGGTTAGTAAGTTCCTCCTCCGATTAAATGCAACTTTGCCCTTTTGTATTCTGCTCGCAATTTCTTTCCGGCTTCTACCATCCCGTGTGATTTTGCTTCCCAGGTAAATAAATTCCTCTATCTCTTTCAGCTCTTCTCTTCCAATTCTCATTCTCAGAGGTTCATATTCTGCTCCTGTACTGCATACCATCACTTTAGTCTTTTTATTGTTTATTCTCATTGCATACTGATTTCATATATTTTTTTCCATTGTTCTGAGGACTTCCCTTAGATCTTCTTTTGTCTCCGTGACTATAACAGTATCATCTGCATAACGTAGCATGTCTATCTTCTGCCCATTAATTTTGATCCCCACCTCAATAGTTTCTCGGACTTGGTCTATAGCTTCCTGGATGCAAGCATTAAATATAAGAGGAGAGAGAGCACATCCTTGTATTACCCCTTTTCTAATATTTGCTTCTTGTTCCTGGTGACAGTTCCTAATCACTGCCACCTCATTCATATAGAAACTGAGTATCACACGGATGTCTTTGTACTTTATTCCACTCTTCCTTAGCGCTCTGAACATCTCTTGCCAGATAACGTTATCAAATGCCTTTTCCATGTCTACAAAGGCAATATAAGCTGATTTATTTTTCTGTAATTGCTTTTCGATAAGGAGTCTCTCTTGTTCCCAATCCTCTTCTGAAACCAAACTGATCTTCACTCAGCATATCCACCACCTTCTCTTCAATTCTCTTAAGAATTATTTTTATGAGAATTTTTGATGCATGTGATATTAGGCTTAAAGTTCGGTGTTGTTCACATTTTGTAACTGCTGCCTTCTTTGGTATAGGAACAATGATACACTCCTGGAAATTGAAATAAGAACACCGTGAATTCATTGTCCCAGGAAGGAGAAACTTTATTGACACATTCCTGGGGTCAGATACATCACATGATCACACTGACAGAACCACAGGCACATAGACACAGGCAACAGAGCATGCACATTGTCTGCACTAGTACAGTGTATATCCACCTTTCGCAGCAATGCAGGCTGCCATTCTCCCATGGAGACGATCGTAGAGATGCTGGATGTAGTCCTGTGGAACGGCTTGCCATGCCATTTCCACCTGGCGCCTCAGTTGGACCAGCGTTCGTGCTGGACGTGCAGACCGCGTGAGACGACGCTTTATCCAGTCCCAAACATGCTCAATGGGGGACAGATCCGGAGATCTTGCTGGCCAGGGTAGTTGACTTACACCTTCTAGAGCACGTTGGGTGGCACGGGATACATGCGGACGTGCATTGTCCTGTTGGAACAGCAAGTTCCCTTGCCGGTCTAGGAATGGTAGAACGATGGGTTCGATGACGGTTTGGATGTACCGTGCACTATTCAGTGTCCCCTCGACGATCACCAGTGGTGTACGGCCAGTGTAGGAGATCGCTCCCCACACCATGATGCCGGGTGTTGGCCCTGTGTGCCTCGGTCGTATGCAGTCCTGATTGTGGCGCTCACCTGCACGGCGCCAAACACGCATACGACCATCATTGGCACCAAGGCAGAAGCGACTCTCATCGCTGAAGACGACACGTCTCCATTCGTCCCTCCATTCACGCCTGTCGCGACACCACTGGAGGCGGGCTGCACGATGTTGGGGCGTGAGCGGAAGACGGCCTAACGGTGTGCGGGACCGTAGCCCAGCTTCATGGAGACGGTTGCGAATGGTCCTCGCCGATACCCCAGGAGCAACAGTGTCCCTAATTTGCTGGGAAGTGGCGGTGCGGTCCCCTACGGCACTGCGTAGGATCCTACGGTCTTGGCGTGCATCCGTGCGTCGCTGCGGTCCGGTCCCAGGTCGACGGGCACGTGCACCTTCCGCCGACCACTGGCGACAACATCGATCTACTGTGGGGACCTCTCGCCCCACGTGTTGAGCAATTCGGCGGTACGTCCACCCGGCCTCCCGCATGCCCACTATACGCCCTCGCTCAAAGTCCGTCAACTGCACATACGGTTCACGTCCACGCTGTCGCGGCATGCTACCAGTGTTAAAGACTGCGATGGAGCTCCGTATGCCACGGCAAACTGGCTGACACTGACGGCGGCGGTGCACAAATGCTGCGTAGCTAGCGCCATTCGACGGCCAACACCGCGGTTCCTGGTGTGTCAGCTGTGCCGTGCGTGTGATCATTGCTTGTACAGCCCTCTCGCAGTGTCCGGAGCAAGTATGGTGGGTCTGACACACCGGTGTCAATGTGTTCTTTTTTCCATTTCCAGGAGTGTACATTTCTGGAAGTCTGTCGATATCTCTCCTGTGTTATAGATGGACCTAATGAGTTTAAGCAGCATCGTTTTCATGCTGTCACCAACATTCTTTATTAGTTCTGCAGGGATGTAATCAATACCCGTTGCTTTGTTGTCACATAGTACTTTCAGAGCGCGTAGTCTGCCTTGGCCTAGATACGCCTCTGGAACAGCTACATCATCATCACCGACAGCTACATCATCATCACATACTTGCACACCTTGCTTTTGAATCATACTCTCACACGTACTCCTACTGACGGTACCTACTGCACATCTGCATTCTGATGATATGGACTCTGAACTCTGTCATTAACTGTCTGTAAATTCTCTGACAAACAACTCGTTTCTCTCCCGAGTCTTACCACATCCATCTCGTGTACCCGGTCCAAATGGGTCTCCAAAATTTTCCCTTCAGTATCAGAGTGAGTGGCAGACAAAATATCATTAGTAGTGACAGTCACATCATTTTCTACGCGGTCTGCCACTGGCGCTGCTTCGCTCCGCCCTACCTCAATTTCGCCTCAAGAGTTTTCTTCCCATGCGCTAGTTTCACCATTGCCTGTAGTTGCCATATCAACAGTTAAATTCAACACGTCACCTTTTACAGCACTGGCGTCTGCACACCGCCTCTCCTAAGATGTGCTGCAATTGACATCGTAGACGGTTCTAAGCGCATCAGTCCGGAACCACGCGGCCGCTACGGTCGCAGGTTCGAGTCCTGCTTCGGGCATGGATGTGTGTGATGTCCTTAGGTTAGTTAGGTTTAAGTAGTTCTAAGTTCTAGGGGACTGATGACCACAGATGTTAAGTCCCATAGTGCTGAGAGCCATTTGAACCATTTTTTTGACTCCGTAGAAACTATTTCCTGAATCGTTTTTTAACTTCTTAGATTCGTTGCACGAAGCAGAAGGTTGTGTACCCTCTGTAGTATTGTCCTAATGGCGCATAGCTACAGACTTCTTGTTACTCTCCTCCACAGTTTCGTTGGCGGCACTGTGACTCGTCCTCAGCAACACAACAGCTTCAGACTGAGGGTTCTGCTATTTCAATACCTCTAATATCTGCCAATACAGGCTCCTAGTTTGTTTGCCGTTTTTGGATGGCCGCTACGATAAATATTTTCCGAGTCCGTGCGTTCGTTGCATCTTTTCTTTTGTGCCTCAAGACTCATCGATCTTCGCGAAATTTTCGCCTTCCGAAACCTCTCGTCATCCTTTTTCTCTGCTTCCTGCAACAGTTCATTTGACTTTCTAAACTGATCGTTAATCTTTCATTGAAGTTCCTATACTGCTCGTCAGTCTTCTTGCTCCGCTCATCACTTTTTTTGTCCCTTGCATCCATTCGACCCGTAATCACCTGAAAGAAATTGGCTTCCGATGCAAGACTTGGACGTGGAGCCTATTCACAAACCACTGGTCTGCGCGTCGACTGCTCCTGCACAGCTGGGGCTCCAGGGCTGCAGGCCTTGGCGACATTTGTGCCCGCCAACGGCGCAGGCGCTGAGCAGGTGCAAAAACTGGGGGGGGGGGGGGGGGGGCGGATCTCGAAAGAAGAATGAACCGGGGAAGTACATCAGTTCACGTGGCCAACGTGTTCCTGTTATCTGCCTGCGAGAGGGAACCTTTCCCTCGACGCGATTCTAAACGAACGCTGTTGGCGCAATGTCAAAGTAGTGTCATAAAGGAATTACTGCCGAACAGAACCGCAAAGCGTATGTGCCAACTGTGCGTTTGCTTCACACAGTTGTCGCTGATGTTCAGTCTTGGAGTCTTTTGCTCCAACTGCACTACGATATTGCATGATCTCAAAGTTTGGTGGATGAGTGCTGAATCAAAACTGCTCCCTCGACGACAGCTTTCGATTTCTGCCAACTGAAGTCTGGAATGCTTCAAATTATCTAATAGAATAAAAAGTGAAATGGGAAAACACATCTCACATATAGCACACCATTTCATCTGACTTCAGTTTTCTATGCACCAGATTTTTGTGTCCAATATAGCAAAAATATCAGTGCACCTGAGATAGTTAATGAATCAACGGCTTTCAAATTCTAGTAGAGAGCGCCGATGAAGATCACTGACATAGCTTCCTAGTTGAACGTTTGGAAGTTTGTTTTTTCTAAGTAGAAGTTGTGGTATGCTTATCCAAATATCTAAATAGCTTTCAGTATATTTATGACAATTCCAGCGAGTGCAGAAACAGTTTCAGCAAATTAAAAGTGATAAAAAAAAGTTATAGTCGAGTAGACATTGTCAGATTCAGCTATCTTGTCGACAGACACGATACAGCTACTAATTTCGACTTGAGCAATGTAAGCAGTGGAAGGAACTGGAATATGCATTTACAATAAAAACGTTATTCTTGAAAAGAAAGATGTCCTCAGTAATTGCTTATAGCCCTTTCCCTTTTATTTCCAACTCAGTTTCTGCACTATTATCGATTAATGAGGAGGAAGTAAAATTTTATTATACATCACAGTAAAATCGCAGTGCAGTCGCCTACATTAAACATTAAAAGTAGATTTTGCTTAAAAAAATTTTATGTGCAGTATGTTTAATCTGTTGCCGGTCCTTAGTCGGAAGATTGGTTTGGTGCAGCTCTCCATGCAGGACCAGTCGGTGGACGCGGCTGCACACAAGCAACTCAGCATTTGGCGCCGCGCTTCGTCTCCCCTTTTCCCGCGTACGTTTCACCCGTGACGGTTTTCGCTGCTAAGTGCTATACAAGTACATACAAATCTTGCACACCCAACTTGGCGGCCATTGCTACCCACTTTATGTCATGTGTCGAAATCCTATAGTTGTGGAGCCTCTCTTAGCCTGGCGCCCCAAGCGGCTGTTGTGCCAGATTGGCCCTGTCTCCATGCTAGCCTACCCTGTGCATGCCTCTTCATATCTGCATAACTCCCGCAATTTACATCCATTTTGTTGTGTTGGCATAAGAGCCAACACCGTGTTACTAGTGGAGGCCTAAATGCACGCGTTTTAGCTCACGCAGGCTGGCGTGAGGTGGGAAGAACTATACTGACGTGAGGTCTAGAACACGACAAGGAATTAGAATTCAGAAATCGGACGTAATTAAATTGATACTTAACTTTAATCAATTAATAATGAACGTCGCTCTTAACGGTACATGATTCACAATATTATCTGTTCAGAATACACTCTTGAAGAATATGGCGCCTTGCTAGGTCGTAGCAAATGACGTGGCTGAAAGCTATGCTAAACTGTCGGTCTCTGCAAATGAGAGCGTATGTAGACAGTGAACCATCGCTAGCAAAGTCGGCTGTACAACTGGGGCGAGAGCTAGGGAGTCTCTCTAGACCTGCCGTGTGGCGGCGCTCGGTCTGCAATCACCGATAGTGGCGACACGCGGGTCCGACGTATACTAACGGACCGCGGCCGATTTAAAGGCTACCACCTAGCAAGTGTGGTGTCTGGCGGTGACACCACACGTTTAAATCTGCTTACTACAGTGACGAGAAAAAAAATCGCATCACCGAGAAGCTGTTGTGCAACATAAACTGCAGTTGGTAGCCGTGTCTTTACTACTGAAAGGTGATGTATGTTTAAATTTTGCGCCAGTTGCAAAAGAGTGGCACTAGTAACACCACCATAAGGATTCAAATCAGGTTTCCTTTAAATACCCGCTGTAACGGTCGTGAACGTTCGTTACCGTTGAGACTGGGCGTTGTGAGTTGATGATAGTCGTGCATGCATTTATGGTGAGAAAGGCGCCATTATCAACACCTCACTGAGTTTGAACGATGCCGTGTAATTGGGCGGGGAGAAGCTTTAAGTTCCTTGTGCGATACTGCAGAAAGACTTGGCAGGAATGTAGCCACAGTATATGACTACTGGCAGAGGTGATCACGACAAAATACGGTCGCAATAATGTTGCGTGCCACTACAGAGCGCGAAGACCACGGTGTTCGGCGTATGGCTCGGGCGCGTCGTACTGCGTCTGTAGCAGCTATTTGAGCAGCAGTTGGCACCACAGTGACATAACCAACTGTTACATATCAGTTGCTTCAAGGACAGCTCCGACCCATATCCCCTGTAGCGTGCATTCCTCTGACCTCAAACCACCGCCATTTGCGACTTCAGTGGTGTCAAGCGAGAGCTCATTGGAGGGCAGGTCTGTTGTGTTTTCTGATGAAAGCTGGCTCTGCCTTGGTGTCAGTGATGACAGTATGTTGGTTAGGATGAGGCCAGTTGAGAGCCTACAACCAACCTGTCTTCGTGCTAGATGCACTGGATCTACACTTGCAGTTATGGTCTAGGGTGCTATTTCCTATGATAGGAGGAGAACTCTCGTGGTTAAATGGTTCAAATGGCTCTGAGTACTATGGGACTTAACATCTGAGGTTATCAGTCCCCTGCCGGCCGCGGTGGCCGTGCGGTTCTAGGCGCTCCAGTCCAGAGCCGCGCTGCCGCTACGGTCGCAGGTTCGAATCCTGCCTCGGGCATGGATGTGTGTGATGTCCTTAGGTTAGTTAAGTTTAAGTAGTTCTAAGTTCTCGGGACTGATGACCACAGCAGTTGAGTCCCATAGTGCTCAGAGCCATTTGAACCATTTTTATCAGTCCCCTAGAACTTAGAACTACTCAAACCTAACTAACCTAAGGACATCACACACATCCACGCCCGAGGCAGGATTCGAACCTGCGAGCGTGGCAGTCGCACGGCTCCGGACTGAAGCGCGTAGAACCGCTCGGCCACACCAGCCGGCTCTCGTGGTTACCCTGACTGCAAATTTGTGCGTCAATCGTGATTCGACCTGTTGTGATGCTACTCATGAACAGTCTTCCATGGGGTATTTCCCTACAGGATAAAAGCTCGGTTGCATACAGCTGTTGGATCCCAACGTGCTCTATTGTGTCGACATGTTGCCTTGGCCTGCACGGACACCAGATCTGTCTTTTGGTCAAACTGTGCCTAAACTTCGTTTTTGCCAAATTATTCAGTAAATCCTCATTTGATATTAGATCTACCCATTTAATATTCTGCATTTTTCCCCAACACGACTACTCACGTAGTCTTTAGCTCTGTTTGTGTTACCGTAAATACAAACCTGGGAATGTGAATTGATAACCTAAATGTGCTACTGAGCTCAAAGCCACATCACTTACATAAAACTGAAAAGAATCCCGTGTGTGTGAAAATCGATCTCATTCATATAAATACGCAAATAAATACACAAAACAAAATTTTCACTCTCAGGAGACTTGGTCAGTGCGAACTGGGAGAAAAACAAACAAACAAACAAACAAAGGCTACTGTATAAAAAAACTGTAATGTCGAGCTGTATAAGAATGTAACTTGAAACGCACGAAAATTTCTGTACTGAGCTGTGGCCCTGGTAAAATAAACTGACAAAACCTACAGTGTGCAAAGGAAACAAAAAAAACACGTATTATGAATCTCACCTACAAAATTAAGTACTGGCAGTAACAGCAACACGACAAGACTCCGCAACAGCGGATAAAATATTTCTTAAAGCTAGCTACAGTTGGTCCAGGGAAACTGGGTCGGTAAGCTTGGCACAGACCACCAGTAGAACACATGACTCAGTCTTTAAGTTCTGAGATTTCAGTTAGAAAGGAATTTATCAAAAAAAACAATGATACACTCTAACATCAAAATTCATGGTACTCTAATAACTTCCAATGTACAGTACGTTAACTCAGGAGGTCAATCAATAGAATAATTATCTAAAACTCGACTGTGACGAAGGTGAAGTGCACCAACAATAAATGTCTGCAAAATAAAAAATAAACTTTTCACGTAACCTAATAATACCTTGTTCTTCATTTCAAAACCTTTTGCATGTCCGTATGCTATCTAACCATTGTTTTGAATCATCATTCCTCCTCGTAATAAATTTGCAACTGACATCGTTCCAAAAGTGTGTCCATGCATTAGACTGTACACTCAACGAAAAACCACGCCTGCTACACACCGCAGCTATCCATTAGTAACTGTCAAAAATTCTACGACTCCACATCGCAGACACAGACACTGTCGCTTAACAACTGTTTCTCTGACCGCAATTCTTCAAATATATCATTTTCCTTTCCAAATATTGACACATCCAATAGCACCATCAAAGAATAGCCATCTTACATACGACATATCGCAACCTATCTTCTTCTTGTCTGAACTGCCTATCGACCACCTTTAACTTCCACAAAAAATTAAGCTTCAAATAGCTTCAGAAAAGACTTCCTAACACTAAGCTACTAAAATAAGCTGATAACTAGTTTCTCTTTTTTTTTTAAAAAAAAAAAAAAAAAGCTTTTCTCCCTATTACAAGGTTGCATCTTATTTCTTTCGTACTTTGGAGATCATCTGTTACTTTGCTGCTCAAATATCAAACCTCATATACTTTTAGTTTCCCATTTCTTAATCTAATTCTGTAAGTTGCAGTCTATGGCTGGTTGACATTGTTGGAATATTCGCTATTGTAGTGTTGGGCAGTTGGATGTGAACAGCGCGTAGCGTTGTGCAGTTGGAGGTGAGCCGCTTGCAGAGGTGGATGTGGAGAGAGAAATGCGAGAGTTTTGAGACGTCACTATAAGCGGACGATCTGGAATTGTTTCCGCCAGAAAAAGGAAATTTGTAAAGATGGAGGTAAATACTTTGTTTGATCTCTATCAAAATCTTTCATTTGCTAACTATGCCTATCAGTAGTTAGTGCCTTCAGTAGTTAGAATCTTTTATTTAGCTGGCAATATTGGCGCTCGCTGTATTGCAGTAGTTCGAGTAATGAAGATTTTTGTGAGGTAACTGTTTCATGAAAGGTATAGGTTATTGTTAGTCAGGGCCATTCTTTTGTAGGGATTAATGAAAGTCAGACTGCATTGCGCTTAAAGTATTGTGTGTCAGTTAAGTGATTATCAGAATAAGTAAAGAGAAAACTGTTTGAGTACGTTGAGTTTTGCTCAGCTGTTTCAAAATCAAATAATGCAGAAGTTTGTCAGCAAAGTCATTTTATAATTTTTCTAAGGCGACGTTTCATAACCATCTACTACCTCAAATCATGCTCCGTTGTTTCCTGTCATTTCTTCTAAATTAAAAGAATTTGCTGCTGTTGATCTCTTGGGACCCCTTGTCAGAACAACAAATGGATTTTCGTACGTTTTAGTCAGTGTTGAACTTACTTCAAAATTTGTTTCTTTCACACCGTTACGTAAAGCCACTGGATGGTCTGTATCCAAAGCCTTTGTTAAAAATTTCTTATGTGAAGTTGGACACGTTAGTAAAGTCATTTCAGATAACGGACTGCAATTCATATCTGCTGTTTGGTCACGCATGCTTCAGAATCGTAAAATCAGACTTGTTTTTGTTTCGTTGTACTCACCACATTGTAACCTATATGAACGGATTAAGAAAGAAATCAATAAGCTTTGCAGATTTTATTGTCACAGAAAGCATCAGTATTGGGACAGATTTTTACACTTATTTTGAAACGTGCTGAATGAAATGCCTCATGACTCCACTGCTTTACCACCTATTCTTGCACTGAAGAATGAAGAACCACCGAACAGAATCAGAGAGCTTGCATCTTTTCCTAATATACGTAAACTTGGACACAAAGATATAATTGATTTGGCTATTAAAAATATAAATTCTGCTGCAGACAAAAGAGGAAAATTAACGGTAAAGCAAATGCAAAGAAACTATATATTGGTCAGAAAGTTCTCATTAAAGCTCATTCATTGTCACATAAGAAGAAACAATTGTCACAAATTCTTTCTGATTTACAATGGACCTTACATAATCAGACACATACCACATGATAATTGCATTGAAGTTGAAACTCTGCATGCTAGGAAGAGTAAAGGTTTACACTACATTTCCCATGTAAAACCGTTTATTGAAAGGTAATCTGCTTTTTAACTTAGTCTTTGCCATAAAATTTTTCGCTTCAAGTTACTAGTACACTTTGTCATACTTAGAAACTGGTAACATGCAACAATGTTTTAAAGTTAGCTATCCAGTATAGAACCTAAGGTACTTATTTAGACAGTAATTACAAATGCATTATTATAGTGAACAGATACATTGTTATTGTGTGTACTTTCTTGCTTGGTAGTTGCATGATTACGTAACGACTATAAGGCCTACATACTTAGAACATATACCGATACTGCTAGTGAGATTTTAATGCAACATTTTGGTTTACTTGAAAATACATTCTGGATTTAAAGTACTTTCTGAGAGATTACAGATGACTTAGTATTTGGTTTGTTTCACAGCTACATGATTATATCATGATACTAATAATGAGTGACACAATTTATATTATTGCTTTTGCGCTGGATCTGTTTTATATCTGCGCAGTTTTCTGTATTATTCTGGAAAGTAAAACATGCTTTACTAATAACTTTTGTGGTATAGCTACAATGAGATAGGTAGTTTTCGTTACACGACAATAAATTACAGTACAGTACTTTGTTGGTCATGGTAATGTACATAATTACTACAATATCTATACGCATAGCAATTCACTTTTGTTTATGACGAGGTAAACACATTGACTTATGCAGAACTTTGCTTACGGAGGACGATAATTACGACACTTAGCACATTTTTACCGTTAAGGAACGACAGAAATTATCTTACAGCGAGACACACAGTTTAGAGCTACAGGACACGCATTTGAGTGGTTAATTTTTGTATTTGGAACATTTTTTTTAAGATTTTTTAATTACTAAGATACATAATACGTTTTCGACGGTACATTTCATTCAATTGCAGTAGTCTGTAACACCTGAGGGTATAACTACATTTATCCTCAGGGGGTACACGCCTACTTGTGTACTCAGCATGTGGCAAGTGCTAGACGCCCTAGCTAATATGGTATTTGCTTGTACAACTTTACACATTGGTACCATATTTCTCTAACACAGAATTACACAGCTTTCTGATTATTTAACAGAGAAAGAAAGTTTTTTTTTTTTTTTACTACATCAGTGACACATGTGTACAAAATTGGATAACTTAAAACTTACAAAATTGTATTTTGTCTTAACTTCGTGCACTGTTCATATTTTTTGGAACTGTTGTGATACTATGAGAGCTTTGAATGATGAATTTTGTTTGGGATCATGATTTTTTAAATACGTTTGAGGTAGATGACTTTATTAAAACAAGCAGAGAGCATTTTTTAAAGGTTTTGATATTATTAGGGAAGCTATGACTATTTTGAAATTTGATTGATGTGCTATGATGATATTATTATGATGATGATGTGTATTATGCTGTTGAGGTATGTTTATGATCAGTAAGATGATGATGCTACATGAGAAATGTGATTACTTGTTTATATGTATATGAATAATGAGTTGTGGTCAGGGACTCTGATTTGTGAAAAAGGATGTTGGAAACCAATAATCGTACTTTAAGAATGTGAGTATCACAACACTGCTATTCATGGGATTTCGTTTCTACACATTTCTACTGTAATTTTTCAACCTGTGAAATTTTTTATGAGACTGTCACTGTAGCAGAAACTGCCGTCATAAATATTTAGGTAATGAAGGTAAGTGACCTTGACATAATGCATTGTGAGCGCCCAACTGCACGACAGTCCCCTGGATAAAAAAGCCATTAGGTGGAGAAAAAAGTAGCCATTACCCTCGCTACTGACTTTTCTTTGTAGAGAATATCGCAAATACGACACGCTCATACTTGAAAACATGTGATTACAGTTTGGAGCTCGTACTTTCTGATATTTACTGAAATAAATACTATTAAAAACAGTCTTGATCACGATTTATTTAACAAGGTGACCGGTTTCGACCACTACTGTGGTCATCTTCAGACCATTGAGAAGGAACCTCTTTCTGTTGGAGAATCACTAGTGATTCACCTTGTTAAATAAACTGTGATCAAGACTGTTTTTAATAGTAATTAATTGTTAGACATTGATCACTGCTGTTTCTGTAATGCATTCAAAAGTAATTCATTTACTGAAATGACTAATGAAATGATGAGAAACATTTTACATCTATTGTCTTTCTAGTTGAGGGATTTTTTACTGCATTGGGAGATGCCATACAGCTAGTGAATGACGTTTCATGCCATGCTTTATGTGTATACTTGCATATTTTGTTTGATATCTAGTTTCTAGCTGCGCTGCAGCATTGGTTAAAATAAAATTTAATACATGTACTAATAGAAATGTTTTGTTTACATATTCATTACTGGTAAATAATAATTTTATGATCTACTTTCTTAAAAAAGGGAGCACAAATAGACATTTCCCTCCACAGGAACTGCATACATAAATTTTTCAACGACTTGGTAACTTGTTTAGTAGAGTAAATTATTGTGATGCATCACTCTAGTGTTAAGATGTGACATATTTATTAGACATTTCCTATATTTACTATCGTATTTTTTCTGCTTGAGATTTGTCATGTTTATGTATAAGTTATTGCATTTGATGCTGCTGTTTTTTCAGGCATTGTCCTACTGAATTTTACATTGTATTAAGCCAGTTTTACTACTGATTTATTTTTCTTGTTGCTGCACATTGGCTCATATTAGTTGTAATGTTGCTGTTGCTTTGCTAATTTATATTTATTGCTGCTTGCTTTACCAATTTGCATTTTTTATCATTGCTCTTTGTGTTAATTCTTTTGTGCTGCTGCATTGCCTCATCCCTTAGTTTAGCATCTGAGCTCAGTAGATTTAAGTTAGCTTAAGATGGGGTAGGCTACATAAGAGAATGAATTACGATGAATTGGAAGAAATGCATTGAGAAGTTACACGAAAAAAGTTTGAAAAGAAAGTAGTGTACAATGAAGAGATATTATTTTGAAAGAGGACATTTTGGGAATAATGATGGACTAAGGGAGATCTCCAAGAAGTAAAGAAAGTTTTGTTTGCAAATCAAATACAATAAATATTGCAGTAACAAATGTCATACTGCAGTAAAACAAACCCTGTCCTTTCCTGTTGTTTTATACCGCTATGTGTTTGTGTACCCTTGTGTGTTTTTGTTCTTCCTGCCGTTATGTGTTTATATGATAAGAGTTACATTGTAGAATTATTCTAATACTGTTTTATTTACTTTGTAAAGAAATTTTGACATAATTTATTCTGTTCTGTTTTAATACTCATGTTAATGTTTCAAAAGCCATTCTCATTATGATATTTATTTTATTTACGTAATAATTCATGCAACATTGCTGTATATGTTTATTTCTATTCTTTTGTAAAGCCTGAATTACTACAAATGTTTTCTGTATTATTATGTTCTTTGATGATGTTTCTGTATCTTTATAATTGTATTCTTATGCCATAAATTTGTAATTGTATAGATACCAGTTCTTCAAATTAAGTTTCATTTCACTGCACACATTTCTGTTGGTCATGGTATATGCAAATATGTGAGAAGTTTAAAAAAAAGGGGCGCATTTGCACATGTGTTGCTAATTCAGCCAGGGACTGGGGAACAGCATTGCTGGTTCTAAAGGCATACCAAAAAGTTTGTAAGTGCACAAGTGGTGGTTTATGGACTTGCTATATTGTCCGCAACACTCTTCGATGGTGATTGTGCACCTGCACAGTTGCAACAGATGGCTGCTGGCCATCTCTACAAGGACTACAGTGGGTCTACACCTTTGATGGCCCACCAATACCATTATTTCTACAAGGACTGCAGTAGGGATTATTGAAAGTCAGATTGTGTTGCGCTAAAAATATTGTGTGTCAGTTTAGCGATGATCAGAATAAATAAAGAGAAAACTGTTTGAGTACGTTGAGTTTTGCTCAGCTGTTTGAAAATCAAATAATGTAGAAGTTTAGCAGCACAGTCATTCATAATTTTTCTAAGGGACGTTTCAATTCCTTCACCGATATATTTCTAGTACATTCCATTACCACTGTTTTTACTTTCATTAATGTTCATCTTATAATCGCTTTTCAAGACAATGTATACTCCGTTCAAATGCTCTTCTAAGTCCTCAGCTGTCACTGACAGAACTACAGTTTTATCAGCAAACAGCCAAGTTCTTAATTCTTCTTCCTGAATTTTAATTCATCTTTCCAAACTTCTCTTTGGTTACCCCCCACAGCCTGTCCAGCGTACCGATTGAATAACACAGGGGTCGACTACAGCCCTATCTCACTCTTTCCCAACTAGTGCTTCCATTTCACTTTCTTCGGCTCTTATAACTGCCATATTGTTTCTGTACAAGTTGCAAAATAAAATTTCGAACTCTATATTTTATCCCAGCTATCTTTAAAATTTCAATGAGTGCAGTCCAGTCTAACATTTCAAAACAGTGCCCTAAATCTACAAATGAATCAACCCTTCTTCTAAGCTATTCGTAGGGTGACTATTATCTCGCACGTCTCTATATTTCTCCGAAACCCAAACTTGTGTTCCCCAAGGTCAGCCTCCACCTCTTTTTCCATTCTTCTGTAAATAATTCGGATCAAATTTTGACGATTATGCTCCGGTCGTTGCTTTCACACCTGTCAATACCTGCCTTTCCTGGAATTCTAATTATTATATTCTTCCTGAAGTCAGAGGGTATTTCACCTTTGTCATATATCTTGCACATCGAGGAGAATAATTTTTTAATGGCAAAAATCTCAATAACTCTACAGGATTGTCATCTACTCCAAGGGCCTTGACGCCACTTAAGTTTTTCTGCGCTCTGTCAATTTCATCTCGAAGTATTATATCTCCCAAGTCACCTTCATATACGTCCTCTTCCCTTTCTAAAATATTGTCATCAAGTTCATTTACCTCATAGAAGTCGTATATACAGTGTGTTCGAAAATACCTGTTTCGAATTTCTATGACTTGTAGAGGGAAGTGAGTACATAACATTGTGAAGATGAACCCATGCCCGGATACGTACCATTTCCACGCTATAGCCGTAGGTATGCAACAGGGTAGTTAGGTTCGGGGGGGGGGGGGGGTGGTTACGTCGGATCGGATGATGTAATTTTTGCCTGTCCCACCTCTCTGACCTGATTAGAGCCTCATTCAGTGTCTGTGAGTGTCAGAGCAACATGGTTGGGTGTACCGACGAGATTCTGGTGAAAGGCAAAGCTCACGGTAATGGATGAGCTGCTCGTCGCCTTTATCAAGATCGTTCTCCACAACGTCAGACTCCATCGCATACCCTTTTCACCTTTTCACCGTAGCAAGGGCTTCAAGAAAGGGTACCTTCACCGTCAGCGGGCGAGATTGGGATGCTCAAAGGAAGAGGCTGTACTGCAGTGTAACTGTATAACAAGTGATGTATTGGGTCACACCTGATCAGTTACTTGCAAAAGTGGTCGCTTTACTAACATGTTTTCAAATGGTTGTAGCACGGGAACGGTACTCATTTCCCTCTGCAAGCAGTGGCGGATTTAAAAATTTTGCGCCCCTTGGCACACCATATTATATGCGCCCCCCTCCAAAAGAAAACATGTTTTAAATAATAACTATTACCCGATCACTTCACAATTGCAGTTCTGGGTGGGAGCACTGTGAGCTGCTATTCGTTGTTCTGAAAGACGCGTCAGCGGTCTAGTCGCGTTCAATCAAAATGTAATATGGTTCCTGAGCTGTACTTGGTGTATGGCAGTGGATAAAACAAACTTAAAACTCCATTGTGTTAACGCATTCTTCTGTCGAAAGACAACAGAAACGAACGCAACGACAATAACTTTTCTTTTATGGCATAAAAATACAGCAGAGTGTGTAGGAGACCACGGATTTTTGTTATACTTTTACTTTTAATATGTTCTTTTACACGAAACCATTGAAAATGAAAATAAAAAAGTTGTGTTACGATATAAAAATTGAAGCGAACGTGTCATACATTAGAAATTAATACGTACTTTTACAGAGATGCGATAAAAATTAAAATTAAACTGTCGTTTTACGATCTAAAGCTTGAATGTGCAGCAGATTAAAAAAAAAAACACGTTCGGTATTGATACGTGAATCTATAGGAAAGCATAACAAATGAAAATGAAATAGAGATTTCTGTGCACGAACTAATAACTAAATACAGACAAAACTGGATTTTCTATTACATAATTTTACAGATTAGTGTGGAAAAATCAAATTTGTTTTATAATCTAATAGTTAATGTGTAAGGCATTAGGGTCTGCTGCATATTAAGTGTACACAATACCTTTAATCCTTGTTAAGGCTGAACAGTTTTGTACTGCAGCTACTGCTCTCACCATAGCTCTTTCTAACGGTATTAGCAAAGCTTTTACTTATTATTTCGACAGAAGTGAACTACGTTATTTATTAACACTTTTTCATCTGAGCGTACTCTCCGATAACGTATATCTCCGCGATAACTACACATTTCAGCAGACGCCAAGAATACGCATCAGTTGTAATATACTACAGTATCAATCAGAATGACCTGACTGCACAGCGCCGAGAGGCCTGGGTCATTCGGGTATTGTTTAGTATTGTCGGGCGCCTTCGGTCACGTCTGCAAGTAAACGAAATGAAGTCCCGCGTTCTGCCATTGGTATTGTAAAATAAACAGGTAATACGTAGTTTGTAAATCCAATGAATGTGCTCTAAGTTATAATAAAAATCACATTATAATCATAAATTTTTAAAACTAATAGCCGGCCAAGGTGGCCGAGCGATTCTAGACGCTTCAGTCTGGAACCGCGTGACCGCTACGGTCGCAGGTTCGAATCCTGCCTCGGGCATGGATGTGTGTGATGTCCTTAGGTTAGGTTTAAATAGTTCTAAGTTCTAGGGGACTGATGACCTCAGCTGTTAAGTCCCATAGTGCTCAGAGCCATTTCAACCATTTTTCTGATGCCCTCATAAAAGAAGGTTCTCGGCTGAGCTGCGAGCCAGGAATGCACCGCTTCTTTCACTGCTTCGTCCAGGGCAAATCGACGTCCCCTTAATGCCTTTTTGAGTGGACAAAATAAGTGATAGTTCGAAGGGGTAAGATCGGGATTATATGGAGGATGATCCAGTACTTCAGTTTTGAGTTTCTGGAGCGTTTCAGCCGTGTGCGGACGGGCATTGTAGTGCAACAACACAACACCTTTTGACAGCAGTCCTCGGCAACTGCTTCAAATTGCAGGTTTTAGCCTGGCAGTAAGCATCTCACTGTAACGTACACTGTTTGTGTTGTGCCCCTTTCCCCGTAATGTTCCAGTACTGGACCTTGTGCATCCCGAAAAACCGTAACCATTAGTTTTTCTGCGGACGGTTGGGTCTTGAAGTTTTTCTTGCACGGCGAATTTGGATGCTTCCATTCCATACTTTGCCGTTTACTCTCCGGCTCGTAATGATGAATCCACGTTTCGTCACCAGTAATGATCCTGTCTAATAAGTTGTCCCCTTCGTTACCATTGTGGTTCAAAAGTTTTTTTGCAGATGTCCATGCGCGTTTGTTTATGTGACTTTTTTTGGGATCCATCTTGCACAAACTTTATGACACCCAAGTCTGTTGTGAATGATTTCGTAGGCAGAACCGTGACTAATTTGCAGACGACGTGCCACTTCGTTAGTAGTTAATCGTCTGTCTAAGAGAATCATTCCATGTGAACTCTCAATGGTTTCTTCGTTTGTGGCGGTAAACGGTTGTCCGGCTCCTCCATCGTGCCTAACACTTGTGCGACCATTTCGGAATTTTTCAATCCATTCGTAGACACTCCGTTGCGGCAAAACACCATTCCCGTACTGTACCGAAAGTCTTCGATGAACTTCGGCCCCTGATACGCCTTCCGACTACAAAAAACGGATCACTGAACGTTGCTCTTCTTTGAACAGACAGCCGACAGCCATGATTAACAGCACGGCAGCGATAACGAAACTGGCAGCTTGAAAATTGCAAAGATATAACAGCAAATAAAAAAAACATGTGTCATCAACGTAAAATGACAGTACTACCAAAATAAACAAAAATATAACTAAATTGCGGATAATAGTTGACTCACACTCGTAGAAAATGACGCAAAGTTGATTCACCATTTAAAAGTTTACAGTAAAACACATTTTTGTTCAAATATCTGGTTTTATCGTCTAGACACAGTTCCAGAAGAACAATGACATAACTATTAAAATCAATAGTCTACAGGAGAGGCAGAAAACCAAACGACATTTCTTAAAAACTTCATAAAACAACAGTAAAATTATCTATGGAATTGAAAGTTGGCCTGACTGTGACACTAAGCATTCTCTACAAAATACAAAAATTATTTTCTTCAAACAGCATCCCATTCACCCCCTTGCAACCCTTTAAGTAAATGTGTCATTGTTTTTCAGACAGTGTTATCGAAATTTAACAAATACAGCTAAAGAAGGTGTGTGGGAGAAAAAGAAATATATCTCTAAACCATAATTTTTTGTTCACTCTTACAGTTTCCTTGTTTTATCATTATTTTTATTATTTGGATCTTATAACTGACATAAAATAATATACTAAGTGAAATAAAGCACTTTCAAATGACATAAAGGCAACAAATTACATTTATGTGGAAAAAGAATCATAGAAGGCCTTGTGATATTTAGGAATGATGTTGCTGTTAACCAAATTGTTTAAATCTTGAATTTTATTTCCTTAGAGGGTCATTTTTGTAGTAGAAGCAGGTTTCAGATCCAAATTACTCCCATCTACATTCCCTGTTAAACGTCTCTTTCTTCCTTTGAACTGAACTTGTCCCCACTCGGACTGTTAAACTGAAACACATCATTTCCCTTTTCACATCGAAATAATATAATTTCAGAGACTTTGAAAATACTCACGCCAACGTCCTTGGCCATGTAAAGAGCCATCTGACCATGCAAAGCTTTAATGTCATTGAAATCTGAAAAACCCATTTCTCTAAGATAAGCCGATTTCCCTTCCTGTCTGCATTTCGGATGACTGATATGTACTGATTGGGTACATAAATTGGCCTTGACTTCTTAGCACTTTTAACTGCTCTCTCAGTGATGCTGTGAACTGCATCTCCCTCGTTCTGGGTGTGACCATCAATCAAATACTTGTGCATGATGGATTGAATATTCAGCCTTTGTACTGCATATAAATACGTTGCAGTCATGTATCTGAATTAGAAGAGAATAAGCCTCGAGTTGTAGAAACAGGCAGATGTTTGTCCCTTTGGTACTGGTAAGACAGCTTGTAAATCATTAACAGCTAGTTGTATCTTCTTATTTTGAGCCAACTCCTTATCAAAGTTGTTTCTATGCGACTCAATTCCTTTTCTTCCTGATGTTGTTGAAATGCTACTTGCAGCTTTGCCTTATCTTCATCTGTAGCGTTTTTGTAAGCTTCACATTGGTCGTACTGATCCTTCTTTGGAACAAAAGATCTGATGTAAATTCGGTATTGAATATATGCATGTAGGAGTCATAATTTTCAGCTGGCAGGTTAGCGGAAGATCGCTCTGAAGAGTAATTTCTGTGCATTTCTGCCATGGATAAGCCACCATCGATGAATACTCTTTTGTGTCACTTCTTACATAGTGACTCTCAATATGGGGAATTGAGTTTGATTCCTAACTGATTCCAAGTATTCTGGATCAGTCTTAGGATGTTTTCCATGTTGTCTCCTTTTGTCCACAGGTGCCACCCCAGTCCCAGTCCTTTTCGCTTCGATAATAGTACAGATTTGCCTGTCGGTTGTTCCCAAAGTGTTTATCGGAAATTTTTTGGACACACGAATCTTCAGCTCATCTTTCACCAAGTAGAAAACGCAATTCAGCTTTCTAGTTCCTTGGGCAGTAATGCGATGATATTTTAGAACGAGCGTTTTAATGCATGTATTTATAAAACCGTGTTGTCTTTGTAACGACCCCAGTGCTCAGCAATTCGTGAACAGTTGATATCTATAGTCTTCTGTTACTTTCTTTTTACAAGAGAGGAGACATTTATCAGTACACGGAGCACTAATTTTTCGAGGCTTGACAATTTTACCCATATGTGATGTATAACTTTTCCCACTGTTTCTCAACGTTTTGGCTTTTCTCTGTCCCAGTAGCTAAAATTTGGAATTATTTTTTTAGGCTTTTTAATGGGAAATTTTTACTTATGGACGACTGATTTTTCACATGAATTAGATGGTTCATCGCTGCTTGATGGATGATAATTGTCACTTGAGTCAGAAGAGAAACTTGAATGGCTATCGGAAGTGATGTGTGGCAAAGGGGATGTTCCTGGCACCCTTTTCAGAACTGATTTTGTCGCGCTTGCCCTTTCACCCACATACACATTTGAAGTTTCCGGCAATTGTGTTGCCTTGGATTAATGTTCTGATGATGATGCCTGTGGCTCCACCCTGCTCAGATGCTTCTGTTATTTCACATTGTGGGCTTGATACTTGTTGCTCTATACTGCCCACCTGTGCTTGTAGTTCACTTATCATGGAAAAGTTTATTTCCCTTGTCCCTTTGTTATCCTCTGCTGGCCCTTGAAGACCAAGTCGGATAATCTATAAAACGGAAGTGAAATTGACCTAAATGTATTAAAAAGCCATTTTGTTCACATCAACGATGACACAAGGAACAGTTATGACAAAAAAGTTGTTTAAAAGTTGAGGAAACAATGAGTCTATGAACAATTACTACACAGAATTTATTCAAACATCGGAAAAACAATGACACAATGTAGACTTACGTCGTTACTGCACCAAGGATTTTAGTAGAAACGATTCTCAATCTGCAGTATTCGTAACTTGTGTCATTATTTCACTGGATACGTTACTACACTCATCAAACTGAAACACACAACTGGCAATACGACAATGTTGTTCCCAAACCAATTCATAACAATCGATATTTCCACAAAGACGCAATTACCCTCTAGCAGCACTCGTATAAATACAGTTCTGACGATCTTTCACTGCATGCGTTACCTTTTTCTGAGATGACTGGTGCAATAATCTCAATTTGGAGAATTTTGCAGTTATGTCATTGTTCTTCCGGAACAGCATATTGATCTTCATGAATTAGAAAAATTGAAAGGGTACAGTACTGCCCGACATTGAAAATAGGTACAACATTCTTCATTATTCTTGTCAGAACAACATATTTTTTCTAATAATAACTCAATTTCAATTAATACAGCGAAGCCGGATACCAGTGTGGGAAAGAATGACAATTTATTTATTTAATTGATCACATGTGCACTCCCACAAAATAAATCCCTACATCCAGTTTGGTGACATCTGTGAAATGAATGAATGTATGGTCGTCTGCTAACCGCAGATAGTGAATGTGAATATATGATCATCTTTGAGGCGACCCTTTGGTCACCTTTGGTAGAACCAAAGAGATAAAATTTACCGGAGCTTTGAGCGCCTGAAATGTGGCTGACCAATACGGTAGCAAGGTGCTCCCCCACTTCGGCAGAGGTGCAGGAGGACCTGAACAACGGCCATGTTTCGGCACTCTGCCGCTGGATCTAGTGTTGGTAAAACCTGTCTTAGGTGTGCTCCATAAGGACAAAATAGTGGTGACATGGTATGCATGTGAAATACTTAAGAGTAGTTTAGAACAATAATTTCTCTATTTCAGGAACTTTTGTGGGGAGAATTAAATGTCAGGCAGGTAATATTAATGGGGTCGTAGTAATCTTCAGAATGGTCACAATGAAACCACGTCCGAGTGCTTAAGTTAAGCTGAATTATTAGCGTGTGTACTATAAGTTGGAAATATTTAAGCAATGGCGTGTGCAGGACTTGAAATTAGAGATGAGTACTTCCATGTGGTGAGTACTGTGTGAGTCTCAAGCTGTGTATGAGACAAAGGATAAAGAGAAGTACTCGTCCATGATATCAGTTGAGGACTCGCGTGTGTGATGAATATGTTCTTAATATTACTTTGCGTGTTATGTTTCCATGTGACGCTTGATTCAAACTATAATACTCTGAGAGAGAAGCAAGGTGAGTCAGCCGTCTATCCAGCAACGCCACTTTGCTTGCATTGCACAGGAAGACGTGCATATATCGTCCAGAGTTCGTAGTAGGAAAGAAAAGTTACGAAGTGGGGCAGTGTCGTGTGGAACTGGGATGAATACTAATTGAAGTGATGTGATTATAATGTTGAGTCTATTCCTTATGTTGTATTCTATGTTGCAGTGTGGTGTATTTCATGTAATTTAAGTATGTGTGGTTTGCATGGGAGAGTAGCAAGGTAGTTTCAGAGGTAGTGGGTTATGAATGTTCCTTTTTTACCGCTCGGTCTGGAGGAAAGTTTCGTGATGATGGTTGTGAGAGTCGAAGTGTGAGATATAGCAAAAGATCCACCATCCTATCCAGAAAGTGCACTGTAGCGTTAAAGAATTACGAGACCATAAGATAGAGAATCACCAATGTAAAGCCATGCCCTCTGGGCGGAATTTCTCATGTGTTATTGTTGTAGGTTATAGAATTTGTGTGTTTAGGTTATAGAATTTATCGAAATAAATAAGATAGTGAAAAGAAAAAGATTGGTGACCTTTTCCTTCGAACTGTATGTTGCCATGATATCCAGAATTTATAATGTGTGCACCATTCATATTCAGTGTGATGGCCACGTGTTGATCAAAGCCATTAAATAAAAAAGAAAATGTGGTATTGCCAGTGCGTAGTGAACAGTCAGAGTTGTGTAAATTACTAATAGTCAGGTATGCGTTTCCGTTGCGTAATATTCGTACAGAAGAATAATTTGTAACTTAATTATGAGTACTAGAGTTCATGTTACTCGATAAATAAGAATGAATCCACTCGCTTGGCAGACCACTCATCTTGCAGGCCTGACTGCTTGATGCCACAGATGAGCAAGGCATGTGGGTGCCTCTCAAAATCACCGCTGCAATTTTGATTAATGCCACTTTGTAAGAGAATATCGATTGTTGGTTCATTGACACACCATTCTGCAGGATTATCACTGACGCGGTCATATCTTTTTGTAATGTCTGACTTGACACTTACTTTTTGTGAAATTTGAAATCAGGAACAATTTGCTTTTCTTCATTTTTAACTTTTGTTTCGTCTGTATTTACTTCTTTTATAACAGCTGCAGTGCCAGAAACATCGTCTGTACTACTTGAACTCTAAGTCGAACCAGCAACATTTTTTGCGAAAAATTTATCTACTCTGCCAAGCGTTTTTAGAACATTGGCTTCTCGTTCTCGCCCTTCCTTCGATAATTTCCGAAATGCCACCCCACTAAATATTGCAAGTTCGCTTTTTTCACTATTATTCGTGCTAAGGCACTTGCAAAATTGTCAACCAACAGTCAAAACACAAAAAAAAAATTGTAAAAGGAAAGAAAGAAAGAAAGACTGTATCCGGTTCCAATCGTACTGCACCGCACATGAGCACAACGCTTTTTACTTTAAACGCAGCACACGAGCACAAATGGCTCTGAGCTCTATGCGACTTAACTTCTGAGGTCATCAGTCGTCTAGAACTTAGAACTAATGAAACCTAACTAACCTAAGGACATCACACACATCCATGCCCGAGGCAGGATTCGAACCTGCCACCGTCGCGGCCGCTCGACTCCAGACTGTAGCGCCTAGAACCGCCCGGCCACTCCGGCCAGCACGAGCACAAAAATTTTTCCTTTAAACACGGAGCGACGAACTGAGCAACTCGGATCTCTCGAAGTAACTGCGCTGTGAAAGAACGACAATGCAGAATAATTTAATGTGATTGTCGCCTGTTTCTCTGTTGTCAGTGAACAGTAGAAGCACAGCTGCCGGCTGGAATTCGTCTCGTAAAGAAAACGAGACAGTCCCTTTTTTGGCTTCTGTTATCCGTGTCACCGGAATTTTAGCTGGGACGCAAATATGTTCTGAATATTCTTGACACTGCCTAATTTAAAAAGCAAATAATTTTTACAATTTCTTGCAGTAAGGTGTGCTGGATCGACTCTTATCCCAGTTATTCTTATAACATTTTAGTTGTTTCTGTGGGCAGAGAAGACAGACTACAAAGCTTAAGTAGTCTTGTTGGCTGTTGATGTGGGAACACTGCTGTTATGTCTACGCGCAAATGCACCTTTTGTTCCAACATAAAATAAAAAAAATTTCCTCCAAGAAAAAAAAGCTTAGTTAGGAAGTTTAATATAAAATTTGCAATGCCACATACTATTCGATTGCACAGAGTGGGAACTATGATATCGTGCAAACTGCAGCACAATAAATGAGACAAACGAAAAGTGGTTTCTTCTTCTTGTTTTGCCAAAAAAAGTAACTAAGTAAATAAATAAAATTTTTAAACTGTTGTGAAGTGTATTTCACACATTATTAGGTATTCAACTTACGTTCCTTCAGTATAAACATGTGTTTAAAAATGTTAAGCATTCCCAGTATCAACATCTACATCTACATGGATACTCTGCAAATCACATATAAGTGTCTGGCAGAGGGTTCATCTAACCACCTTCACAATTCTCTATTATTCCAATCTTATACAGCATGCGGAAAGAACGAACAGCTGTATCTTATCGTACGAGCTCTGATTTCCTTTATTTTATTGTGGTAATCGTTTCTCCCTATATAGGTCGCTGTCAACAAAATATTTTCGCATTCGAAGGTGAAAATTGGTGATTGGAATTTCATGAGAAGATTCCGTCGCAACGAAAAACGCCTTTCTTTTAATGATGTCCAGCCCAAATCCTGTATCATTTCTGTGACACTCTCTCCCATATTTCGCGATAATACAAAACGTGCTGCCTTTCTTTGAACTTTTTCAATGTACTCCGTCAGTCCTATCTGGTAAGTATCCCACACAGCGCAGCAGTACTCTAAAAGATGAGTGTAGTGTAGGCAGTCTCCTTAGTAGATCTGTCACAGTTTCTAAGTGTTTTGCCAATAAAACGCAGTCTTTGGTTAGCTTTCCCCACAGTATTTTCATGTGTGCTTCCAATTTAAGTTATTCGTAATTGTAATTCCCAGCCGGCTGGTGTGGCCAAGCAGTTCTAGGTGCTTCAGTGAGGAACCGCTCTGCTGCTATGGTCTCAGGTTCAAATCCTGCATGTTTTGTTAAACGGATGTCATTAAATCAAAGCTCAGATATTGAAGACTACAGAGCTTTCACATTAATTACAGTAATGGAAGATTGACTTGTTACTTCCTCATAATTTTTAGAAGTAATTGAAGTAGAGCTGGGTTTTACATACGGAGGCCTACACATGTTATAGTATATAAGAAACTACTGATTAGTTTATCACAACTTTTCAGGGGTCCCGGTATTTTCACGGGGAAAATATAGTAGGGTTAAGTAGAAACCGACAACATTCTCGGAATAACTATGTTTCAAACATTGTACTGTTGATTGCCATCCTGACAGCTTACTTCAAAATATTTTGAGCAATCTTGAAGATGATACCGGACAGAAACCCAATGTTAAATTTCCATTCATTCACCAAGTAAACTATGTATATTTCCAAGCTTGTATCGTCGCAGTTCGTTCTTAAGGCTTATTTAAGCTAGCAAGTTGTTTGACTATATTAAAAATTTTTGTCGTTTGTAAGCGCAGTTATTTTAAAACGTAAAAGGTTAAAATGAGTACAGAGCAAAAAATGCCTCCCCATTAAGGTGCCGCCCGTAGGTCCGTGCATAGTGGGGCTATGTGTAAATCTGCCACTGTCTGCAAGTCCCAGAATTTTGCAACAGGAATTTCCGAACACCCTCCATATTCCTCCCATCTTTTAGCTTTCTTATCTTTGCGTAACACTGGTTTGCTAGTTGAGGTCTTCATGTTCATCCAGTTGCTTCTTTTCTGCAATGGTTTCTTTAACTTTCCTACAGGCAGCCAGTTCTTTAATAAGAAATTTTATGTGGAGAGGGGGAGCGGTTGCATCGAAGAGAAAGAGAACCTGGGGGCGTTCCGAGAAAACAATGAAAAAAAGGTCTTTACAATGTAGCATTTCAAGCTTTCTGAGACGTAAAAAACATATAAAAGAAGTGGGAAAGACATGCTTTATTTTGGGGATTCAGACGTATAAAATTTTTTCAAACGTCTGGCCTTCAAAGTCGTTACATAGGTATTTACATTTACATAATTGTTAACAGGAAAAAAAAAGTTACATAAGCGTTTTATGAACACAAATACTTTATTTTAAAACAATATTAGTAAAGCCATAAATAAATCCATAGATCTTTCTACGTTTTCAATTTTTAAACAGCCTAGAATGATACTAGTTCTGAAAAAATAGTATGTGCAATAGTCATTACAAACTTGTATAAGAGATATAAAATAATGATTTTGAATATAATATATTTCTGTGTAGTGAGTGATTTAAATTTTGGTAGAGGTTACATTAACAATTTTTGTATTGGCTCTCTATTTGTAAAGTACATATTTGATCCGTTTTATGCATATTAGCAGGTGGTTTGTTGTTCTTACAGGTATTATAAAAGGGCAAAAACTAATATAGTTTCGTAATGTTTTCTCATCAGCTGGCTTTAAAACATCTAGACCTCAGAAAGCATCCATCTTCTCCTCTTTCCACACTTCGCAATAAATCTATCTATGATTTTCTGTTTGATAATAACAATGTCCCTATATGCATACAATAAAGCAAGCCTAGTTAAGCGGTTTTGCCCACAATGATTTCTTAACCAAGTCTGAATCAATTTCAGTGTAGAGAAAGATCTTTTGGCTGGTACAGTTGAGACAGGAAGACAAGAAAGGATCAGCATTAAAGATGTAATCAAGGGGAAAATGTCTGTAGTACAAAACTGCAAACACTCAACTGCAGAACTTGGTAGAAGTGTTTCCTTTGGATCTTCCCTTTTCCATTTTGTCACTCACAACTTGACTTCTGCCCTCAAATTAGAGATGCAGTCACTTTTATCCTTTCCAAACAGTTTATAATACTTTCTAGCCACTGTTTCGGTATCACTAATCACTGACTCCATGGTCCTTGTCGACGAAGAACAAACTTTTGGTAGAAGCGTGTTTAGGTTGAAGAGAATTAGAACGTTTTAAGAGAATCTAATTTCAATATCGTTGCTAATTGTGTCGAGAATGGGTATGAAGACATTAGGCCTAAAATAACTTTCTGGACCTGATGGAGCAGCATTACATCTGTTAATTTGGTGAGATGTAATTCTGGGTGTTTGGATGGTGCTTCCAACAATATTTGCCATTCTCGCTTTTTTTTTGTAAGACTGATAAAGTGTCGTTTACAGTATCAGTTGCTTCTATAACATCATTAGTGTTTTTTTTTTTTTTAATCTACTGAGAGGCAATGTTTGACAGAGCGCATCAGCAGGGCACACTAGAGTTAAATTCTCTATTACTGATAGCATGTAAAAGCGTCATAGGTGTTACGCTAGAGGTATCACTTGAAAAATGTGACCATTGTGAAATTTCCTCAAGGCACAACACAATTTCTCAATTTTTTAAGAAACGACACTACGGATAACTGTCTTTTTACCCATATTCTTTCACACATGGAGACAAGTTGACTGCCTGTATGCTTAACGAGTACGGCATTTATTTTTGGAGAGGATGTAAAAAATGAAACAACCTCCTTAACGACACCAACTGAGTTTCTCACTTGTTGCACACCAGAACACTTAGAATAAATAAATTCAAAGAATTGCAGAAACTTTGGGCTCTTTCAGCATTAATACATTCTTTCTTTATCGTGGCAACTGCTCCAACAATCTCGGAACTCATGACAGAGCACCCATCGGTTGCAATACCACTACATTTACTAAGGTCGAGATTAAGATGTCTCATAGAGTTTATCACAGTTTTACCTAAATGTTGAAAGGTGGCTACACTGAGTCAGAGCGCCAGAGATTGCGCCAAAGAGTATTATTCTGCCGCCTCCACTGGCGCAGTAGTTGTTCATAGAATGTCGAGGGCAGTAGTAGTTCAGAGGTTGCCATGGGCAGTGCTTGTTGAGAGGATGTCGAGAGATGTACTAGATGAGAACATGTCGCGTGCAGTTATTGTTCTGTTGGGCGAGAGAGTAGATGCTGCTCGGTTGGTGTAATGTATATATGGAAGATGTTGCATTGATCATAGTGTATTTTTCGTCAATATATATGGAGGTAACAATTTTTTTTTTTTTTTTTACTTCAAATCTCCTTAATAATAATGCATCTTGGTCACAGGTTCAGTCAACAAACCATCTGGCTCGTGTCCATGTATTAGAGTTGTAATTCTGGTTTCTATGTGCAATTATAGTATTTGTGGTTTTTCAATTAGTTCGTTGTAAATGGTGTTTAAAATTTCTTGTCGTATTGAGGAAGAACCGTGCCAAATACATGTACGTTGAACCACAATAGCAGACACAGAACAGTTACACTTGTGCTTTGTTATGTCGTAGCTTTTATAGTTGCTGGGGACTTAATTAATAAATTGTGTTAACGGAAATTTCCTTTCATTCTTTATTGTTATTTTATGCAGTCAGATTGTGTACTAATACTACTCAGGGCCAACCGGTTACGAGACTTCGTAACCGGACTCACAGCTACTAAAATATTTGCATTTTTTTATAATGAAGCCCCAATGCACATGGCGACCGCTGCTTCGGATTGTCCCTTGGAATTCTTTTGACAGTAAAAATAGCAGACAGTAGTATTGTTGTAGTAATTTGTAGTTTAGTAATTGTAGTCTATATTGCATGTGTAGATTTGGTAATTGAACAATTGTAGTTGTCTTGTCATTCTTCTAATGGTATTTTTGCAGAATTTAATTTTTGATGTCTCATATACGCGTTTGAAAATTTTGTGCAATTATGAAGATTTCAATTGTTCGTTAATCGTGTTTGTCGGGAAGCATTTCGTGTGAATGGTATTGTTGGTGATAAAGTGTTACATATGTGTAATTTTCGTATAGTGACGAGTTTTGTATGTTTTGGAAATGATTACGTGATCAATGAAAAAGGCAAAAATGATGGATAGCAGAATAACGAAATTGTTAATATGGCGAACTCGCCAACACAGGAGAACAGTAGGATGAATAATGAATTAGAAAACAATTTCATAAGCCGGGAAAATAGTCCAGTACCAGGTCAAAATTTTTCACAATCAAAAAATTTTCAGAATACGAAATGAACGACAGAAGATTCTGAAATAGTATCGAACACGGATAGCTTTATGGCTATGCCGAAGGAAGTTAGTTTTACGGGAAATGTTAGGGGTGAAAAGAATTTCGAACCATTTAATATGGAGCAGTTGATGAGTGCAATATTAAATTTGGGATCACAAATAGGAACAATTAAAACTGGTATGTGAACAATGGAAACATGGTTAGACTCACTGGGATCACAGTTAGTATCTGAATTAAAAACAGTGGCAACACGGTTAGAAACTGATATGGGAACAATGGAAACACGGTTAGACTTACCAATAAAGACATGTTTTAAAAACATGAAATATGAATTAAAGAAAGAAATTAGAGAAGAAGTACAACCGATTTTGAATACTCACAATAATAGAATAATTTCAATAGAAATTAGACAAAAGGAACAGGATAGAGAACAGGAAGAAATAGATCGCGCGATAGTACAAAAATTTTCAGAGTTAAATCTTCAACGTGCACACGATAAGGAAGAAATATTTGAAAGAATCAAGGAATCCGTACCAAATGACAGAATAAATAACCTAACACAACAGTATGGACAGTTAACTACTAAATTTGTCAATACTGAAAACCAAGTCACGACACTTACGGAAGACGTAAATAAACAGAAAGAACAAATAGGTGACTTATCGGAAAGAGTTGAGGAGATTTCAGATAAATTGACAAGTCTTAGTTTAAATGGGGACAAGGATTCAGATGATACAGCTCCATTGCCATTTGCAGAAGCAGAAGAGTACCAGAACATAAATAAACAAGTTGAAAATCAGGGAAAATTTAATGAACGCTTTAAAAGGGAATTTGAGGCGTTACTAAAGCAAGTTAAACAAATTGAAAGCGAAATCGTAGAAAAAGACAGTAGAAGATATTTAGAATCAAAGATAGCAGCGGGTTTTTAAGAAAATAATTTATTTCATTTACGAGATTCAACAAGAGAACGCCAGGCACCCGAACTTGACAATAATCGACATTTGGACTGGGACAGACGCAGTAGGTCTTTGTCGCCACGAGGCGAAAACTTTGACTATAAACACTTTTTAACTGTTCGGAAATTTAAGATCTTTCGCAATTCTAAGAATGACATACATCCATGTTCATGGTTATATCAATTTATATACGCACTTCCACCAAATTGGCCACTAAGTCACAAACTGGAATTTATGTGTGGCTATTTATGTCCTCAGGGGATTCACTACACTAAGTGAATATGTGCCGTAGCGTGCACAGGGCCCTGAGCTGTAGTGGTGCTATTTCCGTTTTAGTTTTCTGCACTGCTGCCTACTCTTTTACTATTCTTTGTATCTATCAAAACAACTCTTCAACTATCAATCTATCTAGAAAAGGAGTCCATAAAGAATAACCGGATATGACTATTTTACCCAAAAGTGATTTCGGAAATTACCGTTGGGACTTACTATATCTTCAGTGGCATTCATTCGTAGTTTAAACGAAATTTTACCTGTTTATCTTCGTAACAATATTACTTCATATATGACCATATTCTTATTGCTAAACGTTCTTGGAGTGAGCATAACAAAATCTTGGATTCATTATTACGTATTTTTGCAAGAGTTGGCATTACAGTGAACTTGCAAAAAACTTAATTTGGTTGTTCTCAGGTGAAATTTCTTGGTCATATTATTTCTACAGAAGGTATTCCTCCTGATCCAGAGGAACTAGATGCTATTCGTAATTATGCTGTTCCTACTACAAAACGTGATGTTCGTAGTTTCCTTGGTGTCTATAATTTTCTTAGACGCTTTGTGAGATTGGACAATTTGGCCACACCTCGTTTATGTGAACTATCTGGAAAGAATTCTAATTGGTGTTGGGATGAGGAAGCTCAATCAGAATTTGAACAACTTCGTGTTGCTTTCATTGCTGCTCCACGTCTTTCAATCCGGATTTATCTAAAGATTTTTGTTTGGCGACGGACTCATCATACATAGGACTAGGTACACATTTATTTCAAAAGATAGAAGAAAACGGCGTTGTAGTGCAGAAAACTATTGCATTTGGAAGTCGTGTTCTCTCTAAATCAGAAAAGAATTTTTCGATTACGGAACTTGAAGCCTTGGCTGTTGTTTGGGCTTTCACAAAACTTCGCATCTTTTTGTATGGCAGACATACTAAGGTTTACACCGATCATCGAGCTCTGGAATTTCTTATGTCAGCAAAATTAACACATGGGTGATTGTCACGATGGGCGCTGTATCTACAGGAATTTGATTTTAGTATTGTTTACATACAGGGTTCTTCGAATATTATTACTGATACATTATCACGTGCACCTATGGGTCTAAAACAAAGTGCTGGGGAGGAATGCAAAGAAAACAATTATTGTTTGATGTATATTCAAGGTGTTGCGTTTGAAAATTTTATTTCGTTTTCGCTCCAGGACATCGCTAAGGAGCAAAACAAGGATCCAATCTGGAAGGACATTAAGGAGAAGTGGAGAAGAAAGGAAGGCGTAGCGATTAGACAGTATTATTTAGTTCGCAATGATATTCTTTTTAAACGAAAATCGGTTGACAACTCTGTTTGGTTAGCTTGCATTCCTGATGAGTGGGTTAAAAAATTAATTTGGTATACACATTTCAGTTATGCACACTTTGGTCCCAGAAAATGCTTTCATAAATTACGAGAAAATTGCTACTTCAGTAATATGGAAAAAGATATTCGATTTGTTCTTGCCAAATGCAAATTATGAGAAAAGGCTAAGCTGCCAACTGTTTCTCACAGAGCACCGTTGTTTCCTATCATTCCAGCGAAATTAAAGGAGATGGCTGCAGTCGATTTGTTCGGTCCAGTGGTTCGTTCTACTAATGGTTTTGCGTACATTTTGGTAGCAGTGGAATTGATATCAAAATATGTGTGTTTTACACCTTTACGCAAAGCAACAGCTCGTTCAGAATCTAATGCTTTCATCAAACATTTTCATAAAGAAGTGGGTCATGTTGATAAAGTTATATCAGATAATGGATCACAGTTTCGCTCTAAAATTTGGCTTCGTACTCTACGGCGTCGTAAGATTAAACCCATTTTCATTTCACTTTTTCACCCTCAATCTAACGCTTCAGAGAGATGGATGAAGGAAATCAATATATTGTGTCGACTTTATTGTCATTAGAATCACAGAACGTGGGATCAGTATCTTCATATTTTTCAAAACATTCTGAATGAACTCCCTAATGATTCAACTTCTTTATGGCCTATATTGATATTAAAAAATAAAGCACCGACAAATCGCATTTCTGAAATCGTTCCTTTTCCGGTTACACGAAACTGCAGCATTCTGAAGTTGTCAACCTGGCTCTACAAAATATTGCATCTGCGGCTGCTAGAAGAGAGAAATCAGCTAAACGTCCAGGTCGTTAAAAACCTTGTCAGTTGGTCAAAAGGTGTTAATTAAGTCTCATCGTTTGCCTCACAAAGGAAAAGGCTTGTGTCGCAAATTTTTTCTGCTTTATAACGGTCCATATAGAGTTCGCAAAATTATTCATGACAACACTGTCGAAGTAGAAACTCTTAAATCTCGGCGCTCTAAAGGAATACATCATATATCGAACGTTAAAATTTTTGTGCAATTATATACTTTTGAGAAACTAACAGTTACATGTAAACACGCACAGAATACAAGGATACCGCGCCGTGTTCTGGCGGCGGCACATACTCAAAGCAATAGTCAAGTCTGCGCGCCGCACAAGGCAGTCGTTGACCGCAAACAATTACTTCTTACATCACGCGTACCTACAGCTGATCGAGTGCTCAGTGCGAATGAACTGACAGCCGTAAACAAATACACAGTCTAATTTCTCCGAATAAATTCAGTATAAAGCTATAGTGACCTGATAAATTACGTTATTAACGTTTAGTTTTTTTTCAGGATACAGTTGTATAAAATATTTAAGAACTTCAGGTAAATTCTGTGTGTGTCCAACGTTAAGAGGACTTGCTATCGAGAAAATTTCAGGAAGAATGGAATTTCGAAGAAGAAAGTAATAAACTAAAAAGGTAGCTATTAATTGAGTTTATTTTTCAGGTAACATATTGCCACTTAGGTACGTACTTTAGACGTAATTTGCTGCTCGCGATTACATGATTTATACCTTGTGTTAACTGATTTTGACAAAGATTGATTAATGAACAGGATTGTTACTAATGTATATAATGCATCGCTTGGCTGCTGTGCTTCTTCACTGATGTCATATTTTTTTATTATGCGACTGCTGTGCTTATTTATTAAAATTATAATTGTCACCTGATTAGTCGTACTGATATGGTTATGTATGTAAGTCATACTTTGTGATTTATCTGCTTACGCCTTCATATTTACTTATTAGAATTACATATGAACATTTATTTGCTTATGCTGATATGATGCTAATAACCGGTTTATTATGTAAGATATATATTTGCTGCTTTGCGTATGGATTGCATATTTACACATTTTTGTTTTGTTGTCATAACTACTCTTTATTTTGGTATATAGAAATGCTGATATACTGTGTACGAATATGGAGTTTAGGTCACACTATGATATTAACTACAGATTGTTCACTAGGCAGAGCCTCGTTATAGGGATTCTACTACATCCACTTGTTGACATTATGTTCTCTACTGGTATATTTACTCGCTATTGCATGTTTTGCTTACGCTCAGTGCTTTATATTTTAAGGTAAGAAAATGAACTGCTATAATTCTACGAACGACATTGGTACAAGAAACTTCATTGAAGTCATATGAGCTGGAGGTTTTATGGAAGCTGTATAAATTTATGCTAATAGAAAGGAAGCTAACGGTATGAAATACCAACACTAGGTTTAGACCATTGACAGTTATTACACTGCATTCTTCGTGAGCAATGGAAATAGCAAGTGACACTTGACACAAAAAAAATACTCCACATGTTTGCTTCTGTTTTGCCATGATTCTTGAAGTGGTGTACACACTGTGAAATATTACGATCATTCACACTCCGTACCCATACTTAATTACTGAAATTTATTCAAACTAGAGGCTGTTAGAGGTCATGTATGCATTTCTTTTATTTAATGATGGACAAGGTAACCAAAATGTATTTTATAATTCAAAATGAGTAGAAGAGTTGGATCAGGTGGATTACACAGAGGTTGTGTGTGGACATTGTGTCTTCGGATTGTGTGGGATGATGAATTGAAGTTTGCACTAGGATTTTATCTATACTTGTTCGAGGAGACTGACTCGAGAAAAGAGTTGTTATGGAAGTGAAATGATATTGGTGATATGGTTTATATGTATCGACGTATTGAAGAGGTATTATTGAGATTGTGTGAAGTTGATGATTATTGGAGTTTTGGCAGACAAGAGGTAAGGTAAATGATATTGATGATAAGGTTTATATGCATCGACATAAGAGGTATTATTGAGGTATTAAGATTATGTGACGCTGATTATTATTGGAGTTTTGGTGGATGAAAGGTAAAGTAAGTGAGGAGCATATTTTTTTTGTTGGTTTGTATGGAACAAGGAGGATGAAAATGGCAGACTAGAACACTCAAGTGGAAGGAAGATTGTCTACACACACACTTTGTTAAATCAATAAGCAGTATATATATATATATATATATATATATATATATATATATATATATATTTGGAGAGAGGAAGTAATTGCATATCTTGACACACTGACAGTTGTTTAGCAACCGTACATTTTGATTTGGCTTGGTAAACATTGGTCTTGACATGATGACTATGACGTTGACTAACTATTATTGACTGTTATACGCTGTTACCACTACTACTTGATACACATGTTGAAAGTCAAATTTTGACAAAATTGCATTTACACAGTTAACACTATTCAATTACACAGTAGTACTTAAATGTGGATGAAAGATGAGTGAGTGTGTTTTCTGTGTTTTCTTTTCCTAATCCCAAATAATTTGTACCGACCTACCTCCTAAATATTATTTTACTTGTTTGTTGTGGCTTGCACTGACACCCATAAATATTATAGGTTTACTGATATTTGTGTATTTGTAACAGTTAATATGACAATTATCTGATATCATTTGTGTGTTTATTATAATTTGTATGTTTAGTGTAAGAGCATTGATAATAATTTTGTAAAAGCAATTGTGTGTGCATTCAAACTGTTGTTCGTGCTTACATGTATTAACATTGATGGGCACCACTTCGAATTGTTTAATTACTGCTAATGAACTCTGATGAACTGTTTAATTAGTGATAGTGAATATTATGGACTGTTACCTGCACTTGTTCAACATTGATGGGTGTCACTTGGAAATGTTTAGTTTCTGCTGATGAACTCTGATGAACTGTTTAATTATTGATAGTGAATACTATGGAGTGTTACCTGCACTTGTTCAACTTTGATGGTTGCCACTAATGGAACTGCTACTACTCCTGATGTCACTTGTTGCTGTCTGCACCTGTTCAACATTGCTGGGTGCCACTGATGGAACTGCTTATACTGAAATGATGTCACTTGTTGGTGTCTGCACCTGTTCAACATTACTGGGTGCTACTAATGGAACTGCTGCTACTGAGATAATGTCACTTGTTGGTGTCTGTGCCTGCTCGCCATTGCTGGGTGCCATTGTTAGAGCTGTTTAAATACTGCTGATAAAACGTTATGAGAATGCTATTTGCACCTGTTGACCATTGCTGGGTTCTACGGTTGGAACTGTCAACTACTTTGAGGAGTGCTACTTGTTTATTGAACTATTGAAAAGATTTTATGAGAATATTTGTATAAACTGATTTTTTGTGTATTTACTGTTTATGAAATGTTATGAGACTCTTACCTGCACCTATTCGTCATTGCTGCTGCCATTGATTGAATAATACTTGTGTAAACTATTATGTAAAGTCATATGTATGCAAGCATTTGTATTCCTCACTGTATTTTAGACATTAGGTTATTGAAGGGTCAGTGCAAAGCCAAAATTTATTTAGTTATGTGATATTTACTTATTAATATCATCTTTTATTTTTGTCTGTATTTTTTTTTGGACGAATGTGGTGGTATTTTCACCACGAATGCTGGCAAAAATACCATCAAATTGTAGCCCGTGGAGGAGGGGCATATGAAAGGTGGCTACACTGAGTCACAGCGCCAAACATTGCTCCAAAGAGTATTATTCCGCCGCCTCCACTGGCGCAATAGTTGTTCAGAGAATGTCCAGGGCAGTAGTAGTTCAGAGGTTGCCGTGGGCAGTGCTTGTTGAGAGTATGTCGAGAGATGTACTAGTTGAGAGCATGTCGAGAGATGTACTAGTTGAGAGCATGTCGCGTGCAGTTATTGTTCTATTGGACATCTTGGTCACAGGTTCAGTCAAGCATCTGGCTCGTGTTCATGTATTAGAGTTGTAATTCTGGTTTGTATGTGCAATTATAGTATTTGTGGTTTTTCAATTAGTTCGTTGTATGGGCGTTGATGACCCCGCTGTTTAGCGCCCGTAAATCTCAAACACACACACACACACACACACACACACCAGTTCGTTGTAAATGGTGTTTAAAATTTCTTGTCGTATTGAGGAATAACCGTGCCAAATACATGTACGTTGAACCACAATACCAGACACAGAACAGTTACACTTGTGCTTTGTTGTGTCATAGCTTTTATAGTTGCTGGGACTTAATCAATAAATTGTGTTAACGGAAATTTCCTTTCGTTCTTTATTGTTATTTTATCCAGTCAGATTGTGTACTAATACTACTCAGGGCCAACCGGTTACGAGACTTCAAAACGGGACTCTCAGCTACTAAAATATTAGCATTTTTTTATAATTAAGCGCCTATGCAATGTATTTCAGTCATTCTGGGATCTTTATCCTCTTCATCTGCTCTTTCTTTGTTGCATTTATTAGAATCACAGCCATCTTCAAAAGACTCAAGTTGATCATTTTCATCTTCAGATGTTGAAGAGAAATCTTCGTTTTTATTACTTTTGGATCTAGCGTTGAAGTTTTGTTTCCACAGATTCGTCTATGGCTCCCGTGGATTGATGAAACCTATGAAATATTCTCCGATCACATCTTTATAAACATATGTTAAGAAAATTTACATCTGAGGTTTGTGGCTGATGTCAGTTGTCTCATCAAACCCAATACTGTAGAATTTGATTTCTTCGATTCTATTTACTATCTGAGAAATAATTTCCTCGGCACAGCATTTAATCAACTCATTTTGAACAGTTTTACTTAAAAAGTGCGTCTTTTATTACCAGAGAAATATTGTGCTTCTAATTCAATTTCCCGACATACTTCGGCGCGAAATTTCATCAACTCTTTAAAGTTGCCTTTATTTGATGGTCTGGGATCGTTAGAAAAAAACAGAGCCATCATCTCGATGTCCTCTGAAAGGTATGTCCTGCCTTCTAAGGAATATGACGTTTTGCAACGGAAATGACAACAGTTTTCGTTTTTTTTTTTTTTTCATTCTCTTTAGTTGGTGGGTATCAACATGATTTTCAACCGATTTTGGTAAGACACCAGAAAGTCATTGGGACGTTCTAAAGTTTGCTGATGACATACTGATCTACTGTGATTTTCCAGGTCACCATTTTTACCTAATAACTAATTTGTCAAAGATACAGTAACTAATGTGTTTAACTTCATTCCCACATGATATCCACCCTTAAGAGTGGGCGCAAAGAAAGGACACCTTTTGCAAAATAGACATTCTTTAGATGGAGACAAAATTAACAGTGCTTTATATTCATCTATGTGCTCTTTTTTCAGAAACCTTCTTTCTGTCTTCCCGCCATTATTATGAGTAGAATGTGGGTAAATGTATTCAGCAGGAGGTTCCCAGTAGTTTTGTAGTATGGTGGCAAGCACACTATCAGATGGTTTAGTCCCAATATGGAGACCGATGTTGCTTTCGTGATGTTCCCCTGAAACGGAAGTGCTATCTGCTGCGCAGCTCATCTGATCACCTGGGTGATTGGAAGTGGCAGGCATTGGCGGTGCTGAGTCCTCAATCTCATTATGCTCATCTGATGTGGAACCTAAAAAGAATACATTACACCAAAGTCACAAATGATATGTGTTTAACCGTTCTG
Organism: Schistocerca americana; assembly: GCF_021461395.2. Taxonomy (NCBI): domain Eukaryota; kingdom Metazoa; phylum Arthropoda; class Insecta; order Orthoptera; family Acrididae; genus Schistocerca; species Schistocerca americana. The sequence continues at coordinate 58,069,206 of NC_060125.1, read as the reverse complement.
CCTCACAAACTTCCATGCCATACCACAGTTAATACCCACAAGCAGCTGTTGCCATAAATGAATGCTTGGGTCTAAATGCGCTTCAAAGGCCAAATACTATCTACATCTACACCTGTACTCTGCAAGTCACCGTGTGGTTTGTGGCAGAGGGTACGTTAGGGTACCATACGTAAAGTTTTCTTCCTATTCCATCCCCTGACGGAAAGAATGACTGCTTAAACGCCTCTGTGAGATCTTAGTTTCATATTCACCTAATTTTGTCTTCGTTAGATAGATACGTAGGGGGAAGGAGAATAAGCACCGCTTCTGCCAAGATTTTGCGTCTGCAATTTTTCAAGATGTTTCTGGCGTGATATACGTCTTTCTTCGGGTATTTGCCAATTCTGACTTCTCAACATGTCACTAACGCTCTCTCGCCAGTCAAGCAAGCCTGTTACGATTCTTGCTGGCCTTCTTTGTATTTGCCATAAGTCGCCCTAAGTCCAACCTGATAGGGACGCCGCACATTTGCTCCATATTACTGGCCCAAATGTCTGTGGGTAGGTTCTACTTCTCTTTTTGTACATCGGTGTGACTTGTGGCCTTTTCAATTCACTGGGGATAACTCCTTGTTCGAGAGAGATGCGGTAAATCATGGTCAAGGAAGGAGCTACTTTGGTCGCAAATTTCGTGACAGGAATTTCGTCGGGCCCTGGAGCTTTGTTTAGATCTTGCTGAGATCCTTAATTCTGTACTGCATAATTTTATATAGAACCTAAGTTTCACGCAGCGTACAGCAAAAGAGTACACTTGCTGACTGGCGTCAAATTTTTGGGCGGCTTGATCGACTACAATCGACATTGCTTCTTCCGTTTGTTACCTAAAGTAGCAAAATAAATACTAAAACACAGCCAGAGTACTTATCTATTAATTAAAGAGATTCCTATCAGTCGCATAAGTGGATCCAAATTTGTGATAATTTTTTTATAGATTGTAGTGATGGAATAAAGCTTCGGGTCAGACATCACATCTGACGCAGAGTTTTACGCCATAATTTAATAGGTGTGGAAGTCCTCAAAGACCCTTCTGTTTGTGAATTTCTAGGTAGTTGACTGAAATAAGGAGGCTTATTTAGAAAATTGCAATGACGTATATCTAAGCTGTGGTAATAACTGCTGTCTTGTAGCGGAACCATTTGACAGATTCTAAGGTATTTTTGTCATTTTAAAAATATATACATGGTGCATATAAAAAATATGCACTTGTGTTTACTTCAATTTGACACTGATATTTGACGTTGTACTGTAAAGTATTTTATCTGTTAGTAATCAAACATTTCGTTTTTAGATCACAGTGCGCAGGAAATGAGCATGTTTTCGAAAAAAAATTATAACATTTAAGTGATGTATTGTAATTAGGCCTAAAGGTCACACATTGGATGATTTCGCATGGAAGATGATATTTAAACATGTCCTGATAGGTATATTGCCATGATGCTAACAAAGTATAGAAAAAGAAAAGGCAGTGTGAATATTGTATGTGTGGCTCACCTTTGCCTTTGGTTGTTTACAGTCGCTGCGACCGTCGTCATCTAGATTGCTGCAGTCCGTGTGTGTCTGACTCACCTAGTCTTAGAGTGATGACGATTGAATCGAGCACATTATCAATTGATTTTATTCTTTTCGAAGCAGGAGATACGTCTAATTTAGAACAAGCAACATTCCAATATGCGACCAGCTTCATCATTAGGAATATAAATGTCATTAACAAGGTTACATGATTCCGGTTCCAGATTCATAACGAATATTTTTGAGTAACAATTTTGGCACAGGGAATTTACAGAAATCGCATTACGTTTCACTTGGGAAACTGTTTCACTCTCACATAACAAGGACAAATGTTCAAGTTTTATTTCCCTCAAACGTTTAGTAGTAGGCTTTTTATGAACTGTAAGTGGATCACAGCACTTTCTTCCATAAATGTCGTTGTACTTCAGAATATATTTCTTCTCATGATACTCACACACTGATGTTACGGAAGAACTTACTCGAAATTTAAACAAAGTTTGACTAACATCATCAAAGTCATTGACATTTATAAGTTTTTTGAAACTGCACTGTAAACTGTTTTGTGAAGTACTTCACTTATTATCCGTCCAACAAGGCACTGCTCATCCATGTTCCTGCATTCCAGTTAATCTCTCAAAATTAATTACAAATTATGCACAGAACAAACCACTGTCACGTTCTACACTCTCGGTGAAGTATGTACAGCCACTCTAACAGAGGTTTCAGAACAGACTGACTAGAACAATGTCACACCCAGCAATAATGTACTACTACAATGCCACGCCCAGCAACACTGTACTTCTTTATTGACAATAAACCTAAACGTAAATGGGCATCTTATTACCATAGAACAAAAGCGAAAGCTCATGTTGTTTAATATTGCATTATTAAAAATAAATACATCTATATCTACATAGATACTCCGCAAGCCGCCCAGCGGTGTGTGGCGGAACGCACTTTACGTGCCACTGCATTACCTCCCTTTCCTGTTCCAGTCGCGTATGGTTCGCGGGAAGAACGACTGCCGGAAAGCCTCCGGGCGCGCTCGAATTTCTCTAATTTTACATTCGTGATCTCATCGGGAGGTATAAGTAGGGGGAAGCAATATATTCGATACCTCATCCAGAAATGCACCCTCTCGAAACCTGGACAGCAAGCTACACCGCGATGCAGAGCGCCTCTCTTGTAGAGTCTGCCACTTGATTTTGCTAAACATCTCTGTAACGCTATCACGCTTACCAAATAACCCTGTGACGAAACGCGCCGCTCTTCTTTGGATCTTCTCTATCTCCTCTGTCAACCCGACCTGGTACGGATCCCACACTGATGAGCAATACTCAAGTATAGGTCAAACGAGTGTTTTGTAAGCCACCTCCTTTGTTGATGGAGTACATTTTCTAAAGACTCTCCCAATGAATCTCAACCTGGCACCCACCTTACCTACAATTAATTTTATATGATCATTCCACTTCAAATCGTTCCGAACGCTTACTCCCAGATATTTTACAGAAGTAACTGCTACCAGTGTTTGTTCCGCTATCATATAATCATACAATAAAGGATCCTTCTATCTATGTATTCGCAATACATCACATTTGTCTGTGTTAAGGGTCAGTTGCTACTCCCTGCACCAAGTGCCTATCCGCTGCACATTTTCCTGCATTTCGCTGCAATTTTCTAATGCTGCAACTTCTCTGTATACTACAGCATCATCCGCGAAAAGCCGCATGGAACTTCCGACACTAGCTACTAGGTCATTTATATATATTGTTAAAAGCAATGGTCCCATAATATTCCCCTGTGGCACGCCAGAGGTTACTTTAACGTCTGTAGACGTCTCTCCATTGGGAACAACATGCTGTGTTCTGTTTACTAAAAACTCTTCAATCCAGTCACACAGCTGGTCTGATATTCCGTAGGCTCTTACTTTGTTTATCAGGCGACAGTGCGGAACTGTATCGAACGCCTTCCGAAAGTCAAGGAAAATGGCATCTCCCTGGGAGCCTGTATCTAATATTTTCTGGGTCTCATGAACAAATAAAGCGAGTTGGGTCTCACACGATCGCTATTTCCGGAATCCGCGTTGATTCCTACAGAGTAGGTTCTGGGTTCCTAGAAATGACATGATACGCAGGCAAAAAACATGTTCTAAAATCCTACAACAGATCGATGTCAGAGATATAGGCCTATAGTTTTGCGCATCTGCACGACGACCCACCTGAAAACTGGAACTACCTGTGCTCTTTTCCAATCATTTGGAACCTTCTGTTCCTCTAGAGACATGCGGTACACGGCTGTTAGAAGGGGGGCAAGTTCTTTCGCGTACTCTGTGGAGAATCGAATTGGTATCCCATCAGGTCCAGTGGACTTTCCTCTGTTGAGGGATTTCAGTTACTTTTCTATTCCTTGGACACTTATTTCGATGTCAGCCATTTTTTCGTTCGTGAGAGGGGTTAGAGAAGGAACTGCTGTGCGGTCTTCTTCTGTGAAACAGCTTTGGAAAAAGGTGTTTAGTATTTCAGCTTTACGCGTGTCATCCTCTGTTTCAATGCCATTATCATCTCAGAGTGTCTGGATATGCTGTTTCGATCCACTTACTGATTTAACGTAAGACCAGAACTTTCTAGGGTTTTCTGTCAAGTCGGTACATAGAATTTTACTTTCGAATTCACTGAACCCTTCACGCATAGCCCTCCTCACGCTAACTTTGACATCGTTTAGCTTCTGTTTGTCTGAGAATTTTTGGTGATAGTGTTAACTAAATATATGTCACAATTAAATTTTATTACAATGAAACAATAAACCATTTAAATAGGTAACAGCCATAAGATCAGTTGTAGAGTAATGTGAATTATTTACTCATTTTCAAAAATTCATATCTTTGTTCACAGTCAGATATCAATATTGAAACTTTTACAGTACGTTTCTATCATATAGTTGTACAAACTGTGCAAAAATCATATTTTTATATTCAGTACCACGTGAGATAACTAACCCCAATCTTTACAAAAAAAATGAAACGTTTCAAATTTAAAAATTTCATTAAAAATTAAGGAAATATTTTAACTGTTCGTGTTCTGTATGAAGCTAGTTGTGTATGTATCTAACTATAGGAAAGAATAGACTCTCATAAATCACTTCTTGCTTGTTATTTTTGGGCCTAAAAAGCGGACTTTTGAAAATTCGGATACCAAACTTTGGAGGTCTTTTTGACTGTTTTTTTTTCTTTTTAATTTAGGGTACTTTGTGTAATAGCCAGTGTTGTAGAGGACACATTTCTGAAAAAAATCCTGTCAATTGCAATGTTGTAACTTAAGCCAGTGCAGAGATATTCAAATTTTCGCTAATGTCTCCAGACTGAAAAATCGTCGCGCACCTACAAATAAAATTGGCCGCTATACAGTAAAGGTGCAAGATAAATTATTTTAAAAAACTGTCTTCTTCTTCCTGCTGCTGCACTTCAATAATTCCCGCTATAACTTCAAACTATCAATTCCTCTTTTTTTAAGTTCTGTAACCCAGCTACCCGATTAAGGAATGTAACGTTTCATGCTCCGACCCGTAAAATGTCATGGTACTATGATCCTGTATCCTCTTCTACAGTATCGCTGCGTTGTCTGATATGCGTATCAGATACGCAGTTCAAAGGATGGCAGCTCGACTTGTATTATCGCGATATGGTGGAGAGAATGTCACGGATGTGTACGCGAGTCATTAAAACAAACGCGTTATTCTTTACGGTGAGATCTTTTCGTGAAATTTCAGTCTGTGACTTTCTCATCCGAATGCCTACATAGGGAGAAGTGATCATCAAAATATATTAAGAGAAATCAGAGCTCGCACGGAAATATTCAAGTCTTCATTTTTTCCGTGCAGTGTTCGAGAGCGAAACAGTAGCGAAATAGCTTGAAGGTGGTTCGATGAACCATCTGCCAGGCACTTAAGGATACAGGGCACTTATAAATGGTGGAAAAACCGAAATTTTTTATGACATTATTAAATTCTGTAGTTTTTCCTTATTACATTGATATATACATCATAGGGTTTTAAATAAAAAATGACCTATATATACCAAATTTTAAAGTTACAGTCATGTATGCCGATACGCCTCCTTTATTTCTGTAACAGAAACCAGTATTATTTCGAAAAGAACTGTGAACTTTCTGTTTTCAGCGTTTATACGTATGATACATCCTATATGCTGGTAATAGTGCAGATTTCTAGTGTCTGTAAATGATTACCTTTGCTAGTATTTACTTTTGTTTCACTGAAGCAGTTGGTTCACGTGTTACTTAATGTTTGTTGCCCAAGTGCTACATACATTTGTGGAAGTACATATCCTTTAGTGTGCAATAAATACGGACTATGCCACGCATGAAGAAATTCAATAAAATTCCATGGTAACCAGTTCACAAACAAAACAAGCCACACTGTTGAAAGTAACCTATGTATCAGTTCTTCAGGGAAGAAACTCCCACATGGCATGTCTCCTGGTGATTCAAACTTTTGTGTTAACAATGATGCTGTTTGTAGTGGATTTGGTGCTGTGTTGTTGTTGATGTGGGCATCTTATCTTCTTTGATAAAGGAAGTGGAGAAATGTAAACAATGTGATGGTGTAGGCTGTCTGGAAATAACTGAACAACAAAGTAGCAGGAAGGGTCTAACGTCAAAATTAGTTGTTCTGTGTTGATCCTGGAATAAATCTACCTCTAAAATGGCTTCGAACATTGAGCATAATTCATATGATGTGAATTTGAAGTTAGTGTATGCAATGCGTGCAATAGGAAAAGGAAAAAAGGCAGCTCAAACGTTTTGTGGTTTCATGGACCTTGCTCCTCCTCCCAGTAGGTTCAGCAAGTACATGAAAATACTTTAAGGTACCTTGACGGTTGTGTCTAAAGCATCTATGAAATGTTCAGTAGAAGAAGGTGTAAATATTATTGGAACCAGGGACATTGCTGCTGCACTTGATGGGACATGGCAACATCTAGGACATCGTTCCTTGAATGATGTTGTAAGTGCTACTTCTCTGGAGAATGGAAAAGTTGTTGATATTGAGCGCTTATCTCGTAAGTACTGCCACACCTGCTATGGTAACACTGAAGGACATATTGAACATCAGTGTTCTAAGAATTATGGTGGTTACCGTGGAGGTATGGAGTGTGATGGAGCTCTAAAAGTATTTCAGAGGTCGGTGCCCGTTCATAACCTTAGATATACGAAGTACCTAGACGATGGGGAATCTAAAGCTTTCAATAAAATTAATGAGTTCAATGTTTGTGGTGATACCTTGGTAACAAAACTGGAGTGTTGTGGACATGTGCTAAAGATGATGAGTGCTAGATTGAGGAAGCTACGAAGAGAAATGAAAGGAAAGTTGCTATCTGATGGAAAATCTCCGTCTGGCCGAGGCAGGTTGACAGAAACTGAAATAGACCTTCTTCAGTGATATTATGGACTGGCCATTAGACGAACTGCACCTCTGAATGACGTTACAGAAATGAGAAAACCTGTATTTGCCACCTACTTTCATAAGTTGTCCACAGATGACCATCCTGTTCACAGACTTTGCCCTAAAGGAGCAGATTCTTGGTGTGGTTACCAAAAAGTAAGAGAAAGTGATCAAATATACCATCACAAGCATTCTCTTCCTGAGCCAGTTGCATATGAGAAAGATTACCCAATAATGTTTCCGTAGGACTAAATACATTAAAAGTTGGTGTACTAGATGCAGTGATATGTTTCAATGATGGAGTGATAGGAAGGTTGGAAGTCTTGAGAAATTTATGCATAAAATGTGGCTCTAATATGGAAGATCACTTGCTTATGTGTGACGGTCAACAGGTGCATGAAGCTGAAAGATTCGCTCTTCAAATTACCAAAGAAGCAAGAAGTGCTAAACGGAATGCCAAGAGGAAGCTTGAAGATGAAGAAATGCTGCAAGATGAAGACCATGCTTCAGGAATGTTCTGAGGCACAGTTTAACTGGACTCATATCCTCATTCACAATTTCCCACAAGTTGTATTTTTCAGAATACAGGTAGTAATATTTTCTAAAGTTTATGAAGTATTGCCCTAATTTTTTTCTGTAACTTGCAACAGTCCATAATTATGTGGTAGACCTAAGCTTTATTGCAGAATCAACTAAATTATAGAAGAAATAAGATTTTTGTTAGGAAAGAAATTATAAAAATTAAGATGTAAGACGTGACATTTTTTATCCTTGTAACAGACATAATAGGTGGAATTAAATAGGTCTAGTACCTCAGCCATCGTGTCATGCATATCTGGTAAAATTCGGTCCCCTTCAAATGTATAACATTGAATCAAATGGTATCCGAATTTGAGGAAGCATTTTGGAAAAAAATTGCATCAATTTCTTTGTAATTTTTTAAATAACCCTAAGCATTTTAAAAATATTCTAAATACTTCTAATTTGTTTAGAAATCTGTAAAACATATACATAATAAACAGTGCCTGAAAGTTGGCTCATGGTCTTGAGATAGCATTCTTGCTTCCCGCGCCCGGAGTCCCGGGTTCGATTCCCGGCGGGGCCAGGGATTTTCTTTGCCTCTAGATGACTGGGTGCTATGTGTCTTTCATCATCATTTCATCCTCATTCACTAGCAAGTCGCCGTAGTGGCGTTAAAGAACTTGTGGAGCCGCGGCCGAACCGCCCCGCGAGGGGTCTCCCGGCCACCAATGCCATACGCTCATTATTATTAGTTCCTGACAGATATAGGTGTTGATTTTTAAATAATATTGAGCCGGAAAAGTACCCTGTATCCTTAAGTGTGAACTGCGGAGTAGTCATGTAGCTGGTGATATGGGTGTACAGCAGTTCCCTCCCCCCACCCCCCTCCCCCGTCTCCCATAAATTCAATTGGGGTACTTTTTTCATCTCTGAGATATTTTACCCGAGAGAATTAAGCATGCCTTCGGAAAAAAAGTAACGTCTGTAATTTCCTGTTACTTTCAGCCGTTTGCAGTAGCTGGACAGCAAGGCTATGTTGGCTGTAGTTACAAGCCATGTCAGTCAATCATGTAGACCGTGCCCCCCACAATTACTGAAAAGGCTGCTGGCCTTCTCCAGGAACCACGTGTTAGTCTGGGCTCTTTACAGTTAATACTCTGTTGTGGTAGCACCCACAGTACAGTAAGCTATATAATTTTGTCCATTGGGGTCATTCGAAACGAAACGAGCTGAAGGGTGTAAAATGGAAACTGCTGAAGCGGTCGTAATACTATCGCATAAGGTAAAAGTTTTGGACACTATAAGAGCGCTGATAGAGTTAGACGCAGACTCACGTGACGACACTCAGTCGGACTTCTGGGGCAATGGCCGCCACTATAACTCGCCGTTCTTGAATTATGAGGGCATCCGCTTCCTGGCCAATGGTGTCGGCAGTGCGGTATGACGTGCGGGATCAGCCACGACATCCTTGAATCGCTTGTGCCACGACTTGATGCTTCTTGCAACGGACATGCAGTGCGCTCCATATACATGCGCCATTCTTCGACCAATTTCCGTTTCCCACACTCCTTCCGCTCCAACGAAACCCACCGCACAAATCTGCTCGTCTTCTGAAGCTTCCTTTTCTCTGCTGTCACCATAACTGAGTGCAGCGGACGGTCGAAGAACGCACGTGCCCGCTCAGTCGTTGCATGGGCGTGCCTCTCCAATGGCGAGTTAAGAGCCTCAGCGCTCGTGTACGGACCTCAACTTCTTTGTTGGCAATGGAATAACGATACTGCGTTCCCTTCAGTGGTTTTTATTTTACCTCGTCCGGATCGTTTCTTTTGAAATGACACTGATATAAGGGGCAGTGAAATGAAAACGAGACATGTGGAAAAAAAGTAAACTGTTTATTATTTCAAAATTAATGGCTATAACTGTAATACATTTATCCCACTGGGAGACAAGGCGATAAATGGCTTGATGATTGCTTTTGCCTATGGAAACATGATTGTACACAAGCGTGGATCTCTTCATTCGAAGCAAATCGATGGCCGCGAATGTCTTTCTTCAGCACTCCAAAAGCATGGAAATTGCGTGGGAAGAGAGAGCTACTGTATGGAAGAGGTATAAGGAATTCGCAGCAAAACTCCTGCAGCATAATTGAAACACTCTTGGCAACATGTGGGACGGCCCACATGTCTCACATTGGGATAAATGTATTAACAGTTACAGTGATCCCTTCTGAAATAATGAGCAGTTTACTTACTTTTTCCACCTGTCTTGTTTTCAGTTGACTGCCCCAAACATACAGCTCATTTGAATAGTATTGTTCAATAACGCCTAATTTTATCAAAACTACACAACAAGCTACAAAACGTCCTAAATCTATCTTGAAAAAATTGCAGAAAGATATTTTCTGGACGGACGCGCGCGTCCAGCCACAGGTGTTCGCATTCGAACCGGACTCTGGTCTGCTTTCAACGTTTCGTGATACAAGTACATTAATTTTCTTCAGTTTGTGAGTGAGATGAAAACTGTTCCTGTCTGTCTCTGTCGATATCCTGCAAATCTATCTCTGATTGTGTCTCCATACTCTGGCTTCACTATCCGCGTGTTCTAAATTACACATGTCCTGCTCTCGTACGTTTTAGCGTTTCTTCCTCTATTTCGTATTTTCGCTCAAAGTTATCGGGGCTCGACGAACCTTTTCCTCCAGGTGAAGTTCGTCAGGTGATATTGGAGGTAGCGGCTTAATCCACTCGTCCACGTCGGACTTACACAACGTTAGTTCCGTTGCAGTACATCCTGTGGAAGATTATTTACAATTTGATCAAATGGAGCTAAGTATTCCGCCCATTCGATCTGTTGTGTAGGAACGCCCGTCCTGTGAAACCTATTGAATTCCTTAAAAATCCTTTCCACCGAATTTCCTTCAAACAGGAATGAGAAACTAAAATGCGCTTTATTTGCTTGTCTTTCAAGGAAGTTTTCCACTTGCTACACGTAAAATTCGAGGCATTGTCTGTTAAAAGAACAGAGTGTTTGCTAAGTCTAGCATGAAGTCTTCTGAAATCCTTCTGATAATGGAGCCAATGTTGAATTCTTGCTAGCATGCAACCGAAAGTATTTTGTAAAGACAATATATGAAACAACTGCACATTTCTCACCTCCTATAGCCTGTGGCAGGGGTCGCGCGGCATCCAAGGATACTAATTCCAAACACTTTGTCACAGTGATGGGATGTAGTTCAATTAGACAAGATTGGTTCGAATATTTTACTTTCTGGCAAACAGTGCATGACTTTAAAACTTGCTCAACTCGGAAGTTAACAGCAGGCTACAGTTTCCTTCATGCACTTGGAAACTCCCTAACGTCCCCAAGCACGGAGAGTATAATTAATGAAATCATTAACGCAGATTTCGGATATGCATACGCACTTCTGAGAAGATTCAGTAGTGGTATGGTGAAACAATACTCCGGTGAATAGAGTGTAGTATAAATTTAGTTTATCCTGACTATTCTGTTGTGAAGTTTTTCTTTACTATTTAACAGAGGGATCCGCACCCTGCAGAAGATTCATCTTATTACACGTCTTTAAATAACAGGAACGGAAAGCGCCACCACGTACGAATAAAATGCGGAAGTCAGGCAGTTTCTCAGTGAGCTCTATGAACTCATTAAGACATCGCGGACGATGTGAAAGAGCATAAGCAACAATGTTCTGTTCTCCATCTATATACAAAATTTCAAAGTTAAACTCTTGAAGAAAGGGGTATCAGCATGCTAATTGTGTATGAAGCAGCATACAAGTTATAAGGAATGACAATGCTTTGGTATGTTTGCCCCACAGATAATATTAAAATTTCCTGAATGCCCAACAACTGCGAATGCTTCTAACTCAGTCACTGAGTACGATCTTTCACACTCCTTGAGAATTTTCCCCGCTACTATGATATATCATCAAAAAACCACTAAAAGTAACGTTTTTTAGCTGTTTTCGCTTCATAACTTGCAAAGAAAGTTATTTACGTTGAAAGTGGTTCTGCAGTAAAATAAAGAGGAGGAAATTATCTACAATTTGTCTGTAACATATTTTTGTAAGTCGTACGATTTCAATGCAAAACAGAGTTGAAATATCGGGAAAATCAATTTTTGGAAAACAGTGAAAATGCCCTTAATCTGTATTATCATTTCATTTAGGTAAACATTATTCTAAATGACAGTAAAAGAGGATAATTTATGTACAAATTGCATGTATTTAAGTATTAATATGAGCTCTCTTTGAGACAGGTTTCATAATTTCTTCAGGGCAGCCTGCCTTCCAGTTCTTTTAGGCCTAAAATAATCAGTGACTTAATTCCTAATATCTGACAAATTACTAAATAGATTCGAAAGCAGTACATTTTAAGAAACATATTTTGAATACGCAAATAAATAATGAGTGAAAAATTAAATGTGAGGTTTGATTATTTATGCATAATTACCTTCACATAATCCAGGGAACTCTGAATCATCCTCGGCTTCTTCAATTTCTGCAGTGGGCATGTTGTTACAGCTGTTCTCGCAGTTCAGGCACATATCGGAACAGTTGAGGCCCGTTTCTTGCATCCACACTTGATCTGACTGGTCTTCATGCATTTGCAAGAAATAAGTTTTAAAACTGCTTCTGGTGCCGGTTGCTGTAGAGTTGGTACTGGTTCCAGACCACCCTTGGTTTTCTTCCAACCTCATTGCACAGGATCTTTTTCATTACCAACCCATTGTTGTACTTGAAATCATACTCTCAGCGAATGTTGCTGTGCTGGAGCATCGGTAGGACGTACAGATGTCAAATGGAATGTTCTTCTTTATGCAGACCTAACGTAGCATTTATACCTCAGTTTGTTCAAGGACGTACTTTCCTTGTCAGTCAGTTTGTGCAACGTAGTAGAAATGGGTAAGGCGAGCATTTCTAACAGTGTCAGCATGTGCAAAAGGATCTTTAAAAATTTCTATGGTCTTGGTTGGCGCAGGGTTTTTCTTGACGGCTTGGAGGAACCTCATCTTTCAGACTTTGAACGTGGCTAAAGTTATGTCACATCCCCCCTTGGCATGCAATAACAATACGTTGTCACTGATGGATTGTTCTGATTGGCAGTTTGAAGAAGAAACGAGTTGTGAAACTGACCCTTTGTCTGGATTCAGAAAGCATACGTTTAAATGTACACCTCGACAACGACCATTCATGATGACCAGCAAATTTACATCTTCAACAACAATAACTACTAAGTTACATTGTTGTGATCCATTGCTGTGGTTATAATAAGAGTATCCATGCCCTCTTGAGCCTGCTTTCTGCGAATGCCAGCTGCTGCAAAGTTGCCCTTCAGCGCTGAGATGAAACGATTTTTGTTTTTATATTGCCTTGGAATTTTTCTTTTGGCACTGTCAGGATCAATGTTTTGTCGAACATCACATCTACTGACATCTGTTTGCGTGATATTCTCGCTCGCTCAAAATATTTAGAACCTTCTTGAGGGTGACCATCGAAAACGACTACAGCACTGTCCTTGTGCTTGAACTTAATAAACGAAACATCACTCTCAGAAATTGATGAAAATAATTGACCCCTAATTCACGCGACTCTGTGCAGCAAGTATCCTTCTTGTATGATGTACACATGTTCTTGCAGATTTGCCTGTTCAGTTGGTGTGAATGCTTTTTATAAAGCAGACTTGGTACCATTACTCATACCATAGGCGTCAAACAGAGACAACAGATAAGGGGACAGTTCGTATTTTAAGAACCCGTCAAGTTCTTCATCATATTCTTTAGCAATTGTGATTCTTTGAAAAGTAGTCGTAGGATTGGTGGGGATGGCTTCATCACTTATTTTGATTGCATTGTTCACCGTAGAAAACGGCAAAACTCTGTCTTTCCTGTAGAATTTAACAATTTCAAAATCACCACCCACAATTCTATCAACTGCAAGAAGTCCAGTCTCCTTGGTCACGTGACAATTGATGGTGCAGTCTCCTACAACGCCAGTGGTAAGAGATGTCTGTGACATCAGGAAAAGGATAGTGTAACGTAAACCAACGCAACAGGTTTTTCGAATCATTTCTATCCCTAGCAGTCCTTGATTCTCTCATTTTCACATGTTGCTACGCCACATATCTTCTCCATTTTCCTCACATATATTATGGAGCGAAGTCATTCCTTCAGTCCACCTACAGAGGACAGTTTCACTAACCCCACGACCATGAATTAGCCCTCAATCAGTTTTCATTATCCTCATTAGGGACTGCTCAATCGTCATATTGGTCCATGTTCCACACCAGAATTTGCTGGTCCATCGTACTGTGAAGTCGCCACCTGTGAACACTTCATATTCCTGAGCGCTCATTTTATCTTTCATGCTGTGCGTGTCCTGTGGGTAAAGGTGGCAACATCAGGCATACAAAAAATTCCACTAGCACCGAAGTACGGAAGCATTTGGTAGATAACATGGAGATGGAGGTTCTGTTTCCCAGTTCTTTCTGCTTCAGTGAATAGCTTAACAAGTGTAACCATATCAAAGTACTGAATCCATAGCTTTGAAGTAGCACCACGCTTACCTAAGGCTTGGAGCTGTGCAGAAAACTTGGTTTTTAATTCCTCTACACAGTCGACCGCGATCTGTCTCCTTCATTTAAGAATTCTGAAAAATTTTCTTGAATGTCTGAGGTTAAATACATTTTCTCAAAGATAATTTTCGCCAGGGTGACATGGGCTAACATACGTGGCGTGGTTTTTAAGTAAGGTCCGTTTTGTTGTAGACACTATTAGTTCGCGCGCATACTGCAACGAGCGCCTTGCATCGTGTACCGGCATGCCTTGGGAAAACTGTGCTCAGTTTCAGCTCTGTAGCTATTAGCTAACCTGTACGGTTCTGTTCTGTGCTTTCAAAATGTTTAAGACTATCAACTCACTCGCCGCGTGTGAGGTTCGCTCAGTGATACGGTTTTTGTCAGCAAGGAACCTGTCTGCTGCAGAAATTCATCGACGAATTTGCGAACTGTAAGTGATACTGTTATGAGTGAAAGCAAAGTCCATGATGAGGTCCACTCCGGTTTCCCTTCTTTGATTACAGACGATCTGGTGACTTCAGTTGAAGCGAGGATTCGTGAGAACAAGCGCTTCACAATAACAGATCTCTCAAACGAATTTCCTGATGAGTCGAGATCAGTGCTTCACAACATTGTTTCAGAACACCTAAAGTTTAGGAAATTGTGCACCCAACTCCTAACAGAGGACCACAAAAACCAAAGATTTGAGTGTGCGATGAAGTTCTTGCCTCGTTATCACGAAGAAAGTGACAGCTTCTTGAGTCAGATCGTAAGTGGAGATAATACATGGGTTTCACATATCACGCCCGAATCGAAGCAACAGAACATGGAATGGAGACATACACACTCGCCTGTAAAGGTGAAGGTCAAACAGACTCTGTCCCAGTGCAAAATCATGGCGTCGGTGTTTTGGGATAGGCATGGTGTTTTGTTGGTTGACTTTATGCAACGAGGAAGCACTATCAATGCAGAAGCATGCTACCAAACCCTGAGAAAGCTACGCAGAACGATTCAAAACAAAAGACACGGCATGCTGACAAAGGGAATTGTCCTTCTCCATGACAATGCAAGACCTGACACTGCAGGTCAGACCCTCGATTTATTGGACAGTTTTGGCTGGGAAGTTTTAGATCATCCACCCTACAATCCTGATCTTGAGTCGAGCGATTACCATCTGTTCCTCCACCTCAAACAACACCTCAGTGGCAACCGTTACAATGATGATGACGACATGAAAACAGCAGAGAACTCTTGGTTATTGGAGCAAGCGACAAGAGGGTATTTTAAAATTGGTTGAGAGGTATGATACATGTTTTAACAAACTTGGCACTTATGTCGAAAAATAGAGTGAAGTATGTACTTTCTGAAAATAAATTTACTTTTTTGAAATAACCATTGGTTGTGTACATATGATCAAACAGACCTTACTTAAAAACATGCCTCGTATGTGTTGTAATGGCTTTCCAACAGGCACGTCTGTCAGAATTTTCTCTGTTGCCTGCAGTGCATATATTGAACTGAACAACTCTTTCAACCCACTGCATCCATTAATTAGCCTACAGCTTTCAAGAAAGACATCTGCAGGTGAAACCCACCTATTCTAATGATGACATTATCAAAATCAGGATCTCTTTGTTGGCAAGCTACTACAAATCTTGCCTTTAGGTATAGAGGCTGCTCGAAAATGTTCAAAGTTGCTTGTTGATTCATCAGTTTACTCTGTTCTATGGAACTGAGTAAAGCTACATATACTGTACTGTGATCATATGGTGGAGCATATAAATAGCAGGTAAACATCATATGTTGTGTCAAAGAGGAGACCACTTGTGATTTGCTCGATGAAATCACTCCAGTCTGGAATCCGAGGCACATCTTCCAACTTGCCATAAAACTAAATCGGGTATGCCAAGGAAGATGTGATGGTATCAGGTGAAACAAATAGCTGATTGAGGTTCTTGATGTTGATATCCATTAAGCTAAGACAATCAAAGTATTTTAAGGAAACAGCTCCCATCTCAGTACTGTGCACTACTGTTTTCTTTATTCGGATAATTCTTTGCTCTGGAGCAATAACGTTTCTAGCGGTTATCACATGTATTCCCCCTATTGCATGGAAGGTATTATGTCCATCCAGTGTACAAGTGTTGAAATCTGAAGTGTAGTGAACAAATTGATGAAAAGCTGCTGGATCTGTTTGTAGTGGTGGTCTAATGATCGCTGACGTTTCAAGACGAACAGCATCGGAATAAGAGGAGCAAAATCCCAAGGATGACACCACATGAGTCAGTTTTCATGACCCATACTTCTTATTTTTATAAAAAAGCCCAATTTGTAAGAGGGAAAGGAGAGAAGTTGGACTAACAGTGCTAATAACACTGTGTGAAACGGCTAAACTTTTTTTATCCACTTGTCGGTGTTCCCTCGCATCTTCTTGAGTATAAATCGTTCTAAGAAAAGTTTCAGAACCTCCGGAACAAGACTTTCATTTTCGTCCAAGAAAGAATCTAGAGCAGGGTAATCACCTATGGCACACAGTACTGATCGTATGTCTCTGAGGATTATATCTCCCTCTGTCTGAACTAATCGAAGATGTTCTTCCCATTATGATGAACGTTTTTCATAGTACTGTGCAAAATCTTATGGCGAGTATTTTTGAAGCAAACGATTGTATTCTGTTTTATCTTCAATATGATAACATCTTCCCCTATTTCTCCAATAAATGTTGTGATAGGTACAGTTTTTCTTTGAGGAATGTAGTTGCCCTCTATCTGAGTCATTAGCGAAGAGAATGAAAACTGACATACCTCATTATTGCTTTCCATAAAAGTGAAACTGTCATTCACAGCCCTCTCGATCTCTTCAGCATGAGGGCCAACCTTTTTTTCATCAACCTTGGGCCTACTAATGTGCAGTTTCTTTAAACATTTATCACGGTACTGACAATCAGCAGCCACCAAGTCTGTTACCGGATGGATCCTGTTGGCAACTGCAGCACCGAAATCATCTCCATGTAGCTGAGCCTGTTTCATAACCGTATCTTTCATCTCTGTTTTGGTCACCTGATGTACCAAATTACATTTAGGAGGAGGCAGTTGTTGTGACCTTGCATAATCTCCAGGAATAACCATTCCACATACAAAACAATGTATTTTGAAAAAAAAAGTGCTCAGAGGATGATCTTAATTTTCCTGAAGACGTTCTGGGTTCAGAAACTTTCTTCACACGAGCAGCTACTATTCTTTCATTTCTGTAACTTTTCTAATATGAAACATATACTTTAACAAATGGTTTACCTCCCAAAACAGCTCCTTCCATATCATTTCCTTTTTTTTTTTTTTACTAGCATCACCTAACATTTCTGTTCCTGTTTCCTTGACCACTTCCACTGCACCATCACTCAGATCTTTTCACAAATAAAACAATAGGGAGAAAGGGAGGGAGGGAGAGAGAGAGAAAGAGAGAGAGAGAGAGAGAGAGAAGAGGGAGACAGAGGGGGTGCGCAGTCGAGTTCAGTGTCATAAAGGACAAAAAGAAGCGCTTCTTCTATCCCCTGCCAGGTAAGGAAATGCTGATGAAATAATTTATTTGAATGGAAAATTGCAATTTATTTAGTTATTTAGTAGCTGTTTCCCATAGACATAAATTGTAGGAAATTACCTACTCTTTATTTTACTACTGGGGTACTTTTCGTGTAAATAGCTTGCTTTGCAAGTTATAAGATGAAAACCAATAAAAAGTTATTTTGGTGTTTTGTTGATGATTTCTCGTAATTGCTGGGAAAGTTTTTGTTGTACAGCTTCAGATTCTTGTTCACCACCGCAAAAAACATACAATAAGTCCCTAAAAACAATTACACTAAAATTCTGGACCTTCTTGTGCACCATTTGACTGGACTATTTCTCTTTTTATAGAAAAGGCTCTGTCAGAAATCTTATGTGTAAATATCTTTTAAATGTGCCTGTCTGCAACTTAACATGGTTTTTTTACAGTAAGCAGCTAGACAAAATTTCTTATTCATATCTGGATGGCGTACTACATTTGCATTGACTAAGGCTCCCTTGATGGCCACAAAATCCTTTTGACATTGGCTTGACCAAAACCAAGTGGAATTCTCATACACTGAAGCAGCAATCTTCTTTAGCACAAATTTCCGAAAAAATGATTCTAGTCAAAGAAATGCTTCCAGCTGTCTTTTGTTTGAGGTACAGGAAAATGCTTTATAACAGCAATCTTTCCTTTGTCTGGATGGATTCCCAGTTGAGAAATTGTGTAGTCTAAAAATTTAATCTCTTGATTCCTCAAATTTGATTTTTGCAAATTCACGGTAACTCCAAAGTTAAGGATCTATTCAACACTTTCTATAATAGCCCAAAGTGTTCCTCCCAAGAACTGATCGCGAGTAAAAGGTCATCTACATATATTGTTATTCTACTTAACAACTCTGGTCCCAAACCAGTGTCCAAAGCTGAGGAAAGTGCTACTACGCTAATGTTTAAGCCAAAAGGAAGAATGCAAAACTGATAACTTCCACGTGAGTTGACAAAAGTATTTTATTTATGACTGTCTGGATGTAGGCCAATTTGCCAATAGGAATATCGCAAATATACAGGGTGAGTCACTAACTATTCCCACCTAGAATAACTCCGAAATAAGAACCTGAAAATTTTGTGGGACAAAAGTTGTATGGGACAACGGGAGCCATAATATGGCGTTGGTTTTTTATTGCTAGATGGGGTCACTTCAGAGATAAAAAGGTCAACTTCTTTTTTTTTTAATGGGACGTTGTAGTTTGGTACTTATTTTCTGATAGTGGCTATTGAGACGAATCCAGTGATGTGTAACAGTAAGGTCTTTCAAGGTCGACAAAGGTCACAAAGGTGGCATGAACGTCCATTTACAGAAGGCATTCGAAGTGATGACCATTGGTATCAATGCAGTGCTGATATCTTCTTATCATGGATTAAGTGGTATTCTTTATCACATCAGCACTTATGGAAGCACGTGCTATTACAATTCTCTCTCGTATATCTTCATGTGTAGTTGGAACATCTTTATAAGCAATGTCTTTTACGAATCCCCATAAGAAAAAATCCAGAGGCATCAAGTCAGGTAAACGAGCCAGCCACGACACATCTCCTCCACATACAATCCAACGATTTGAGAATTGCCTCTGAAACTCATTTCCAGCCATCAACGAATAATGCGCCAGACACCCATCGTGTTGATACCACATTCTGTTCCTTGTTCCTAGAAGTATTTCTTCTAATAACAGACGTAATGTTTCTTGCAGGAATGTGGTGTACTTCCTAACATTATGATTCCCTTCGATGAAATAGGGGCCTATAATTCTGTCCTCCAGAATCCCACACCATGCATTCACTGACCACGGTTTTTGTTGCGCAACTTGCCGCACCCAACATGGATTCTCAGTTGCCCAATAATACATGTTAAGCAAATTAACAGCTCCATGGTTCGTGAATGTAGCCTCGTCGGTAAATAAAATCAAATTAATAAATGTGTCATCCCTCTGAATCTGAAGTTGAGCCCATCGGCAGAATTCAATGTGATGCGTACAATCCATGCCAGTTAGTTTTTGGTGGAGACTGGTAAGGATGATATTTATGGCGACACAGAACACGAACAACACTACTCTGGCTCATGCAAGATTCCCTTGTGGTTTGGCATGGACTAACACAAGGATCTCGAACCACAGTGTCAAGAGTACCAGATATCGTTTCCTTGTTAGTAACTTTCCTTCGCCGGGTATGTTTCTGATTCATTAAAAAGCCAGTTGTTCTCAATTTATCATACACATACTTAAATGTGTGATGTGTAGGGTGAGTACATTGAGGATATCTTTCAGCGTATATGTCTCTAGCTCTCACTAAATTTCGTTGGCATTCTCGGTAAATGAGAAGTATATCAACTTGTTCTGCGAAGGAATACGTCATTCACGTTTTCTTGATTCGACGATACTGGTCTTACCATTCCTACTAGTGTTGGATTGCAAAACCGTCGAATGGTGTTTACATATCAATAGCATGTTAGATGGATACGCCATGTTTGGCGAATATTTGTTACTGGCACAATATATGAGAGAATTGTCACAGCATGTGCCTAAGTGATAAGGAATACCACTCAATCCATAATAAGAAGATTGCAGCACTGCATTGATACCAACGGTCATCACTTCAAACACCTTCTGTAAATGGATGTTCATGCCACCTTTCTGACCTTTGTTGACCTTCAGAGACCTTACTGTTAAACATCATTGGATTTTTCTCGATGGCCACTATCATAAAATAAGTATCAAACTATACCACCCTATTTAAAAAAACAAAGTTGACCTTCATATCTCTGACGTGTCCCCACCTAGCAACAAAAAACCAACGTCATATTATGACCCCCGTTGTCCCATGAAACATTTGTCCCACAAACATTTCAGCTATTGTCATACTAATAGTATTCTAGGTGGCAATAGTTAGTGACTCATCCTGTATATTGGTAAAATATTAAACTTGATAGAATTTTAATAGTTGTTCATCTAAATTGTCTGGTTTCGTTCTGAATGGTATCATAATTCTGTTAACTGATTTATCTACTGACGGCTGCTCTTTCTGCCACAGATATAGCATAGGATGAGCGACAAAAGGTCTGGTGTGGAAAAACTTCATTTTGTACACATATCCATGACTAATCCCAGATATTTGTCAAACACTGGCAAATATTGTAAAAATAACATTAATAGTTCATCTTTCTGTAATGGAGTTAAGCAGGAGGATTCCTCTGCTTTCTCCTTTATGGCCTGAACATCGATTTGCAAATCTAAAAATGGATCTCCACAACACTTATTTCCAAACAATACTTCTGTATAAACAAGTTGAAAATTCACTTTCTGACAGAATGTACAATGGTTCGGTCCAATCGTCACTAAATCGAAAGAAATTTCATGTTCACCCACATGCAAATGGCACTGCCGTTACACAGATCTATTTTTGATCCATGTCTCATGAAAGATTCTGTCTCCAATATGCAGCTGACAACTAATTTATCTACCTCTAGAAATTAACATTTCACTGTTACAGCATCAAAAGCAATAGGAATGTGAGCTTCGGTTTTAACACCCTGTGATTTGTTACCCACTGCACTCAATATTCGACAATTTTGTACAGGAAATGTGGGTACAAAAAGAGTGTCACTAACCTCTGTAAATAAACTTGTAGATCTAGCATTTATAGATGCACAGGAATATCAACTACCTGAGCCTTGAGTGTCGCTCCTACTATTTCAAACTGTGAAAAATCCATGATGGAATAATGACAATATTATGAAAAGGATGATTTCTGCTCTCCATATAGTGGAGATGTTCAGCCCCAGACATGTACAACGAAAAAAAAATGTCAAACACTCCAGGTTTAAGCCAAAAAGGCCTTCTTTGGAATTAGACAACATACACACACTCAATCATATAAACACGACTTGCACGCACATGACCAGAGTCTCTGGCTGTTTGAGACCAGACTGCAGCAGCAGCGCTATTAGGAGGAGCAGTCTGGGTCTTGGGGATAATGAGGAGGCTGAGGTGGGGAAAGATAGTAGGATAGGTTGGGGGATGGTAAAGTGCTGCTTGTGGGAGCATACAGGGACAAGGTGGAGAGCCTGTTGATGGCCAAGAACCTGTCTGCCAACATGAATGTCTGCCCACATGAATGGCCTGCGATAAACTGTGGCCAAGAAACAGCTGGGTCACCCAGTTGCTGACTACGCTGCCCAACACACAGTCTGTGCCATCTGGATCATTCCCACCAACAGTAGCTTTTCTGAACTCCACAGGTGGGAAATTTCTCTGCAGTATATCCTACATTCTGTGACCCTCCTGGCCTCAACCTTCATTAGTCATTGTCCTTAACCCACTGATCATCTTCCATGGTCCCACTCCAGCACTAAACAGCCTTCTGTTCTACCAACACACCCACAGTCTTTCTACTTGTCCCCTTTTCCAATGCTCTTCCCCCTGCCCTCCATCTAATCTCCCGACTGCACCTAGTTGCCCTTCCCTTACTCCAACTCGCCTCTCTGTGGTCCCACAGGCAGCACTTTACTGGCCCCCATCCCTACCATGCTATCCCCCCCTTCCCACCCCAGCCTCCTCCTTACCCCCAACCACACACACTGATTCTCCATCATGCACTGCTGCTAGCAGGGTGACCTCAGCAAACAGAGACTGCAATTATTTATGTGTCAGTTGCATTTGCTTCAGAGTGTGTATGTTGTATAATTCCAATTAAGGCCTTCTTGGCTGAAATCATATGTGATTAGAGTAGTAGAGAGCATGGCCCCACTCTCCATTGTTGCCAAATTTATTTAAGATGGTGGATTCGAGATTGTGGCGATACATATGGCAATGTCACAATGACAACATAGTGGGAAGTTCAAATTTTGGCAGTAAAATATGTGAATTGGGCTACCTCTACGAACATAACACCTCCCACTCACCACACCCCTCCCCTTCTCCAGAAAACGGCAGGAAGTTCAAGTTCCAGTAGGACAATGCAACACACCACAGCTACCTCCACTAACATAAGAAATGGCAGGAATATAGGTCACTTGGGCTAAGTCAACCGACCGCCACCTCTTCCTAGGAATTGGCAGGAAAAGGACTCACCCTGTGCTGATTAGGATGGACATAAGTCTTTATTTTGTATGCAGTCTTTATTTCAACAATTAGAAGCAGTACCTCAATCCAATGTGTTCACCATGGGGTCCAGAGTCCAACTGACCTAGTACACAGTACCACCACCAAAGTGCACCATCATCCCTCATGTGACATAATCCAAGATGGCGGTCTGGGGGGAAAATATAAGAGGAAGGACTCAGCCTGTTCTGGGCTGCTGGATGGGAACGACTGTACTTATCTATTTTGGAACAATTTATTTAGGGATGGATTTGACATAGTTTGTTCAGTACACTGATAAAATGCACTCACTCTTACGTGCTTGGGGTCACACTACACAGCACACAGATATGCAAAATACTCGTAAATTATCAAAACAACGCAAAAAAAATAAAAAAATATGGTTCAAATGGCTCTGAGCACTATGGGACTTAACATCTGAGGTCATCAGTCACCTAGACTTAGAACTACTTAAACCTAACTAACCTAAGGACATCACACACCCAAGCTTGAGGCAGGTTTCGAACCTGTGAGAGTAGCAACAGTGCGGTTCCAGACTGACGCGCCTAGAACCACTCGGCCAGAGTGGCTGGCAAAATAATGCAGTACACTGATGTGCCGACACGCAAACAACTCGCAAATTACCGAAATAATGCAGTATACAGCATACAGACCTGCAAACTACTCGTAAATCACCGAAATAATGCACTAAACTGGTGCAGAAATTGTGTATGTAGGCTGTTTAGGTTTTCTTATTGGTAACGCCACGTAGCGCTCTGTATGAAAATCACTGGCTGTGCTGTGTGCAGTCTGTGGCTAGTTTGCATTGTTGTCCGCCATTGTAGTGTTGGGCAGCAGGATGTTAACAGCACGTGGCGTTGCGCAGTTGGAGGTGAGCTGCCAGCAGTTGTGGATGTGGGGAGAAAGATGGCGGAGTTTTGAAATTTGTAAGACTGGATGTCATGAACTGCTATATATATTATGACTATTAAGGTAAATAATTGTTTGTTCTCTATTAAAATCTTTCATTTGCTAACTATGCCTATCAGTAGTTAGTGCCTTCCGTAGTTTGAATCTTTTATTTAGCTGGCAGTAGTGGCGCTCGCTGTATTGCAGTAGTTCGAGTAACGAAGATTTTTGTGAGGTAAGTGATTTGTGAAAAGTATAGGTTAATGTTAGTCAGGGCCATTCTTTTGTAGGGAGTATTGAAAGTCAGATTGCGTTGCGCTAAAAAATATTGTCAGTTTAAGCACAGTAATGTATAATTGTTGGAAGGGGACGTTTCATATGTCAACCCTTACCCGAGGATACCTCACTGGAATCTTCTGATTTTTTCTTGTAGTTTGTGTAATTAGTGTAGCTATTGTTTATTGTTAGCGCGTAATCATAGAGAGAATTTCCTTTGTAGTTGTAGTTTTTCGTTGTTGTACAGGAAAACAGTTGTGACATGCATGTAGATTTGCACCAAGTATTTCGCAGCTGTGCTTGCAATTAAGTAAATATTATTTTCAGTGCTATGTTAATGTGGTTTCTTATTTTGCTCTTCAAATTGTGCTTTTCTGTGTTATCGTGTGAAATACGTGATAATTTTGGCGTGTGAAAAACGTAACACTAGGCTCCAAAGTAAACTGAGAAATAATAGTGACGACGAGCGTAGCTTATCAGCACCACCGTGTAATGAATTAACAGAAATTCAAAGTAGTAATTTGGTAATTGTACATAGGGAAATAGAGCGAGCTGCAAATAATGGTGTAGGCAGTGAAACAATTAGTGAACAGGGAAGCATTATCGATCGATCGCTCGGCAACAGCTCGCCTCAGGATTCCGAAATGACAGGACACAATCTTGCAAATACTGTAGATTCAGGTTTTGCGTCCTCACCAGTTTCTCAAATAAGTCAAGACACATTTTCTGCTTTTCAAAAAGCGAATATTGCCGGTTCAAATGCACTGCCGAATAGCACTGAGGAACATGTTTCAGACGCTAGTGCACTGTTATTACAGTTAATGCAACAAATGGGACAAAGGCTACAAAAGTTAGACACAACGCTTGAACAAAATCAGAAACAAATGGGACAAAATCTTCAAAAGTTAGATACAATGGAACAACACCAGAGACAAACACAGCAACAGTTAGACGCAATGGAACAAAATCTTCAAAAGTTAGACACCACACTTGAACAAACACGTGGAGATTTAACTACTGAGTTACATAACACTGAATCGAAATGTCAAAAAGTCTGTAATGACGTAAAAACACAAATTTGTGAGCATTTTCAACCTATTTTTTCGCGTCATAAAAATGCATTACAGAATCACGAAGCAGCCATAAAAGAACTGCAAACTATTGTTCATGAAA
Organism: Schistocerca americana; assembly: GCF_021461395.2. Lineage (NCBI taxonomy): Eukaryota > Metazoa > Arthropoda > Insecta > Orthoptera > Acrididae > Schistocerca > Schistocerca americana. Next base: position 58,044,079 of record NC_060125.1, on the reverse strand, counting down.
ATCACGACACCTTGCAAGCTAAAATTGACTCAGTTGCATCTACCGATTCGGTTACGCAAAAACTCAGGAAAACTTAAAGGACATAGTAGATACGATTTCAACACAAATGGACACTCTGAAACTTGGATCAGAAAAACACACAGAGGAAATAAATTCACTATCGGATAAAGTAGCCGAACTTTCAGATCAGTTCACTAACTTATTTACAAAGGTAGATGATGATCTGAATGACACAAGACCTATAGCCTTCACTGACACTGAAGAGTATGAACAAATTAGAAAATTCAATCAAAATCAAAATCAAATCAATACACAGTACAAAAAAGAAATCCGGGAAGTACAAGATCAGTTGGCACAAGTAATACAAGAATTACATATTTTAGAGGAAACTCGCGCTCCAGTACGGGAAGAGGAACATAGAAATACGGAACAACCACGAAATAATAACACAGGACACTTCGGAAATTATGAAAGAAATTGGCAAGGCTCATTGCATTTTGAGATGGAACCGCCGAAACGAAGTAACAATGAGCGATGTGCGACTCGCCGACACGATGATTTTGACTATAAGCTGTTCATTACTACACGTATATTCAAAACATTTAAGAATTCTGGCAACGACATTCATCCACAAGCATGGCTTCATCAATTCTCTCATTGTTTTCCTCCCAACTGGTCATTGCAGCACAGATTAGAATTTATGTGTGGCTACTTAGAGAATGAACCAGCTGTAAGAATGCAATCGATCATTCACGATTGTCACAGTGAAGGAGAATTTTATCATGCCTTCCTCTCAGCATATTGGTCTCAAGCTACACAAGACCGAGTAAAACATAGCATATTAATGATGAAACATTTCGAACAATCTGAATTTTCCAGTCTTGTGATATATTTTGAAGACATATTGCACAAGAATCAGTACCTGTCAAACCCATACATCCCCGCAGAACTCATCCGCATTTGCTTAATCAAATTACCTGAACATTTACGACATATTATTTTGGCAGGACTTTGCAAAGACGACATCGAAGCTTGTCAGGGACTCTTACAAGAATTAGAAATAGACACTGACAATCGCGAAACGCTAAAACGGGAACACAACAATTACAGGTCACATCCGTCCCAATTCCGTGATGAAAGAAATAATAACTGGACACGACAAGGCTATTCTTACAACGCAACTCGTGAACAAAACAGACACCACCGTATGACAACCGTTGGCACAGTAGTAAGAATTACAGAGAAAGATCGCACTTTCGTAGTAATGAATATGACAGAGATTACCATAGAAACAGATAATTTGGGAACCAAAATAATTATTATCAAGGGAGACAGAATAACTTCAGACGCAACAGTTCAACGCGCAGTTACGATTCCGGGAGAAATTCTCCACCACATGACTGACTAGAAAGAAACTATGGAATCTATCGACATGACGACAGACAATATAATCATAATGACAGACCTGAATTTCATCAGAACTGGCGAGGTTCAAACAGGGCAGGGCTCTCTCGACAAGGTGAATTGTCGATGTTAGGTGGCTTAATCCTAATAACGACACGCGCCAACAAAGACACAGACAATGACTCGCACCACAGGCAGCACCGTGCGCTAGCTGGCTCACAGAAAAATAACATAGACGCTAACCTTGAGAAAATTTTAGCATTCATTACCGACGTATGACACATGATAATTGCGTTGAAGTTGAAACTCTGCGTACTAATAAGAGTAAATGTTTACACCATATTTCACATGTAAAACCATTTATTGAAAGATAATCTGCTTTTTAACTTAGCCTTTGCCATAAAATTTTTCACTTCAAGCTACTAGTACGCATTGTCACACTTAGAAACTGTTAACATACAACAATGTTTTGAAGTTAACTATCCAGTCTAGAAGCTAGGGAACATATTTAGACAGTATTTACGAGTGCATTGTTATAGTGAACAGTGTTATTGTGTGTGTACATTCTTGCTTGTTAGTTGCACGATTACATAACAACTATGAGACTCACATACTTAGAACATATACTGGCACTGCTAATGAGATTTTAATGCAACATTTTGGTTAACTTGAAAATACATTCTGGATTTAAAGTACTTTCTGTGAGATACCTGATGACACAGTGGTTAGTTTATGTGACAGCTACACAATTTTATCACGATGCTACTAATGAGTGACCATTTACAATGTTGCTTTTGCAGCGTATCTGTTTTATATCTGCACAGTTTTTCTGTATTATTCTGGAAAGTAAAACGTGTTTTAGTAGTAACTTTTGTGGTATAGCTACAATGAGACAGCCTTTTCCGTAGCACAACAATACGTTACAGCACATTACTTTCTTCATCACGGCAATAAGCGTAATAACTAAGATATCTATACGCAAAGCATTTCACTTTTGTTTATATTGAGGTAAGTACATTGACTTCCACAGAACTTTGCTTACGGACGACGATAATTACGACACTTGGCACATTTTTACCGATAAGTAATGACAGAGATTATCTTACAACAAGACGCACAATTTAGCGCTGTAGTACATGTATTTGAGTGATTAATTTTGTACTTAAAACATTTATTTTTAAAGATTTTTGAATTACAAAGATACAAAGGTTTTCCGTGATACATTTCATTCCATTGCTGTAATCTGTAACCCCTGAAGGTATAATTACATTAATCCTCAGGGGGTACACGCTTACTTTGTGTATCATGTGTTTGGCAAGCACAAGGAGCCCTAGCTAATATGGTATTTGCTTAAACAACTTTACACATCGGTACCATGTTTCTCTAACACAGAATTACACAGCTATCTGATTATTTAACTGATAGAGACAAACATTTATTTTACTACATCAGTGACAGATGTTTACATAATTATACCGTAGGATAACTTCACACTTATGAAATTGTATTTTGTCTGTACTTTGTGAACTCTTCATATTTTTTCAGAACCATTGTGATACTATGAGAGCTTTGAATGACGTATTTGGTATGGGATCATGATTTTTAAAGTACATATGAGGTAGATAACACTTTTGAAATGAGCAGAGAATTTTTTTTAGGTTTTAAAATATTCAGAAAGCTAACGACGATTTTGATATGTGATTGATCTATTATGATGTTATTATTACAACGACGATGTGTATAATGCTGTTGAGGTATGTTTATGATCAATGAGATGATGCTATATGAGGAATCTGATTATGCTATGTATTTATTATGATGAAATATTGAAGACATGTTGAGGAATATGTATATGTGTAATAAGGTAAGGAATAAGGAGCAGTGGTTAGGGACCCTGACTTGTGAAAAAGGATGATGGAAACCAAGAATCGTACTTTTAAAGAGTTATGAAATGTTTGTAAATGCGTAAATGTATCGCAATGTAGGCAAAATTTTTTATATTCATAGGATTTTGTTTCTACACATTTGCAACGCAAATTCTCGACCTGTGAACTTCTTATATGAGACTGTTACTGTAGTGCAAACTGGTGTCGTAAATATTTTGGTAAGAATGTTAAGTGACCACCTCCACGTAATGCGTCGTGGGCACCCAGCTGCCCGACAGTCACCTGGAAAAAAGCCATTAGTGGGTGCCTTTCAGAGGCACAGGTGGAGGAGAAAAAAAAAGAGGCCATTATCCTCGCTATTGACATTTTTTTGTAGAAAGCATCGCAAATACGACACGCTCAAACTTGAAAACATATGATTATACTGTGGAGCTCTTAATTTATGATATTTACTAAAATGCCTAATGAAATGTTGAGAAACATTTTTACATCTATTGTCCTTCTAGTTGAGAGTTTGCTCATTTTGTTTAATATCAAGTTTCTAGCTGCAGCAGCATTGGTTATTATAAAATTTAATACATGTACTAATATCACTATTTTCTGTCTACAGACACAGTAAAGAATACGTTTGGATGTACTTTCCTAGAAAAGATAGCACAAATAGACTTTTCCCTTCACATACCTACCAATATTCAAAACTTCGACTGACTCTGCGGTGAGTTTGCTCTGTTGTGGCCCATTACCTGTCTGCATGTCGAGAGTCAGCACTGTCTTTCCTTTGGAAGGACTGCACTACTTCTTCAAGACTGCGTGGAAATCCACTACTTCTGTGTGCATTTTCTTTTACTGCTCAGACTTTGAAAAAAAAATGCAATTTTACTGTGATGAATGATCATGACTGTCTTTATGGACTGTGAGAAAATTTTAGCTTTTGACCAACCTCGTATCAATAAGTGTGTACATATGATTTCTCTGTTATTCTAGTTGTGAAAATTTTTTAACAAATATGTACTGGCCAGTGCCTAAAACAATTTGTAAAATTTTTTGTGGGGAGCATGGGGGCTATGTAAGTAGGCTGTTTAGGTTTTCTTATTGGCAACACCACGTAGCGCTCTGTATGAAAATCACTGGCTGTGCTGTGTGCAGACTGTGGCTAGTTTGCATTGTTGTCTGCCATTGTAGTGTTGGGCAGCTGGATGTTAACAGCACGTAGCGTTGCGCAGTTGGAGGTGAGCTGCCAGCAGTGGTGGATGTGGGGAGAGAGATGGCGGAGTTTTGAAATTTGTAAGACTGGATGTCATGAACTGCTGTATATATTATGACTATTAAGGTAAATACATTGTTTGTTCTCTATTAAAATCTTTCATTTGCTAACTATGCCTATCAGTAGTTAGTGCCTTCCGTAGTCTGAATCTTTTATTTAGCTGGCAGTAGTGGCGCTCACTATATTGCAGTAGTTCGAGTAACGAAGATTTTTGTGAGGTAAGTGATTTGTGAAAGGTATAGGTTAATGTTAGTCAGGGTCATTCTTTTGTAGGGATTATTGAAAGTCAGATTGCGTTGCGATAAAAAATATTGTCAGTTTAAGCACAGTAATGTATAATTGTTCAAAGGGGACGTTTCGATTGAAGCAACTCGTAAATTATCAAAATAATGTATGTAAAATGCACTGCTGACATGCTCACTATTCGTAAACTGTTCAAAGAATGCATACCACAGCTTACAGACCTGCTCGCAAAATAATGCAACAGACACGCAAGCAAATTGTAAAAAAAAAAAGCTCCACCACGCGCACATATCGATGCTGCTGCGAGCAACTGCTGGATAGACTAACTCATTTGGCGCTAGCTATTGCTCTCGCACCACTGCCGACGGCAGCCAGCAGTTAAAAGTCATGTTTACAGTTAGAGTTCTTCAAGTGTTGTACTGAAATCACAGAGCTACAATGGGCCCACACTGAGTGGCGTGCTCACGTTCATCCTATACGGGAGATGGCTCTGGGCTGCAGACGTATGTTTGGTGTTGCTAGCACAATGACGCATAACTGGAGTGCGCGTCCAGTGTCAAGAGAGATATCTGCGTAGCAGCTAAAAGGTTCTCAATGTTATACGGATATCACATATCCATGTAAATAACAGCCAAGTCCCCCCTCTGGACAGGCTATAGAAACCTGTTGCAGTACCTCCCAGAATAACACAGGTTGCATTCTTCCTAGCAGTCCTAACGGGACATCCCATTCGTCACTGAACTTACCCGTCAAACTGCTGCTGATGCTGGTGTGGGAGCACCATCCACCATTAGTTCCTGCAGAGGAGACTTTCAGTGGCAAAAAAACCTTTTGTACAGATCGCCATATTGCACTGACAGTTAAACCCTAAAATAGTGATATACAGTTCGTCAAATACATCCCATGTATTCACCGCACTGCTGTGCAACGCCAATGGAGGAAACTACCACTGTAAATGCTACCCATGACTGCAGCCGTGGAAGAGCATGTCAACTACAGAGAGAGAGAGAGAGCAGCTGGCCGCGGACGACCCCACATCCCGGGAGAATGCTATCAATACTCTCAGTGCAAACACTCGTTGTATTGAATCTTCTCAAATTTCTGCAGAGTATACATACGACACACGTGGTCCTGAAGGCACTCAGCACAAACAGGTTATTAGATCACTATTTAGCTGTGCAGCGGGAGCCGCTAGCCAAATCATCATAAGTCGAAAGTTTTCTCGGACTCTCTGAACTGCTGTACAAAGGATGGCATGCTTGTTTGCTGCTGTGCTTTCTACGACCATCTCCAGACTCACAAGAATATTGGGAACCAGTCACAGTGTAACTACAGCTAATTATTAAGATTGCTGCCGCAGTCTTACACCGAGCAATGTACTGGATATGACCCCTCTTTACGATTGAGGTTCTGGAATGAATCTCAGTATCTATAGCGCACAAAATTTTCCACATATTTTTTTTTTTATTCCCCTTGTGCCTATCGATGTGTTGAATCTATACCTTCCTCACGATAGGACACACAGTAGGGACCACCAAACACTCGTACATATACCGTGAAGACTGTTGAACAAAGGCTGGGTCGGTTCTCCTAGACACAAAGACGTCACTGCTGTTGGTCCCGACTTATATGCTTGCTTGCTTGCATTCTACACACATCTCCAAACTCGGGGATTACAATAACGCACGTATTTTTACATGGTATGCCAGAATATTATACCGTTTACGCGATACTTCTCGATATCATTCACTTAGTAATATCCTACCGATCACTTGCGCACCATAATTCCGAAAATATAGATTGGAAATTATTTCTCTACAATTGCGAAACTTTAGCGAGGTGGAGCGTACTGTAAACCATTGAATAACTAAAAACTTATCCCGTCTGCGAACACTTTTACGTGAAAACTCGAAAAAAGTAGAGGAAACTGTTGTTTCCGCTCGCGAATACCGATGTCGGTGAGATAACAGATTCCAAATCATTCTTATAATTTACAAAGACAACTAAGATGTTTCTCATGTCTAGAGAACCAGCAAACGTGTCCTTCACCGGTCTTTCACCTGCTAGATGCACTCAGCACACACCACAATCGATGTTCTCTCAACCAAATATACAGGAAATGTGAAGAAGCACTCAGTCGGACAGTTTACATGGGAGAGATCAATGATCCAGCGCAAACATATGTCCATATTAAATCTTCTCAAATTTCCACGCGATCACGAAAGCTGTCCAACATATACTAAGTATTAGTTCGCTATTCGGCCATGTACAGGACGACATGGTTAAGTCAGCTGCATTCCTGCATCCCAACAAGTTTTTCCATTCTGATCGCTCCTGCCGTTAACGGGAAATGTGAATCATTCCCGACACAGGCCACCGCAAGCTCGCCATGCGGCCCTAGACAGAATCGTCCTAGAGAATCGGTCACATATATATTTCATTGCTGTACTTACAATCCCCTAATACTGATACTTCATCAATAACTGATTGCTGGCTATACGAAGTAATACTGACTGAAAATCAACGATGGGCGAACATGTCTCATAAGTCTTTCTTGCGAGTGGTACCACTGTGTCTTAGAAAGAGAAGCCTAATCGTCTTACAAACCGCCAGATGTTAAAGAACCCGATCGCAAAAACTACTGTATCTTACAGTCACAAGCGGTCCTGGTTCTACAGGTGCATACAAGTATCCATGTTAAACGCTATACTGGTTTTATAAATTGAGGTATGGCATTACCTCTGAATGAAGTGTTTTTTTTTCCAGACAAATACCGTGACTCTGAATACAGACGGTGATCACTGGAGTGCATAGTTTCAGACCAACAGTGCGATTTCACGTCGTCCACGGTGCAACATCGTAATAAAATTACCGAATTTAGAAAGTAGTTCGTCTAAGGAACGTGGTATAAAACCGGTATTTGCAACTCCCTCACACCGCCGCCGCTAGATATTTCTCCAATATTTGTAATGCATTCTGTCTCGATGCCACGTCAGAAGTTCATTGATATTTCGACTGGGCCATAGGCGATGGTTGATTGAGAAGGATGACAAACAGTAGATGGTTTGCTGACTGAGGTCGTAAGAAATGTACAGCAGCTTTTCAGATGTGTAGTGTTACGCTGTCTGCTAGAAATGCTGTCTAGAATTTGGAATCAAGTCTCTCCATTCAACCACATACATGCGCTGGATCCTATGGAGAAGTCCTTTAATGATTACAGACACTAGTGAATCATATTTCTGGCACTCGCATATCTCGAAACGAGTCACCTTTCCCAAACCTATCTGCTACAGTAAACTTCCAACGTCGTTTTAGATATTCCCTATGCAGCTTGCAACTGCTGCCATTTCTGCAGCTTTATGCATGTGATCATTCCAATTTAAGTCGGCACTGAGTACAAGTCAGAGGAAGCTATATCTACCATCTTCTACAACCCTTGTAGAAAAAGGCTAAGCTGAGTAAGTGCGACGATACCGTGATTTGACCATTCAATGATAACGGGAGCATATTGTCGTAGCTCTGCCAACCGTGCACGATGTGAAAGATCATCCCCAAACGAAGCCCGCTCCTGCAACACGAAGTAGTGTTAAAGACAGTACGGGAACTGGGAGAAGGACGAGGATATTGCTACTGCATTGTGAAGCGTCCTCAAACTACATACAGGTACTGCTGTCCAAAGCAGATCCGCATCTCTCAGGGCCCATTCACGTCTTATCACCCCAACATGCTACCTTCGTTATTCTGTACCAACGAGCAGAGAAAAAATTACGAACTATAAGAGTTTCACTAAATTCATCCGATAGACGACTCGATAAGATTTTTGCCGCATCTCTCACCTCCCATATATCGAGAATAAATACCATCTGTGTCTTAGCATCGACCACATGTGACGATCCTATTGAACATACAGCTATTGATCCATGCACGGACCATTGTAAAGGTGCATTGCCCGTACTGTAGGAGGATGACCATATCCCACAAACTATACTATAAGTCAAAGAGACACTCTGTGTGACCATGTATCGTTGTTTGAAGAATTGTTTTCTCTGCTCTTTAACACGCTTTGTACACTGCCATACATTTTGTTTTTTCCACCACGACTTCGTGGTCTGTGTCAGGTTCTAAACTTACATTAACACGTTCTCATGTATTGCTTCTCACAGAAAAGTAGACGCCGCACGGTATAAGTCATGTTGTTACTGCAGCTACCATAACACACCACACACACTGGATGATTTTAAATAAAAGGCAGCTACAAAAAAGATGGTTCAAATGGCTCTGAGCACTATGGGACTTAACATCGAAGGTCATCAGTCCCCTAGAACTTAGAACTACTTAAACGTAACTAACCTAAGGACATCACAAACATCCATGCCCGAGGCAGGATTCGAACTTGCGACCGTATCGGACGCGCAGTTCCAGACTGTAGCGCCTAGAACCGCTCGGTCACCCCGGCCGGCGGCAGTTACAACATCAGGAATGTGGAAGAGTTTGGCAGCATTGTGGAGAGTTTCCAAACTGCTGTCCGGACGTGATTGACGACCTCTACATTTAAACTCATCTGTCACAGTGCTGGAATAGCTGATGGCTCTGCACTAGATTTCGACTGATTACTCATACAGCAGTCGTGTACGCAGTCACTGTTTCGTTGCTAGCCATCCCCAAAAGGTGTTGCCCTACAACAAAACTCTTTCTCCATATCAAACAAGCGATGTCAGTCAGTCATTGTATGGTAACCAACAGCGAACCAGTGGATGGATGGGGTGGAAAAGACACCGTCGATAGACTGCAATAATAAGCATCACAGTTGGTAGTGCGAACAATTTTAGGAATTTTTCAGTAATTTCAACATTGGCCAGAGAAGCGACAGCATGTTTCCCAATTTCCGTATAATTGCTAAAGAGCCCCTTCTCTACTTTGTGAGTATCATTGCGAATGGGGATAGATGACTGTGCAGTATGCCCATTCATTGTTAATTCTCGAATATATACATCATCAACGTATACCAGACAGCACTCTACATATTTCTAGCACATCGAGCATAGTGCATAGTTTATGATCTATCTCTTGCGGATGGGAGTCACAGAGCATTCTCGCAGTTTTAGGGTAGAATTAGAGACTGAAAGACCCCCTCGCACTGTCTTTGACCAACCCACTCTGCAGTACTGTTACCCATTTAATCTGTAGATGACCAGAAGTAGACCACTACATTCTGCGTCTCATGAATGAATGGAGCTTGCCGAGTCCTCGCCTATCCAAGTGCACAAGATTCCTCCAGACATGCCCATGCTGAGGAGGTTAGCATCTCTTATCGATGTATAGTAGTAGATTTGAAAGGTCTGTGATGTAATAGCAGACGGTAAAGAAGAACAAGAAACGGGTGATTCTTATGCATGGTGGAGCTCTAGACGGATGGAGTTCAAAGCATTTTGCGTAAATCACATACGCTATCAATTTTGAAGTATTGTTCTAGTGTCTGGGATCAGTACCAGGAGGGTATTGGTACTAGGGAACATAAACACCCGCACTCCTAAGACTACACGTTTGTGCACTTAAAACAGGCTATAATGTTAGATTGCTTCAGTTTCCGACCTATCAGCGATGTGGAATGCAGTGCTGTTAACATACCAATGTAAAAAATATATTTCCAGCACATGACATACATGCTTCCTGCAGGTTTCTCTACGATAAACTATGGTAACAAACTGTAAAATGAAGAACTACGTCTTTAAAATATCGATTCTGTGTGATACATGCACAATGTTAACTTTCCAGAGATGTATAACATCCACTTTTCATATCCGATCATGGTTCAGAAATTATACTATGCTCGCATCAGTCCTATATAAAATGACTGTTAGTCACGGAGACTACAAGGAAACAAATGCAAGCCAGTGGCGTCCGACATGTGAAATTACACATCATGCCGCCACTAACTCTGTAAACAGGACACCTGTCAAGCACATGTATACATGGGGATTGCACCGTCTCACAAACACCTATCGCATGGAATCATCTTAGTTATGAAACTGAAGTATCGATTTTATACACAAGATGCGACAAGGGAATGGAGTACATCGCATAAATCTTCGTTCGTTTAGAGGAATGTGTCGAAACAGGATGGTCACGTTTCATCACACGTGAGATGAAAATCCTCTGATGATGGAGAGTTTTGCTGTTCACAATCGCAAGTAGACAGTGCTCTAAGTCACATACGAGTCGAAAGCTGGCTATGTCACATGACTGATGTATCCTGACAGAACAACGGAAAAAATGGTCAAACGACCTGCGCCAACATCTCCCTCTCTCTCTCTCTAGAAGGCATCATCAGTCTGCCATTAAAACGTACCTCGTTACAGCTCCGTCTCAATCGATCACCCTGTCCACTCTCTGTGATCTTTTAACGCAGGTGCATGTAAGTTTAGAGGCAGGTGGTTCTCTGTTTTCCTGAAAAGCGCCAAATACAATAGTCAGCTCGCGTGTATCACTGTTTTACCTCAATAGACATACAGTAGAATGCTGCCTCGACGGAAAAAAAGTAACTGTTTCCCTTCGCTTCCACGTCGACATTTTCTTGGATTCCTCTTGCTGTCGCATGCTTGTTCCCATGTACAAGAACTGTTCTGCACCATCTACATTTAAATCTACATTTATACTCCGCAAGCCACCCAACGGTGTGTGGCGGAGGGCACTTTACGTGCCACTGTCATTACCTCCCATTCCTGTTCCAGTCGCGTATGGTTCGCAGGAAGAACGACTGCCGGAAAGCCTCCGTGCGCGCTCGAATCTCCCTAATTTTACATTCGTGATCTCCTCGGGAGGTATAAGTAGGGGGAAGCAATATATTCGATACTTCATCCAGAAACGCACCCTCTCGAAACCTGGACAGCAAGCAACATCGCGATACAGAGCGCCTTTCTTGCAGAGTCTGCCACTTGAGTTTGCTAAACATCTCCGTAACGCTATCACTATTTCCAAATAACCCTGTGACGAAACGCGCCGCTCTTCTTTGATCTTTTCTATCTCCTCCGTCAACCTGACCTAGTACGGATCCCACACTGATGAGCAATACTAAAATATATGTCGAACAAGTGTTTTGTAAGCCACCTCCTTTGTTGATGGACTACATTTTCTAACGACTCTACCATCGAATCTCAACCTGGTACCCGCCTTACCAACAATTAATTTTATATGATCATTCCACTTCAAATCGTTCCCCACATATGATCATTCCACTTCAAATCGTTCCGCACCTCCCAATGAATCTCAACGTGGTACCCGCCTTACCAACAATTAATTTTATATGATCATTCCACTTCAAATCGTTCCGCACGCATACTCCCAGATATTTTACAGAAGTAACTGCTACCAGTGTTTGTTCCGCTATCATATAATCACACAATAAAGGATCCTTCTTTCTATGTATTCGCAATACATTACATTTGTCTATGTTAAGGGTCAGTTGCCACTCCCTGCACCAAGTGCCTATCCGCTGCAGATCTTCCTGCATTTCGCTGCAATTTTCTAATGCTGAACTTCTCTGTGTACTACGGCATCATCCGCGAAAAGCCAACCAGAAGGCACGCAATTACTTCCTCAATTTCCCACATTTCAGCGTACTTTCCCTCAATTCATACGAATTTTCCATCATTTTCGCATTGCCATCGATTTTTTATGTCCCTTCTATCCATGCGATCATGACATGGGCTCTCGTTCCGCGTTCAAAAGTTGCTTGTAAATGTAGTAGATACAGCTGCCAACATCTAACGCAAATTAACTATTTTCCTGATCGGAATGCGTAGTATAGCATTGTACTCGATTGCACCTAGTCACCTCCACCCACACATTGCACATTTGTAGTGCATTTTCTGTGTTTTCAGCAGCTGGAAACTGCATAGGGACTACCAAAACGACGGTGGAATTTTACTGTAGCTGATAGGTTTGTGAAAGGTGACTCGTTTCGAGATATGCGAGTGCCAGAAATATGATTCACTAGTGACTGTAATCGTGGTCGTGCGGTAGCGTTCTCGCTTCCCACGCCCGGGTTCCCGGGTTCGATTCCCGGCGGGGTCAGGGATTTTCTCTGCCTCGTGATGGGTGGGTGTTGTGTGCTGTCCTTAGGTTAGTTAGGTTTAAGTAGTTCTAAGTCCTAGGGGACTTATGACCACAGCAGTTGAGTCCCATAGTGCTCAGAGCCATTTTTTGACTGTAATCATTAAAGGACTTCTCCATAGGATCCAGCGCATGTATGTGGTTGAATGGAGAGACTTGATTCCCAGAACCAGACAGCATTTCTAGCCGATAGCATAACACTAGAGATCTGAAAAGCTACTGTACATTTCTTACGACCTCAATCAGCTCACCATTTACTGTTTGTCGTCCTTCTCAATCAAACATCGCCTATAACCCAGTCGATATATCACCGAACATCTGACATGGCATCGGGACAGAATGCGTTACAAATACTGGAGAAATATCTAGCGGCGGCGGTGTGAGGGAGTTGCAAATACCGGTTTTATACCACGTTCCTTAGACGAACTACTTTCTAAATTCGGTCATTATATTACGAGGTTGCACCGTGGACGACGTGAAATCGCACTGTTGGTCTGATACTATGCACTCCAGTGATCACCGTCTATATTCAGTCACGGTATTTGTCTGGAAAAAAACCACTTCATTCAGAGGTAATGCCATACCTCAATTTATAAAACCAGTATAGCGTTTAACATGGACACTTGTATGCGTCTGTAGAACCAGGACCGCTTGTGACAGTAAGATACAGTAGTTGTTGCGATCGGGTTCTTTAACATCTGGCGGTTTGTAAGACGATTAGGCTTCTCTTTCTAAGACACAGTGGTACCACTCGCAAGAAAGACTTATGAGACATGTCCACCCATCTTTGATTTTCAGTCAGTATTATTTCGTATAGCCAGCAATCAGTTATTGACGAAGTATCAGTATTAGGGGAATGTAAGTACAGCAATGAAATATATATGTGACCGATTCTCTAGGACGATTCTGTCTAGGGCCGCATGGCGAGCTTGCGGTGGCCTGTGTCGGGATTGATTCACATTTCCCGTTAACGACAGGAGCCATCAGAATGGAAAGGCCTGTTGGGATGCAGGAATGCAGCTGACTTAACCATGTCGTCCTGTACATGGCCGAATAGCGAACTAATACTTAGTATATGTTGGACAGCTTTCGTGATCGCGTGGAAATTTGAGAAGATTTAATATGGACATATGTTTGCGCTGGATCATTGATCCCTCCCACGTAAATTGTCCGATTGAGTGCTTCTTCACATTTCCTGTATATTTGGTTGAGAGAACATCGATTGTGGTGTGTGCTGAGTGCATCTAGCAGGTGAAAGACGGGTGAAGGACACGTTTGCTGGTTCTCTAGACATGAGAAACATCTTAGTTGACTTTGTAAATTATAAGAATGATTTGGAATCTGTCATATCACCGACATCGGTATTCGCGAGCGGAAACATCAGTTTCCTCTACTTTTTCCGAGTTTTCACGTAAAAGTGTTCGCAGACGGGATAAGTTTTTAGTTATTCAATGGTTTACAGTACGCTCCACCTCGCTAAAGTTTCGCAATTGTAGAGAAGTAATTTCCAATCTATATTTTCGGAATTATGGTGCGCAAGTGATCGGTAGGATATTGCTAAGTGAATGATATCGAGAAGTATCGCGTAAACGGTATAATATTCTGGCATATCATGTAAAAATACATGCGTTATTGTAATCCCCGAGTTTGGAGATGTGTGTAGAATGCAAGCAAGCGAGCATATAAGTCGGGGCCAACAGCAGTGACGTCTTTGTGTCTAGGAGAACCGACCCAGCCTTTGTACAACAGTCTTCACGGTATATGTGCGTGTGTTTGGTGGTCCCTACTGTGTGTCCTATCGTGAGGAAGGTATATATTCAACACATCGATAGGCACAAGGGGAATAAAAAAAAAATATGTGGAAAATTTTGTGCGCTATAGATACTGAGATTCATTCCAGAACCTCAATCGTAAAGAGGGGTCATATCCAGTACATTGCTCGGTGTAAGACTGCGGCAGCAATCTTAATATTTAGTTGTAGTTACACTGTGTCTGGTTTCCAATATTCTTGTGAGTCTGGAGATGGTCGTAGAAAGCACAGCAGCAAACAACCATGCCATCCTTTGTACAGCAGTTCAGAGAGTCCGAGAAAGCTTTCGACTTATGATGATTTGGCTAGCGGCTCCCCCTGGACAGGTAAATAGTGAATTAATACCCAGTTTGTGCTGAGTTGCCTTCAGGTCCGCGTGTGTCACATGTATACTTTGCAGCAATTTGAGAAGATTCAATGCGACGAGTGTTTGCACTGATAGTATTGATAGCATTCTCCGGGGACGTGGGGTCGTCCACGGCCAGCTGCTCTCTCTCTCTCTCTCTCTCTCTCTCTCTCTCTCTCTCTCTGGTTGACATGCTCTTCCACGGCTGCAGTCATGGGCAGCATTTACGGTGGTAGTTTCCTCCGTCAGCGCTGCACTGTGGCATGGTGAATATGTGGGATTTATTTGACGACCTATATATCACTTTAGCAGGGTTTAACTGCCAGCTTAATATAGCGATCCGTACAAAATAATTTTTTGCCACTGAAAGTCTCGTCTGCAGAAAATAGTGGCAGACGGTGCTCCCACACTGGCAGCAGCAGCAGTTTGAACGGTAAATTCAATGATGAATAGGATGTCCCACTAGAATATCTAGGAAGCATGCAACCAGTGTTATTCTGAGTAGTACCGCAACAGATTTATGATGTACACTTGACAGCAAAAAAAGTGGGTCACTGGCGAATACAACCAACATAACGTATCTGTGTTGCAGGTGCCCTAAACACCGAAACCCCGTGGGGTACAGTCGTTTGACTTTACGCAATAGGTACCGCAAGAGACTACTAGAGACGAAAAGTTTTTATGGCAATCAGTCTAAGCAAAAATGTTCAAATGTGTGTGAAATCATATGGGACTTAACTGCTAAGGTCATCAGTCCCTAAGCTTACACACTACTTAACCTAAATTATCCTAAGGTCAAACACACACACCCATGCCCGAGGGAGGACTCGAACTTCCTTAGACCGCTCAGCTGGCCGCGGTGGTCTAGCGGTTCTAGGCGCTCAGTCCGGAACCACGAGGCTGCTACGGTCGCAGGTTCGAATCCTGCCTCTGGCATGGATGTGTGTGATGTCCTTAGGTTAGTTACGTTTAAGTAGTTCTAAGTTGTAGGGGACTGATGACCACAGATGTTAAGTCCCATAGTGCTCAGAGCCATTTGAATCATTTTGGACCGCTCAGCTAATCCCACGCGGCTCAGTCTAAGCGTCAACTAATATCGTCATACAAAACATATTAGAAAACACGTTCTTAGCGATGATACACCCCATAACACACATAAACTAATCTTAATTACAACAAGTGACATTCCAAAAGTTCTGAGAAAACGGATTATTTTACATATATCGTACAGTAATCCTTAGTCAAAATTAAATACTTGAGACAATATATGGAGTTACAAAGCTGGACGGCAAATGGAAAAAAGTTTTTCGCTCTAGAAAAGGTTTTCCATCCACGTGCTGAACGTCGCCCAACGGCGAGTGGCTCTGGAAACTGGATATTGGACGAACCACTAAAGAAACGCGATTAACGGCAACAAGCACTATACGGAAATCTCAACATTAACAGCGAATCACCAGTAATATAATATCATTGATCTCGTAACACATCAACAGCTATGTATACACAAATTTGAACTTTAAATGACATGACCAACGTCGTCGTTCTGAACCTGCATTCAAACCCAGCACCTATAGCCATTGCTAACTAAGCTAAGCTTTGTTTGTGCCTTATTGAGACCCGATCAATAGGCATAAGGAGACGTGAAGTATAGACGTTTGCACCAGTATCATTTATCAATTCAGATCCTGAAAATAAATGACGAAAATGTTTGTACTGAACTGGGAATCCTGTCATAACAGTTACCTTCCTGGGAACTACCCCCAACGACGTTTAATATGGTGTCATTCACAAGGAACAAGGTATGCTCATGTTTAAAACTGAAATGCCATCATGTAAAGCTTGTGACAGGGATGCGAACCCAGCACCTAATCGGATTGTTAACGAAGTACGTAAAATCAGAAGTTAAATATCAAATGTTGTCACCAATAGCGAGATGTTGGAACCTTAAATGACGATAGAAGCGTTTTTGCCTGACTGGGATTCGAACCCAGCATCTAGCGCCGTCGTTTTCTAGCCAGGAACAGACGATAAACAGCTATTGTTGGTTCACCAGTAGCGATATGTGCGCATGTTAAGCTAGACATCTGGCGACGAAATGTTCTGTGCTGAATGGAATTCTAACGCCGCACGCCGGCCGCAGTGGCCAAGCGGTTCTAGGCGCTTCAGTCCGGAACCACGCGGCTGCTACGGTCGCAGGTTCGAATCCTGCCTCGGGCATGGATGTGTGTGATGTCCTTAGTTAGGTTCAAACAGTTCTAAGTCTAGGGGACTGATGACCTCAGATGTTAAGTCCCATAATGCTTAGAGGCATTTGAACCATTTTTAACCCCGCACACGTGGTCTCATGAAGACACTTTAACTATCAAATGCTTTTTCAATAATAGCTAGGAGTGGCATGTTTGTACTTTCAATGATATGATGGAAAATACTCTGCTGGCTAGAAGTTGAATCCACAACATATCGTCGTTGGTGATCACAACGTCAAACCCAAATCAGTTTTCGCCAGTAGGATGGAGAGGAACGTTTGAACTTGAAAAGATGTAAGGAACCTTTGATCTTGTAATGTCGTGATAAAAAGCTCATCATGTGGCTGTGAGTTGAAACGAACCGGTTACAGCTGACAACGCACAAAGAGACTGTAGCGTCAGCCATTAACCGGACAAGGGTACATCTCGAACCGGGGGCTCAAGGATGCAACAGTTTGAAAAAATTTACAAAGCATAGTACATGCAGAGTCTAAGTCCCTTATCAGCTGCGTTACGTAACCAAGGTCGTCCGCTCGCTATATAAGCGGGCAGTGCATGTCATCGGAAACATGCCGCTGTGAGCTCTATCTGCAACAGCATTGAAGCACTATGCCTCGTCGACGTGTGTATCGTCATCGCCGCCACCGCATGACAGTTTTCAAACACATAATTAGCTTGGAAAACAAACTTGGAGGAAATGGGAGTGCACAATCTGTTATTTTTAGTGGACCTACTTTTTTCCGTGGTTGTCGAGTTAATTTTTCACTCGATGTTGCAAGTGGAGCCGCTGGTAGTGGGTGGTTTACTCTCGCAATTGTCCGCTGTGAGAACGCTTCCCTACCTGGACTGTTCGCAGTGCACATGCTAGGGCTTGAAATGAAATAATGAATAATTTGTGCTGATCAGGATTCGAAACCAGATAGGTGCCTTACGAGAAGGGGAACACAGTGAAATCGAATTCGAATCCCAGTCCAACGTCTCAGTTTCAAATAAAGTAAGAGCCTTGTGAACTTACATGGCCATTGGTTCATTAAATGAAATACGTTGTCTAGTTTACGACAGCTTTCTGGTGACAGAGTCTCTGCCTTCCGGGGTTTCTCCATCTGTCACAGCTCAAACGAATGCCGCTCTGCCCCAGTCGGCAGCGAAGGGATGTTATCTTTACTGCGGATATTGAACTACGGAGCTTACTGGCGTTCTGCACTTGGCGTTACTAGGGGTGAAGGAGAGTTACTGGTGTGTGTTAAAAATCTACGCCTGACGTGAAATGTGAACCTATACGCTTTACACATCAATACAAGATTAATCCACCAGACCACAGAACTCCCTGCCAAGCAGATCATTATGAATTGCAGAGTAAACATTTAGATGTAGATGCAGTTGTCCATGGACGGGTAACAGGAAGGAGGGCGGGATCTGGGAATGGATAGAAGTGCAGAAGTGCAAAATATAAGCGTGAAATGCTTGCAAAGTATTGCTTACTTAGACGTGTGCCACAGTTCTTTTTATCTGAGGACCGAGAGACAAGGAAGGACTGTTTTCGGAACGAAGAATGGGTTATATGGAAGGGGAGATCAAAGAATACGGTTTCATAGGTGTTGAGAGGAATGATAGAGAGTAAAGACAGCAGCAATTAAAAGAGAAAATGTAGCGTCAATGGAAACCGCTAGATTTGTTTATAAAGTTTTGGGGGAATGGAATAGAAGGGCACTTGCGGGGATAGTGTCAGAGAGAGACAGGAGAGAATAGAGGAGATATTAACAACGAGTAAACACAATATGAAATCGTTGGCGTATTGTGTGAAGGACGGAGGGAGTATTCATGGATGGAGGGGAAGAGAGAGATGTATCTGAAATAACAAAAACTACTGTGACAGAGTCCATCTACGCTGATTAGTTTGTAAGTATCTAGACAGGGTATAAATGAAATAAAAATGGAATATTTAACAAACTGTATATTCAAAAGAAACCCACTTGAATTAAAAAGGCAACTCAAAGGAAAACTAACCCAAATTGTATCTTTTCTGTTGCCACGCGATCTTCCACTAGCTCCCAATGAGGAAAAATGACGAAAAAGAAGACATAACAAAACATTTTAAGGACTCTAATAACTTATCCAGAATCCTTCATTATTTTGTACTTCAATCTTCTTGGCATAGAACGTATAAGCCGTCGGACGTAACAGCCTGAAGAAGCAACTTCCTCCCAGGCATCCAGGACGCAGTCCCAAAGAGCGTCCCTAGTAGTTTGTTGGTTTCGTGACCAGTTCTCTATTAATGTTCTGGCGACCTCAGCCCACATATTTTCCATGGGGTTCGTATCAGCCGCCCGTGGCGGTCAGTCCATGACGTTGATGCCAATCGTGGAGAGCCGCTGCTGAACAAATGCAGACTTGTGAATGGAAAAATGGTCCTCTTCCAATGTGACGTCCCATTCTGCGTACAGCATTCGCACTGACGGAAGCATCACATTTTCCAATATGTGGGCATACTGCACGCTGTCAAGAGTTCCTTCTATCCTGTGAAGAATTCCCGCCCCTCTCACAGAAATCAAACCCCAGCAGGTAACAGATAGCCGGCCACTTCTTCTCGTCGTGGTTACATATTCGCGTCGATGGCGAGTCCCTTGCGGCCCGTAAACGATTCGCGGGCCGTCGTTACTGGTGGAAAACACCTCTTCATCAGTGAAAATGACGTTGTCCCACGACGCCCTCAGATGGAGCTCCGCAAATGCTAGCCGGTATAAAACGTTATCTTCGCTGAGCTCTTGTTTCACGGCGGATCGTCGTGCATGAAGTCCAGCGTCCTTCAGCCTTAGGCGAATCGTGTCACTGGAGCCGGGGAAGTTGGTCTCCCGCCGCAACTGCTTCGCGTTCAGAAAGGTACTTTTTCTGCTCCTAGACACTAGGTCCCTGTCTTCCTGCTGTGAGCTCACTCTCTTCCTGCCTGAGCCAGGAACCCTGTTGGTGGTACTTCTTTCAAGGCAGATCCTCCACCATCTCGCTGCAGTGGTATGTGGTACGCTATACCGTCTGCAGCTTCTCTGATGGAACATACTCCTTCTTCAATGAGAGCGACGACTCTATCTCGAGTGGACCTCTTCCAGTGAGACATTACGGCAGACAGCCTGATGTGTATTTCTGCTTCCCGCTCTTATACTGATTCCAGGAGAAGAGGTAAACATATTTACCTCAAACGGAGCGGCAGAGGCAGAGGCATGCGGCGCAGCCGTGCTGGCTCGTCCCGGGCTGTTGGCCCACCAACCCCACCGCCAGCTCGCTCACTTCCGTCTCGCCCCGGCCAGCCTACCTGGCCCGTAGCTCGCGAGCCGCGGCTAGTACAGACCCGGGCCGCAAGGCCGCGATCACCCCTTGAAGGATCAAAAGTTACACCTAACCTACCCAAGTCTTTAGTATAAACTAACGCAGCTACAGCTATTTTGCTATAACATATGCAGGCACACCTACAATTGACGGTTCATTCAAATATTTGACGAAAAATACGTTAAAAAATACATTCATTTTAAACATACCTACCACAAAATATTTTACCTAGCTAGCAATAGCATGACGCAGGAAACGATTCTTTCTTGTAAGCGCTCTGCATTAGATGTATCCGTAAGAAAACGTGTATTCAACCACGACAAGTAAGCGGAATGTACAAGTAAACAGGTTTGGCGGCAGCTTCTCCAAATAATATTATATACGTAGTATATAATACTCGTTTTGTGCACTTATAACATGTACTCAGTGTCTCTGAAACAATACGTGCTGCACGACGGAAATTACTTTCTGCTGAGGCACTTCATTTACATCTCAATGATACACGACTATTAGAGAACATTGCTCTTTACGGCAGTCAATCCGCTTGTAAATTAACACCACGATATCGCAAATATTAGGCAACACGTTACTAGGGATGAGAAAGGCCTTAAGGTTTGCAACTAAACATGCTACTCCTAGCTATTACTGAATAAGAATTTGATTATTAACGTGTCTTCATAACCATGTGTGCGGCGTTCGACTCTCAGTCAGCATAGACGTTTTCGTCGCCTTCTTTCTAGTTAAACGTGCGCACATCTCGCTAATGGTGGACCAACGTTGGACATTTCTCGTCTGTTCCTGGTTAGACAACGACGGCGGTAGGCGCCGGGTTTGACTCCCGATCACGCAATAAAACTTCAGTCGTCATTTAAGGTTCCAACCTCACTACTGGTGACAAACTGCGATATCTACATTCTGATTTTACGTACTTATTCAACAATCCCATTAGGTGCTGGGTTCGCATCCTTGTCAACAGCATTACATGATGGCATTTCAATTTTAAACATGTGCATCCTTTGTTCCTTGACAGTGCAACAATATACTACGACTTTCGAGGTTAATTACCAAGAAGGTAATTGTCATGTTAGGATTCCTGGTTTCGTACAAACATTATCGTCATTTACGTTCAAGTTGAGAATTGAAAACTGATACTGGTGCAAACGTCAATATTTGACGTCTCTTTGTGCCTAGTAATCGAGTCTCGATAAGGCACAAAGCTTTGCGTGGTTAACAATGGCTTTACGTTCTGGGTTTGCATCCGGATCCAGAACAAAGACGTTGATCATGTCATTTAAAGTACAACTTTGAGTACAACTAACTATTGATGAGTAATGTGAACAACGACATTACTTGTGATTCGCAGTTAATGTTGGGATTTCCGTTGAGTGCTTGCCGCCGTTAATCACGTTTTATTTTAACTGCTTAGTATTACATAAAGTTGATGCGAAACCACTCCCCACTGAACGTTGAACGACGTTCAGCATGTGTTGGGTAAGCCTTTTCGACAGCAAAAAACTTGTTTCTGATTGCCATACAACTCTATAAATCCATATACTGTCTCAAATATTTAATTGTGCCTAAGGATTACTGAACGATTTATGTGACAAAATTGTTGTTGTTGTTGTGGTCTTCAATCCTGAGACTGGTTTGATACAGCTCTCCATGCTACTCTATCCTGTGCAAGCTTCTTCATCTCCCAGTTCCTACTGCAACCTACAGCCTTCTGTATCTGTTTGGTGTATTCATCTCTTGGTCTCCCTCTACGATTTTTACCCTCCACGCTGCCCTCCAATACCAAATTGGTGATCCCTTGATGCCTCAGAACATGTCCTACCAACCGATCCCTTCTTCTAGTCAAGTTGTGCCACAAACTTCTCTTCTCCCCAATCCTATTCAGTACTTCCTCATTAGTTATGTGATCTACCCATCTAATCTTCAGCATTCTTCTGTAGCACCACATTTCAAAAGCTTCTATTCTCTTCTTGTCCAAAATATTTATCGTCCATGTTTCACTTCCATACATGGCTACACTCCATACAATTTACTTTCAGAAACGACTTCCTGACACTTAAATCTATACTCGATGTTAACAAATATCTCTTCTTCAGAAATGCTTTCCTTGCCATTGCCAGTCTACATTTTATATCCTCTCTACTTCGACCATCATCAGTTATTTTTATCCCCAAATAGCAAAACTCCTTTACTACTTTAAGTGTCTCATTTCCTAATCTAATTCCCTCAGCATCACCCGACTTAATTAGACTACATTCCATTATCCACGTTTTGATTTTGTTGATGTTCATCCTTTACCCTCCTTTCAAGACACTGTCCATTCCGTTCAACTGCTCTTCCAAGTCCTTTGCTGTCTCTGACAGAATTACAATGTCATCGGCGAACCTCAAAGTTTTTATTTCTTCTCCATGGATTTTAATACCTACTCCGAATTTTCCTTTTGATTCCTTCACTGCTTGCTCAATATAGAGATTGAATAACATCGGGGAGAGGCTACAACCCTGTCTCACTCCCTACCCAACCGCTGCTTCCCTTTGATGTCCCTCGACTCTTATAACTGCCATCTGGTTTCTGTACAAATTGTAAATAGCTTTTCGCTCCCTGTATTTTACCCCTGCCACCTTCAGAATTTGAATGAGGGTATTGCAGTCAACATTGTCAAAAGCTTTCTCTAAGTCTACAAATGCTAGAAACGTAGGTTTGCCTTTGCTTAATCTAGCTTCTAAGATAAGTCGTAGGGTCAGTATTGCCTCACGTGTTCCGATATTTCTACGAAATCCAAACTGATCTTCCCCGAGGTCAGCTTCTACTAGTTTTTCCATTCGTCTGTAAAGAATTCGCGTTAGTATTTTGCAGCCGTGACTTATTAAACTGATAGTTCGGTAATTTTCACATCTGTCAACACCTGCTTTCTTTGGGATTGGAAATATTATATTCTTCTTGAAGTCTGAGGGTATTTCGCCTGTCTCATACATCTTGCTCACCAGATGGTAGAGTTTTGTCAGGACTGACTCTCCCAAGGCTGTCAGTAGTTCTAATGGAATGTTGTCTACTGCCGGGGCCTTGTTTCGACTGAGGTCTTTCTGTGCTCTGTCAAACTCTTCACGCAGTATCATATCTCCCATTTCATCTTCATCTTCATCTACATCCTCTTCCATTTCCATAATATTGGCCTCAAGTACATCGCCCTTGTATAGACCCTCTATATACTCCTTCCACCTTTCTGCTTTCCCTTCTTTGCTTAGAACTGGGTTTCCATCTGAGCTCTTGATATTCATACAAGTGGTTCTCTTTTCTCCAAAGGTCTCTTTAATTTTCCTGTAGGCAGTATCTATCTTACCCCTAGTGAGATAAGCCTCAACATCCTTACATTTGTCCTCTAGCCATCCCTGCTTAGCCATTTTGCACTTCCTGTCGATCTCATTTTTGAGTCGTTTGTATTCCTTTTTGCCTACTTCATTTACTGCATTTTTATATTTTCTCCTTTCATCAATCAAATTCAATATTTCTTCTGTTACCCAAGGATTTCTACTAGCCCTCGTCTTTTTACCTACTTGATCGTCTGCTGCCTTCACTACTTCATCCCTCAGAGCTACCCATTCTTCTTCTACTGTATTTCTTTCCCCCATTCTTGTCAATTGTTCCCTTATGCTCTCCCTGAAACTCTGTACAACCTCTGGTTTAGTCAGTTTATCCAGGTCCCATCTCCTTAAATTCCCACCTTTCTGTAGTTTCTTCAATTTTAATCTACGGTTCATAACCAACAGATTGCGGTCAGAGTCCACATCTGCCCCTGGAAATGTCTTACAATTTAAAACCTGGTTCCTAAATCTCTGTCTTACCATTATATAATCTATCTGAAACCTGTCAGTATCTCCAGGCTTCTTCCATGTATACAGCCTTCTTTCATGATTCTTGAACCAAGTGTTAGCTATGATTAAGTTATGCTCTGTGCAAAATTCTACAAGGCGGCTTCCTCTTTCATTTCTTAGCCCCAATCCATATTCACCTACTACGTTTCCTTCTCTCCCTTTTCCTACTGACGAATACCAGTCACCCATGACTATTAAATTTTCGTCTTCCTTCACTATCTGAATAATTTCTTTTATTTTATCGTACATTTCTTCAATTTCTTCATCATCTGCAGAGCTAGTCGGCATATAAACTTGTACTACTGTAGTAGGCGTGGGCTTCGTATCTATCTTGGCCACAATAATGCGTTCACTATGCTGTTTGTAGTAGATTATCCGCATTTCTATTTTCCTATTCATTATTAAACCTACTCCTGCATTACCCCTATTTGATTTTGGGTTTATAACCCTGTAGTCACCTGACCAGAAGTCTTGTTCCTCCTGCCACCGAACTTCACTAATTCCCACTATATCTAACTTTAACCTATCCATTTCCCTTTTTAAATTTTCTAACCTACCTGCCCGATTAAGGGATCTGACATTCCACACCCCGATCCGTAGAACGCCAGTTTTCTTTCTCCTGATAATGACATCCTCTTGAGTAGTCCCCGCCCGGAGATCTTACCTCCGGAATATTTTACCCAACAGAACGCCATCATCATTTAACCATACAGTAAAGCTGCATGCCCTCGGGAAAAATTACGGCTGTAGTTTCCCCTTGCTTTCAGCCGTTCGCAGTACCAGCACAGCAAGGCCGTTTTGGTTATTGTTACAAGGCCAGATCAGTCAATCATCCAGACTGTTGCCCCTGCAACTACTGAAAAGGCTGCTGCCCCTCTTCAGGAACCACACGTTTGTCTGGCCTCTCCACAGATATCCCTCCGTTGTGGTTGCACCTACGGTACGGCTATCTGTATCGCTGAGACACGCAGGTCTCCCCACCAACGGCAAGGTCCATGGTTCATGGGGGGAAGGTGACAAAATTAGTAGTCCCATAACGTTTGGAATATCACTTATTGTAATTAAGTTTAGTTTACAAACGTTAAGGACTGTCTGATCTCTTCTGTACTATCGTGGTGTTACTTTACATCTGGACGGACTGTCATAAAGACCGGTGTTCTCTAATAGTCTCTAGTAGTACCCATTGTGTATCTTACAACGACTGTACTGTGGAGGGTTGCGACGATGTGCAACACAGATATGCTATGTTAGTTGCATACATTCAGGTGCAGCCTAGACGTTGGAATTCAGGCGTGACCCACTTTTTTTTTGCTGTGCAGTGTACATACCAACATGTTACAAAAATGAAAGTCGCATAGTGCTGTTGCGCGAAATTGTAATAAAAAATGGCAGGGGAACTCACAATGCTAGAATTAAAGCATACAGCATCTTGCATTGATGTCCCAGCATAACACTAGTCGCTTAACATCACAATGACGCCCATCTTATTGCTGATGATGTCAGAATAGGCTTGTTTAAATTTCTTTCTTTTATAATACCATGTCTAAAGTGGGGTAACTTGAGAAACTATAAATATTTTATATGCACTCAAAAACAGTAATTGAGGCCAGAAATTATGAAAATGATCAATGTTCCCAGAACGAGATTTTCACCCTGCAGCAGAGGATGCGATGGTATGAAACTTCCCGGCAGATTAAAAGTGTGTGCCGGACCGAGACTCGAGACGACCAACCTTTTCTTTTATCTCAATTTGTTCTATATTGTTGGTTGAATTTGTTTGGGGCGGACGTCCGATGACACTCGTTCAAGTTCTTCTCCGATCCGTTCACTCAGTTTTTTTCATTACAGAGGGCAGCTAACCTTTTGACCAAACACGTTGAGCAGCAACTGAGCTACCAAAGCACGACTCACGACCTATCCTCACAGCTTCAATTCTTCACATTCCCCAGCCTGTACATCTCCGCGATATCCCTTCTTTCAGGAATGCTAGTTCTGCAACGTTCGGAGAAGAACTTCAGTGAAGTTTGGAAGGTAGGAGACGAGGAACTGGCAGAGTTGAAACTGTGAGGAGAGGCCGTGAGTCGTGCTTGGGTAGCTCAGCTGGTAGAGTACTTGCCCGCGAAAGGCAAAGGTCCTGAGTTCGAGTTTCGGCACACAGTTTTAATCTACCAGGAAGTTTTAATGATCAATGTTGCCTTGATCACTACAATATAACGGCAACCAAGAACTGAGTTTAAACATCACCAAGGAAAAAAAATATCAGAAAATACAATTTTTCAGAATTTCACAAACTAAATGTGATTGATTTTATTATAGTGTCCCTAAAGTGCGAAGCAGGTTCAAAAAACGAGGCTTCAGAGAGGTTCGTTGCTCAAATTAATAAAAAAGGTATCTAGTTGCTTTCTGTAGTCTTCAGCGATATGAAGCAATTCAATGCGCCGTATCTGTGACGGCATGTGACAGAATTATTGAAGTGTCCAGTCGCTACATTCTTAGATCCCTCAAACTTTCTAGTACATTTATTACTAATTATACAGCTAAACTAATTCTGTACGTTTTTAAAATCGTTTCTACAGTGTTATTAACTCATCTAAAGTTTTTACCACGTCATTTAATCTTAGAAACACAAGTATTTCAAAATAAAAACCCTGCCAAGGCGTAACTTGATGCACCCATATTTTCCTATTTTTGTAATAGTAAATACTGACCTATATTTTGAAATCCAACCCTTTTGGCGGCTACACTGTTAGCGTCCCAATGAGACATTTTGTTGAAATCGTGCTGAGACAGGCAGTTGCGAGTGCTATCCGCCTACCGCAGTTACGACTTCAACATCGAAACGCTAAACGAGTGAGTGCAATGCTCATTATACTTTAATTTAAATAAATTAATCCAAATCGCCGAAGTGTAGGCAGCTATACTGCAACGGAAATACCGTCACAGTGAGACAACAAATTAGACGTGCAAGTAACTAACCACATTTATTTTTCAAAGGATTGCCTAGTAGGATTAGCTGTACGACAGTTGGGTCTATAATTGCAAAACAATAATGGACTGAACAACATCGGATTGTTGTCAACGAAGTTCTACATGAGCCAAAGAAAGTGACTAGTAAGAAGCTACTATCATGTGAACTTAAGTTCTCTGAACATTAACGGCACTCACTGGCCCACTAGAAGCTTAATTGTATCTCAACGTTGTAGGATACGTCGACTGTACTGGAAGACTGCTTGGCAAGCGCAGCAAACTTTCGTAATCTGCGGAGCTCGCAAATGCAAAGTAGCTAGGTGCAAGACTCGCGAAATAAGAAAAGTAATCGAGTAACTCAAATTGCGCTGCGAATCCTGCAGATTGTGAGCTGCTCAGATAACCGACAGCGTTAATTGAAAAATGCGAAACTTACAACTCGGGAACACGCGCCCCAACGAGCAGGTCAGCATCAAATGCAAAATGGCTGAGATGGCGGCCGAGAATAACTGCCAACGACGCCAGGTCAGGTCCAGACGTCCTCACTACGGCAGGTCCCAAAACGGAATCCTCGTCTCCTCCTAAAATTCAGTCTGGGGGGGACGATCTCCAAGCGAGAACTTCGCTTTCTTCTCCAGAATACAGTGGGACCATGCACAAATTTCCCATTCTCGGATCACTGAATGCATTCTGATTTGCAGAAGGTTGGTACTAATTCCTAGTTAGGTTCCACTGATCGGTCGAGTTTTTTGTACCAAAGCATTATGTCTGGAAAGATCCGCATGATTGGATAATCAGACTTTGGAAGGAAAGTAAGGAGATTTCCCACATCAGGCCAGTGTGCCTTCCTCAAGTCAAAACTGAGAAAATAAAAAGATGAACGTCGCACAGCGACATGTGACTGCAAAGTCACAAATTTTGTTATCTGTTTGAATACTCAGTTGGAATCGTGCCTGCGTTCAAGGGTATTTCAAGTAACCCCAAAAGATGGTAGCTTTTCTTTATACGAGGTTCAATACGCACAGTCTATGGTATGTATGCACGATCTCACATGCTCACGGGTGTATGGTGTATTCTGTAATCATCACTTTGGAAATGACGGCGCACAACAGAATTTTGGCTGAATGATCTGAACCTCCGGTACTTCACATCAAAAGTTTTTTTTTAGTTTCTTTTAGCACTGTGGAACTTTCTGTAGTCTCCAGAATGTGCTATTGATAATATGCTGCAGCCTATGTATTCTACTTTTATGATTCGAGATGGCAATATATCCATATTCTTGTCCGAGGAGTGCCTGATTCACATCCTGCTCTGGTTCTGTGACCGGGCAGTGTGTCTCACGTACATCATTTCCCTCATGTTATCAGTCTCAAATAATGAGGTGAAAACACTTTCACTGAGTGTCACTACAATCTTGCAATAATAGTGAATCTGTTGCCTCACGCCAGCGTCAGGAAAAATTCATGGTCAGTATAAGGAAACAATCGTTTTAAACGCCCTGCCGTCCTGCTTCTGATCGGTAAATATCGGAAAAGTCTGTTCTGCTTTTGATCGGTAGATGTCGGAAAAGTCTCTAAATACGTACAGTTGCCGTTTACAGGTTGTCTGTGAAACTGACTGCGAGAAAGAAAGCAAATCATCAAATATTTACAATTTTGTAATTCTAGTTTTTAAACTTTTTTTCCAATATCACTTCATATGTAGGCTATGTAATACCGAGTGTTTTTGAATACAAAAAACAGTTTAATTTCTCCGTGATTATTTCTGAATTATTTAATATAATGAACTCGCCTCCGTGGACGAGGACGCTAACAGAGTGAAAATATCCATGTGACACTGAGTGGCAATATCCACTGCCGTGGCGTAGTATTACTGTTACACCGACCTGGTTTCCAATCGTAGACTAACAGGAATGTGACGACACCAGCGTTGCCTCTTTGACAAGACCGTTCTAAAAAAAAAAATTGTGACAAGACATCACTCGGTACAGGAATAGGTACTTCTCCAGAAACGTGTGATCCGAGAGAATTTTATGCCAAGTATGGCATAACTCGCCTGAGAAATATTTCCTCACGGTTGAAATGTGGTTTCACTTTCGTTGGTCGCGGCGTTATTCTGGGTAATTATTTCGTTTGCGTTAACAGATTCACTGATGGTTTGCTCTACATCAGATATACTGTTAATGCTGGTCATTTTTAAAAGATACGACAAGAAAACTAGTAACTCAGATTTTCCGGAAACTGAAAGGAGAAGAGCGGATGCAATAAGATAATCGCTAAGCAGTGAGCTCTCAGCAATGTAGAAAGTTGTAGCAATGAACCGTTCCGCCATGACGCAAAATGTTTGTTGATTATAACTGCATAGGAAAAATCATCTAGGGCTCTTAGACTGAGTTATAACTACTTTTACGTGAATAATGTCAGGAAAGAAACGAGATAAAACATAAATTGTGTTAGTTCATTTGGTGTGCAGGTCTACTTTCACGTATTTCATCTTCCTCTCAGCATTCACCTTTCTCTTTTACCATGTCTGTTTTGTTCCATAATGACATATATCCTTATAACTTTTTCTCTCATAGATAAACATAAAAAGGAAAAAATAAGCATTATTATACACGAAATTGGCTGCTCATAAATTTGACTGTCACACAATTATAATTCAAGTACCGGTATCGGGATCGGGATCATTCATATCAACGGTCGCCATTTGTCGTGTTATATCTGATTAAAATGATGTGTAAAAGATAAATGCCCATTTTTCTGTATTATTCTACATCGGAATAACACCACAAATGACGGCTGCTAGATAACTTTTACAAGAGATACTTAACTTTTTATGTAATGAGTTGTAGAGGACACCAAAGAAGATTCACTCAGCTGAGAGCGTTTGTCGAAGAGTGAATATCAACACCAAAGCCATTCAAGATGGTGCGCTGTACAAAAAGTTCAGTGAAGAAATTGAGATGAAACTGAGTCCTGAGCAATTTATAACTGCACAGAGCGCCGAAAATATGTGGCATCTAGCTAAAGAAAATATTATGCAGACAGCTATCGGAACATTTGGGATGCAGGGTAGGACTCAAAGTGACTGGTTTACTGAATGTGAAAGTTCATATATAGACAAGAAACGTAATGCTCATTTATAGGTTATGAATAATCCTAAAGACCAACGAGCAATAGCTGAATCCAAGGCCTGCAAAGCAGATCTACAACGAGTTTCTCGCCATTGCGCAAATAGATATTGGACCAACCTTTGTAAAACTATTGAGATCTGCCGAGACAAAGGAGATCATAGTGGCATGTATCAAGGCATCAAAAAGGCCATTGGACCAACAAGCAGAAAGTTCGCTGCAATAAAAGACCTAAATGGAGACCCAACCAACAATAAAAAATGGTTCAAAAGGCTCTGAGCACCATGCGACTTAACTTCTGAGGTCGTCAGTCGCCTAGAACTTAGAACTAATTAAACCTAACTAACCTAAGGACATCACACACATCCATGCCCGAGGCAGGATTCGAACCTACGACCGAAGCGGTCGCTCGGCTCCAGACTGTAGCGCCTTGAACCGCATGGCCACTCCGGCCGGCCGACAATAAAAACCAGCAGCTAGATAGATGGGTGCAGCACTATGCTAAACTATACTCAGAAGAGGTCAACATTTCTTCAGAAGCTTTGGATACTTTACCAACTTACCCAGTTATGTCTGAGCTTGATGATCCTTCCACTGTTGACGAATTAAAACTCGCACATGAAAGTCTAAAGCTAGGCAAGAGTACAGGCCGTGATAACTTACCAGAAGAAATCATCAAACTTCACTGCGTTTTGCCGATATTGTATCAAATCCTACTGCAGTGCTGGGAAGAAGGCACAGTACCTCAAGACATGCGAGATGCAAATATAGTAACATTCTATAAGGGAAAAGGCGGAGGAGGTAATTGTAACAACTACAGAGGAATATCTCTCGTGAGCATTGCTGGAAAGGCGTATGCAAGGATAATTCTAAAGAGACTGGAAACCTTGACTTCTCGGATCTACCCTGAGTCACAGTGTGGATTTGGAACTGGCAGATCCACAAGTGACATGATATTCACCTTGCGCCAACTACAAGAGAAGTGCCGCGAACACAGAGTGCCATTATATGTGGCTATTGTTGACCTCAACAAAGCCTTTGACACCGTCAGCAGGGAGGGACTCTACAGCATACTGGAAAAAATTGGATGTCCCCCAACTTTGCTGTCTTTAATAAGATCTTTTGATGACAATATGTGTGGCTCTGTAATCTTCGATGGCAGTACATCTAAACCATTCAGTATGAACTTTGGCGTAAGACAAGGCTGTGTGTTGGCACCTACACTTTCTGTAATTTTCCTCTCGGGTCTGCTCCAAGTGGCTTTCGAGAATCGCAATGTTGGAGTACATCTGCATACTAGGAAAGATAGAAGGCTTTTCAGTGTCAGTCTTCTGAAGAGTAAGACAAAGCGCTGCGACATAGTCGCTCGTGAACCCCTGTATGATGCTGCAATTGTTGCGAACTCCGCAGAAGAGCTGCAAGAGCTAGTATCAAGATTTAGTCACGCATGCCACCTATTCTCGATGAGTGTAAACAGCAGTAAGACCGTAATTATGGTTCAGGGTGCTAACACAAAGCCGAATATCACACTAGATGGCACTACTCTGCAAGTCGTAGATAACTTCTGCTATCTTGGATCTACTATACAGTCAAATATGCCTGTTGACAAGGAAATTGATGCTCGCATTGGAAGAGCTGCGACAACTTTTGGCAAACTCTCTACACGTGTTTGGAAAAACAACAAACTCTCTTTGACCACCAAAATTCTTGTATATCAAACTTGCGTCCTCAGCATCCTTTTGTATGCATCGGAAACATGGACTACCTATGCCAAACAAGAACGTAGCCTTAATGCTTTCCACATGCGGTGCCTGAGATCCATCCTCGGAGTAACGTGGAAGGGTCGAGTGACCAACGAAACAGTGCTATCTAAAACTAACTGCAACAGTATTTCAGCTATCTTGAAGCAGAGACGACTCCGCGGGCTGGGACACGTCCACCGTATGGATCCTGACAGATTACCACGTGAGGTGATGCTTGGAGAGATCTCAAGGACTCCTTAAACGAGATATGGAGAGTTTTGGAATCGACACAAACAGATGGGAGGCACGGGCTAGCATGAGACCAGAGTGGCGTGATGATATATCATCTGGAATGTCCAAGCATGATGAAGGCTTGTTAGACAGATTAAGGCAGAAAAAGCTTCGCAATGCTACCACTGCTCCTGCCTCAGCAGCCAGATACACTTGTGACAATTGCGGCAAGAGATGCCGTGCAGTCATTGGCTTGACAAGTCAAATGAAAAAATGCAACCCATAAACACACAGACACTGCAAACAATCATCTATCAAGATGTCGTGGCCAATATATATATAGAGCAGAACAGTACTGAATGTTAATTTCAAATACTTTACCACTAACTTACAATAAACACCTGCAGTTAATTATGTCCTTTACTTATAAGTCCTTTACTTAGTTATTGATAGTCTTGGAAGAACCAGCCATGACAAAACTCTTCCATGTGGTGGGCAAGGAGTACAAGACAGCTGAAATACCCTCAGACTTCAACAAGAATATTGTAATTACAATCCCAAAGCAAGCAGGTGCTGACAGGTGGGAAGATTACCGAACTACTAGTGTAATAAATCACGTTTGCAAAATACTAACACGAATCCTTTATAGAAGACTGGAAAAACTGGTAGAAGCCGATCTCGGGGAAGATCAGTTTGGTTTCCGGAGAAACGTAAGAACACGCGAAACAGTACTGACCCTACGACTTCTCATAGAAGATAGGTTAGGAAAGGCAAACCTATGGTTATAAAATTTACAGACATAGAGAAAACTTTTGACATTGTTGACTGGAATAGTCTCTTTTCACTTTCTGAATGTGGCGGGGGTAAAACATAGGGAGCAAAAGACTATGTATAATTTATAGAGAAACCAGCTGGCAGTTATAAGAGTCGAGGGGCATAAAAGGGAAGCAGTAGTTGTGAAGGGAGTGAGATAGGACTGCAGCCTATTCCCGATGTTACTCAAATCGTATATTGGGCAGGCATTAAAGGAAACAAAAGAAAAATTTGGAGTAAAAATTAAGGTCCAGGGTGAGGAAATAAAAACTTTGAGGTATGTCGATGACATTGTAATTCTTTCAGAGACAGAAAAGGACTTGGAAGAGCAGTTGCTGGAATGGTAGGGTCTTGAATACAGGATATAAGATGAGCATCAACAAAAGCAAATCGAGGACAATGGAATGTAGTCGAAGAAAATCAGGTGATACTGAGTGAATTAGATTAGGAAATGAGACACTTTTAAAGTAGTAGATGAGTTTTGATATTTGGGAAGCAAAATAACTGGAGGGTATAAAATGTAGACTGACAATGGCAATAAAAGGCTTTGTGAAGAAAGTAAATTTAACATCTAATATCGGTATAGATTGAAGTGTCTGGAAGTCCTTTCTGGCAGTATTTGTATGGAGTGTAGCCTTGTATGGAAGTGAAACATAGACGACAAACAGTTTAGACAAGAAGAGAATAGAAGCTTTTGAGATGTAGTGCTGCAGAAGAATGCTGAAGACCAGATCCGTAGATCACATAACCAATGAGGAGGTACTGAATAGAATTGGGGAGAAGAGAAGTTTGTGGTACAACCTGACTAGAACAAGAGGTCGGTTGTTAAGAAACGTTCTGAGGCATCAAAGGATCACCAATGTAGTACTGGAGGGCAACGTGGAGGGTAAAAATCGTAGAAGGAGACCA
The DNA here is from genome assembly GCF_021461395.2 of Schistocerca americana. NCBI lineage: Eukaryota > Metazoa > Arthropoda > Insecta > Orthoptera > Acrididae > Schistocerca > Schistocerca americana. Next base: position 58,009,771 of record NC_060125.1, on the reverse strand, counting down.
AGAAATGCATACGCTAAGGAGATTCAGAAGGACATAAGTTGTAGTAGTTATTCAGAGATGAAGAGGCTTGCACAGGATAGAGTAGCATGGAGAGCTGCATCAAACCAGTATTTGGATAGAAGAACACAACAACAACAACTCATAGTGATCTTGTCCTGTGAATTAGACTTGGCTCCGAGCAATTTATTATCCAAAGTTGAAATAAATGCAATAAAACAGACGCGCTCTTCTATCACCATTTGTATATTCTGGAAATTACTTTTAAGCATGGAAAAGTCACGTCTTACTTCAGCGACATTGAGAGAGAGGAGTGGTACTTACCACAGAGAAATGATAGACTTCATCTGTTGTCACAGAACATGTCTCCTTTTCTTTGAGAGGTCACATGCACATTAATTTAGATGACAAGACAAAGATATTGGTTGACATTCGTTGTACAACCAAGAATTTTAAATGATTACTTGCTTAATGTGAAAGTTACTTTACACTGGTTACAGAAAGAGGGTATCCCCTTTGCAATGTGATATTATAGCTGGAAAAGGCACCAAACGATGAGGCTGTTGAAAGGTGGCACAACAAAACAAATCAGGTTATTGGTATCTCTCAACCTAGAACGAAGTATTTGGCGCAATTCTTGAATAAGGAAGCGGAGCTTACGAACTGCAACTACATGAAGCTGGAGATGGATATTGAAGGGAAGAAGAGGAAGAAGAAATGCTTGAAACTAGACGACAGGATTGAGAGAACTGTAAAAAATTATGAAGAGATTGGCAACTTTAAGTCCTGTTTGAAGACCATTTCCAATAACTGTAATACCCCCTCAACCGTGTGGGTAAGTCAGCTCAGGGGTCGCAGGAAGGCAACGGTAGAACCTGTACAACAGGACCAGGTATAGTGAAGCACTGTGGTAGCAAACCAATTTTCGAATTGATAACAGCTTTACTTGCTCACCAGTAAATAAAGTGTACTGCAGTTGTAGCATAAACATGATGAAGACTATGTAAAAAAACGTGAATCTTTCGTCGCTGACACTGTAATTTCCTAGAGCGAGTGAAGAGTTTTAAAAATAAATGTAATACAGTTTACAAAAACGTGTGTCCTATGTTCTACTTACCTTAAATATATCCTTGAAGTGGTCTGTCCTTAAACCATTTTTAAAGGTTTACTTTTCATACTATTCGATGCCCATAATAACTATTTAATATATGGTTGTGTACAGCTTGTTGGTCTCCATTTAACTTGAATTATACTAACACCTGTTCCTCATGGGCTGTTTGATAGAACTGTTATTTTATCAACCATGTGAGATAGATCGAGGAAAACTTTATCATCTCGAAATGGCTACCAAAAATGGCATGGTGGAGCTTAACGTGAAAAAGCAGATTGTTCAAGTAATAGTCCATGTTTTCCGATCTGTAAACAAGCAGAAAGCATTGTTTGGCTGTAGAATATGCCTGTAATAGCAGTATTTGCACCCACGTATTTCTTCGTACTACATATTTAAAACAAAACAAAGACCTAGTTTCTCAGACTGAATTTTTCGAGCAGTGTAGTAACACGAATTTCTTAGGTAGCATCGGTCTATGAGATAATACTCTAACACTTCGGAATGAGATTCATAAATTGATCTCTGGGACATGGCGTTCATTTTAAATATTAACACTGTTTTAGCTACATCTTCATCTACAGCTACATGGATTGCAGATCACATTTAAGTGCCTGGCAGAGGGTTCATCGAAAGCAAAGGGCCTATAACACTGCTTTGGGGAGTGCCTGAAATCACTTCTGTTTTTCTCGATGTCTTTCCGTCAGTTACAACGAACTGTGACCTCTCTGACAGGAAATCGTAAATCCAGTCACATAACTGAGACGATATTCCACAAGCAAGCAATTTTACTACGAGCGGCTTGTGTGGTACAGTGTCAAAAGCCTTTCGGAAATCCAGGAATACGGAATCGAACTGAAATCCCTTGTCAATGGCTCTCAGCACTTCATATGAATAAAGAGCTAGTTGTGTTTCACAGGAACGATGTTTTCTAAACCCATGTTGACTGTGTGTCAATAGACCGTTTCCTTCGAGGTAATTCATAATGTTCGAACACAATATATGTTCTTGTCGAATTAAATCACAGCAGTGGTCCATATTTCATCTGCCGGTAAAGTGCTTCCACTTCGAGCAGTACATCGTATTTACACATTACCTGGTAGTCTGTAAAATGCACGCCAGTCAAAGGAAATCATCGTAAACGATTAATGAACCTGAACACTTAGCTGTAGCAATACTTAGTTATGTGAGCACTGGTAAAAATCTAAATCTGTATTTTAAGACCTTTATTCCTATTTGTTAACACAGGTTGTTGCAGAGACAATGTGTTTCACAGGAACGATGTTTTCTAAACCCATGTTGACTGTGTGTCAATAGACCGTTTCCTTCGAGGTAATTCATAATGTTCGAACACAATATATGTTCTTGTCGAATTAAATCACAGCAGTGGTCCATATTTCATCTGCCGGTAAAGTGCTTCCACTTCGAGCAGTACATCGCATTTACACATTACCCGGTAGTCTGTAGAATGCACGCCAGTCAAAGGAAATCATCGCAAACGATTAATGAATGTATATTAACACCTTTATTCCTGTTTGTTAATACAGGTTGTTGCAGAGACAATGAATGATCTGCTTTAAATTGAGCGCAAACTTCCGTCAAACCTTGGTGTCTGCAAATCCCCATGCCCGAATTTCGCCAGCATTCCTTGCCCTGTAACGGTATTTGCGTCTTTCAAGCGATCGCTACAGGCTGCTGGCTTTCCGTCGCTGGGCAGGCTGTCCGTTATCCGGCAGTGTATAATGGGCCTCCGACGAGGGCAGTTATGTGCTCTATCTCTGCTGCTCATTTCCTGTAAGTAATACTCCTTGTAAACATTCAGTCTTCCTCTGCGTATGATAGTTTTGAATAACATTGCTCTTGATGCAAGTTGCATACGTTTACTTACCGAATTGTTTCGCTAGACCTACAAGAATGACATCTCAGCAACATTTCAAACAATCTGTACTATTTGTTGAGATCACGTATCCAGTTTGTGCTAGTAGAGTTGTGCCCCACACGAGTAGCCCTGCCAGTTACAGAGCTCTCTCCCGTTTATAGACTGCATTTGCCGTTATCTACACGCATGGAACCTTTTTGTAAATATACTTTTGTTGAAACGGAAACACTCTTCATTGTAGAAAATGAGCTGTGTTGTACCAATAATAGTGAGGGACCACCGACGTCTTAATGTTTCTGAACGAAAATACAGTATCGTAACCATGATATGCTTCTAGGACGCGAAACAAATCTGTTCTGGGATAAATGCTGCTACGGAGAACATCACAAGATTCTTTTTCTTTTGTTTCAAAGCCCGAACTTCTGTTTAAGATACACTTAAACAAACGTGTACAAAACTTTTGGTGAAAGGTAAAAGCCTTAATCTTGAGGCAGTGCAGTACATCGGTAGCATTCAGATATTACAAATACTCGACTACGTCAAACGGTCCAAGCCTATGCAACTTCAAAGTTTGTGTGTGTGTAGCCTATATATATACATTGCAGTGTGAGCGGCAGAGGGGTTTTTATAATTTGTACGCTGAGGTTTCTTCCTGTTTCATTCACAGATGCACTTCAGGTAGAATGTATCCTTACAAACTGTTACGAGTCTAATTTAATCTTCAGTAACAGCGGTGCGATAAGTAGAGGACTGAAGAGAAGAATTTAGTGGATTATGCCTTGACACGGCCTCTCTTGTAATTTTCGAAGTAGGCCTAGATTCTAGCGAGGTGTTACGAATCTTTCTTAGTGTCTGTCAGTTGAGACACTGACGAAATTTCTATATCGCACTCTGGTGTTGCAAAAGAAACCTCCAGCATCATGTTCATTTGTTAGACCGAGCGGATGACTCGGTACGTTTCAACATTGTTCATTATTCCAGTAGTGAACGGATGAACGGTCAAACTTAGGTATTCCAGTCAACCGTCAAACAAAGGGAAAAATACATATATATCCCGCAAATAAGAAAATAGACGCCCAGAAAACTTTTTGTAACCAAAGTTTCACAATTAGCGGAATAATCAGCTACCAATATATGGAGCAAAAAGGTTTTTGACGGTATTTGATAAAAAAGATTCACATCAAAAATCAAATTAACTTACTATTTTATAGATATTGTATTTCAGTTTGTATGTACGGGGAAAGACAATTTCCTATTATGTATTGCAGTTCCATGTAGTGTGCAGAATTTACGATACAACTTCGTCAAGAAAACCATACCGTATTAGATTTCGTTTTTGCCATTAATAAATTGAACGAGTTACTGTTTTAATCTCTTAATTCTGATAGAATAATCTGACATTTTGTGCGCCTCATTTGCACTGTTCAGTAGCGTATAGTTAGACATGAAGTGGACTTTTCATGAGACTCAACCTGAACATTCTCTTTATGTCGAATCGCAGTTTCCATGTGTTCTTCCATGCGTCCAATAAATCAAACTATGTAACTCTTACTACAAGCTTCCTCACAGATCACAGCATTCCCTTCGCAAGCTGGTTGGAGGTCTTAAAAGATCTGTTTTTGTTTAGTAGGCGTCCAATAGCATTTAATCGAAAGGTAATTGAAATATTACATACATTTAATTCACCAGTTAACCTATATATATGGATATGATAACATGTATTAATGTATGCAGAGTGGGAGTTGGGTTTCAAATGAATGGTGTTTTGAAATTGTGTATTGCTTGCCTTGGAGAAGGCTTCATTTGTCGCCTACCACCCGCCCTCTACTCCAAGTGGGTCATTTGGTTTGAACTCTGTTTTTAACTTTAGATGTTTTGGTACTAAAGCAAATGATACATATATCTAGACAAAGTACTTAGTAAATAAGTACATAGTAAATGACACGTGCATATCTATCATAATTTGTTCTGTTGGTTACGGAAACGAACACTCCGTCACGCGACGTTACCCATCACAGCAAAGGCGTAGATGTGGATAATTTTTTCTTCATGGTGAGTGTGTGTGTGTGGGGGGGGGGGGCGGGAGGGAAAGGCGGATGTTAAGTCTGTTAAAGTACAAGATCTTCATTCAGATCCCGAGATTTGAGCATCTTAACTTTCATAAACTGTCTCAGCATTTAGAAAAAGAACACAGTTTGCATCTACAGAAAATTCTAATACAAGGGATTAGAAACAAAAGCAGTGTAGTATAAAAATTGAGATGGGCCTATATGTAGATGTTGATGTACATCACTCCATAAATCGCGAGTATTTAGTGTTTATAAATTGCATGTTATTTGACACTCTAAAACAAATTATTTCCTTCTCAGCATTGTTTGACGTTGAAACAAAGTACATCTACATCTACTCTACATTTATACTCCGCAAGCCACCCAACGGTGTGTGGCGGAGGGCATTTTACGTGCCACTGTCATTACCTCCGTTTCCTGTTCCAGTCGCGTATGGTTCGCGGGAAGATCGACTGTCTGAAAGCCTCCGTGCGCGCTCTAATCTCTCTAATTTTACATTCGTGATCTCATCGGGAAATATAAGTAGGGGGAAGCAATATATTCGATACCTCATCCAGAAACGCACCCTCTCGAAACCTGGCGAGCAAGCTACACCGCGATGCAGAGCGCCTCTCATGCAGAGTCTGCCACTTGAGTTTGTTAAACATCTCCGTAACGCTATCATGGTTACCCTGTGACGAAACGCGCCGCTCTTCTTTGGATCTTCTCTATCTCCTCCGTCAACCCGATCTGGTACGGATCCCCCACTGATGAACAATACTCAAGTATAGGTCGAACGAATGTTTTGTAAGCCACCTCGTTTGTTGATGGACTACATTTTCTAAGGACTCTCCTAATGAATCTCAACCTGGTACCCGCCTTACCAACAATTAATTTTATATGATCATTCCACTTCAAATCGTTCCGCACGCATACTCCCAGATATTTTACAGAAGTAACTGCTACCACTGTTTGTTCCGCTATCATATAATCATACAATAAAGGATCCTTCTTTCTATGTATTCGCAATACATTACATTTGTCTATGTTAAGGGTCAGTTGCCACTCCCTGCACCAAGTGCCTATCCGCTGCAGATCTTCCTGCATTTCGCTACAATTTTCGAATGCTGCAACTTCTCTGTATACTACAGCATCATCCGCGAAAAGCCGCATGGAACTTCCGACACTATCTACTAGGTCATTTATATATATTGTGAAAAGCAATGGTCCCATAACACTCCCCTGTGGCACGCCAGAGGTTACTTTAACGTCTGTAGATGTCTCTCCATTGATAACAACATGCTGTGTTCTGTTTGCTAAAAACTCTTCAATCCAGCCACACAGCTGGTCTGATATTCCGTAGGCTCTTACTTTGTTTATCAGGCGACAGTGCGGAACTGTATCGAACGCCTTCCGGAAGTCAAGAAAAATAGCATCTACCTGGGAGCCTGTATCTAATATTTTCTGGGTCTCATGAACAAATAAAGCGAGTTGGGTCTCACACGATCGCTGTTTCCGGAATCCATGTTGATTCCTACATAGTAGATTCTGTGTTTCCAAAAACGACATGATACTCGAGCAAAAAACATGTTCTAAAATTCTACAACAGATCGACGTCAGAGATATAGGTCTATAGTTTTGCACAACTGCTCGACGACCCTTCTTGAAGACTGGGGCTACCTGTGCTCTTTTCCAATCATTTGGAACCTTCCGTTCCTCTAGAGACTTGCGGTACACCGTTACTTTGTGAAACAGAGCACACATCTGAATAAATGTGCAAATCATTAGTCATTCTGAAGATTAGTGTTTCTGAAAAGTATTCGTCCTAGAAGCGTTTTAGCGTTAAATATAAGAAGCATTGCTTGAAATATTGGGAACATCCGTACCAAGTGTCTTTTTCTACAGATGAATATATAAATTGGGATCTCTTCCGAAACCACAGTATTTATTTCATCCACATTTGACACACAAACAACAGACTTAATGAGCATCAGCACTCTGAGGTTCATAAACTTCTAGCTGCAGTATGAGCGAAAGATAAGACGAAAACAATTTTTGTAACCCCTGCCAGATTGGCTGCCCTATATGACTGGCGAACTGTATGGTAATGGTATCAGCCTGCCTTATCAGCCTGTTTTGTAGTGCAGGAGCAAGAAACGCTTCTGAAACCCTCAATGTGTAGGCACCCTACACAATAGGCGTGTTGTGTTGCGGCAGTTCTATTGACTTGCTTTGCAGCGGCTACATCTGCAGATGGGAATAGCTGGGAGAATTTGAGAGGGGTAGAGGGCGCGATGAACAGAAAGGGCCAGGGGAGAATGGATAGGGCGAGATGGCACAGGAGTGGATGGATATAGATAGAGAGCCCAGAAGGGAATAGACAGCGAGAGGGGGCAGAAGGGGATGGGCAGAGAGTGTGTGAAGGAAGAGGAGGTGGATATAGTGGACAGCAGAGACGTGAGGGGGTGATAGACAAAGAGAGAGAGAGAGAGGCAGTGGAGATGATCAGAGAGAGGGAGGACGGGAAGATGTAGGAGCCAGGTAGAAAATGTAGTGCAATAGTGGGCAGGTGCAAAAGGAAGAGGGGGAAGGAGATGAATAGAAATTGGGAGGGAGAATGAGGACAGAGGGAGGGGAGGCAGATAAGGTTGAAGAGAGGGGACAGAGGAGATGGACAAATAGAAGGATCAGGAGGAGATAAAGAGACAGAGAGAGGGGGGAGGAGGAGACATTCAAGTAGTTGGGCGGATGATGTGGAAGAGACACAGAGGGGGAGGGAGGGGAGGACACAGAGAGATGGAAAGAGGAGGTGGTATGTGCAAATATACGCACATGCAGACGAAGCCTCGGTGCAAAAACTAGTATGTCCTCCTAAATCACTTTATTATTGCAACCAAAGATGATGCATATACTACTTGCTACTTGGCAACCAGGACTGTGGGGGTTAAAAACTCCTAGTTCCCTTAGGATTGGAAATATGGGCAAATAAGCATGTTCACCCCTAATATGCAGGCTGCTCTCCACAACATGCATTTTTGTGGTTAGTATCGGTATGTCTAGCAGAGGCCATACTAGTGGATGGGCATGGCTGAGCAGAGAGATAGGGGGAGAGAAAGATGTATTGTGAGAGAGGGGGAATGAGTGAGGGAGGGAGAGAGAGAGAGAGAGAGAGAGAGAGAAGGGAACAGGAGGAGGCATCTTGTGTAGGCAGTATTGACATTCGTTGCGAGGTCTACATTTGTTTATGGGCACAGCTGAGCAGAGTGAGAGGGTAGGTGACGGATTTTTAGCGAGGGGGACGATGAGGTGGACAGAGAGATGGGGGGAGAAGGAGGAGATATACAGGAGAGAGGTGGAGGAGATGATGAACAGAGGGGGGAGGAGGGGATGTACAGAAAGAGGTGCGTAGGAAATGGACACAGAAAGGGGGGAGGAGGGGAGATGCAGAGGAAGGTGCTGGGGGATAGTGGGCAGGTGGAAAAGGAGGATGGGGGAGGAAGAGATACGAGGGCTGTTCAAAAAGTAAGGGGACTTCTCAAATTCCATAGGTAATGTACATTCGATTATCAATCTTTTTTTTGTTATGTTGGTACACATGCCCCGATCAGATGTTCACAGTCTACAGCATACTTCGTTTATTTTTGACAGATAGAAACGTTAGACGTGTTTCCGTGTGCTCGGTGATTTTCGATTATTGTACAAAACGAAGCAAAGAATTTGCATCAAATTTTGTGTGAAAAATGGAATCCAGTGTTCTAAAACACTTGAAATGTTGACAGTGGCACAGAGTGAGTCTACTCTTAAGTAAAGAAACGTTTACAAGTGGTACAAGCTCTTCGAAGATGACCCAGAAGATGCCAATGACGGACCTCGCTCTGGACGCCCCAGCACATCAACAACAGATGATAAGCCGTGAAGAAAATTGTTTTGGAAAATCGTCGAATTACCGTAAGAGAAGTTACTGAGGGTGTTGGCATACCCGTCGGCTCGTGCCATGCAATTTTTTCGGATGTTTTGGGGATGAGACCTGTGTCAGCAAAGTGTGTTCCAAAACTTCTCAATTTTGATCAGAAGAACCGTCGCATGAGCATCGCTCAGGATCTCTTGAATAATGTCAATGATCATCCTGATTTGCTCAAAGGGGTCATAACCGGTGACGAAACATGGGTTTACGGTTATGACGTCGAAACCAAAGCCCAATCGTCCAAATGGAAGCATCCCGGAGAGCCAAGACCGAAAAAAGTTCGCCAAGTTCGATCAAATGTCAAAGTTTTGGTCACTGTTTTTTCAATTACCGTGGCGTTGTGTATCATGAATTTTTGCCTCAAGGTCGTACGGTCAATGAGTATTACCTTTACATTATGCGCCATTAGCGAGACGCAATACGCAAAAAATTTCCGTAATTGTAGAAAAACAATTCATGGCTTTTGCATCACGACAGTGCATCTGCTCGTTCATCGTTACTTGTCAGAGATTTTTTGGCCAAAAACAACACACCAGCCAGGCCTCAACCACCATATTCAGCGGATTTGGTCCCCTGCGACTTTTTCCTATTCCCAAAACTGAAGAGGTCTATGAAAAGACGAAGATTTTCAATGATTCAGGTAGTAAAAACTGCATCGCTGGAAGAACTCAAGGCTGTATCAAAAAAGTGCTTATGAGAAGTGCTTCGAGGATTGGAAGAAGCGTTGGCACAAGCGTATTGTATCTGAGGGGGATTACTTTGAAGGAGACAACGCGAATATGGATGAATAAATAAATATTTTTTCATAAAAGTATAAGGTCACCTTACTTTTTGAACACACCTAGTATGTAGCATGTCAAGCTTTTCCTGAAGCAGTGCCCCTAGTACAGCTTGTTGTTCATTAGTAGACTTTGGAGTTTTCGTGACACCATGTTGCTTGCCAATCTACATGAGGTGACAGTAAATAGCACTGCTCTAGCCCTTACACAGTGAACTGCTTGAACTTCTGCTGTGGCGTTTGCTTAATTTCATTTCATTTAGCTACAAATACAGAGTAACAATGAACTATAAGTATATGAAATACACACATCAAAAAAAGTTTTGCATCACCTCGGTTCCGAGAGTTCCGGAACCTGTACAGAAATTTGGAATAGAGACCAAAATAAACATCATTTCCGCCCCTTTTATTGCTCATGAAAACCACACATTGCATGTTGTACCACAATACAGCGAGACCTTCAGAGGTGGTGGTCCAGATTGCTGTACACATCGGTACCTTTAATACCCAGTAGCACGTCCTCTTTCATTGATGTATGTCTGTATTTGTCGTGGCATACTATCCACAAGTTCATCAAGACACTGTTGGTCAGATTGTCCCACTCCTCAACGGCGATTCGGCGTAGATCCCTCAGAGTGGCTGGTGGGTCACGTCGTCCATAAACAGCCCTTTTCAGTCTATCACGCATGTTCGATAGGGTCCATGTCTGGAGAACATGCTGGCCACTCGAGTCTAGCGATGTCGTTATCCGGAAGGAAGTCATTCAAAAGATGTGCACGATGGGGGCGCGAATTGTTGTCCATGAAGACGAATGCCTCACCACTATGCTGCCGATATGGTTGCACGATCGGTCGGAGGATGGCATTCACGTATCGTACAGCCGTTATGGCGCCTTCCATGACCAGCAGCGACGTACGTCGTCCCCATATAATGCCACCCCAAAACAGCAGGGAACCTCCACCTTGCTACGCTCGCTGGACAGTGTGCCTAAGGCGTTCATCCTGACCGGGTTGCCTCCAAACACGTCTCTGACGATTGTCTGGTTGAAGGCATATGCTACACTTATCGGTGAAGAGGAGGTGATGCCAATCCTGAGCGGTCCATTCGGCATGTTGTTGGGCCCATCTGTACCGCGCTGCATGGTGTCATAGTTTCACAGATTGTCGTCACCATGGACGTCGGGAGTGAAGTTGTGCACCGTGGAGCCTATAGTGCACAGTTTGAGTCGTAACACGACGTCCTGTGGCTGCACGAAAAGCATTACTCAACATGGTGGCGTTGCTGTCAGGGTTCCTTCGAGCCATAATCCGTAGGTAACGGTCATCCACTGCAGTAGTAGCCCTTGGGCGGCCTGAGCGAGGCATGTCATCGATAGTTCCTGTCTCTCTGTATCTCCTCCATGTCCGAACATCACTTTGGTTCACTCCGGGACGCCTAGACACTTCCTTTGTTGAGCGACCTTCCTGGCACAAAGTAACAATGCGGACGCGAGCGAACCTCGGTATTGACTGTCTAGGCATGGTTGAACTACAGATAACACGAGCTGTGTACCTCCTTCCTGGTGGAATGACTGGAACTGATCGGCTGTCGGACCCCCTCCGTCTAATAGGCGCTGCTCATGCATGGTTGTTTACAACTTGGTGCGGTTTAGTGACATCTCTGAACAGTCAAAGGGACTGTGCCTGTGACACAACATCCACAGTCAACGCCTATCTTCACAAGTTCTGGGAACTGGGGTGATGCAAAACTTTTTTTGATGTGTGTAGAATCGTCATAACTTCTGAACGTTTTACATTAGGACGTTCAAACTGCACGGTTGACCATGGGCATCATGGGAATTAGTATGGTTTCACTTGGCGATAAAGCCCACTTTCATTTGCATGAGTTCGTCAATAATAAAAATTGGCGCATTTGGGGGACTGACAATCGGCATTTCGCGATCGAGAAATCTGTTCACCATCAACAGGTGACTGTGTGGTGTGCAATTCCAGTCACGGAATAATCGGTGTGATATTGCTTGATGGCACGATGACAACCGAGCAGTACATGTAAGTTTTGGAAGATGATTTCATCCCCTTCATTCTAGGTGACACTGATTTCAACAAGATGTGGTTCACGCAAGACGAAGCTCAACCCCATCGAAGCAGGAGAGCGTTTGATGTCTACGAGGAGCACTTTTGCGACATCATTCTGGTTCTGGGATACCCAGAGGCCATTGGCATGGGCCTCGGTTGGCCGCCATATTCTCTGGATCTGAACACTTGCAACTCATCTTTGTGGGTCTATATTAAAGACAAGGTGTACAGCAATAACCCCAGAACCGTTGCTGAGCAGAAGACAGCCATTCAGGAGGTCATCGACAGCATCGACGTTCCGACACTTAAGCAGGTCATGCAGAATTTCGCTACTCGTCTGCGCCACATGATCGCCAACAATGGCAGGAATATTGTACGTGTCATAACCTAAACCCGAATATCTGTAGTGACGTTTGCATCTTGAATAAAGTGTGTGCACGCCGTAGTTTGTTACTAATTTAAGTTTTTTGTATGTAGTACAATAATTGTCACCCTGTAAGTAGCACATGTGAAAATGAACATGTAACGTGCTTTCACGTTACCTTGTTACTTTCTTGCGTCATTCTCATCACAGCAAGTGTTCAGATTGTAGTGCGAGCTGTAAATGTTGTCGCCATTATGGGAGACTGCGACCCATAACATTCCTCACACGGCGATTGACAATAAAAGCATCATTTGTTCGTAAATGGTTTCTGAGAAAACTTCCAAAAAGCCATGTTTTTTGGGTGCGAAAATTAAAAATAGCAGATCGTCATAATATTTACCATATGTTGTTAAGATGATGTTTTCGGGACACCTTGAGACTTGTTTCGGTATCATTACCTGTCAGCGAGATTCAGAGGCTCAAAGTTACCGTGCTTATGCGTGTAAAATATGCGCAAATTTAGTTTTAACTGACGTGGTGGACACGTGGCAAGAGTTCTAGGCTCATCGCAAGTGTTTTGAGGTCTCGAAACTCTATTTTTAGTCAGCATTTTATCACCAATACAAGTTTGACGCGCTGGCTCCGTATAAAAACGTCTTAACATGCCAAAAAGGAAATTAAAATGAATGTCAAAAATTGTGTAAAACAGGAAAGACTGCAAAATCATTAAAATATTTCTAATAACATTTTTACTCCTTTAAAATACAAATCAAAAGTCAGAAGTTTTCGATAAATTGCAATCGATGACCAAAATATCGAGGAAAAAATTATTTTCTGCTAACCCTATGCATTACGCTACGCAATTAAAGGATTACCTTTTTCAAATCTCGTAATTGTCTCCCAGTACGACACAAACTTCTAAGATTTGGCTAATAAGGTGCGTACAACATTCCTATGTGAGGATGGAAGAGAGGAGAGCCCTGTATAAAATTACTCAGCTATCTTCACTTATTTTTATTTGTATTTTACCTATACTGTGAGCCTTTTATACTGAGATGTGTCCCACACTACCTTGTGTTGTGGCTCTATATGTATGAGTGATTGTGTGTGTGTGTGTGTGTGTGTGTGTGTGTTCTGTTGTAGTGAATACATACACCGCTGGTGGGACACAGGGCGATGGGTGAAACTGCTTCCACACTATACGCTTCCGTTATGGCGGTCTGCTCCAGCTGCTGCAGATGCTGTATTGAAGCTATAGCAATCAGATTTGCCTTCAGTTCGTAGAAACATTGGTGAAAAAAAAAGAAGATCCGTGAAATCACTTCTTTTCCGAAGAAAACATCAAATTATTTAATTAGATCTGAAAGCTCCCGTCGGAGCTGGTATTCATTAATAGATCACATTAGAGTATACGTCGTTTATGGAAATAACATGTACCTGTTTGAACTGTACGAAGTTTTATTGACCTTAGTGTCAATGAAATTCCTCTCGCACGTGAATTAGCGATTCCCTATCGTATATACACATGTATATACAAATTACCTTCAGAATTTCGCAATGGCGTCGATTTGTACTATACAATAAAGAACAGTCTCCTCTCTAATAAAATTAAATCTTAACAAAAACAAAAGTTTACTGTCTAAGAATAATTATCTAAGCGCACTACGCCACGGAGTAATAGGAAATATCTTTGTCTCCCTCTCTCGTACTGTCACATTAATGCATACCAATCTTATTACATTATACATCATATATGCCCCTCTTGTGGACGAACGTTTTTGGGGAAACACACTATTTTGATGGTTGTGCATGACGCTGTTTACTATTAATGTCTACTATATCTGTAGTAACATTTTTTTGTATTAGTCCAGTTATCATCAATATTAAATTGAACTTAAGTTATACATTTGGGCGGATATACGTAATGTGGTACAATATTGTGCTAAGAAGTCTGTGTTGCTTGATAATTATTGAGATGCAGCTTATTTGCATAGTTAATTTAACTTGCATTAGTTAGTTCGTCGAGGATGGCATGAGATGTGATCAGAGTCTTTCTTCATCATCACTCAAAGCTTCTGTCACACGCCTTGGGACGTCTCAAACTTGTAATCTAGCCATTCGGTTAAGCCCCACAACGGAAAACCAAGGAAAACCTCGGGGTAGATTTACCATCCTCGTACTTTCCATTTGCAAAACAAAAATTTCATTGAAAAAGACAGAATAAAAAAATTTACAGAATAATTTTCTTTGAAATGAATTTATACACTTTTCACTCAAGCAACTCAACACTGTTTATCTCCTATGTCTTGAGATGAACCGTCGACGCGTTGGGTTACGCCCATCTACGGTTCCCTTTTATTTGTCATCTCTGGGTAGCTGATTTGAATTCTATTCTCATTTCACTATATCCTCGTGGATATTATTTTTTCCGGCATATGGTGTACATGATAATAAGAGTCAGTATAAGTTCCGTGAAAAAGATGTTTGATCGGTGCTGAGCTGAAATAGAATCTAATCTTAAGTCCTTTCTAATTCTCTGCCTGAATTCGAAATATTCGGAAGTTGTAAGATGTTCTTAATTCTTATCAATAACAATAGGATGGATGCACTATACACTAATCCAACTGGCGATGCCATCTCAACTTATGTTCGTCATCTTTCAGATGTACCTTAACACTTGTCGATGTGCTTGTAACCGCTTAGCATTCGCCTAGTTGGAAACTTCGCGAGTAACAATTGACATGACAAAATTTACATACAGAGGTATGTTACAACGCTGATACACTTACAAAGCAAATGTCGTTGTTGTTATTGTGGTCTTCAGTCCTGAGACTGGTTAGATGCAGCTCTCCATGCTACTCTATCCTGTGCAAGCTTCTTCATCTCCCAGTACCTACTACAACCTACATCCTTCTGAATCTGCTTAGTCTATTCATCTCTTGGTCTCCCCCTACGATTTTTACCCTCCACGCTGCCCTCCAATACTAAATTGGTGATCCCTTGATGCCTCAGAACATGTCCTACCAACCGATCCCTTCTTCTGGTCATAATTGTGCCACAAACTTCTCTTCTCCCCAATCCTATTCAATACTTCCTCATTAGTTATGTGGTCTACTCATCTAATCTTCAGCATTCTTCTGTAGCACCACATTTCGAAAGCTTCTATTCTCTTCTTGTCCAAACTATTTACCGTCCATGTTTCACTTCCATACATGGCTACACTCCATACAAATACTTTCAGAAATGATTTCCTGACACTTAAGACTATACTCGATGTTAACAAATTTCTCTTCTTCAGAAACGCTTTCCTTGCCATTGCCAGTCTACATTTTGTATCCTTTCTACTTCGACCATCATCAGTTATTTTGCTCCCCAAATAGCAAAACTCCTTTACTACTTTAAGTGTCTCATTTCCTAATCTAATACCCTCAACATCACCCGACTTAATTCGACTACATTCCATTATTCTCGTTTTGCTTTTGTTGATGTTCATCTTATATCCTCCCTTCAAGACACCATCCATTCCGTTCAACTGCTCTTCCAAGTCCTTTGCTGTCTCTGACAGAATTACAATGTCATCGGCAAACCTCAAAGTTTTTATTTCTTCTCCATGGATTTTAATACCTACTCCGAATTTTTCTTTTGTTTCCTTTACTGCTTGCTCAATATACAGATTGAACAACATCGGGGAGAGGCTACAACCCTGTCTTACTCCCTTCCCAACCACTGCTTCCCTTTCATGTCCCTCGACTCTTATAACTGCCATCTGGTTTCTGTACAAATTGTAAATAGCCTTTCGCTCCCTGTATTTTACCCCTGCCACCTTTAGAATTTGAAAGAGAGTATTCCAGTCAACATTGTCAAAAGCTTTCTCTAAGTCTACAAATTCTAGAAACGTAGGTTTGCCTTTCCTTAATCTTCCTTCTAAGATAAGTCGTAAGGTTAGTATTGCCTCACGTGTTCCAGTATTTCTACGGAATCCAAACTGACCTTTCCCGAGGTCGGCTTCTACTAGTTTTTCCATTCGTCTGTAAAGAATTCGTGTTAGTATTTTGCAGCTGTAGCTCATTAAACTGATTGTTCGGTAATTTTCACATCTGTCAACACCTGCTTTCTTTGGGATTGGAATTATTATATTCTTCTTGAAGTCTGAGGGTATTTCGCCTATTTCATACATCTTGCTCATCAGATGGTAGAGTTTTGTCAGGGCTGGCTCTCCCAAGGCCGTCAGTAGTTCCAATGGAATGTTGTCTACTCTGCGGGCCTTGTTTCGACTCAAGTCTTTCAGTGCTCTGTCAAACTCTTCACACAATATCGTATCTCCCATTTCATCTTCATCTACATCCTCTTCTATTTCCATAATATTGTCCTCAAGTACATTGCCCTTGTATAGACCCTCTATATACTCCTTCCACCTCTCTGCTTTCCCTTCTTTGCTTAGAACTGGGTTTCCATCTGAGCTCTTGATGTTCATGCAAGTGCTTCTCTTATCTCCAAAGGTCTCTTTAATTTTCCTGTAGGCAGTATCTATCTTACACCTAGTGAGATAAGCCTCTACATCCTTACATTTGCCCTCTAGCCATCCCTGCTTAGCCATTTTGCACTTCCTGTCGATCTAATTTTTGAGACATTTGTATTCATTTTTGCCTGCTTCATTTACTGCATTTTTATATTTTCTCCTTTCATCAATTAAATTAAAGCAAATGTCCATTACAAAAGATTGAAATAAAGCATACGCGGGTGTATTAGCCGAGAACGGGTTACCCCTTCCGAACAATATGACTTCAGCTCAGCGAGTTAAAAAAGATACAAACATACACTAACATTGTCTAAATTGACATAAGCAAAAAAATATCTTGCCATAGGCCAGATTCATTTGAATCATTAATCCATGGTCATTATGCATTGTGAGAACTGATTGAAGTTATTATTATTAATTAATCTAAAAATTAAAAGAAATCAGTCATACTATAGCTAAATTCTCTGCATTCTGGAAAGAAAGTTATCTCTCATTGAAAAACAAATACATAATGTCTGCATACATCTAGAACATAATGCCTGAAAAGAAAAACTTACTACTAAATTGCAAAAAGAAAGAAAATATTCTTAATATGATTCATAGTTTCAATGTAAAACTGTCTAATCAATATTAATTGAGATGAATCGTGTCTTCAGTCTTCATAATCTTCAGTCATCGTGAAATTCTTTCAATAAATGATGAGGATACATTCCTTTCACCTTGTCTTTTTTCACATCTTTCAAAATATAAGTCCCTGGATGAGGTATTTTTCTAATCATAAATGGTCCTTCATACAATAATGGCCATTTTTGTTCCTCCTCTGTATAAGTGAAGCTTTAGGATGAGTTTTTACTAAAACTTGGTCTTTCACTTGATATGTTTATTCTTCCTAGTCGATGGTCAAAACAGATTTTTCTTTTCTTTGCCTTGTCCATTATAATGAGTAAGGCGTCGTGTAATTTATTTTTTAGTGACATTCTGTCAATTGCTGTCTTAGGAATTGGTCGATCCAGTCGTTTTGCTCCTGTTTTCAAAACATCAGTTCGTACGGGGTGTATTCTATTGTAGTATGTGTCATGTTGTTCACAGTTTTCTGAAAATCGTCAGGGTAATAGATCCATTTCGTTTACTGGTTGTGGCAATATGTTCTCATGTACCGGTTTAATTCTCGAAAGATAGGATTTGCCGAAGGGTGGTACACTGATGTTAGAATCTGTTTTATCCCACAGTTACTTTGTGTTTGCCTCCAGCGAAATCCAGTGAACGTTGACCCATTGTCAGACAGAATAGCCTCTGGTTTGCCTACACTGACTATATAATTTTTGACCAGTTTCTTGGCTATGGATGAACCAGTAGCTGATTTTAACGGATACAGTTTGACATATTTAGTGAATAGATCGAGAAAAGCCACAATATACTTGCATCCTCCTCTTGATGACGGTAGAGGACCACAGAAGTCGACCGAAACGATCGACAGTGGTTAAGTAGGGATAATAGGATGTAGGATATCCAACACACAAAAATTTCCTGGTTTGACTAACTGACAAATTTTACATTTTCTTAACTGTCGGTGTACTTTCCTGCGGATATTTGCGATGTAGCAATAAGCTTGAATCTTTTGAGCACATTTTAATACTCCAAAATGTCTCCAAGTGATGTGCGTGTACAAAATTAAGTCATCCTCATTCTTCTCGGGAATACACACTTTCCAATTATCTGAATCAATGTGCCCTCTGAAAAATAATACGTCTTCCTCAACTTTATACAGCCGCTTCAGATGTTCGTTTCCAGGTTTTCCTAAGGCTTCTTTTATTGAAAGCCAGCGAAGATCTTCATTTTGTAGTCTTCCCATGTGTTCACACATTCTTCGAAAATGTTTTCTATATTTTTTATTAGTCATTAACAGAATTTTGAACTCGGACGGATTGTCCGTGGTGTTAATTGTTGACACATCACCTTCTGTCATTCTTGACAGTACATCGGCGATGAAATTATCCTGTCCGCTTATGTATTTACTTTTAAATTGAAACTCTTGGAGTGAGAGCATCCATCTTGCTAATCTTGGATGTAATAACTTACACGTTTGCAAAAGACTGAAGGCTTTGTGGTCACAGTATACTGTTGTCTTTGCTCCGTATAAGCACACTACTGGCCATTAAAATCGCTATACCATGAAGAGGACGTGCTACAGACACGAAATTTAGCCGACAGGAAGAAGATGCTGTGATATGCAAATGATTATCTTTTCAGAGCATTCACATAAGGTTGGTGCCGGTGGCGACACCTACAATTTGCTGGCATGAGGAAAGTTTCCAACCGATTTCTCATACACAAACAGCAGTTGACCGGCGTTGCCTGATGAAACGTTGTTGTGATGCCTCGTGTAAGGAGGAGAAATGCATACCATCGCGTTTCCGACTTTGATAAAGGTCGGGTTGTAGCCTATCGTGATTGCGGTTTATCGTATTGTGACATTGTTGCTCGCGTTGGTCGAGATCCAATGACTGTTCGCAGAATATGGAATCGGTGGGCTCAGGAGGTTAATATGGAACGCCGTGTTGGATACCAACGGCCTCGTATCACTAGCAGTCGAGATGACAGGCATCTTATCCGCATGGCTGTAACGGATCGTGCAGCCATGTCTCGATCCCTGAGTCAACAGATGGGGACGTTTGCAAGACAACCATCTGCACGAACAGTTCGACGACGTTTGCAGCAGCATGGGCTATCAGTTCGGAGACGATGGCTGCGGTTACCCTTGACACTGCATCACAGACAGGAGCGCCTGCGATGGTGTACTCGACGACGAACCTGGGTGCACGAATGACAAAACGTCATTTTTCGGGTGAATCCAGGTTCTGTTTACAGCATCATCATGGTCGCATCCGTGTTTGGCGACATCGCGATGAACGCACATTGGAAGCATATATTCGTCATCGCCATACTGGCGTATCACCCGGCGTGATGGTATGGGGTGCCATTGGTTACACGTCTCGGTCACCTCTTGTTCGCATTGACGGCACTTTGAAGAGTGGACGCTACATTTTAGATGTGTTACGACCCGTGGCTCTACCCTTCATTTGATCCCTGCGAAACCCTACATTTCAGCAGGATAATGCACGACCGCATGTTGAAGGTCCTGTACAAGCCTTTTTGGATACAGAAAATGTTCGACTGCTGCCCTGGCCAGCACATTCTCTAGATCTCTCCCCATCTGAAAACGTCTGGTCAATGGTGGCCGAGCAACTGGCTCGTCACAATACGCCAGTTACTACTCTTGATGATCTGTGGTATCGTGTTGAAGCTGCATGGGCAGCTGTACCTGTACACGCCATCCAAGCTCTGTTTGACTCAATGCCAGAGGTGGTTGTTCTGGGTACTGATTTCTCAGGATTTTTGTACCCAAACTGTGTGAAAATGTTATCACATGTTCAGTTCTAGTATAATATATTTGTCCAATGAATACCCGTTTATCATCTGCATTTCTTCTTGGTGTAGCAATTTTAATGGGCAGTAGTGTAATAGTGAAATTTTTTAAATGACCAGACTACGGACGGCCAATGCTTCCTTTTCGGTCGTTGTATACGCTCGTTCACAAGCAGAGTCGGCTAGCGAAAGTTGTGGGACAGAAAGTTATTTTTCCATCTATTATTTTTACTTTGGAGAGACAGGAACCAATTCCAATTTCCAAAGCGGCCGCCATTAAACCGAATTCTTGGCTCATATCTGGATGATATAATATTTGTGAATTAACTAAGGCATGTTTTATTGCTTCAAATGCATGCTGGCCTTGTTGCGTCCACACCAACGGAGTATTTTTTCGCAACAAGCTGTACAACGGTTCTGCATTAATAGAGTGGTCATAAATGAAGCGCTTGAAAAAAGAAGCAATGCCGAGGAATCCCTTTAATTGCTTTTTAGTTGTTGGAACTGCAAAGTTTTTGATTGCCTTTAATTTTTCGGAGTCCGGTAATATTCCTTTTTCATTTATAAGATGACCTAGAAATTTAATTTAATCCCGAGAAAAATGGAACTTCTGCAGATTTGCGGTTTGCCTGCTTCCTTGAAACGTTGCAACACTCTCCTCATTAAATCGACGTGTTCCTTCCATGTGGTCGTAGCAATGAGCATGTCGTCCACAAAGTTAAACTGCTTCGAAGTGCAGGTCCCGGTGCGTAATCTAGAGCATTTATAAAAACTCCCGAGGTCACGTTCAGCCCGAAAGGTGAAATCTTAAATTGGTAACCTTACCTGCGTGTACAAGCGCCACCTCCCAAAATGAACTCCTGAGATCAATATTCGATAAGTATTTTAATCCTTCCAACTTTTGAATTAACTCGTCGATATTTTCCGGATGAGTTCGCACGGGCACAATAATCCTATTTATTTGCCATGCGCGTAGCACGAAACGAACCTTTCCTTCCTTTTTCGGGACGACGTGAATAGGACTACAGTATGGACTCGTTGAAGGTTCGATCAGCTCCCATTCAAGCATCTGTTGGGATTTCTTCATCAACTGCCTTTCGTAGATGCCACGGTACTGGATAAAAAGTACGGCAGCAATCTTGGTGTGGAATCACATCTACTAAATGACACGTGTAACTCTTGATTACGCCTGGATTTTCTTTTAAAGACTTCATGACATTCCCGTAT
Organism: Schistocerca americana; assembly: GCF_021461395.2. Taxonomy (NCBI): domain Eukaryota; kingdom Metazoa; phylum Arthropoda; class Insecta; order Orthoptera; family Acrididae; genus Schistocerca; species Schistocerca americana. The sequence goes on along the minus strand of NC_060125.1, from coordinate 57,988,386 downwards.
AAGATCGTGTAATTGCTTACTTTGATGGTGTTGCAAATATTCAGGTTCTTGTACTTTTTGTACACCACATCTTCAGTTTTTAAGATTGATTGCAAATAATTAATTTGCTTTTCCTGTGCTGGTTCATAATGCATCTACTTGATTTGCAGTTTTCGTCCATGACAGTTATGTTTCCTGAGAAGATTCATCTGATGTCTCTGATCCATCATTGTAAAATTGGCACGACCCAGAGAAAAATCGATATGCCAATTCCTCTCTATAAATTCATCAATTCCCGAGATACAGTCCTCAACCAATTTTTCTATTACAAGTTATAGCTATATCTCCTCTATTTAACCGTAAAAAATGGCTCTGAGCATTATACGACTTACCTTCTCAGGTCATCAGTCGCCTAGAACTTAGAACTAATTAAACTTAACTAAGCTAAGGACATCACACATATCCATGCCCGAGGCTGGATTCTATTTAACTGTAGTTTACTGTTACCAGTCACCGTTTTATTTTTTCCACATACACACATATGTAACACTAACTAATGTAAATCCACCCGATGATGGAGGTTTAAACCTTCGAAACGCGTCGTGGAAAAAATAAAAAATAAAACGGTGACTGGTAACAGTAAACATGCTGTTTCATTTAATGTCAGTAACAGTCACGGTAAAGCCTAACCTAAAAATGTTCGTATTTAAAGTTAACTGTAGTTTAACTTTAACCTGAGAGGATTTATGACCAGTTGGGCCCACAATACTACAACATTGAACAGGGAAAATCGGTGGATTTACTTTCTGAAGTATTTCTTGAAATTTCTTAGAAATGTCATTCACTGTCGCTCCCGTGTCGAAAGTAACCCGCACGGTAATGCCTTCAATTTCCTCTCGAATTTTCGCAACGGGTTCAGTGGTGTGTTCCTCTTGACAAGGCATCATATCTTGCTGAAGTTCTTCTATTAATAATCTGTCATCATTGTACCTGAAAAAATTGATGCTTGAATTTTCGCCCCTCCTAACTTCCTCGACTGCGCCGCCGGGGCTTCTGACAGTCGAGTCTAGTTTAACGGTTGTCCATTATTGTTAGATGTTTGCTCCGTTACGCCAGTTATGGTATTACTTGTGGTTGGTTTCGCCATTCATTTGCATTGACGTTTGGTTCCCAACCTGAAGGTTGTGGTTGGTTGTGATACTCTTGGGTTTGTTGCTGATATCGGGGTTTTGGCTGGTAATTCCCCTCTTGATAATGTCGTTTCCTCTTCTTATTATTTTTCCTTCCATTTTCGTTTATATGTTTGTTCACGTTGTTGGTTTTGATTGCGTTGGTTTGGATTTTCATTACAAGATTTCACGTTTTTCTGGAAGTAGTTCACTTGTGGGTTTGGTGAATTGTGTGCAAAAGGTTTGGTTCCATACGTTGTTACTATTATATTTGTTGGATTGGTGACTTGGTTGGGTATAGCGCACACATGATTCTTCGAATAGGATGTCTATCGAATCCAATGTAGCTAAAAAAATCTTCCACATGTTGTTCAGGCACATGTAGAAGTTTTCCTTTACTTCTAGTGGAAGTTTAGCCTTTAATATTCGAATAACATCTTGTGTGGGGATTGGTTCATTCCAGTATTTGCTTTTATTTATGTATTTCTCGAAATACTTCCTTAAAGTTCCGTTGTTGAAAGAAAATGGTTGTGGGTCAAAAACTTCCTTGCGTAGTCTCTCTTGCACTCCCTTTTCCAGTACTTGTGCAAGAAAGCGTTTTGAAATTGCTGACGTTCTTGACACCATTCGGATGCTTCTCACGCCCACATCGATCCATCCCCATGTATGAATCCTGCAACGTACATAATTTTTTGTTTCTCAGTCCATATTCGTGGCAATATCCCTCTAAATTGCTTGATAAAGAGCATGGGATTGATCGACTTCCTTTCGGGGTTAAATATCTAAAATTGACGTATTTAAGGATTTTTCTTCATTCATAGTCACAGGTGTATTCCTGTGACTATTTCGTGGTGGATGATATTCCTGATAATTTGGTTCTTTTTGATTACGTGAATACGCACCAATATATGAATATTGTTCCTTGTATTCAGTTTCAATGATTTCGTCAGGAATAATGTCTGCTTTTGCTAAACTGCAGGTAACAGGTGCCCTTCTAGTATTAACTAAACCTTGCTGTCATTCTTTTAGTTAAATTTCAATCTTTGCCTTCCAAGCAGGAAATTCTTCTCCTATACAGGGTTATTACAAATGATTGAAGCGATTTCACAGCTCTACAATAACTATATTATTTGAGATATTTTCACAATGCTTTGCACACACATACAAAAACTCAAAAAGTTTTTTTACGCTTTCACAAATGTTCGATATGTGCCCCTTTAGTGATTCGGCAGACATCAAGCCAGTAATCAAGTTCCTCCCTCACTCGGCGCAGCATGTCCTCATCAATGAGTTTGAAAGCATCGTTGATGCGAGCTCGCAGCTCTGGCACGTTTCTTGGTAGAGAAGGGTTAAACACTGAATCTTTCACATAACCCCACAGAAAGAAATCACATGGGGTTAAGTCGGGAGAGCGTGGAGGCCATGACATGAATTGCTGATCATGATCTCCACCACGACCGATCCATCGGTTTTCCAATCTCCTGTTTAAGAAATGCCAAACATCATGATGGAAGTGCGGTGGAGCACCATCCTGTTGAAAGATCAAGTCGGCGCTGTCGGTTTCCAGTTGTGGCATGAGCCAATTTTCCAGCATGTCCAGATTCACGTGTCCTGTAACGTTTTTTTCGCAGAAGAAAAAGGGGCCGTAAGCTTTAAACCGTGAGATTGCACAAAACACATTAACTTTTGGTGAATTGCGAATTTGCTGCACGAATGCGTGAGGGTTCTCTACCGCCCAGATTCGCACATTATGTCTGTTCACTTCACCATTAAGAAAAAATGTTGCTTCATCACTGAAAACAAGTTTCGCACTGAACGCATCCTCTTCCACGAGCTGTAGCAACCGCGCCGAAAATTCGAAGTGTTTGACTTTGTCATCGGGTGTCAGCGCTTGTAGCAATTGTAAACGGTAAGGCTTCTGCTTTAGCTTTTTCCGTAAGATTTTCCAAACCGTCGGCTGTGGTACGTTTAACTCCCAGCTTGCTTTATTCGTCGACTTCCGTGGGCTACGCGTGAAACTTGCCCGCACGCGTTCAACCGTTTCTTCGCTCACTGCAGGCCGACTCGTTGATTTCCCCTTACAGAGGCATCCAGAAGCTTTAAACTGCGCACACCATCGCCGAATGGAGTTAGCAGTTGGTGGATCTTTGTTGAACTTCATCCTGAAGTGTCGTTGCACTGTTATGACTGACTGATGTGAGTGCATTTCAAGCATGACATACGCTTTCTCGGCTCCTGTCGCCATTTTGTCTCACTGCGCTCTTGAGCGCTCTGGCGGCAGAAACCTGAAGTGCGGCTTCAGCCGAACAAAACTTTATGAGTTTTTCTACGTATCTGCAGTGTGTCGTGACCATATGTCAACGAATGGAGCTACAGTGAATTTATGAAATCGCTTCAATCATTTGTAATAGCCCTGTATTTTGTTTACTCTCTTGAATTTCTGATTTAAGTTGTTCTCGTGCAGTTTCGTTGTTAACTTGTACGTTAGCAACCGTTTCTGCCAAGGTTTGATACACATAATTTCGCACCGTCTCGGTTTGCACTTTCGCCCTATCCTCTATGTCTTTAGAAACAGCAATCTTATGTTCGTTGAAACGTTTCTCTATTTGTTTCTCACCTTCGAAACTAAGAGTGTCTATCCTCCGAGTAAGATCAATGATTGCTTGCTCGTTTTCGTGTTGTCACGTTCTGTGCAATGGTGTTCTGTACATGGATAACTTCTTGCACTTGATTGTTTAGTTTATATTGACGATATAAGATATTTTAGTATTTGATTGTTAATTCTGTGTATTGCTGTTCTTGTTTGACGACGAGTTGTGCTTGACTGGCCATCAAATGACTGTTTTGCTTCCAAATATTGGAATTTTTCAGTAATAGTGTCATTTATTGCTTTTAGTTTTTCGGGTTGCTCCTGAGCGAAAGTGGACTGTGCTGTAGCAAAATTAGTTTGCATAGTTTTTATATCATTTGCAAAAGTGGATTGTGGTGTTGCAAATTTAATTTGCGCAGTTTCCAATGCTTGGGCCTTATTCACTATTACATTAATCCCTTTTGATATGACGGTCAAATTCTTTGCACTGGATTTATTGAAGATTCTACCGACACAATTTTCGGCACAGTTATTTCGGTTTCGTGCGTAGTTGTGGGCAGTTCTCCCCTAGCGAGTGCTTCTGTATCAGAAGTCATATTCATGTTAGTATTTCGTAGCTGCGTATGTCTTTAGATTTCACCCGTCATATGAATGTCCGAAATTGTAACCGACGTGAGCGCAGAAATTACTGCAGGTTGCTCAGCCGTAACCGACACTTCGCTAACTGTGCCTGGTTGAAATTATGTTGCACTATTTGAGAATGTAATTGCATTACTTATTTGATTTTGTGCCATCGTGATATTACGTGCTTGCTTATCGGCTTTAGACATAGACCTAGTTATCACCATGTAAATAAGCAACAGATAGTTTCTCTACTAAGTTTTCTCACAATAGTCTAAATTAATCTCTACACACGCTAAAATGTTAATGTCGTAATGCTGTTGATGTTCATTTTACAATGTAACACCAACACATTACTAGAAGACACATAAAAATTGTCTTAATTTATCTACTAAAATAGTGAAATTCTAATCAAAGTTATTGAGAAACTACTCATTGATGCTTAAAAGTCAATAGGTAAAACGTCATTATAATGCATAAATGTCCAGAAAGCTAGTAATTAAAATGGCTGGTCTTTCTGAAGTTTCTGCCTGGCTGCTAGGACGGCGTACATGTTCTCTTCACAAGATACTCCTGAACGTTCAGTTAGCATGAAACGCACAAAGAACCATAATGTAGTTACACACTATCTAGCTATACATACATGCACAAAAATGAAACATTAATTACTCAATCGATAAGATAACCAATTTCCCTAAAAATATGAACTATATCTGTAATGAAGTATGTTAACCTACAGTTATCAGTAATCACAAATATGTTTGACTGTTAGTGTCGTGTCTGTCATGAATTGAAGTGGTATTGCAGGTTCTAGTTCATTTTTAATGCTGTTGTATCAGGATCGAGTCCTGTCTGATGGTAGACAATTATAAAATCACTCAGCTATCTTCACTTACTGTTATTTGTATTTTGCTTATACTCAGCCTTTTATACTGAGATGTTTCCCACACCACCTTGTGTTGTGGCTCTATATGTATGAGTGATTGTGTGTGTGTTCTGTTGTTGTGAATACATACACCGTTGGCGGGACACAAGGGCGATGGGTGAAACTGCTTTCACACTATATGCTTCCGTTGTTATGGCGGTCTGCTCCAGCTGCTGTAGATGCTGTATTGAAGCTGAAAGTGTTAATCAAAGTTGCAGAGAAATATTCGTCGGGGCTCTGTTGCATAGCAATCAGATTTGCGTTCAGTTCTTAGAAACATTCTTGGCCAAAAAAGAGAAAAATAAAATAAAATGATCCGTGAAATCACTTCTTTTCCGAAGAAAGCATTAAATTATTTAATTAGAACTGAACGCTCACGGCGGAATTGTTCTCGAACTGGTATTGATTAATAGATCACATCTGAGTATACGTCGTTTGTGGAAATAACACGTACCTTTTTGAACTGAACAAAGTTTTATTGACCTTCGTGTCAATGAAACTCTTCTCGCACATGATTCTCTATCGTATATATGGGTTATTACAAATGATTGAAGCGATTTCACAGCTCTACAATAACTTTATTATTTGAGATATTTTCACAATGCTTTGCACACGCATACAAAAACTCAAAAAGTTTTTTTAGGCATTCACAAATGTTCGATATGTGCCCCTTTAGTGATTCGGCAGACATCAAGACGATAATCAAGTTCCTCCCACACTCGGCGCAGCATGTCCCCATCAATGAGTTCGAAAGCATCGTTGATGCGAGCCCGCAGTTCTGGCACGTTTCTTGGTAGAGGAGGGTTAAACACTGAATCTTTCACATAACCCCACAGAAAGAAATCACATGGGGTTAAGTCGGGAGAGCGTGGAGGCCATGACATGAATTGCTGATCATGATCTCCACCACGACCGATCCATCGGTTTTCCAATCTCCTGTTTAAGAAATGCCGAACATCATGATGGAAGTGCGGTGGAGCACCATCCTGTTGAAAGATGAAGTCGGCGCTGTCAGTCTCCAGTTGTGGCATGAGCCAATTTTCCAGCATGTCCAGATACACGTGTCCTGTAACGTTTTTTTCGCAGAAGAAAAAGGGGCCGTAAACTTTAAACCGTCAGATTGCACAAAACACGTTAACTTTTGGTGAATTGCGAATTTGCTGCACGAATGCGTGAGGATTCTCTGCCGCCCAGATTCGCACATTGTATCTGTTCACTTCACCATTAAGAAAAAATGTTGCTTCATCACTGAAAACAAGTTTCGCACTGAACGCATCCTCTTCCGTGAGCTGTTGCAACCGCGCCGAAAATTCAAAGCGTTTGACTTTGTCATCGGGTGTCAGGGCTTGTAGCAGTTGTAAACGGTAAGGCTTCTGCTTTAGCTTTTTCCGTAAGATTTTCCAAACCGTCGGCTGTGGTACGTTTAGCTCCCAGCTTGCTTTATTCGTCGACTTCCGTGGGCTACGTGTGAAACTTGCCCGCACGCGTTCAACCGTTTCTTCGCTCACTGCAGGCCGACCCGTTGATTTCCCCTTACAGAGGCATCCAGAAACTTTAAACTGCGCATACCATCGCCGAATGGAGTTAGCAGTTGGTGGATCTTTGTTGAACTTCGTCCTGAAGTGTCGTTGCACTGTTATGACTGACTGATGTGAGTGCATTTCAAGCACGACATATGCTTTCACGGCACCTGTCGCCATTTTGTCTCACTGCGCTCTCGAGCGCTCTGGCGGCAGAAACCTGAAGTGCGGTTTCAGCCGAACAAAACTTTGTGAGTTTTTCTACGTATCTGCAGTGTGTCGTTACCATACGTCAATGAATGGAGCTACAGTGAATTTATGAAATCGCTTCAATCATTTGTAATAGCCCTGTACAGATGTATATACAAATTTCCTTCAGTATCTCGGAATGGCGTCGATTTGTGTTACACAATAAAGTACAGACTCCTCTCTCATGAAATTAAATCTTAACAAGAAAAAAATTTTAATATCTAAGAATAATTATCGAAGTGCACTATGCCACAGAGTAGTAAAGAATATCTTTGTCTCACTCTCTCGTACTGTCACATTAATGCATAGCAATTTAATTACATGATACATCATACCTGTGACATCATTCTTAGGCTCGTCGACGCTTCGAAGTGCAAGGTGTAGACACACCTGAAAAAAAAAAAAAAAAATGCCAAAGCCTAGACGTTTGTGCGATGTATAAAGGGGGTTAGCAATGTCACATGAATTAGCGATTCTCTGTCCATTGACAGATGTATATACAAATTTCCTTCAAAATCTCGCAATGGCGTCGATGAAGATCATATGACCGCTTTGGAGTGTGGCACAATTGCAGTTTTTGCTGTGATGTAACCACTAGGAACCGTTCAAAATGATTTGACGAAGTTTGAACGTGATGTGTTGCAGGAAAGGGTGCTTATGAATTTTTGAGCACCCCTGTTTCGGGACCCCTGCGGCGTTGCAACCGCCTGCGCCTACTTCACAGCTTGTCGTTGTAATTTTAACACTGGACGGAACGGCTCTGATCTCCATCTCAGACACGTCAGCAGAAGGGCTGAAAGGTGGTATGAGTAGAAGTGACGAACTTCCTACTGTGGGACGCGTCCACGCTGGCGAGGTTTTTGGTGAAATTTGGTGCCAGTTGACATCACCGACCCACCTTCCAGCTTGCGTGAACGTCTGAGCTCTGGCCTTTTTTTCGAATGTGTGGACACGTGCTATTTGAAGCGTAGTCGGGCCCCAGGGCCGCAGGGCGCCACCCCTTTGCACCAATTACGGGTAAAGGTGGTAGGCATCTTTTTAGTTAAATTTCAAACTTCTGCGGCGGAATGGGTGGCAGTTACGGGGTTTAGAAACATGATCTCTTAATTGTGCTGGCCAGTGTGTTATGTGTACTTACACTGACAGAATAAGAAATCACCACACCGAAACAAAAATAATGTGGAGCCGAGCGGGATTAGCCGAGCGGTCTAGGGCGCTGCAGTCATGGACTGCGTGGCTGGTCCCGGCGGAGGTTCGAGTCCTCCCTCGGGCATGGGTGTGTGTGTTTGTCCTTAGGATAATTTAGGTTAAGTAGTGTGTAAGCTTAGAGACTGATGACCTTAGCAGCTAAGTCCCATAAGATTTCACACACAATTAATGTGGAGTAATGAAAAATTGAGAATACATTTGACCTGGTAAAGTGTTTAAGTGATTAACACTGCAAGATCTCAGGTTATTGTAAGTACGAGATAAGCCATAGCAAATGTTAATTGCTGGTACATTAATAAGCAGCGTAACCGCCACAATGTTGAATACAAGCTTGCAACCGTAGATGAATTCTGTTACACAGGTGCTGGATGTCAGTTTGTGGGAAGGAGTTCCGTGCTTGTTCTTGGTCGGTCAGTACAGGGATGGTTAATGCTGTTTGTGGGAGACGGTTGAGTTGTGGCCCTATGATGACTCATGACCTCGATTGGAGACAGATCTGTTGAGCAGGACAATATGTCGACACTCTGTGGAGCATGTTGAGTTACAACAGCTGTATGTGGGCGAGCGTTATCCTGTTGCAAAACGCGCCCTGAAATGCGGATGCAGCACAAGAAGTCGAAGTACCAGACTCAGGCACAGCATTGCAGTCAGGGTGCGGGGGATAACGACGAGCATGCTCCAGCTGCCATTGGACGTAACTCCAGGTGTAGGTCCAGTGTGTTTGGACACAGACAGGTTGGTTGCAGGACATCAACTGGCCTCCTTCTAACCGACACACGGCCATTACTGGCACTGAGGCAGAACCAGCTTTCATCAATGTACACAACAGATCTCCATCCTGCCCTCCAATGAGCTCTCACTTGACACCGCTGAAGTGGCAAGTGGCAGTGGCTCGGGTTCACTGGAATGTGCTCCACAGGCATCGGCCTCAGAGCTGTCCTCGAAGTAACTGGTTTGTAACAGTTCGTTGTCACGGTGATGCCAACTGCTGCTCAAATTGCTGCTGCAGGTCCAGTACGATGGTCCAGAGCCATATTCCGAGCGCGGTGGTCTTCTCTCTCGTTAGTGCCACATGACCCTCCAGCGCCCAGTCTTCTGGTGACAAAAGCTGGCAGCAACATGTGCAGTGGCATCATTCCTGCCAGGTCTTTCTGCAATATCGCAGAAGGAAGATCCAGCTTCTCATAGCCCTATTATATGACCTCGTTCAATTTTGACCTTATCTCGACTAACATCAACTCGCCACGTCCAGTATCGGAGGTAACTAACGTCTACGACCGTTACAACGTGTATTTGAAGCTAACCTGATTTGCACCCTCATAGTGGCGATACTAGTACCATTCTTATGCGACGGACGCGAAATTTCAATCGACGTCTGTTAGATGCAGAAACACGTCTACCAACTTTGTTTCTGTTGCACAACTCCTACTAGGGGTTGCGGCTGTTTTTCCGTCACTGTTTGTCACAATATATGAATGTGTCGAACCGTATAAATTATCTGTCAAAACTCTGCTGACATATAGAATTCGTTTTATGTTAGTAGAACAACCTGGCATAACAGAGAAAAGAAAGGGAATAGCTCCTGTCAGAGCACTAAAAAGGCAAATTATTTCCTCTTTAAACGACTCTGATAGAAAAGTGGGGAGACAGGTGCCTCAATCCTCATTTGCCTTCATCACCAAAAATTTTGGTGTGTGAACATATTCACACTTTTCGTGCTGTAAGAGAGCAGCAGGGAGACAGTGGCGGTGGAAGAGAGACAATATAGTGCCAGTGGGAGAAAAAGAGAGAGGAGATAGTGATGATGGGAGAGAGAAAGTGGCAGTAAAAGAGATAGATGGAGATAATAGCAATGGGATCCAACGAGAAAAGAGATATGAAGGTTGAAGGAAAATTAATGCCCACACCTTCGATGATTGGGTTTGGATGGGAATATTCTAATAAATCTAAAGCAGAAATAAACCTTAGAATGTGATCTTTAATTACCGATATTCACTTTTCCACGTCATCACCACGCAATTGGATACAATTCAGCCAACGATGAACACGTTTTCTGAAGCCGTCACAGAAGAAGTCGACGCTCTGTTTCCGCAACCACAGTTTCACAGTTCTCTCACCGTCTTCGTCAGAAGCATAATGATGTCCCCGCAGATCGTCTTTCATTATTGGGAGCAGATGGAAGTCAGACGGCTCTGAATCTGGACTGTATGGAGGATTCTGTACAGTGGTAAGAGTCAGTCTCTCAAGTTCTGCTGTGCTGGCACGTGAAGGGTGTGGTTTTGCATTGTCATGCTGCAGGAAAACATTTCCCTTTTCCTTTCGGACCCTTGTTACCCATTATCTCAGAGTTTGCAGCGTTGCGACGTAACACTCTGAATTTATTCTTGTTCCACGATCAAGGATATCAACATGGATAACACCATGTGCTTTCCAGAACACTGTTGCCATGATTTTTCCAGCTGAAGGCTGCGTCTTGAATTTCTTTTTCTGAGGCGAGTCTTTGTGTCGATACTCCATAGATTGACGTTTCGTCTCCGGGTCCTAACGGTGTACCCACGTTTCGTCTCCTGTCACAATTGAATGGAGAAAGGCGTCACTTTGATTCTCGTAACACGAGAGTAGATCCTGGTATACTTCAAGTCTGTGCGCTTTCATTTCAGGAGTCAGCATCCCGGGTACCCATCATTCACAGATCTTTCAATAGCCATGCAAATCAATAATGTGACTCACATGCTCTTGTGAAATGCCGATTGTGCTTGCAGTTTCTCTCTGAGCGATACGACTATCGTCCTGAATCAATCTGTCAACATTTTGCTTGTGAAACTCGGTGGTTGCTGTCACAGGACGTCCAACTCTTTGTTTGTCACGCAGGTCAGATTTTCCCACCTCAACATGTTTAAACGTACTCGTCCAACGACGCACAGTACTCACATCAACACAATCACCATAACCTCATCCTCTGATGACTCTCCTTTGAAGTGACACCTTCTGGTGTGAACAATTCAATGACTGCACGTTGCTTAAATCGCATTCATCGATCGTCTGCGCAAGGTTCCATACTTTACACTGTAACAACACTACTATTCAATGCTAAGGCTTCCCGCCCCCCTGGAGCTGTAGAGAAGAGGCTACAGAACAAGCCAGTACCTGGCACACACCAATGCTGCCAACTGTTCAAGAGTTACGAAGGTGGAGCCGTTACTTTTTAGTCAACCCTCGTATTAACGGCCAGTGAGCGTATGGTCAGTGATAGTGAAGGAAAGAGAGAGATGGATAGAGATAGATGCAGTGGGGGCAAATGAGAGAGGAGACAGACGAAGTAAAAAATACAAATGAGTGGATAGGTAAAGGGGCTGCCACACTTCGGGCCGAAGTTTTAAACCTGTAGGTATAGGGGATAAATTTAAGTTGGATCCTCCATATTTTTTGAGCTCCCAGGATATGGTGAAAATAGTGGCAATGTGAAAGAAAGACAAAAGGTGATAGTGTAAGGGAGAGAGGAGTCGGGGGCAGTGGTGTATACTGTATATCAGTGGGAGGAAAAAGAGACAGTGGCAGTGAGAGGAAGATGCTGAGTATGAAGGCTTAATTTCTAAGAGAGACTGGTAAAAGGATTTAGAACGTTCTATGTTAAAAGAGCGCGAATATTGTCACTTGTCAAAATATTTGTTGAGGAAGGGGGAATGAGAATTGAGACAGATGATTCCCCACTTTTCTGTCGCAAGTTGTTAAAGAGGAACGTATTTGCCTTTTTTGTGCTACGATGGGAGCATTTTTCCACTGGTGTAATAACATTTCTCTCTTTCAAAATATAAATAAGGAAAATATCGGGAAATATCACTTCAGTTGAATTGGACGATCAACACAATGTCAATCACACTAAGTACTGCGACATTCTTTGAGTCATCAGCGTAACAAAACGTTTTAAAATTTCCACACATTTTTCTCATCGTGTAACCCTCATTTAAAGAGCCACATGCTCGGTGATTGGTTAATGACTTTAGGACACAGCCACTGAGTGTTGTTACACTGTTGGAAATGGATCCAACTTACAGGTTAGTTGTAATGTTACTACATCACTACGAATGAAACTCTGAGACATTGTAAAGTTTAAAGTTTCAAGAGCCTCCAAAGTTTTGGTAACCACCATATTGTTTAAGCAACCTTTCTTTTACTTCAAGTTTTACTGATTTCAGGCGTCATAATTTCATTCCGCGAACATCGATGCAAATAGGTATAAGCTGTGGGTACTACGTTAAGTTTCGACCTCGGTGGTGTGCGAGGTGTGAAGAAAGCAGGAAGGAGAATTTTCTCATCACGTTGTGCTTCATAACGATGCCACTTTAGGCATGCATGTGTAGAGATAATTAACAGCTATGATGTAAATTACTCACGGAAGTACAAGATTATGTGAAGGAATATCATAGAGGTTTGCATGTTCAAAAACACACGTTACGCTACTTATTATTCGGTTCACACACACAATACGAATTCACCACGCTGCTATAGTGCTATATCTGTTAGATCACTGAGTCTGGCAGTAGTTGAAAACATAAGACAGTTGTCACAAAGTGTGCCGACACGTACCATTAAAGACCCTCTGCTTAGCGTGGACAACTCATAGACATTGTTCCGCTTCTCACTTCTGCGAAACTTTGCTGTCTAAAAGCTACTGTAAGTGTTAAACAGGCAAAATTTAATCTCATATTCATTACAACTCCATATAAACTAGTACATCTGCCTAATATCGTGCAGAGCTCCCGCGAGCATGCGGAAGTGTAGCAACACGACGTGGCACGGACTTGACTAATGTCGGATGTATTGCCAGAGGGGAATGACACCATGAATCCTGCAGGGCTGTCCATAAATCCGTAAGAGTACGAGTGGGTGGGAGTCTCTTCTGAACAGCACGTTGCAAGGCGTCCGAGATATGCTCAATAATGTTCACGTCTGGGGAGTTTGGTTGCCAGCGCCAGTGTCTAAACTCAGAGGAGTGTTTCTGGAGCCACTCTGAAGCAATTCTGTAAGTGAGGGGTGTCGCATTGCCCTGCTGGAATTGGCCAAGTCCGTCAGAATGTACAATGGACATGAAAGGATGTAGGTGATCAGACAGTATGCTACGTATGTGTCGTATCTAGATGTATCAGAGCTCCCATATCACTCCAACTGCACACACCCCACACAATTACAGAGCCTCCACCAGCTTGAACAGTCCCCAGTTGACATGGAGGGTCCATAGATTCATGAGGTTGTCTCATACCCATACACGTCCATCTACTCAATACAATTTTAAACGAGACTTGCCTGACCAGGCAACATGTTTTGAGTCATCAAATGTCCAATGTTGATGTTGACGGGCCCAGGCGAAGTGTAAAGCTTTGTGTCGTGCAGTCGTGAAGGGTACAAGAGTGGGCCTTTGACTCCGAAAGCCCATATCGATGATCTTTTGTTGAATGGTTTGCACGCTCCCACTTGTTGATGGCCCAGCATTTAAATCAGCATCTGTGCTGTCCCATAGTTTGGCACAGACAACATTTGGGCCTTGAACGTTTATTCCATTTGTGTGCGTTTTCATTGTGTGTGTCTCAGTGTTTTTAGTGTGTCCCCTTTTGCTTGAGAACTTAGTGCAGTACAACAATGGAGCTGTTGGCGTCGGTCCCTGGAAAGCGAGCTGCAGGCAGAGCTCACACGCACAGCATCTGCCCACCCAGAGCCAGTGCACGAAGATTAACACGCGCACAACAGTGCAGCAACCAGTGTTGGTTATGTTGTCCACTTTTGGCCTTGTGACGTGTTCGTGTGGTTCGGCCAAGTGGGAAAGGTTTCCCTGAGTAATAATGTAACATGTGACCTCGCGAAATTTGGACATTTCTCGAGCCAGCTGGACCAGAGTTCCTCGGCCGCAGTATGGGACATAATAACTGTCCCACCGCTACAGCCCTCCTACGAGCAGCTTAAGGCGGACTTGATATGCCATCTTTAGTCGTCTGAGCAGCAGCGAGTAAAGCAACTACAGCAACTACTGCACCGAGAAGAATGTGGTGACCGGAGGCCTTCACGGTTCGTGCGTCACGTGCAAAGCCTCACGCCGTCAGACTCGGTTCCAGATCTGTTGTCGTGTGCTATCTGGGTGCGCAGCCTCCCCGCTCGAGTGCAAGCCGTCATAGTCGTGCTGACCAGGTGGACAGGGTGCACAGTGTGCCGGCAATGGCACCGAGCATCGCATCTCCAGCTGCCTTCGAGGCCTCACCCTGGCAGCCACCTTCACTCTATGGTAACGTATGCCTCCCACATCTCTGGCAACAGACACTGATCTGCAGCATCTTCTGCAGAACTTGGTCGCTAAGGTGGCAGCACTCAGCACATAGGTCGACTGGCTGGCACGCTCATGGCAGGAGTGCAGCAGGCATCGCAGCAGCAGGTCTGACTCACGCAGCCGGCAATGCAGCACCGGCAGCAACTGCTCCCACCATACCTGCTGAAGTCGTAGCAGGCTCCAAGTGGCATCCGCTGGTATCACACTCATTTTGGAAATCAAAGCAACAGGTCGCGCTCCTCGCTTGCACCAAAATGCCAGCTGTGATCGGACCTAGGTGCACTCGGTTGCAGTACTTTATCGGCTTCTGTTTGTGGCAGAAAGGGATGGGGTGTTAGGTAGCTCATAGACGCTGGGTCAGATTTATCAGTTTTTCCTAGAACCATACTAAGAGATCACAGGGAGGCCGAAACACTGTCTCATGATGACAAACAGCGCCGCCATAAAAACGTACGGCACCCAACACTAGAATGTGGATCTAAGACTATGCTACCACACTCGTGTGGAGGTTCACTATGCCCGATGTCAGTGAACTGATCCTGGGTGCAGATTTCCTCAGACACTAAACAAACGCCCAGTTGATGGACTCTACAATGAGTCTGACGATAGCAGGGCAGTGATGGAATACCCCGGAGCATTCACAGACGTTCTAAACAAATTTCTGGAGCTAATTCGCGTGTCTGGGACACCGTGGGAAGGCAAGCATTCAACATATTAGTACCTCCCCGAGCCCTTCCATCTCATGTGCTATCCACATCACCTTCCATCCGACAGGCACATGGTAGCAAAGACCGAGTCTTAGGCAATGTTTCGACAAGGCATCGTCTGACCATCAAGCAGCTTATGGTCTTCTGCTTAAAAGGGACCATTTGTGGTGCCTATGTGCGGACTACTGCACACTGAATTCAAGGACATTGCCAGACATATATCCAGTGCCACACCTCTGGGTGTTAGCGAATTCTGGGAGGTGTGACTGTATTTAGCAAAATTGATTGTGCGAAGGCATACCCGCAGATGTCCGTAGCACCTGAGAACGTAGAAAAAACCGGAATTATCACTCCCTTCAAGTTCTTTGAGAGCATGTTCATGACATACAGCCTTAGGAATGCTGCTCAGACTTGGTAGCATTTCCTGGATGGCATCTTGCGAGATTTGCAATGCTGATTTGCATACCATGATGGCATCTTTGTATTCTAGAAGACATCTGATCTCCACTGCAGCCACCTAAAAATATTTTCCAACCTGCTGAAATGTGTATTTGGAGTCAGTGAGACTGAATTTTCCAGACACTTAATCACCTGTACTGGATCCACACCTCTGCCAGACAGAGCACAGGCAGTTATGAACTTGCAATGTCCACAAACTCACAAAGGCCTGTCGTCATCTCAGGATGGTCGACTTCTACTGATGCTGTCTGTGTAACGCTGTCATGCTGCTTGAACCCGTGACTGCAGTGCAATGTGATCTCACTGCCAAAAGAAGGGCTCCCATTACCTGGACTGACGAAGTGGAGTACAGCTTTACTGGGTCAAAACAGTGCCTCACCGAAGTGGCACTGCTCGCCCTTTCAATACACAATGCCGAGGTGGCTGTCATTGTGGATGCCAGCCAGACTGCCGTTAGCACAGCGCTCCTACAATGCGTTGATGGCAGCTGGCAGCCACTCAGCCTCTTCTTGCGGGGAAGTTATTGACGTCACAATACTCTTGGAGCATGTACAAATATGGAAACTGTCTGTGTATCCGGCGGTGAAACACTTCAGTTCTTCAGTAGATGCCTGCCCCTTCATTATCTTCACTGACCATAAACTAATAACACACACTTTCTGGATCAATACCACCAACTGTTCACTGTACCAGCTACACCAGTTGGAGTATGTGTCCTTGTTTACAATGGACATCTGCCACGTCTACGGGATGGACAACATTGTTGCCAACTGCTTGTCCCATGACTGTGCTGTCATGTCCACCCAGGTGAACTTCGAAGACATCACACATAAACAGGAGGGTGACGCAAATGGACAGCTTCTAACACCGACACCTCCAGCTGCCTACATTTAGAACTAGTGGCCATCCCTGGCTTCTCCTGGAAAGTTTGGTGTGATGTTAGAACAGGCACGCATTGTGCATTCCTCATGGAGAAATTTCAGCACAGTGCGTTTGACTTTGTCCAGTTATCACATCCCATTGCACACACTATAGTGTCACTCATGCCAGTGCATTTCATGTGGCCCGGACTCTGCAAGGATTGCCATCAGTGGTCACATGCCTGCACGACATGCCAGCTTGCCAAAATCAGTAGACACACCCAATGCACCCTTCAGAACCTTCCCAAACATGACACGCTTCATCACACTTGTCCATGCAGACATTGTAGGTGCATTTCCTCTGTCCCAAGCAAATGAAACCTCCTCACAATAGTGGACTGCTTTACCTGCTGGCCAGAGGAAGTGCCCATTGAGGACATCACTGCTGAGATGGTCGCTGCTGCTTTTGTTGACATCTGGGTGGTGCACATCGACTGCCCCAGCACATAAATACAGACTGCACCCACAAGTTTGACTGTATGCTGTTCAAACACATCACCCGACTGTGTGGCACGTGGCTGCACTGCATGTAAGCTACCACGTGCCATCTAATGGTCAAGAGGCTTCATCAGATGCTGAAGGCATCTCTGATGTGCCACAACACCACCTGAACGGAGGGTCTCCTTCTTGTACTCTGTTCACTGTGAATAACCCTGAAGGAAGATATTGGCATCTCACCTGCAAACCTCATCTACAGCCAGTCACTCTCCATCCCCAGAGAATTTATGGAGGAAGTTCAGTTTGACTACTATATGATGCCTCGACCCTGCCACTAGCAGAATGCCTGCACACTCACATGGTTGGCCTCCAACTCCACTACTGATGCGACATGGTGCTGGAACAGCTTTCATCCACACAGACCTAAAGTGCTGCACGTATGTCATGCTGCATCTAGATAAGGTACAGCCACCACGTTGGCTCCCGCCACCAGTCTGCTCGTGCTGATGTCACTACAAGCACGCAAGGCACAAACATACGCTAGCTGCAGATGGAACATTTTTGCGTCTCACGCCTATCGAGGTCCGCTAGCCAAGGGGGAATCTGTGTAGCAGCAGTTATCACAGCCATGGATGACAGCACAGCAATTGCAGGCAACACTGCCAGTGTGCCCCCACACAGAAGTACCATTAGGCCAAAGCTCAGCAATTATGTGATGCCCATGAGCACACAGGACACAAAGAGAGACAGCAATGCAAGCTACCAACTGAGACTGCACTGATGGCTCTGCCATTCTTCAATCTCATGAGCCGCAATCCACATGAATCGAACAAAACACTTGCTGCCCCTGCCCACAGTCATGTATGCAAACCGGACAGCCACTACACATTTGCTGCATTTCTTGCGCCCGTGAATTAAATGGTACCCACAAGACAGGAGACAATTCACATGCTTGGCTGATCTCATGTCCATTGTCCTGCAAGACTGCACTACATGATTGATTGCGGAGGGTGTGCCCTGCAGGATTAGTGGTCGAGCCGCTCACCGTGGTTGCACAATCATCCTCGCAGACGATTCGAGTGTGTATTTTATAAGTTTTTTTTGGTGTGTATATGTTACTGTTAATAAATTAGTTGTCTCGTTATCACATGTATTCAGTTACTTGGACTTTGTGTGTGGATGCAGCATTAAGCCGGCGCACAGTATGACTGTTTTGAAAGCGGCAAAAACCATTCATTGCACGCTTTAGGGTGTTGAGTGGCAGCTTGCTGTAAATGTAGAAAAATGTAGGTTAATGCAGGTGATTTGGAAAAACTACTGTAATGTTCAAATACAGTATTAATAGTGTGCTGCTTGCCAGTTTATTCAGTGAAGTTATGTAGGCAAAATACTGCAAAGCGAAATGAATGCAGCCATGTAAGGACAGTATCAGGGAAAGCGAATGGTAGATTTTCTGTTTATTGGGAGAATTCTAGGAAAAAGTAACTCATCTATAACAGAGAATGAATATAAGACACTAGTGCTTCTCATTCTTGAGTTCTGCTGTAGTCTTTGGGATTCCCAACAGACCAGATTGAAGTAAGACACTAAAGCAACTAAAATAGAAGTGTGCTGTTAGTTATTGTGCTTGTGGGTTTGATGAACATGCAAGTATTGCAGTGATACTATGTGGACTTGGGTGGGAATCTGTAGAAGGAAGCTGATGTTCTTTCTGCAAAACACTGTTGATAAAATTTAGAGAACCAGCATTTGCGACTGATAGCAAAAGGATTCTGCTGCCACCAATGTATATTTTGCGTAAAGGCCACCAAGTCAACAGAAGTTTGGGTTCTTATGGAGGCATCTAGATTTTCATTTTTTGCTCACTCCATTTGTGATTGAAACAGGAAAGGAAATGACTATTGATGATAGAAGGTACTCTTTGCCATGCCCTCTATGGTGGCTTGTGGAATATGTTTGTAGTTGTAGATTTACCTTTTTTACCTATGAAATGTCCTACAAATTTTTTCACCAACTGACTGAAACTCAAATATGCATATTGCACTTGTGTGTTTGTACAATATATGTTCATTTACCATCTAGCAACTTCATAAGTTTTTGAATACCAATATTTCTAAAAAAAGGTTTTTTTTCATTTCTTCAATAGTTTCATCTATAGCAGAAAATTCTGTGTCCAGAGTAAAAAGACAGGACTGTGGGTAAGTTATTCTCATTTTCTGGTGTCTGCAATTACAGATAAATCAGCATAATGATTTTCACTAACAAAAACAAAATTACAGAACACAAAACTTCCAGTGTCAGAATGGAGAATGCATAGAACACTTCAAAGTTTGTGATGGAACTGCTGACTGTTCAGATAAATCTGATGAAAATAAAGTTACTTGCAGATGGAGACGGTGAGTATTTTGCAACTTGTTTTAGTTTCTCACTCTTTATGAATGTTACCATTTACCTGAAAAGCCAACCGAACTTTACTTTGAACTAGTCAGGTAGTACACCTATGCTACACATTGAGATAGGACCACGGATGATCCTTAATAAAGATTTACCTAAATTACTACATTTCAAAATAAAAGAGTACAAATGATAGACCACTTCCTCCCCATCATCCGTACCCCGTTACCATCTGGCTACCAGCTTTTTTCTGTGGATGTCTCCATAGACAGTAACATCCCACTTATCCATGCCCATGCTGTCATAGACAATTTCTCTTCCAGCATCCTCTTGGTGCCAAACCCAACACCTCATTCCTTACACAGATGACTGTCCATGAAATTCTCCACAACCTTGTCAAGGGGAAACTATACAAACCGGTGACGTACCTATAGGCACCTACATGGCACTGTCACAAGCCAGTCTGTTTGTGTGCCACCTAGAGGAATCCTTCCTACATGCTCAAAATTCTAAAGCCATAATGTAGATGATACCTTCATAATCTAGACTCGAGGAAATCTATCATCATTCCTTCAAGCTGTAACGTCCTTGATCATATGTGTTTTGTATAGTCCTCTTCAGCTCAGCTAGACATCTCCTTTGACACTTACCCCAACTTCTCCATTGACTCCATGAAAGCCTCCATAAATATAATACCTGCCAACAGTACCTCCACATAAGTAAATGTTGTGCTTTCCTCATCAGTTAGTCACAGCCATACAGTACAGCCACAGTGGATAGCACACTTGCAGAATGGAGCAATCCATTATACATTATGTTGATGCTCTAGCTGGGAAGTGTTATTCTCTAAACATGGTCAACTGTCAGCTCTCTTGCACTGTAGACCCTCAGAATGCTGGTAGATTAGGCAAGATTATATGAAACTAGGTAAACTTTCTGCACCCTAGATCTGTAGTGTGGAGATCCTGTAGGGTGTAGACTTCATAAAAAACTTTTACATAATACGAATTAAAAAAAAAAAAAAAAAAAAAAAAAGGAGATATGCTGCTGTTCCTTCCACAGATTCATGATATTATTAATAATTGGTTCTACTAAGAAGCTTGTTGGTAGAACTGGAGGATTTTGTCACCAATAAATCATTTGGGTTCCTCAATAAACCTAAATTTGTTAGTAATAAAAACTTTTTATGCTTGCTGGTTAACTTACGGAAAATGTGTGTTCCTTAATACTCCAACCAGCAAAGTAGCACACACGACATCTCCTTTATTACCCAATACCACCCTGTAAAGGAACAGCTTAATCTCATCTTCTTGTAGACCTTAGCTACCTTTAATCTTGACCCAAAATGAAGAATTTTCTTCCCAAAATCCTTCTCACTGTCCCCAAACTGGTATTCAACAATCCTCAGTCTACAAAGTATCAGGTAATGACATATTTTTGAAATACTCAGAGCAAAACGTGTCCCATGCTCCTTTCCAGCACATGCTGCATCATTTCCAGTCTCATGCCATCACATTGATAGTCATGCTTTAACAATATTAGCCAAAAGGCACTTTTCTTTACAAATGCTACCACGAAAATAAAACAAAATTCAGCATTTGGAAAGATTGAACATGTTGCTTCACAAGGTTTGGTACTTGACCCATCACTATTCTTCAGCTGAGTAAATGTCCGCCTCCTTACCTGGGTGAGCAGTATCTCTGGCAGCAGGCCTAGGTTCTATACCTAGCTGGGTTGTAGATTTTCTTCACTCAGGGACTGGTTGTTGTGTTGTCCTTATCATCATTTCATCATTATTGACATGTAAGTCACCCAGTGTGGTGCCAACTGAAAGGACTTGCAACTTGGCAGCTGAACGCCCCCAAGTGTGGATTCCCGGCTCTCAGTGCCCTACGATCATTTCATTTCACCTGAATTCCTGATGTAACAAAGACACTGGAGAACTATGAAAACTGCTATGTTTGGAGACAGGTATACTAACACTGTGTCCGTAAACAGCCCGGAGAATAGTGGATTAGGCCTTCAACTGGTGGACAGCCAACAGCCTAACTCTAAGTCTTGCAAAACAGTGATATTATATAATTCCAGATAAACAAAACCAACTTACAGGAGGCAAAAGTTGTGATCAGTGAGAACACATTAAGTGAAAGTCCATGTGTGAAATTCTTAGGTATCTAGATGTACAACAAGCCGAGGTGGCTTCAGAAAGTGGATGAATTACCTAAAAATCGCAATTCTGCCTGCTTTTCTGCTAGGAATCGCTCTATTTATTAACCTGCATACAGGATTGATGGCATATATTCACTAAATACTGCCCTATTTCACAATCTTCTGGGATAACACAGTTAAGGTTGGAAAAGTCCCTGGAAAACTATGTAAAGTTGGGATTCTTATATTCAAATAGCAACACATATACTTGCTAGCTGTATATGATAAGAGTGAATCTGTAATGAACTGTGAAACTCACCTCAATTCCTTTCCTCTCTAGTATTCAGAATGGAATTCTATATTCTAATACAAAGATGTTTAACAGGTTGCCAGCAAAAATCAGACAGGAAACTGTGAACTGTCATACATTCAGTAACAAAGTTAGAGTACCTTATTAGACACTTCTCTTTCAATTTATCAGAATATTTTGACACAGAGATGTAAATTCCAGTTGACACAAGTGTTAATATTATAGAACTTTGCTCTACTGCATCCCTAAAGGCTCTCTTTTGTGATGGGATTTACAGAAATGGTAGGTGAAGGAAGGAGTGAATCATATATCAGCTCTATTGCAACCTGTAGGTAAGCTTTCATGTGGGCCGACCACCAAAGTTGACCACCCTGGCTCAGATACTGCCACTGAGACCAACATGCTTGTCTTCAGTAACTTTTTCTTTACATGAACCATGTGAATCCTTTGCCCTGTCCCTCACCAACCCCAACTTTCCAGTGTTTTGTAGACTGGAACTGTCCCTGTTTCTTTACTTGAACCCTTTGGATTCTTTGCTCCCTTCTTTGCCAACACTGGCTTCTCAGTGTTATGTGTATTGGAACTGGCCCTGTAACATACTCCTCCATAACTTCATTTGGTCCCATTCAGCAGCCTGAGTCCACACCCACAGTGATCTCTCCAAGATCTCCTCCTTCCTCTATTCTATTCTACTTTTTACACTCTGCTCATCTCCCCCTTGTCCCCTCCCCCCTCCCAACCTGTGCTTATTACTTGATTGTATACTTGCTATTTCTGTGTTCTTCCTCTTAGTCTCCATCCAGTTAACTTTAGAAATATATATATATATATATATTTGGCACTCTTTTCTCTCCGAATCTTGTCATTCAACAATATCACTTCAGAGTAGTTATTTCTATCTTGTCTTGAAGTTTCAATATTCATGTCCTTCTAATCTCATCATTTTTGATCATATCCTTTGCTGGGTTATCTTTACTACATCTTAAAAATTTCAACTCTGCTGTATGGATTTTGTACTCTTCCTCATTTTGTAGTAGTCAGTGTGCCAGCTGCTTATGCTAAAATGGGTTCTTAATAAGGTGACTGTAACTCTCTTTTCCACATTTCTTTTGAATGTCTGTTCCATTGTGTCTTGATTTTTCTTTAGTCTTGCTTTCATTATCAACCACAGCACCAGAATTGCCTCTCTGGTGCTTTTACCTTTCCTAAAGCCAAACTGATTGTCACATCCTCAATTCTCTTTTCCTGTCTTCCATGTCTTATTGTCGTCAGCAACTTGGATGCATCCACCATTTACTGATTCTGTGATAATTCTCGCACTTGTCAGCTTTTGCAATCTTTGGAATTGTGTGGATGATATTTTTCTGAAAGTCAGATGGTATGTTGCCAGACTCATACAATCTACACACAACATGAATAGTTGTTTTGTTGCCACTTACCCCAATGATTTAGAAATTTTGGTGGAGTGTTGTCTATCCCTTCTGCCTTATTTGATCTTATGTCCCCAAAGTTCTCTTAAATCCTGATTCTAATACTGGATACCCTATCTCTTGTAAATTGACTCCTATTTCTTTTTCTATCACATCAGACAAATCTTGACCCTCAGTGAGGCCTTCAGTGTACTCTTTCCCCTATCTGCTCTCCCGTCTGCATTTAACGGTGGAAGTCTCATTGTTAATGTTACAACTCTTGCTTTTAATTTCACTGAAGGATGGTTTGACTCCCCTATTTCATGAGTCAATAATTTCTTTTTTGATTTCTTTGCATTTTTCATGCATCCATTTCATCATAGCTTCCCTGCACATCCTATTTATTAACTTTCTCAGTGGCTTGTATTTCTGTATTCCTGAATTTCTGTCAGCATTTTTATACTTCCTTCTTTCATTAATCAACTTTTCTGTTACCCATAGTTTCTCCACAATTGCCTTCTTTCTACTTATGTTTTTCTTTCCAACTTCTGTGATTGCCTTTTGTAGAAATGTGCATTCCTCTTAAACTGTATTGCATACTGAGCTATTCCTTATTGCTTAATCTATAGCCTTAGAGAACTTCAAGTGTATCTCATCATTCCTTAGTACTTCTGTATCCCATTTCTTTGCACATTGATTCTTACTGACTAATCATTTAAACTTCAGCCTACTCTTCATCACTATTATATTGTAATCTGAGTCTCTATCTGCTCCTGAGTATGCCTCATAATCCAGTATCTATTTTCAGAATCTCTGTCTGACCCTGATGTCATCTACAACTGAAATCTTCGCATATCACCCAGCTTGTTCCATGTATACCTCCTCCTCTTATGATTCTTGAAAAGAGTATCCGCTATTGCTAGCTGAAATTTATCACAGAGCTCAATTAGGTTTTCTCCTCTCTCATTCCTTGTCACAAACCCATAGTCTCCTGTAACCCTTTCTTCTACTCCTTCCCCTACAACTGCACTCCAGTCCCACCAACTATTAGGTTTTCAACTCCCTTTATGTACTGTATTACCCTTTCAATATCCTAATATATGTTCTCTATAACCTCATCTTCAGCTTGCGACATTGATTATGTGTGTTACCATATTTTAACTGTTTATGTATTGTGTTCTCTGAGGTGGAAGTTGGTAAACAGCCCAACATTTTCCTAAAAGAGTATGGAGAACTACCTAAAAACAATTCTCTGGCTGGTCAGTGCACCTGCCCATGGCCATTAATCTGCTGTGCAGTTTCAATCCAGGTTTGGCCCACCTTTCTGTCTGCTAAGCTAGTGCACTGTGCATTACCCTATGTGAGTGTGTCTTTTGTTAGGCACTGAAAAGATATAAAGATAAGGGGTAAAGTGTAAATTACGTATCTTAATGTGGCTGAGAAACAGAATGGAGAAGCTAACTTAACTCTCAAGTGGATGCACCGATTTTCATAACACAAGTACTTTGTACACGTGTAACGAGTAGCTGTCTGTATATTACTAAGATAAACATGTAAGAGCAAAATCATAGTTTCATCTTAGTTTTATTAAACAAAAATAAAATAATCTTACACAATATGTGCTAAAGGACTGTTTAATTTGTGGGTTTTATGTTGCGTTGAACTGTAATAACACACTTTTAGGATCGAAACGACATTTATTTCGTCACTTAACAGAGCGAATACAGAAAGATGGCTGTCGAACATAGTGCTAGAACACAAAGACAAGACCAAAGAGCATAATCAAAGAACTGTCACTTCACATCAGAGATGACACAGTGTGCCCACCCCCCCCCCCCCCTCCTCGCACCCCTTTCCTGGCAATGTGGACCACAGTGGGGCAGAACTAGCACATGTCCACAAAAAAATCTTTGTGCCAGCATGGTGGCTGGAGGCAGCATCTGGCACTCGAAGTGTCCGGCTTGGGCGTGTCATTGTCAGGGTCCCACATGTTGGACAGCTGTGCAGGCAGTGGTGAGCCGAATGGGCATGCAGCGGCGGGTGAGGCGTCGATGGAGGCAGGTTGACAGGGAGCGGCAAGAAGTGGCTCCAGGAGGGACCACGCAGGCCTTAAACGTTGCATCAAAATTGTACTCGGGTGGCCATTGAGCAGTCTATGTGATCGCCATAAGCTTATTGACACCAGTGCTTACTAATTTAAGTTATATATTACAGCACTGAAGATGGTCACTAAGTGACCGAAAATTGATTTTGCGATAATAAACAAAAATATACGACCAATGCTGTCTCTCCTTCCAAGTGTACCCATTATCTGGTCGTAGTGCACAGGACACTATGGAGTCACCAATCAATAATATCCTTTCTTCCAGGAGTGCTAGTTCTGCAAGTTTCACAGAAGAGCTTCTGTGAAGTTTGGATGGTAGGAGACGAGCTACTGGCAGAATTGAAGCTGTGAGGATGGGTCATGAGTCGTGCTTGGGTAGCTCAGATCGTAGAGCACTTGCCCTCCAAAGGCAAAGGTCCCGAGTTCGGGTCTTGGTCCAGCACACAGTTTTAATCTGCCAGGAAGTTTCATACGATCAGTTGACTGTCATACAGAATCCCGCATGGAGGACATAAAAGTAGGCATCTGTGGTGTAGAGAGGCAACTGAAAGGGTTGAAAACAAATAAGTCACCAGGTCCAGATTGGAATGCCAGTTAAGTTTTACAGAGAGTACTCTGCAGCATTGGTCCCTAACTTAGATTGCATTTATTGTGAATCTCTCACCCAGAGCCAAGAGCATTGGTGAATCCTGTCCATAAGGAAGGTAAAAGAATGGACCCACATAATTACAGATCAATATCCTTAAGTTCAGTTTTGTGCAGAATTCTTGAATACATTCTGAGTTCAAATATAATAAGAAAGATAGAAAAGCTTCTGTTGACAAACCAGGACAGGTTTAGGAAGCGTCACTTGTAAGAAATGCAAATTGCCATTTTTTCACATATCTTAAAAACAATGGTTGGAGGGCAACAGGCAGATATCGTATTCTTTGAGTTCCAGAAAGCAGATTGTTGACAAAGGCCAAGCATATGGTTTAGGTTCCCAGATATATGAATGACTTGAAGTCTTTTTAATTAATAGTATCCAGTATGTTGTCCCAACAGTGACTGTTGATCAGAGACAAGGGTATTATCAGGAGTGCCCCAGAGAAATATGATAGGGCTGCCTTTATTCTCTATATACATAAGTGATCTGGCAGATAGGGTTAGCAGCAATGTAAAGCTGTTTGCTGATGATGCTGTGGTGTTGAGTGACTGTACAAGTATACAAGATGACTTACAAACAATTTCTAGGTGGTGTGATGAATGGCAGCTTCCTCTAAATGTAGAGAAGGCTTAATTTCAGCCAGGGTGAGTCAAAAATTATATTCTGGCTTCTCCTAGGAATGTTTTTTTACTTACTGGAACAAGATGGCTCCGGAGATTTGTAGTAGTACATGTGTATTAAATTGCAATGTAACAATAATTTGTTACCGTGCTTGAACCGATGAACATGACAATAGGTGACTTATCACAATGCAGTGGGCAGTGGCATGTGGTGAAATACTTTGATCATGATGGGCCAGTAATATCTTCATTGTTCATCATTAAATGCTTTATTAATTAATACTGCACACATGTTCACTGGGTGGCTACAGTGCAACTGTGGCTGGCAGTAGTTTAAAAAGTGTTGTCATAGTCAGGAAGACTAACTGACTTATTCTGATATGTATCAAGCAGAACTAGGGGAAAAAAAAGTGACACTGCTGCAGTGACAGACTGTAACACCTGTTGTTTATATTAAATCTTATCGCTTTATTGTTTTGATTATAAGAAATTAAATTTTAAAAAACCTGATTTTCAGAACAGTGTTTTGTAAAAAGAAAGGATCTCTCATTGTAAGTTTTATCACAAGTTTCCAAAAACAAAACTTGTGGCTTGGGAGGATGGAGTGGGGAGGGGGCGGCATATTGTATAGTTAGAGAGGTGCCAGAAATTAACCACTCAAATAACTTGATCGGTTTTCATATTTATCACTTTTCATGACAACACAATGACCAGCTTGTTGATAAGATTTCAAATCGAATTTTAACCACAGTTAGGCATGCCCAATTAATAAAGAGCCATTCTGACAATGGTGATGTTTTTAGAGTGCACTTTCATAAGGAAATTCTTACTGCTGAATACCACAAAGTTGGTTTTGATTACATAATCATTAAACACAAAATTTTTGATAACTGATGGCAATACACGTATGTTCATGTTATTGTGTGCTAGTCACTGGGATTTACATATAGAACTTTACATATTAATGAATTTTTACACTGAGATGTGCACTGGATAACAGCTGAGCATGTCAGGCTACTGACTTATTGTCTAACAGCAGTATATATAGACATTCAAAAGAATTATTAGTGAAATTAGATTTTACTTTATAATAATACAAGGGACAATTTTAGGGATGGTTTGATCCTCTTGAATCAGTTAATAATTTTGTTTAGTTGTGGGGTGGGTTAGATAGCTAAAAAATTAATAAGACAACAGAAAATCCAGGGTGGAATAATGACAAGACTATGAAAAGGATAGATTGCTACTCACCATGTAGAGGAGATGTTGAGTCACAGACAGATACAACAAATAGACTACTAAACATGCGAGATTTCAGCCAAAACGCCAAAAGTATGCAACACACACCCGACCACACAAACATGACTTGCACACATATGACCATTGTCTCTGGCCACTGAGGCCAGACTACGAGCAACTGTGCATGATAAGCAATATCGGTGGGGGGGGGGGGGGGGGGGGGGGGGATAAGGAGGAGGCTGGGGTAGGGAAAGGGAGGGATACCAGAGCAGAGTAGTGATGGTAGATGGTAAAGTGCTGCTTGTAGGAGCATGCAGGGATGTGGTGAGGTCATGGTAGGGCAGCTACGTGCAGTTGGGATGTCAGATAAGGTGGATTGGCGACCAGGGGGAGGGGGAGGTCGGAAAGGAAAGAAGTAGAGGAGAGGAAAACACAGAGAAGTAGAGGAGCAGGAAAAATACAGAGAGACTAGTGGGCTCGTTGATGGAATAGAAGCCAGTGTAGTGCTGGAGGGATAGCAGGGAAGGCCCCCCTTCTAACAGCCGTGTACCACAAGTCTCTAGAGGAACGGAGGGTTCCAAATGATTGGAAAAGAGCACAGATAGTCCCAGTCTTCAAGAAGGGTCGTCGAGCAGATGTGCAAAACTATAGACCTATATCTCTGACGTCGATCTGTTGTAGAATTTTAGAACATGTTTTTTGCTCGAGTATCATGTCGTTTTTGGAAGCCCAGAATCTACTATGTAGGAATCAACATGGATTCTGGAAACAGCGATCGTGTGAGACCCAACTCGCTTTATTTGTTCATGAGACCCAGAAAATATTAGATACAGGCTCCCAGGTAGATGCTATTTTTCTTGAGTTCCGGAAGGCGTTCGATACAGTTCCGCACTGTCGCCTGATAAACAAAGTAAGAGCCTACGGAATATCAGACCAGCTGTGTGGCTGGATTGAAGAGTTTTTAGCAAACAGAACACAGCATGTTGTTATCAATGGAGAGACATCTACAGACGTTAAAGTAACCTCTGGCGTGCCACAGGGGAGTGTTATGGGACCATTGCTTTTCACAATATATATAAATGACCTAGTAGATAGTGTCGGAAGTTCCATGCGGCTTTTCGCGGATGATGCTGTAGTATACAGAGAAGTTGCAGCATTAGAAAATTGTAGCGAAATGCAGGAAGATCTGCAGCGGATAGGCACTTGGTGCAGGGGGTGGCAACTGATCCTTAACATAGACAAATGTAACGTATTGCGAATACATAGAAAGAAGGATCCTTTATTGTATGATTATATGATAGCGGAACAAACACTGGTAGCAGTTACGTCTGTAAAATATCTGGGAGTATGCGTGCGGAACGATTTGAAGTGGAATGATCGTATAAAATTAATTGTTGGTAAGGCGGGTACCAGGTTGAGATTCATTGGGAGAGTGCTTAGAAAATGTAGTCCATCAACAAAGGAGGTGGCTTACAAAACACTCGTTCGACCTATACTTGAGTATTGCTCATCAGTGTGGGATCCGTACCAGATCGGTTTGACGGAGGAGATAGAGAAGATCCATAGAAGAGCAGCGCGTTTCGTCACAGGGTTATTTGGTAACCGTGATAGCGTTACGGAGATGTTTAATAAACTCAAGTGGCAGACTCTGCAAGAGAGGCGCACTGCATCGCGGTGTAGCTTGCTGTCCAGGTTTCGAGAGGGTGCTTTTCTGGATGAGGTATCGAATATATTGCTTCCCCCTACTTATACCTCCCGAGGAGATCACGAATGTAAAATTAGAGAGATTATAGCGCGCTCGGAGGCTTTCAGACAGTCGTTCTTCCCGCGAACCATACGCGACTGGAACAGGAAAGGGAGGTAATGACAGTGGCACGTAAAGTGCCCTCCGCCACACACCGTTGGGTGGCTTGCGGAGTATAAATGTAGATGTAGATGTAGATGTAGGTGTGTGAAGGACAGAGCTAATGAAGGTTGAGACCAGGGTGGTTATGGGAACATAGGATGCATTGAAGGGAGGAATCCCACCTGTGCAATTCCAAAAAAGCAGTGTTGGTAAGAAGGATCCAGCTGGCACAGGATGTGAAGCAGTCATTGAAGTGAAGGCAAGTTGTTTTGGGCAGCATCCTCAACAACAGGGTGGTACAGCTGTTTCGTGACCACAGTCACAGTTTGTCATTGGCCATTCATGTGAGCAGATGGTATATTAGTATTGTGCCCATGTAGAATGCAGCACAGTCACTGCAGCTTGGCTTGTAGATCTCATGACTGCTTTCAAAGGCAGGCCTGCCTTTGATGGGATAGGTGATGCTTGTGACAGGATTGAAGTGGGCGGTGGTGACAGGAGGATGTATTGTTCAGGTCTTGCATGTATGTGTATTACAGGCAGATGAGCCATGAGACAAAGGATTTGGAGCAGGGGTGGAGTAAGGATGGATGAGGATACTGCACAGGTTTGGTGGGCAGCAGAATACCAATGTGGAAGGGGTGAGGAGGATAGTGGGTAAGCTATTCTTCATTTCGGGACATGGCGAAAGGTACTGACAGCATTAGCAGAGGATGTGATTCAGTTGCTCTTGTCTTGGTTGGTACTAAGTAATGAGGGGAATGCCCCTTTGTGATTGGACGGTGGGGATCTGGGAGGTGGCACGTTGCACAAGGTTGTTATTACAGTCTGTGAAGGCCTCATTGAGATCCTTCTTATGTTTGGAGAGGGACTGCTCATCACTAAAGATTTGATGGCCATATCTAGGTCATATGGAAGTGATTTCTTGATATGGAATGAGTGGCAGCTGTTGAAGAGGAGGTATTGCTGATGGTTGGTAGGTTTGATATGGATGGAGTACTGATGTAGTCACTTTTGAAGTGGAGGTCAGCATCGAAGAAGGTAGCTTGTTAGGTTGAGGAGGACCAGGTGAAGTGAATGGGGGAGGTGTTGAGGCCATCCGTATCATTGAGACATCACACACACTCATGCAAATTCAGCTCACACACACATGGCCAGTCTTTGGCAGCTGAGGCTAGACTCCAGTCCGGCTCCAATTTCTAGAGACTATGGTTGTGTGTGTGTGTGTGTGTGTGTGTGTGTGTGTGTGTGTGTGTGTGTGTGTGTGTTTTGTCAAAGGCCTTGTTGGCCAAAACTTAACTTCCCGCCAGTTTTTTTGTTGTGCCTTTCTGTGACAGCATCTCTGCTGTTTAGTGAGTAGCAACTATCCTACTCATAGAATTCTATTTACAACAAATAAAGTATCACGAAATGTTGTAAGTAGTATTTTTATCAACAGATAAGTGGAAAGAACCACCACAGTACACTGGTAAATCAGGATACGAATACATTCCACACACTTAAATGAATACAGTACCCTACATTTCATGACTTGGAATCTGTACCTCTGTTATTATTATTGTCACCATTTTCTTCACCGTATTACATTTTCAAAGTGATGCAAATATTGCCATCTTACTTTAAATGTTCAATAATATAAATTTGTGCACTTGACAAAAAAAGAAACAGCACATAGTGTTCTTTGAATGTAATATCAGTGAGTCACAGTTGGTACCAGTAAGCCAGTATAAATACCTGGGGTAACACTTAATAGGGTCATGAAATGAATGATCAACTAGGCTGTCATGAATTTATTAGTAGAATACTATGCAAATACAATCAGTCTATGAAGAAAACTGTTTACAAATCACTTGTATGATCCATCTGGGGATATTGCTCAAGTGTGTAGCATTCATATCAAATCGGATTAAGAGGCTATATTAAATGTATACAGTGTAAACATTAGTAAAACTGACAAACTGCAAGGACAGATTTCTGACTGCAAATGGAAGAAAAAAGGTCCGGAACTGCATCATTGCCGCTGTAGATGGTGACCTCTTACCATGTGCTGTGTGTTACTTGTGTGTTTCAGGCTGTATGATTGACACAACATACTGTAAGTATTCATCTCGGGGACAAGTGAAGATGGTGTTTATGTCAGAAGCACATGGAAACAGGCAAGAGGTAGCACGGCTATACTTAAACAAGTACCCTCACAGTTAGTAACTGCATTACACAACATTTCAAGTCCTTTTTGGGAATTCATGGATCACGGGTTTTTTCAGGCAGACAAATGTGCAAGGAGGCAGCAGACTATGCGTGCACCAGATTTGGAGGACTAGGTTCTATAGGATGTTGAGATGAACCGTGTACAAGCTCCAGGCAGTGGCTTGCCAACATGGTGTACACCAAAGTACAATTATGTGTATCCTACATAACAACCAGATACATTGCATCCCATGGAGGCCACTTTGAATACTTGTTATGATATGGAAGCGATGTGGCTCTGTACTGTGTTTTGGGACAATTTGTTGCCATTGCATGCACACCATCCATTTCTGGACATATGTTCATAGGGCTTTTTTTTCCCTCCATTTCCAGTCATGAATCCATACCTGCAGTTTGTCAATTTTATTAATGTTCACCTTGTGTAAAGGAGTGCAGTATGGATGGTCACAGGTTTGTTTGACCTACAGGACAGTGTCAAAGAAATGTTGAAAGAACAGAACTGGCAGACTGTTGAAAATAGACAAAACCTATCTTGAGAAACTCCCTTAACAAAGTTTCGAGAACCAGCTTAAAATAATGGCTTTAGAAATATACTACATATTGGTCCCATAGGGATCATGAGGACAAGATTGGATTAATTACAAAAGCATAGAAGTGTTTAAAGAATCATTCACTGCAAAGTCCATAGGGGAATGGGACAGGTAAAAGACTGATAACTGTTAATGCAGTGTATCCTCTGCCATGCACTTCAGTGATTTGCAGACTATAGATGTAGGTGTAGATGATGAAGAAGAAGAAGATGATGATTATTATATTTATTGTGTTATACAGAGGAAGTTGTGAGAAGGCACAACATAATAAATATACACAACATAATAAATATAATAATTATCATCATCTTCTTTTTCTTCTTCATCATCATCTTCTTCATCACCTTCCCAGTGCCCTAGCACATAATAATACATCAAAAATACTTATATTAAACTATATTCTTCACTTCTCAGTTATCTAAGAGTGTCATGTGATAATTACATAAATATCAGCAATGTAACCATCCACTGTAGGAAACCACACATATTTCTACTCCAATACATCCAACTTTGTTGTTATCTGACCATGACAAGAATGTTCATAGCTTACCAAATTTAAAGATTTTCATTTTCACACTATGCGGTCTTACTTGAAACAACACTTTTTTCCAGTTGTACAGTTATTTTCTAAATATGAAAGTGATACTTCTAAAGGAGTGTTACTATGACATGTTCTTACACCACTCTTAAACCTCTGTTCTTTTCCCATAAGGATTGACTCTCATAACTGATGTAATTTATGTGCTTTCTGTAGAAACTAGAGTTCTGAGTTTCCATCTTCTTTCATCAAGTAATTCAACATAAATTTTGCATTATGGGGTACATTATAAAATAATGAAGTCAAAAATCCCAAAAATGTGCCACGTGAACTGCCAAGCTACACAAAATATTATCAAAGTTCTAAGATTTGTCTCTTGAAATAAGAAACATAATAAGAAAATTGTCCATGAATAAAGCTAATGTTATTAATTTATCTTACTTAATCAATGTATATGATATGTTTTCCATGTGGCTTAGATTTTCTGGATAGTATTGAAAGGAAATAACTTTGTTAGACTTGCTGAATTATGTTGTACTCCTGATCTTTTAAAAAAGGATTCCATGATTTTGAGACAAACTGTGGTCCATTATCAGACATTAACAGTCCAGATACACATACAATTGTAAAATAATCTTTTTTCTAATTTCAGAATCAATGATCTAATGTATCTGACATGTTTGTTACTTACATTTGCTGTTTGTTGACATCTGTCCTAGGTTTTAATCTACTTTCTGACCCTTATTGCCATATTGAAACAGTATGCATTTTCTTGCATCTTAAACATTTTTGTGTACAAAAATGTTCACAATTTTTTAGAATGTACATGGTAAGTTTGTTAGTGTTCTTTTGTGGTCAACACAATTTCTGATGACATCAATCTAAATTTATTATGCTAAACCCAATCCCTTTGTGTATTTTGTAAAATTTACCAACTCTGATGCAATCATTTTACCAAAAACACTTTTCTCTAGTCCTCAATTATCACCATGACTCTGGTTGCTTTAAGTATCATTGCAGACGGTGCTATTTACTTTTTCATCACCAGACAATTGGCTTGACTGCTGGTTGAGTGCAGCCCTTCTATCTCTGTGGTACTAATGTGGGAAGTATTGCAGAAACTTCAAGAAAGAACTAAAGGGCACAATGTAGTTACTATAACAAGACACATGTATTTTATTTTATGACATCAACCAAAGACCTAGATATAGTACACAGCAGAGAGATTAATATAAACATTTCACTTCAACAGGAAGGGGTGATGAGTCCTGCATCCCAGCCAATTATTGCTCCTGGGAAAGATCTCTGTGCTCATTTTGACAGGAAGCGGAGTGGACATAGGGCTGTCCTGGTGAGGCTGGAATGAGCAAACATTACCCCTCACCAAATCTGGGACTGAATCTGGGCCTCTGGGACTAGGGTCAGTTGCTCCTTCCAGCATGCCATTAAGGCTCTATCTGATCCAGTAACATGCTTAATTTTTAGTGAAACAGACTTTGAGACACGTCCCATCTGGCCAACCTGCAGTGATAAAACTTGTATTCTTGTGAGTAGCTTGTGGCCATGTGATCTGAATGCACAATTCTTCTAAGTCCTGACAATTAGTTTTTAAATTTAGTAATTGTTCAATGTACAGCTATCAGTTATTTTGTAGTTAAAGTGCAAGTTCTCTCGTGCTTTTGTAGATACTACTAAACTAAACTAAAACTAACTAAACTCCTTCCGAACAGGCCATGGAGGCCCAGTGGTACCAACTGGTTGCCGTGTCATCCTCAGCCCACAGGTGCCACTGGATATGGATATGGAGGGGCATGTGGTCAGCACACTGCTCTCCCGGCCGTATGTCAGTTTCCAAGACCGGAGCCGCTACTTCTCATTCAAGTAGCCCCTCAGTTTGCCTCACAAGGGCAGAGTGCACCCTGCTTGCCAACAGTGCTTGGCAGACCAGATGGTCACCCATCCAAGTGCTTGCCCAGCCGCCTAACAGTGCTTAACTTCAGTTATCTGACAGGAACTGGTGTTACCACTGCGGCAAGGCCGTTGGCTTGTAGATAATACTAACAAAAGCAATTGACATGTGTTTGTTCACCTTTCCCATCCACAGTTTTTATTTGAAATAAGTATGCACAGAGTCCATGATCATTGACATCACAAGATAAATAAAATGGTAAGGATGAATATTATCTGTAAATAACACAGCAATAACATACTGGGTTTCTGTAGAATTGAGAGTTTCCTGACAATCTTGGTCTCATACCCAAATCAAATTCTTTTTCAAGATGTTACACATACACAGTGCATTCATACTTTGACTACTAACATACTTTCAATGGAATCCAGACATACCAAAGAAAAGCATTTTAGGTGTTCCTTATTTCTAGATTTTGGAAACTGGTCAGTGGCTTTGATTTCATCAGTTTGGCAATGTATGCTTTTGTATAATTCATTGCCCCAAAAATTTTAATTAATTGATCACAAATGTAAACCTTCCCAATTTCATGGTCATTCCTTCTGATACAATCTAGAAAACACTAATTTTATTAACAAATAATGCTAATCCCAACTCTGACTGCAAAGCAAAATGTCATCCAGATGCACAGCCAGAAAAAAAATGTCAATTTTGATCCAGTGATGGCATTCTCAGCTGGGGGATGGAAGATGTACTGATAAAGGCTTCAGCATTGTTCCCCAACAGATAGCATAGTGGCACAGCAGCCAAAGTGCCATCGTTGTCTACCCTTAAATAGGGAATGCTTGTAGTCAGAAGGCTCAATGTTTTGCAAACATGTGAAATAAGCTGGCATCTATGCCATGGAGACACACTCATGCTTCCTACAGCCAACTGAGCAAGTTTGAAAGGATCAAAGTATGGCCTTCTGAGTGGGGGATGGTTCATTTGGAGAATTGTCACACAAGTTGGATGTGCTGTGTCAGTTGTACACTGACACTGGTATCAGTGGTCACGTGAACATTCTCGCACCTGTAGATGAGGTTCTGCTTGTCCATGCACCACATATGCCCAGCGGGATCATCAGATTGTAAGGGAAGCCAGGGCAGTTCGTACAGCTACCACAGCACAGGTAAGAGGGCTTGTCAGCACAGACATGTCAACACGAACTTTTGTGAACTGGTTCTTTGCAGCAAGACCATGAGCACACACACCTCTAGCCTCTATCTTCCCTCATGCCACAGCATCAACATGCATGGCTCGACTGGTGATGTCAGAGGATCACTAGGAAAATGGAATGGTATGCTGTGGTTTTCAGCAATGAAAATAGATTTGTCTGCACTTAAGTGATGATCATTTGCATGTTCGACGTAGACAAAGTAAGTGCTGTCTTGTAGAGTGCATTCATGCAATACACACTTGGCTCCGCCCCAGGCCTTATGGTATGGGGTGCAATAAGCCACAACTCACTGTTAGAGCAACACATTTGGTGTTTCAGTATAGGATGCTAACCAGCACTTGGTATGTGCAGAATGTTGTTAGACTGGTTCTTTTGCTGTTCTTGCAGCAGGAAGGTGATGTGTTATTCCAACAGCATCATGCTTGCCCACACACTGCTTGTGAAGCACAGTGTGCTCTGCAAGACATACTGCAACTTCCCTGACCAGCACAGCCTCCAGACATATGTACAATCAAGCATGTGTGGGTTATGATGGGATGAACAGTGACTCGTGACACATCAACCAACAACTTCAACAGAATTACTTAAAGAGCTTGAGCAGACATAGCATAATGTATCCCAGGACAGTATTCACCATCTGTACGATCAACTAGCTGCCTGAGTCGGGCCTACATTGACACCTGTGGAGGCTACGCCATGTACTAATATAGGTGTTTAGGCATGAGTTAATACCTGGTACCTCAGAACTCTGCCACAGAAATATTTAAGCTAAAGGACACAGTGCACTACTGATAACTTACCATTGTCCAAAAATGCAATTTTTTTCTGAGATACTGGAACATGTGGAACTTGATGAGGTTCAGAATTTATATTTAAACTGGTCATCAACTTAGTTCGCTCGAACTTAGGTAACAACAGGATGATTATTTTATTTATCAATATATTTGTTCAAATACCTTGAATCCGAAACAAGCCTCAAACCCCCTTCACATTTTGTCACAACTATCAAATAATTATAATAATCACTGCTGCTTCCCTCAGCTATGATATACCTTTGCATATTTTGTGATTCCTTTTCAACAGCTGGTGCATTATATGGTTTTATAAAAATACTCGAGAGATATCAGTCTTAGTACACACTAAGAATTTCTAACACTTTCTTGAATATCACTGAATACATCTCCATAGTCCCAAAACAAATTCTGTAGTTCATTTCTTCATTCATTATTTAATCTATAGTTTCAAATGCTTTCTTCTCAATAGCTTTCATTAACTCTTCCTTTTCAACTTCTAATTCTGAAC
Organism: Schistocerca americana; assembly: GCF_021461395.2. NCBI lineage: Eukaryota > Metazoa > Arthropoda > Insecta > Orthoptera > Acrididae > Schistocerca > Schistocerca americana. The sequence continues at coordinate 57,950,802 of NC_060125.1, read as the reverse complement.
TATCTTCTACTGTAGGATTTCTATCTTTCATAAATGACAACTTTTTTCCCCCAAGAATCCTCTTCCATCCCTTTTGAATTTTATTTGAATTTATTCTCCTTTGTGTCTATTGTGCATTATCTTTTTCTCCTTTGAGTCTAAAACTGCATTAACTTAATGTAAGAAGCCCATTTCCAAAATAAACTGCATTCTGAAATTACCACATAACTATGGTCAAATTCTACACCTTCAGTTTCAAATGGCATTAATGTTTGCTTTCCTGCCACTAGCATTTCAATGTTCTTCTTATTTTGTCTAATATCATTATTTAGAGCTTCTGGTATTCTTGAAATATGGCTACATAAATTAATTACTGCTTTTGTTTCCCAGCACCCTGTTTCTACTCAGATGTTTTTTTTACTTCATCACCTGTTGTTGGATCAATGTCTTCATCTAGTAAATCATTTACAAATTCACTGAATTGTGTAACTTTGCTGTTTTGAATACCATTGTTCCTTATAGCATTTGTCACTTACTTTCATTATCCAGTTAAAATTTAACTAGGAATGCTACTATGACTTACACAATTATGATCATTACTGAAGTTACCAAACAACACGGTCAAATCTTCTTTCATTCCTATCTTTGTCTTATATGATTCATAAGTTTCATTATAATTTTCCTTCTGCCAGTCAGGGTAAAGTTTTTTCACAAAATTGCTAATGTTTCCAAATTCAGTCATTAAGTAGACCTGTCCCAGCATTTCTACAAATTTTATACAAAAAACTCTTCTTGCTAATCCTATGCCTTCAAATTAAATACTGATCAGAAAACTTAGTAACATACTTCCTCCCAAAGACTTACATTTACTAAGCTATGAGTGTCAGTTGCCTTTGTACATATGATAGATTCTGTCATTTCTTTCTCTTTGTCATTCACATTTTCACTTACATCTGATGATGTAATGAGAAAGATGCTGTCAATGTATTCCAATTAGAAAAAATTTCTTTTAACTCTGCCAAATAATCTACATCTTCATTCTGATTTATTCAATTACTCTCAATCCCTCCCTCATACAGAACATAACTTATTACAGCTACTAACTCATATTTCATCTGTCATGCTTTATCACACTGATCATGTTCCACTACCTCCTCACTTTGAGAAAATATCTCAAAAATGTATATCACCCCAGTCTCTTTATAACTCCTGGATTTTCTGGTCTCTTTATACTTTTCTTCTACATTGATATTGTAAAAGTTTACTGGATCCTCTTCTTGCATTACTATTTTACTTGACTCTTCAATCCAGTTTTGCCACAAGTTACTTCAAAACTCTTGATTTAATTTTATTAATCTAGTGTTTCTATGTTCTTACCCTTCTACTGTTATAGTGACTATTTTGATTTGAATATTTGTCAAAGTTAGTGGTCCATGTATTAAAATTATTATTCCTCATTCTCACACTGTGGACCTTCAATGGAGCAACCCTTAGCTTACCTGCTCAGTAATTCTAGCACCTTGACATAAATTCTGAGGTGGATGCTGATTATGCTTCCAGTTTATATTGCCTCTTTGATTTTGTGTTATATTGTCTCCCTCTGTTATTAGCATAATCTTTTGCTGGACTCCTTTCCTGATTTCTGTAATTATCCCCCTCAATCCTCTCATGGTAGTTACTAGTGCCCGAATTTCCATTCAAACCTTCCTGTGTGAAATGACTTTGTCAAAACCCTGTATATTTCTTTCAAAAAGCCCTACTGAACTTGTCTACATATTTTTGAAATTATGCAGCTGATTCATCTGGCCCCATACACTAGACCCATACGATACCTTCAGGTAATCTTCTCTTCAATGCATCAGTTTTAGTCAGCTCGTCAAAATGCTATATCAACTGGACAGGATTCTGTAATTTGTTTTTACACAATTCTTTCATCGCTTTCCATGTCCCTTGTAACTTGATGCATTGGGGGATTGGCTTTTAATTCTGGCCTGTTCTTATTGTGACCAAAATTTGTTAAGGAATCTCTTTTTCAGATTGTTGATATGTTAAATCTTGTATAAAGTGTAATTTACCCAAAATAGCACATTCCCACCAAAACAGTTTTTCATAGTATAATTTTAGGATTGTCAATAATTTCATAAATGAAATTATCTTAGGGTGTCATAAGAAATCAAAAGGATGCACCTTGCTATCTCCAGGACAACTTTCCACTGGAATGTTGGACAGTACATTACAACCTGTACTTATCAAAAATAAGTAATTAAAAAAGTTAAAATAAAATTGCAGCAACACATTCAGACAAACTATGTAATTGTTTATCAACATTTAGTAAATTATTCTCCAAAATTGGTACTGTTCTTACATTATTATCTTTTTCACAATGACATTTTCAATTCCAATAGCTTTTTCATTTATATTACAAAATTTTGCCTCTCAGCTACTGATAATGTATTCAACTTCATTACACAAATTAAGGTCCACATTTAAACTTTACCTTGTATTTCAGCTTCAAAATCAGTTCTTGATCAAAAATTTGAACCCTGGATTCTATGTTGGTGACTATAAATTTTTGCAGTTTTTAAATTTACATTTTTAGCCTGATCTCTTCATTCATTTTTTACAGCAGTGATTTGCATACTTAGGTCTTCCACGAATGCCAGAGTTTGATTCCCTATTTCATACCTGATCATGTTTATCAGTTTCTGATAATTTGGTTTCCTAATCCACTTCTTAGAACATGGTTGGTTTCAGAAATTTGTTTATTTCACAAATTTTCTTTGATAATTCACTTTTTATGGCATTACTGTTTTCCAGTCTCAGCTTGGTCATATCCCTTAATTATATTATAACAATAGTTTATTTCATGAACCTGTAGAATTTGCAATGCTCTGATGTAGTCCTAGTCCTTAATGGTTCCCTTCCAGTAAGTCTAGTACTGAACCACTTTTCTCTTCTGCAAATGGCATTTGCAGTGTTTTAATAATAATTGTAATTGTAAAATATTAAGATTCAGTCCAATCAGACGAAAGAACTGTTCAATACTAATTTTTGATTTGAAGTTTTAGATTCCATTTTACTTTTGAAGTACACAGTACATGGAGCTAGGGCAGGGAGTTAGAGCAACTGACACAAAAGCTAAAAAAGTTGTTGTATAGAAATGCTATTATTCCTGAGAAGAATTTCTGTATATGTGCAGAACTATAGACCTATATCTCTAACGTCTATTAGTTGTAGAATTTTGGAACACATATTATGTTCGAGTATAATGACTTTTCTGGAGACTAGAAATCTACTCTGTAGGAATCAGCATGGGTTTTGAAAAAGTCGATCGTGTGAAACACAGCTCGCGCTATTCGTCCACAAGACTCAGATGGCCATAGACACGGGTTCCCAGGTAGATGCCGTGTTTCTTGACTTCCGCAAGGTGTTCGATACAGTTCCCCACAGTCATTTAATGAACAAAGTAAGAGCATATGGATTATCTGACCAATTGTGTGATTGGATTGAAGAGTTCCTAGGCAATAGAATGCAGCATGTCATTCTTAATGGAGAGAAGTCTTCCAAAGTAAGAGTGATTTCAGGTGTGCCGCAGGGGAGTGTCATAGGACCATTGCTATTCACAATATACATAAATGACCTTGTGGATGACATCGGAAGTTCACTGAGCCTTTTTGCGGATAATGCTGTGGTATATCGAGAGGTTGTAACAATGGAAAATTGTACTGAAATGCTGGAGGATCTGCAGTGAATTGACTCATGGTGCAGGGAATGGCAATTGAATCTCAATGTAGACAAGTGTAATGTGCTGTGAATACATAGAAAGAAAGATCCCTTATCACTTAGCTACAATATAGCAGGTCAGCAACTGGAAGCAATTAATTCCATTAAATTATCTGGGAGTATGCATTAGGAGTGATTTAAAATGGAATGGTCATATAAAGTTGATCGTCGGTAAAGCAGATGCCAGACTGAGATTCATTGGAAGAATCCTAAGGAAATGGAATCCGAAAACAAAGGAAGTAGGTTACAGTACGCTTGTTCGCCCACTGCTTGAATACTGCTCAGCAGTGTGGGATCCGTACCAGATAGGAGTCGATAGAAGATATAGAGAAGATTCAACGGAGAGTAATGCGCTTCGTTACAGGATCATTTAGTAATCACGAAAGCGTTACGGAGATGATAGATAAACTCCAGTGGAAGACTCTGCAGGAGAGACGCTCAGTAGCTCAGTACAGGCTTTTGTTGAAGTTTTGAGAACGTACCTTCACTGTGGAGTCAAGCAGTATATTGGTCCCTCCTACGTATATCTCGCGAAGAGACTGTGAGGATAAAATCAGAGAGATTAGAGCCCACACAGAGGCATACCGACAATCCTTCTTTCCACGAACAATATGAGACTGGAATAGAAGGGAGAACAGATAGAGGTACTCAAGGTACCCTCTGCCACACACCGTCAGGTGGCTTGCAGAGTATGCGGATGTAGATGTAGATGTAGCTTTTGTGGGTGGCAGAATACCACTGTGTGAGGGGTAGGAAGGATAGTGGGTAGGATATTCCTCATTTAAGGGCATGATGAGAGGTAGTTGGCCTCCAATGCACCCACTAGTTTCACTTTCTCCCCCCCCCCCCCACCCCCCCCCCCCACTCCTCCCCCACCCCCACCCATCTATTTCTCTCTATTTTCTGCTGCTCTACTCCTATGCTACCTTGACCCCAACACATCCCTACATGCTGTTACAATCACCACTTTACAGACCCCCACCCTACCCTGTTAACCTCCCTGTCCCTGTTCCTGCCCCTGCCTCCTCTTTACCCTCACCGCTTGGATTGCTTTTCCCACCAGGCAAAGATGCTTGCAGCCCAGCCTTAGCAGCCAGAGACAGTGCCGTGTGTGTGTGTGTGTGTGTGTGTGTGTGTGTGTGTGTGTGAGTGTGTGTGTGTGTGTGTGTGTGTGTGTGTGTGTGTGTTTGTTTTGTCTGCTGTAGAAAGAGGCCTTTTGGGCAAAAGCTCAATATGTATGGCAGTTTATTTGTTGTGTCTTTCAATAACGATTATATTTCTGATGATGTATCAACTTTAAAACTATTTGTCATCATTTTGTGTAGAATTAAATGTGGTCTGCCTGTGCTGACAAATTTTAAATCTGTCACATAGATGGTTTTATAATGGATTTGTTGTCTTCTTTGGGGTATGATTGTTTTGCATTTTTCCAGTCCAAGAAATCTGGTACTTTCAAATTGATAATAGTTCAGTGTGTAGAGTTCATTTATTCCAGCATCTCTATCTTTAAACACACACACAGACACACACACACACACACACACACACACACACACACACACACACACCAGTGGTTCACAATAATCGTAGGCAATGAATCTCTCCACTTAATGACTGACAATGGTAGTGTTTAAATTGACTTTATGTGCTTTTTTACATAAACATTACATAATTTAGTGACAAATTGCAGTAAAGAACTTTATAAAATTTACCTAGCTGTGTTTGTTGTTAATTAACTTCAAAATTATTCTCTTCGTAATGAATGAAAGCAGCAGTCCACAAAGTATGTCACTTACATAGAAACTGATTTATGTAAGTCATTATTTTTTATAAATGAAATCATCTAACCCCCTTGTGCATCTCTATTAGGGTCTGCACAGGCTATGCCAACCAATGTGCAGTTACCAGTTTTAGCCTGATGTGCTGGGTGTGTTCATTTGTTTGTTCAGAGTGGGAGGTTGACAATGTTTGCCCTCTTTCAGCTGGTTGGCTATGCACTGCAATGGCAGAATCAAGGTTCACACCCTGCAATCTTTCTCAAATGATTTTACAGGAACTATTCAGTAAACAAATGTCATTTCTGTGTTACTTATAGCTGATTGTCAGTTTCACAATCATTAGTGGTCATAGTTATTGTGATATTTCCACTTAAATAAGACAGAGTGTGAAACTGAAAAAAAAGTTTTAATGAAAAAATGGGGTCACTATGATTTTGCATTTGGTGCATATTACATAATACGTTGCTGCATATGAAATTTTATTTAGACTGGGGTGGAGATCTCTGTCCATTACCAGTCTCAAGAAAACTGATCTGATGTGGAACACTCATTTGCAACTGTATGCACCAGCAATAAAGACAGAATGAAATAACCATAACATCTCTCATATTTGATAAAACAGTGGAAAATCTTAGATGGAATGTAACAATGCCATATGGTTATTACACTAAACTTCATTATCTAATGTGTTATTCCAATAACTACAAACTTTTTTGATGAAAAAACGTAATTTTTAAGAGCCATCAACAGCTGGTTAAATAAGAAATGCTGTGAGTTTTGGAACAGCATAAGTGAAGATATTACACTTTTTTGCAACTAGGATGTGCTTTTTCATAAGCTATTAACCTTACTTTTCTTCATTTCCTCACTTAGTAAACTTAATAAATCAGTTTCAGAATTCTGGTGCATTTGCATCTGAACAGCATGTTAGTGATGTGACATTGTGTATTCTCCACTGTGTTTTGCAAAACAAACAAATTTTAACATGGAAACAAGGAAAATGTATGTTTTACTCCAAATTTGCGCCTCATGACGTTTCTCTGATAGTTGCAAATGGTTAACAAGCCGGGTGAAAATGAATTGCTGCTTTTGTTGGATTTTCAGCTGATTTACTAATCAAAGCACAGTCAGCATTAGATCTTTTTGAATGGTCACTATGCAAGTGTGGTCATGGAGGGGCTCCTTTTAATATTTACAAAAAATATGAGTGTAGGCTTCAGTTTAGACTTCCCTTCGAGTGCTCAGCATTACCCCAACAGTGCCTGCCCACAACCTCCATTACTACTAGCACAGTGTCCCATGAGACCAGCCATTTGTAGATGTTAGGTAGTTGTCATGCTGTGGTTGATATTGCTTTATGAAATAACTTCTAACACTAGTCTAGAGTGAATCATTTCTCTGAAATGAGAGGTAATAAATCACAATGCACCATGCTTCAAAATTGTGTTCTAAAAGAACTGTGGTCATTTCTGGTGCTTCAGAAATTGGTACACCCGAGATGACAGTGTAGTGGATGAGGAAGCCAATGTACAATACTGTCACTTTATTCTCACTTGTCAGGTTGGAAAAATTTTCATTTTGGTGAAATGGAGCAACTGCTGGCAGAATAACTATCAGGCTTCCTAGGGGCTATCTTAGAGACATGCTTCCATTGTTGACATTTCCTGCAGTGGCTTACATAATGTCTGACAGATCAGCAGACAACTGCTCAAGGTTTTGAATCTACCAAAGGTCACTGCAAATCCAAGATGACCTGATGTAGGAGCATCTTGAAAATGCTTTATTATGGCTGATCACAAGTGAGCTTGGGTGATGGGGAACCATTTCCAACCCATTAGGTCATAATGCAATGTATGCAATGTTCCAGTTATTAATCTGAATTCTTGTTTGATGGCTTCTTTATTTTCTAATGCCTCCATGGCCTTTAGCAATGCTGGAAAGTCCCTTTCTTCTGATACAGTTTCCATTAGTGCAGCAGTGGCTGGGATATCATCAGCACTACAAAATTGACCCAATAGATATCACAAAATGTTGACGGCAGTTGACAATATTCTACTTTGAAGCTATATTTCTGAAACTTAAATGCATGTCTTGCAAACTATCTCAATTGATCCTTCAGTCTTGTCTGCCAACAACTGCAAGACTTTCTTTTCTTAGGTCTGGGGATTACTATGAAGTTATAAGCATGACAGCTTAAACCTCCAATCACTTGCCCCAGTAACCCACAATACATTGCTACTAAGAGGGGATCAATTCTGTCATAGTCTGTACAGAATCATATAGGTATATGATCAGATCCAGTTGCCTTTCTGCTATTAAATGATTTTAGTTGATTTTCTGTTGTGTGACATTTCACCTCAATACTACTGGCTGGTAACATGCAGATCACCAGTTTAATTCTTGCCTACTGCAATTATGTATCATTTAATATTTATTATTTCTGAAGATTCTGGGACTTAGGTATTCCTGGAATACCAGAATGTGTTAGAACATTCTACATATTTATACCTAGGAGAACATACTGTTGAGGCAATCAGTTGAGCTCTGTATGCTCAATAAATTTGCTTTCCAGGTGGTGTTGGTCTTGATGTTGAATCTGCTCTTGTAACTGGAACTAGATTCTGGATTCTGTGTGACAGTTTGGAGGAGACTGGATGATTTAGACACCTACACGGAAGTGACAAAAGTCATGGGATACCAACATCCACAAATACAGATGATGGTAGTTTGTGTACACAAAGTAAAAAAGGACAGTGCATTTTTGGATCAATCATTTGCACTCACATGATTCATGTGAAAAGGTGTCCAATGTGATTATGGACACACAACAGAAATTAAGACGATGAACGTGGAATGATAGTTGGAACTAGACGCGTGGGACTTTCCATTTCGGAAATCATTAGGGAATTCAACATTTTGATATCCACAGTGTCAAGAATGTGCCAAGAATACCAAATTTCATGCATTACCTCTCACCATGGACAACACAGTGGTGGGGAGCCTTCACTAAATGACGAAGAGCAGGGGCATTTGCACAGAGTTATCAGTGCTAGCAGACAAGCAGCACTGTGTGAAACAACCACTGAAATCAATGTGGGACATACAATGAACATCTCCACTAGGATGGTGTGGCAAAATTTGGTGTTAATGGGCTATCACAGCAGATGGCTGATGTGAGTATGTGAGTGCCTTTGCTAATAGCATGACATCACCTGCAGTGCCTGTCCTGGGCTTTTAACCATATTTTCTGAGTCCTAGATGGCTGGAAAACAGTGGCCTGGCCAGATGAGTCCTGATTTCAGTTGATAAGAGCTGATGGTATAGTTCAAGCATGGCACAGACCTAATGAAGGCATGGACCCACATTATCAACACTGTGCAAGCTAGTGGTGGCTCCGTAATGGTGTGGACTGTATTTACGTGGAATGGAATGAGTCCTCTGGGTTCTCTTGACTGGGAATGGTTATGTTTGGCTACTTGGAGATCATTAACATCCATTAACAGAGCTCATGTTTCCCAACATCGATGGAATCTTTATGCTTGATGATGTGCCATGTCACTGGACATGAGATTGGTTTGAAGAACATTCTAGACAATTAGAATGAATGATTTAACCATCCAGATTGCCTGACATGCATCCCATCAAAAATTTACGGGACATGATCAAGCTGTCAGTTTGTGCTCAAAATCCTGCTGCAGCAACACTTTCACATTTATGGATGGCTATAAAGGCAGTGTGGCTTAGTATTTCTGTAGAGGACTTCCAACAACTTGCTAAATCCATGCCACATTGAGTTGTTGCACTACTCCAAGCCAAAGGAGATTTGACATGATATTAGGATGTACCCCATTACTTTTGTCACCTCAGCATATATTATCATGACTCCAGTAAGGAAACACAATACCCATAGCCACCCAAGTGCAAGCAGTGCTTTCCTCCTGTGGTCTGCATTGTGGAGGTACCAACCATTTGTTCGATGATCTAGGTACTGATGAACTTTAGTCATGATGGAATGGAAGACAGCTGTCTTCCTGAAGCACATAATGAGAAACATATGAATAAGGCCCAAGTGCAACAGTTTCCAGTTTTTGAGATTACTTTTGTCACAATAAGATTGAGTGTGCTGAGAGAGAATTGAAATATTATAAAAGAAAACAATTACTTGCTTTTTTTGCTTTTGAAAGTTGCAATGTAGAGTCAGATATCTTAGATAGCCAACAGTGTGACTGTTTTCTTAAATATAATATTGGTCTTCCCATTTTTTAGGCTGAGTGTTCATTTTTTTTAAAATTTTTGCGACATGACTGTAAAAAAGTGCATCCCAAAAAACCAAAGAACTTCATATATATGTGAAGCACATTGAACATAGAGTTTCATTTTTTTTGGATGTGTTATATATCTTAATCTTAATACATGTTACAACATTTTATTTTATGGATGTAGACATTAGTTAGAATGTGTTATTCTTGTGCACAGACAGAGATAGGTGGTAGCTTTATGTATTAAGACAATCTTAATCCATCTTTCAGTTGCTACTCTGATGCCTTCTTCCGGTGTGCATATGGTGCCTGTGTTGATGTGAATGCAGCTTGTGATGGTACCATCCAGTGTGAAGGTGATGGCTCAGATGAAGCCCCTGAGCTGTGTGGAACATCTCCAGCCCCCAAGTGCACACTTCCACTCAAACACAAAAATGGTGGCTACAAAGTGCTTGGCTGTTACTCCCAATTTTGTGGGTTTGCACCAGGAGCACAAGTACCTTCTGGCACACAGCTGGAATTCTTCTGTGATGAAGGATATCATATAAGTGGGCCCAATGATTCCTATTGCCTAGATGAGGCCTTTACTCCGCCACCACCAGTTTGTGAGAAGAATGGGGAATATTCTACCTCCAGCACATTAAATTATGGTATTGTCTAATATGTCATTTAAGTTGTATAATAGCTTATCTGGCTTTTTAGATAATATGAAATTACTACAAATTATGTACAACAATATCAACATTATAAGGAAAAGATAAATTGTTATTTACCATCAAGATGACACATTAAGTTGCTGGCACGAGTGACAAAAACACATTTATACATTAGCTTTTGACCATGGGCTTCATCAAAAAAGGAAACACACATTCATTCACACAAGCAAACACACCTTACACACACATGACTGCCATCTCCAGCAGCTTGGAGTAGAATGGCATTCCGGTCTGAGCTGCTGGAGATGACGGTCGTATGTGCATGGGGAGTGTATGCTTGTGTGAATGAATGTGTGTGTATGTTTTCTTTTCTGATGAAGGCTGTTGCCAAAAGCTAATGAGTAAATGTCTTTTTGTTGTTCATGTTTGCAACTTAATGTATCATTACCATAAGTAGCAATTTATGTTTCTCGTATATTGTTGATATTCCAACCTATAAATTGTGTGTTACTTAAGTCTAATACAAACTTCAGTTACTGTTTCAACTCAAGTGTCCTCCTTTGGTATGTGATATGCTTAATATCAAGTGCTACTCAAGCAGTGGGCAGAAGATTCCATGCAATACAGCCCTGCATGTGGACTGCAAAGTATGAATTGCATGTAAACCATATTGCATTAAGACAGCTAGTCACTTATGATTGCAAGCATATTATTCTCTAATTATGATTTAAAAAATTCTGGTAGGTCAGCTTTTTTATTTGTTACAATTCAGCAAATAGCTATCATTAAGTTATTGGTAATACATGACACATAATTTTGATAGAATATTTCTAACATTACAGATTAATATTAATCAAGAAACATTATTATAAAATTTATATATAAAAACAAAGATGAGGTGACTTACCAAACGAAAGCGCTGGCAGGTCGATAGACACACAAACAAACACAAACATACACACAAAATTCTAGCTTTCGCAACCAATGGTTGCCTCATCAGGAAAGAGGGAAGGAGAGGGAAAGATGAAAGGATGTGGGTTTTAAGGGAGAGGGTAAGGAGTCATTCCAATCCCGGGAGCGGAAAGACTTACCTTAGGGGGAAAAAAGGACAGGTATACACTCGCACACACACACACATATCCATCCACACATACAGACACAAGCAGACATATTTAAAACCACTGTAGAAATAACACCACCGGTCATAATGATGTCAAATTGCAATAGAATATTATCAGAGAAGGGGGAAGACATATGGCAGAAGAAAAATAAATATTTACAAAATATTGTGATAGAAGGTGCTGTAAGCATCATAACTTAATCGTGGTCAACTACAAATGACAAATTAATCATATAGCTGTGCCTATGGTGTACGTTTGACATTTAATAAACTGTACTACTCAGTTTGCATGGGTGTACAGGTGTGATACTGTTAGTTACATAGGCCATCCACCATGACAAGGTCATATCACATCAGATGGGAAAAATTGGTTTTTAATTGTCCTGAGGCCAAAAACTGTATAAAAAGCATCAATCACATCAGTTTTTAATTGTCCTGAGGCCAAAAACTGTATAAAAAGCATCAATCAGAGTCAAGTTGCATTAATAATTTCCGTGTAACTGGCTCAAAACATGTTCAATATACTGTCCACCATTTTCGGCAACAAGTTTAAATCGGGAAACAGCATATTCCAAATCTGATAAGAGTTTCCAGAGTCATGTTCAGAATGTGTTACGCAATGCATGCCTTCAATGCAGCTGAGTTTGCAGTCAGAACACTGAACACTACATCTTTCAGATTGTCACACAGCCAGAAATCACACGAATTAAGATCAGCTGATCGGGATGGCCAGGCTGTAGGGAAATGGTGGCTAATAATTCTAGCATTTCCAAACTGGCACTTCAGCAGTTGCTTAACTGGATGTGCAATGTGTGGAAGTGCGCCATCTTGCAGAAAAATGATCCCATTCATACATCCACGCAGTTGGAGAGCTGGAATGATGTGGTTGTGCAAAAGACACTCATAACACTTACCAGTGACAGTACAGGTAACAGAACTGGAAGCACCTACCTCTTCAAAAAAATATTTCCCTATGATAATTGATGCCATAAACCCACACCACATAGTAACTTTTTCAGGGTGAAGTGGTACTGGTTGATTTACGTGTGGATTTTCCATTGCCCATATTCAACAGATCTGTGTCTTGACATACCCTGTCACATGGAAGTGGGCTTCTTCTGTCCACAAAATCTTCCATGGCCAATCATTGTCCACTTCCGTACAAGCAAGAAATTCTAAAGCAAAGGCCTCTCTTGCTGGGAGTTCAACAGGAAGCAACTCGTGCACAAGGGTAACCACCAATCATTTCCTCCTGCCTTGCTGTGGCCACTCCTTCACTGATGTCGAATCAATTCATTTCCTCCCTTTACCAGATTGCATGCCAAAAGAGCCTGTCTTTTCAAATTTCTGAATCATTTTCACCAGACTCATGGCAGTCATCATACCAACACCTTTTTTCAAACCTTTCAGTGTCTGTAACTTCTGGAGAGTGATGTGTGTAGTCATCACTCTTGTAATACAGCTTTACAAGCAGAGCGCGATCCTACATTGGGACTGTCATGGCAAACGTTGCAGATGCGAAAGGAGGAAAAGCCATGTACCCGGCATGTTTATACCAACTTCAATCAGTCGTGCGCATGACAGGTGTTGTTTTCATTTATGTATTCTGACACATACAGTGTCTTCTATTGATCAATTTTCACACTATTTTTTTTCTGCCACACGTTTTCCCCCTTCTCCGATAATATTCCATTGCAATTTGACATCATTCTGACCAGTAGTGTTATTTCTACAGTGTGCTGAAATTTTAACTTTAATTATAATTGCCATGTACATTAACTATGTTGGAAAGTGATAATTTTTCCTAGACATTTAAACTGTAGAACCATGTAAATATTTTTGATTGCATATGAAGACTTCACTGGGTGTGATCTCACTTTTCTTGAATAATACTTATAATTCCATTTTTAATGTGATTCTTTGGAGCTAGTGATATGGGCATGAATGTCTTCCATGCCAAAATCTAAGGGAGCTAAATCACCTAGAGACGCCAGGCAGTTTGTTCTTATTGAGAGTGTTGCTCCAGCTTTCATTTTAGTTGTGTTTTCTTTTTTGCTGGATCGTGAAGATGTAATGGAGCACTACATTCAAAAGCAATGTGGATTAACCATCACCTTGTCTAAGACCAGTTTTTATTGCGAATGCTTTTGACATTTCTTCGCTGTACAGCTTGGAATTTGTGTTTGTCAAAGTTAGTTTGTTGATTTCTATTACTTTGAAATGAAAGCTGTATGATCTGATGATTTTTAAATGTATGGATCTATGAATACTATTATGCACTTTTTTGAAATCTGTGATGGAAATAAAATGCTAATGGTTTCTCTACTTGAAATGTTTTGTTATTAGTTTCACACTGAGAATTTGGTCTGGTCAGCTTTTGCATGGGCAAACTCATCCTTAGTATTGTCTAAGTTGTGGTTTCAGAGTGTTTTTACTCTTTCTGTAAATTAGATAGGAAAAAAAATTGTATGTGAAGCCCAAAAGGGTTATTCCTCTGTAATTATCTGGCTTGGTTTCATCTCCTTTTTAAATAATGAATGGATTATTCACATGATTCAGTGCTCTGAAATTTTCTCTGTAATCCACATTTTGACTACCTTTTGGCAGAGATTTATAACTACAGGTTTTCCTGCATTTCTCCAGGTTTCTACAAAGATTATGTCCTCACTGCATGGCTTCTAAATTTTTAGTTCTCTGACTGCTCTGGCACTTTTCATTTATTAATTTAATTTTTCCTTATTTAGTTCTACTATAACTGAGAAGTCTTTAAAAGCCCACAGTAAGCTCTTTTGAAGGTTGTTTTTCAAAAGTGGTTGTGCTGCTGAACTTCATTGTATATCAACATGCATTTTTGAGAGTTTCTGGAAGCTAGCATCGTCCTTTGCATAATCAATGAGCAAATTGCAGTCCGTGATTTAGTTACTGTATCAGATTTTTCTATCTAACATATTGTGTTACATGTAATTTTCCCTGAAAGAGGAGTGTCCCAATACATTATCTGCATTTATTGTAAATTAACTCTGTATTTGAGTTTGCTATCAGCTTAATTGACATTAAAAGATTTTAGGAAACTAGTCATTTTTACCACAGGTTTTGTGTTGCTTTAATAGAAATCTCGCTTCGTGCATTTGCTTCAATTCTTATAGGGCATTAACACCTTTTTAGCTCAACAGATTAAAAGATAATAAGCAGCTTAATTTAATGTTATTTGTTGACAACCTTGTAATACACTGCACCAGCGAGAATGCAGCCCCACTGTGAATCCTATTCTTGAACACAGTATGAGCTGGTTGACATTCGTAAGTAGCTGGAAGTCACCCTAACTACAGTCAAACAATTGGCAGCTGCTGCCAATCAGTGTGTAGGAAGACCTCACAAGAGCCATTTACCTGTGATACCTGTACCTGAGGTACATCAAGTACTATTCTCTCCTGTGGATCCCGTCTCCTCTGCAGAAAGTACAGGATCTGTCATTACTTGTTCACTTGGCAGCAAATGATGTGTCAGTGGTAAATCAAGGCATCTTGTACAGAGGTGATGGGGACCAGGAAGGACCCAGGGTGTTGTACCCAGTCCCACTAGCCAACAAGTTTGTTGTGCTGTCTTTCACTGAAAATCAAACTGAGCCAGTGGGGCTCACCTCTTATGTATTCGGGAAACCTTTTTCGACCAGTCTCAGGAGGAAGCAAAAGCAAAAGGGTAGGGAGTCTATTAATTGTCAGCACTTCAGACTTACAATGAACGATGGAAGCCCTTAGGGAAATGACAGCCAGGGTCAGGAAAGGACACCAAGTGCAGTCCTTGTGTATGCCTGGGGGCCTCATTTGACATGTCGATGAGGCGATACCAGCAGCCGTCGAGGAAAGAGGGTGCTAGCAACTGCAGATTGTGGTGCACATTGGAAAAAATGATGTCTATTATCTATGCTCCAAGATCATTCTTGGGTCATTCCAGGGTCTGGCAGAGAAGGTCGAGAAGACCAGCCTTGCACTAAAAGTTTCAATGAAGCTCACAGTTTGCAGTACTCTCTCCAAAACTGATTGTGGCCCTTTGGTTCTGAGTTGAGTGAAAGGGCTGAACCAGAGGCTTCAAAGGTTGTGTAAAAAGCTATGCTGTGACTTCCTGAAATTGCACAATAGGTTTGAGAACTCTAGGGTCCCTCTAAATAGGTCAGGTGCACAATATATATCAGAGGCTGCTACTCAGGTAGCTGACTTTGTGTGGGGTGCACATAGGGTTTTTTTTTTGTTTTTTTTTAGTTTAGGTAATTCTCCATCCAGTCCAGATAACAATAACTGTAGGAAACCCAGAAGTATCAGTGTAAGATTGAGAGAAATGCCTCCAACACATGAGAGTATTAAAATCCTAATGGTAAACTGCTGAAGCATTCATAACAAAATGCTGCAGTTTAAAGTGCTTATGAAAATCAGTGAAGCTCATTTAATACTAGGTACAGAAAACTGATTGAAACCTGAAATTGATAGCAGTAAGATTTTAAGGGAAAATTTAAGTGTATATCAAAAGGATAGGCAAATGGGAAATTGGGATGGTGTATTTGCTGAAGTAATCAAGGAACTCAGGTTCACTGAGGTAGAAATTAAAGTTGCTTGTGAGATTATTTGAGCATGACTCAGTATCAGGGGTGGGCATAAAATGATAACTGGAACCTTCCATCACCCACCACTCATCTCCTGATGTAATCAAAAACTTTAGAGGGAATATCAGTTCACTTGTGCATAAGTTCCTCAATCATACCGCAATCATTGGTGGAGACTTTAATCCTCCAACAATTAACTGGGAAAATCACAGTTTTGTTAGTGTTGGGTATAATAAGACATCCTGTGAAACTTTACTAAATACCTTCTCTGAAAACTACCTAGAACAGATAGTTAGGAACCCCACTCATGATGGAAATATATTGAAACTAAAGGTAACAAATAGACTTGACATCTTTGAGGATGTCTACATCGAAACTGGTAACAATGACCATGATGTGGTTGTGGCAACAATGATTACCAAAGTACAAAGGACAAATAAAACAAGAAGAAAGATACATATGTTCAGTAAAGTAGACAAAAAATCAGAATTACCACATCTCAGTGAGGAACTTGAAACCTTCAGCACAGGACAGTAGCATGTACAGGAACTGTGTCTTGTGTTTAAAAGAATAGTTGACCATGCAGTGGTTGTATATGTCTCACTAGAACAGTTCATAATGGGAGGGAATCTCCATGGTATACAGGCATTGTACAGAAACTTGTAAAGAAACAGAGATTACTGCATAATTGGTGTAAAACAAAGCGCAGGACTATAGATACAGAGATGCTGAATGATATGCATTTGGCTGTCAAGAGGGCAGCGTGCGATGCCTTCAATGACTACTGTAGCAGAATATTGCCAAGTGATCTTACACAGAACCAAAAGAAATTCTGGTCATCTGTAAAGGCTGTTCATGGCACCAAAGTTAGCATTCAGTCCGTGGTGAATGAGACTGGAACTGAAATTGAGGGTAGGAAAGTAAAAACTGAAAAGCTTAAGTTCATTTTCAAATGTTACTTTACAAAAGAAAACCCAAGAGAATTACCCCACTTTATTAAATCCTCATACCACTGAAAAGATGAATGGAATAAGTATTAGTGTCAATGATTGTTAAAATTGAACAGAGCTCCAGGGTCTGATGGAATCCCTGCCAGGTTCTATGCTTAATTTGCGGCTGAGTTAGCTCCTCTTCTAACTATAATCTATTGAAGATCTCTCAAACAAAAAGCTGTGCCCAGTTCTTGGAAAAAGCCACAGATCATATGTGGCTACAAGAAGGCTCGTAGAAGTGATCTACAATACTACTGTCCAGTATCTTTGACATCATTTTATTGTAGAATATTAGGACATATTCTGAACTCAAACATAATGAGGTATCTTGAACAGGATGACCTCTTCAATATCAGCCAGCATGGTTTTTGAAAATATCAGTCATGTGAAACCCAACTTGCAATTTACTCACATGACATACTGAAAGCTGTGGATCAAGGCAATCAGGCAGGTTCTGTATTTCTCAATTTCCCAAATCATTTGACTCAGTACCACACCTACACTTATTGTCAAAGGTATGATCATGTGGAGTGTCAAGTGAAAGTTGAGACTGGATTGAGGACTTTTTGTTAGGGAGGACGCAGCATGTTATCTAGGATGGAAATCATCGTCAGATGTAGAAGTAACTATGGGTGTGCCCCAGGATAGTGTATTGAGACTCTTGTCATTCATGTTATATATTAGTGGTCGCACAGTCAATATTAATAGTAAAATCAGACTTTTTGCAGATGATGCAGTTATCTATAATGAAAAAAGCTGCATAAATATTCAGTAAGATCTTGATAAGATTTCAAAGTGTTGCAGAGATTGGCAATTTTCTTTAAATGTCCAGAAATGTAAAATTCTGCACTTCACAAAATGAGAAAAACATAGTATCCCATGACTATAATACCAATGAATCCCTGTTGGAATTGGCCATCTCATACAAATACCTGGGTGTAACACTTTGTAGGGATAGGAAATGGAATGATCACATAGCTTCAGTTGTGGTTAAAGAGGGTAATAGACTTAAGTTTATTGGTAGAATACTTGGGAAGTGCAATGAATCTACAAAGGAGATTGCTTGCAAATCAGTTGTTTGATTGGTTGTAGAATATTGCTCAAGGGTGTGGGACCTGTGCCAGATAGGACTTACAGGGTATATTGAATGTATGCGGAGATGGGCAGCACAAATGGTCACAGGTATGTTCAATCTGTAGGAGAGTGTTATAGAGATTCTGAAGGACCTTAAGTGGGAGAGCCTTGAAGATAGACATAAATTATCCCGAGAAAGTCTATTAACAAAGTTTCAAGAACTTGCTTTAAATGATTTCTCTAGGAATATACTACAACCTCTTATGTGTCACTCACATAGGGATCATGAGGATAAAATTAAAATATATACTGCACACACAGAGGCATTCAAACAATCATTCTTCCTGCACACCATATGTGACTGGAACATGAAGAGACCTTAATAACTGGAACAATGAAATGTACCCTCTGCCATGCATCTCATGGTGGTTTGCAGGATACAGATGAAGATGTATATGTAGATTCATTAATATACATGATAAAGTGGAGCTGTGAATGCTAGAGTGTGACATGATTAATTAAGGCAGTTATTGAAAATCGAGAGTAGTATATTGTGCTCAACATCATTTTGTGTTTCAGGAAAGTGTCCTAGTCTTGCATCAGAATCAATTTATGCTGAATGTTTCTATGGTGAATCAAGGTTCAATTGTGAAAATGCAGTTCTCCCTGGAACAAGAGCAGTTGTGGATTGCAAGTTTTATTATACATCAGCAAGTAGACTAAAACAGAATCTGACATGTGGACATGATGGTCGGTGGAATAGTGAAGTCAAGAAATGCAGTCCAGGTAAAACTACATCAGAGGCTTTGCAACACATCTCAGTCTGAAATAAGCTAATAGTATAAAAATGATAAGGAATGTCCCGGTAGAAGATTATAAGCAAGACTGAAAACTTGGTAGCTATTAGATGAATCATTCTCTGAGATAAAGTATACAAATGAAGGCATATCAAATATAAACTGAGTTTAACTCTAGTGGCAGTGGTGGTGGACAGGAGTAAGGGTGGGGAGAGAGAGAGAGAGAGAGAGAGAGAGAGAGAGAGAGAGAGAGAGAGAGCGGGGGGGGGGGGGGGGGAGGGGGGGGGGGGGTAAGAGAGAGAGAGAGACCTGTGTGCTGGTATTGTGAACACAGATTTGGGACTGAAGTGCTACAGCTCAGCCAGGATGAGGGATTGCATTTGGTGAGCGAGAGAGAGCAGAAATTCAGGGAGTAGAAGGCAGAGTTGGGGAAGTGTGGCTGACAGCTGAGATGGAGGTAGCAGGTGGATGGAAATGAGACATAGGCACTGGCAGAGGTGAGGTTGTACAGTGTAGAGAAGATGTGACTGAAAATGATGACATGGAGGAGGGGAATGGGAGGGGCTGTCAGAACAGTCAGGAAGCTGCAGAACCGAGTACAGGCATTTTGTATTCACAGTCTCTGTCTCTCTCTCTCTCTCTCTCTCTCTCTCTCTCTCTCTCTCTCTCTCTCTCTCTCTCTGTGTGTGTGTGTGTGTGTGTGTGTGTGTGTGTGTGTGTGTGTGTGTGTGTGGGTGGGTGGGTGGGTGGGTGTGGGTGTGTGGGTGGGTGTGGGGGTGGGGGTGAGTGGGTGGGTTGGTGGGTGCACACACAGTCTTGTTACATGCCATTGACATCTCAGCTCCTTTGCTGTTTGGAGATTTGTTACTTTTGCTTGTAAATTATTTTAAAGCTAGTAGTTTTTATGATGGTGAAATGGTGAAGCTGGAAGTGTTTCTGTAGGACAGGTTACTGTGTAACTACAAATGTGGTGTGGAAATGTGACACTGCCTGAATTCAAGAATTTTGAAATAACAAGCATCGGTCAACAGACTGATAAGACACATAAGAGTTGCTTATTTCTAGAAATAAGGACTGTGAATCACTATTTACTGTCAAGTATATCGTTTTGACCAACTAACTGGTTTTGGAATTGCAGCATGTATATTTCAAAATATTCACACATTACACAATGTGTACCTAAATCCAAAATTCCTTAAGACTTGAGGCAGTAATGTGGGAAAGCTTGTTAATGGACTATGTATTTTTCCACTATGTGTTTAATTTTTCAGATCCTCTTCAATGAAAAAGAGTAGTTTTCTATGTAACCTCAGTGTCTGTGGGGAAAATCTCTTTAGTTACCAGAATGAGTTTTTCACTCTGCAGCAGAGCGTGCACTTTAGTTAGATTGGATTTTTTATCAACATTCTCATGTATCATGTGCTGAAGTCTTGTACATTTTTCCTCTGCTGTTGAGTGATGTGAATAAAACGTAGTATACTTAGTAGTCTCTAGGATTCACAATTAGTGCCTGCTATTTTAGGAACAAATAATTAGAAGCTGAGACTAGGTCGATTTACCCTCTCCACTTGGAAATTCAAGTAGATTCAACAGGTGTTCATACAACCTAAGAGCAAGATAAATGTGCATTTCACAGGTTGGTCTCTTTTGCCTGTTCAAGACAAATCGCAGCTATTTTGTGTCTGCCCTCATCCCTGCCCTCTTCACCCATTGTACTCATTACAACAATAGTGTCATGTTGAGGATCATGATTGATGATGTGCAGATCATGCTAGTTTTAAGAGCCAGTTATTGAAATGTCTTCCAGTGAAAGTGAAGATGCCAACAAGGACACAGTTAACAAAGCACAGTTTGACAATTTGATATCAGAGCACATGATTGTATTACAAAAATCTATAATACCAAAGGTAGTGTCAGAAAAGAAGAATCCTTGAAATACTATTGTACAGGAATACTCCCACTGAACTAACAAACATAACTTCAGAGACTTCTATAGTTCAAATAATTGGATCTCAGAACCATCAAATAGAAAATCAAAACAAAAAGCTAGAGAAAATTATAGAGGATAAATCTACTCAAATGGATTATTAGTATAAAATACAGTGTTGCACAGCTTAGTAAACTGTTCACTAATATGAAGAATCAAATAAAGAAAAGTGATCTGAGGAAAACAGGAAATAAACCAATTAAACTTGATGATTGGGAAAAGCATTTGTTAGTATTGCTCTCCCAGGGAAATAATCCTAATTTTAGAACTATTTCAGGTAGCATCAAGCATGTATCAAATTTTGCTAAAAACTGTGTTGGAAATGAAGCTCAGAGAGAAATATCATACTCAGATGCATGCCCAGCTTTTGCTCCTGTGGCAAGAAACTGAAACCTGAACATATGTTTGTCTTGGGGGTGAAAACCATTTTAGCACATTAAATTGAAGAAACAAAAGACTGTCATTATCATAACTTCAGAGACTTCTATTGTTCAAATAATTAGATTGCAGAACCATCAAATAGAAAACCAAAACAAAAAGCTAGAGAAAATTATAGAGGATAAATCTACTCAAATGGATTATTAGTATAAAACACAAATATTGTATTATTAAACATTTTACACCATTATATCCTTTTGTCATTGTCTAAAAGAAAGAAATAAATATACAGTTTGTACATTTTTCATCCTGTCCTGCAATTACATGACTTTCAATTATAATTATGCTGCTTATTACATTTGAATAGTACACAATTAAACAAAGAAGAAACATCTAAATAAATCCAAGCATTTGCTTTCCAGCTGTCTGTCAGTAGCCTGGTCTTCAGTAGAGCTCTCACTTTTGTCATTCTCATCATCATCATTATAATCCTCTTCTTCTTCTTCTTCTTCTGCATCTTTTATGCCCTCAAATGCTACGGAAAGTGACCTTTCAGGTGGTTAGAGATATTGTGTAGTACAGCACACATTACTATTACTTTTGGGACCCTCTCTAAAGAAAGTCTTAAATAGTTACCAATGATCTGAAATTGTTGCTTCAGTTGACCAAAGGCTCTCTTCACTATTGCTCTTTCTCTGGCATAGACCAAACTGAATCATCGCTGGTCAGCATTTCTTGCTGGCCTAAGCAAAGTGTCAACCATGGAGATATTCCATACTATGAATCATGAAGTAAGCAAGCATCCCTGTTGCAGCATGAAATTATATTCCTGATTGTGCTGTGTCTTCATATTCTATCATCATCTATGGTGGCCTGCACATGTATAGAGTTGTAACCTTTGTAATTGATATATTCATCACCGTGTAGTACTAGTTTTGTAATTTCTATTTGACTGCAGTGTGAAGCACCTGTAACAGTTGGGAATTGAAATATTTTTTTTTTGCCATTCTAGCTTAGCCATATTAATTTCCTGCATTTTAGATAGACATTGCACACAGTCATGGGATTTTAAGACCATCTGATTAGTAATATCATTCACTGTTTTACATACATTTTCTGGTCAGCTCCAAAATCCTTGGCCACATCGGTATGGACTCCATGATTTCCCACACAATTAAGAAGCATCTCCACTCAGATTCAGTAAGTCAACACTCCTCTAAATGTTTCTTCACATACTCACATAAAGTCCACAGTTAAAAAGCCAAAATTTTCAGTTTTAAATTGTAACAGTTCTTTGCATCCATATCTGATAATGTTTTTCATATGAGACTGCAGGAACATAACAGTGCTTAAAAATGGTTCAAATGGCTCTGAGCACTATGGGACTTAACATCTATGGTCATCAGTCCCCTAGAACTTAGAACTACTTAAACCTAACTAACCTAAGGACATCACACAACACCCAGTCATCACGACAGTGCTTAAAAGCTAGCATGTCTGACCATATCTTATGAATAACCTAGATGTATATCAGTGTGAAAACTAAATTCTATTCTCTATTCACAGCTGAAATCCAGCCCATCCAGAAAAAGCCAAGACACATTTTGGTAGATTAGCATCTAAAACCTTCAGCTATATACAACTTAGATACATCTCAATATCATGTGAGACTTAGCTACATCTCATTTTTATTCACATCACTCAGAGATTCATCTTTAATAAAATATTTTTTCTCTTGTCCCTGAAATAGTTTATCAAAATTATTACAGTACTATATATGTATTATGTTCCATGTCAAAACATATACCGTACTCCATTGTCCCCTTGTTAAATTTGAATGAAATAATGTAATGAAATATTAAAAGTACACACCTTGGTTAATTATTAACTCTTGTAGGTGGCTAAGAAAATATGTTTTTGTACACTTTGTGCTGAAGAGATTTGAAAAACTGAAAGGCAAAGGTAAGAGCTTGTTATACTATTCTAAAAAGAGTCATGACTGAGATCAACAAAACTTCCACAGTCAGAGCTTAGTGTACTGCTAGAAAATTCTTGTCCATCCCTCCCCTCCTCTCGGCCTCATGGCACCTCCCCAGTCAAATTTTTCTGTAGATTAAAAGGTAAAAACCAAGTGCTTGATGAAGTTCATGCCAAAACAGGAGAAAACAGAAAGAAATAAGTAATTCCTTATTTAAGAGTTCTTTAATGGAATGATATACTTGCTATCACTGTTTCATTGATTGGTAAATGGGTGAAACTCAATTAAGCATCCTGACACTGAAACAGAATCAAAATGTATTGCATACACACTTCTCGGATCACTTCCAGACATTGTTTCTGTAACAACAAGGTGGAAGTGAGTGGAAGATACTTGTGAGGAGTCACCAGAAATAACCACCTGAAGAAGTCATGATATGCACATCATGATCTGGCAGGAAACCTGAGAATGTTCAAACTAGAAATGCTTGAAAACAAATAAGGAATCATAACATAGCAGAATATGTTAGATTAAAACAGTGAAAATAGACTCTTTCTTAGTTTGTTTATTGATTATTTCTGCCAGAACAAGGCATCCCAAGTGATTAAAAAGAATGCAAGTCCTTAGTGAGTAGTTCTTTCATACTGTTTGTGTAACACAGTTTCTCCAGAGGGAAGTATCCTCAGTTTATTTCCACACAAAATTGAGGAGCAACTTATACAGCAGTTGCAGCTGGTGGTATTGATTAACATTGATAAAGTCAATAAAAATTTTAAACAGTAGAAAAATATTTACAGTAACTGTTCACATGATTAATGATAATTCTCTTCTTTCTGCCAGTCCAGTTACACACTTAAAATAATTCCTTGAAGCAATTTGTAAAGGAACAAACACAAAGGAATTTTTCAGGCTTGGAGGCGATGGAGGTGGGGGAATGAAGCATTGCTTTTTGTGCAAAGACAGAGAGTCTGTAGAGCATTAGAAATGGAGACCACCTATGAGACTTTAGTGTGACCTTCTCCTGAACACCAAGATAACACTTGTGATCTGTAGGTCAGTGAGAAAATTGAAAGTCAAAGTGATTCGGATATGCTGTCGGCTTTTGAACTAATTGATTTTGCTCTACATAGTTGTGTTATAGAGATACTTACAGAATCAAGATAGAATGCTCATATGATAACTTATAAAATATGCACACATCATGGACTCCCACTGGTGACTCCTGGAGCGCTAATATTTATCTCTTTGGAAAAGTGATTCTGGGCCCTTAACATGCTGCTATGCTGTAACAACACCTACAAGTCTCCCCTTCAGTATATATGGAAAACTGAGTAAGAATCCCCCTCCCTCCCCCCGCATGATGATTAAGAAGCTGAGCTCAGGATATGTCGTGATCATGTATTGTAAGTACCTTTAGTCATGACAATTTTATGAAAAAGATAGTTGCAACACATTGTATAGCAGAGATGCCGAGTCACAGGTGGGCACAACAAAAAGACCTTCAAACAAGTAAGCTTTTGGCCAAAAAGGCGTTCATCAGAATTAGACAACATGTTGTTGTTGTGGTCTTCAGTCCTGAGACTGGTTTGATGCAGCTCTCCATGCTACTCTATCCTGTGCAAGCTTTTTCATCTCCCAGTACCTACTGCAACCTACATCCTTCTGAATCTGCTTAGTGTATTCATCTCTTGGTCTCCCTCTACGATTTTTACCCTCCACGCTGCCCTCCAATACTAAATTGGTGATCCCTTGATGCCTCAGAACATGTCCTACCAACCGATCCCTTCTTCTGGTCAAGTTGTGCCACAAACTTCTCTTCTCCCCAATCCTATTCAATACTTCCTCATTAGTTATGTGATCTACCCATCTAATCTTTAGCATTCTTCTGTAGCACCACATTTCGAAAGCTTCTATTCTCTTCTTGTCCAAACTATTTATCGTCCATGTTTCACTTCCATACATGGCTACACTCCATACGAATACTTTCAGAAATGACTTCCTGACACTTAAATCAATACTGGATGTTAACAAATTTCTCTTCTTCAGAAACGCTTTCCTTGCCATTGCCTGTCTACATTTTATATCCTCTCTACTTCGACCATCATCAGTTATTTTGCTCCCCAAATAGCAAAACTCCTTTACTACTTTAAGTGCCTCATTTCCTAATCTAATTCCCTCAGCATCACCCGACTTAATTAGACTACATTCCATTATCCTTGTTTTGCTTTTGTTGATGTTCATCTTATATCCTCCTTTCAAGACACTGTCCATTCCATTCAACTGCTCTTCCAAGTCCTTTGCTGTCTCTGACAGAATTACAATGTCATCAGCGAACCTCAAAGTTTTTATTTCTTCTCCATGAATTTTAATACCTACTCCGAATTTTTCTTTTGTTTCCTTTACTGCTTGCTCAATATACAGATTGAACAACATCGGGAAGAGGCTACAACCCTGTCTTACTCCCTTCCCAACAACTGCTTCCCTTTCATACCCCTCGACTCTTATAACTGCCATCTGGTTTCTGTACAAATTGTAAATAGCCTTTCGCTCCCTGTATTTTACCCCTGCCACCTTTAGAATTTGAAAGAGAGTATTCCAGTCAACATTGTCAAAAGCTTTCTCTAAGTCTACAAATGCTAGAAACGTAGGTTTGCCTTTCCTTAATCTTTCTTCTAAGATAAGTCGTAAGGTCAGTATTGCCTCACGTGTTCCAGTGTTTCTACAGAATCCAAACTGATCTTCCCCGAGGTTGGCTTCTACTAGTTTTTCCATTCGTCTGTAAAGAATTCGTGTTAGTATTTTGCAGCTGTGACTTATTAAGCTGATAGTTCGGTAATTTTCACATCTGTCAACACCTGCTTTCTTTGGGATTGGGATTATTATATTCTTCTTGAAGTCTGAGGGTATTTCGCCTGTTTCATACATCTTGCTCACCAGATGGTAGAGTTTTGTCAGGACTGGCTCTCCCACGGCCGTCAGTAGTTCCAATGGAATATTGTCTACTCCGGGGGCCTTGTTTCGACTCAGGTCTTTCAGTGCCCTGTCAAACTCTTCACGCAGTATCATATCTCCCATTTCATCTTCATCTACATCCTCTTCCATTTCCATAATATTGTCCTCAAGTACATTGCCCTTGTATAGACCCTCTATATACTCCTTCCACCTTTCTGCTTTCCCTTCTTTGCTTAGAACTGGGTTTCCATCTGAGCTCTTGATATTCATACAAGTCGTTCTCTTATCTCCAAAGGTCTCTTTAATTTTCCTGTAGGCGGTATCTGCATTTTTATATTTTCTCCTTTCATCAATTAAATTCAATATTTCTTCTGTTACCCAAGGATTTCTACTAGCCCTCGTCTTTTTACCTACTTGATCCTCTGCTGCTGTCACTACTTCATCCCTCAAAGCTACCCACTCTTCTTCTACTGTATTTAATTCCCCCATTCCTGTCAATTGCTCCCTTATGCTCTCCCTGAATCTCTGTACAACCTCTGGTTCTTTTAGTTTATCCAGGTCCCATCTCCTTAAATTCCCACCTTTTTGCAGTTTCTTCAGTTTTAATCTACAGGTCATAACCAATAGATTGTGGTCAGAGCCCACATCTGCCCCTGGAAATGTCTTACAATTTAAAACCTGGTTCCTAAATCTCTGTCTTACCATTATATAATCTATCTGATACCTTTTAGTATCTCCAAGGTTCTTCCATGTATGCAACCTTCTTTCATGATTCTTAAACCAAGTGTTAGCTATGATTATGTTGTGCTCTGTGCAAAATTCTACCAGGCGGCTTCCTCTTTCATTTCTGTCCCCCAATCCATATTCACCTACTATGTTTCCTTCTCTCCCTTTTCCTACACTCGAATTCCAGTCACCCATGACTATTAAATTTTCGTCTCCCTTCACAATCTGAATAATTTATTTTATTTCATCATACATTTCTTCAATTTCTTCATCATCTGCAGAGCTAGTTGGCATATAAACTTGTACTACTGTAGTAGGTGTGGGCTTCGTATCTATCTTGGCCACAATAATGCGTTCACTATGCTGTTTGTAGTAGCTTACCCGCATTCCTATTTTCCTATTCATTATTAAACCTACTCCTGCATTACCCCTATTTGATTTTGTGTTTATAACCCTGTAGTCACCTGACCAGAAGTCTTGTTCCTCCTGCCACCGAACTTCACTAATTCCCACTATATCTAACTTCAACCTATCCATTTCCCTTTTTAAATTTTCTAACCTACCTGCCCGATTAAGGGATCTGACATTCCACGCTCCGATCCGTAGAACGCCAGTTTTCTTTCTCCTGATAACGACATTCTCTTGAGTAGTCCCCGCCCGGAGATCCGAATGGGGGACTATTTTACCTCCGGAATATTTTACCCAAGAGGACGCCATCATCTTTTAATCATACAGTAAAACTGCATGCCCTCGGGAAAAATTACGGCTGTAGTTTCCCCTTGCTTTCAGCCGTTCGCAGTACCAGCACAGCAAGGCCGTTTTGGTTATTGTTACAAGGCCAGATCAGTCAATCATCCAGACTGTTGCCCTTGCAACTACTGAAAAGGCTGCTGCCCCTCTTCAGGAACCACACGTTTGTCTGGCCTCTCAACAGATACCCCTCCGTTGTGGTTGCACCTACGGTACGGCTATCTGTATCGCTGAGGCACGCAAGCCTCCCCACCAACGGCAAGGTCCATGGTTCATTGGGGGGTAGACAACACAAAAACAAACAAATTCATGTAAACGCAACTCACATGCACATGATCACAATCTCTGGCCGTCGATGCCAGACTGTGAAGAGCAGTGAATGACAAGAGAAGCAATCTGGGTGATGGGGGCAGGGAGGAGCCTGGAGTGGTGGTGATGGTGGCGATGGCGGCTGTGGGGGAGGGGGGGGGGAAGGGGGGGGCATAGCAGAGTAAGGATGGGGGATGGTAAAGTACTGCTTGTGGGAGAGAGAGTAGGGCAGCCAGGTGCAGTCAGGAGGTTAGATGGTGGTCAGTGGGGTGGGGGTGGTAGGTAGAAGAAAAGGAGAGAAGTAAAAAGATTGTCGGTGCATTGGTGGAATAGAGGACTGTGTAGTGCTGGGGATAATTGTGTAAAGGACAATGACTAATGAAGGTTGAGGCTGGAAGCGTTACTGGAATGTAGGATATATTGCTGGGAGAGTTTCCACCTGTGCAATTCAGAAAAGCTAGTGCTGGTGGGAAGAATCCAGATGACAAAGACTGTGAAGCAGTCATTGAAATGAAGCATGCTCAGCAACTGGCTCATCCAGTTGTTTCTTGGCCACATTTTGTCAGTGGCCATCCATGCAGACAGGCAGCTTTCGCTTGTCATGCCAACAAGAATGCAACATAGTGGTTGCAGCTTAATGTGTAGGTAATATGACTGGTTTCGCAGGTAGCCCTGCTTTTGATGGGATAGGTGACACTTGTTACTGGACTGGGGTGAGTAGTGGGAGAATGTGTGGGACGGGTCTTGTATCTAGATCTGTTACATATATATGCACCACGAAGCAAGGGATTGCAAACAAAGGCTGTGAAGGGATGGACAAGGATATTGTGTAGGTTTGGTGGGCAGTGGAGTACCACTGTGTGAGAGGTGGGAAGGATAGTGGGTAGTACATTCCTTATTTCAGACCAGGGAGAGTAGTCAAAACCATGGCAGAGAATGTGATTCAGTTGCCCCAGTTCTGGTTGGTGCTGAGTTATGAGGGGAATGATTCTCTGGTGGGACTTCGGGATGTGGTGGGTGACTGCAGAGCTAAGACAGGAGAGATCTGTTTTTGTTGAAGGTTTTAAGGGTAATTACAGTCTATGTAGGCCTCAGTGAGACTCTCGGCTTATTTTGAGAGGGACTGCTCACCACAACAGATGTCATAGCCATGGGTGCCTAGGCTGTATGGCAGGGATTTCTTGGTATAGAGTGGGTGGCAGCTGTCAGAGTGGAGGTATTGGTAGTGGTTGGAATGTTGGGCTACCTCCACCACCTCCATCAAGTACTGCTGCTTGCAGTGTGGTCTTGGCTGCCAGAGATGTGGTGAGCAGCAACAATCCTTTTTATAATATTGTGATTATTACATCCTGGATTTTCCATTGTTTAATATTAAGTTGTGTAGTACGCATTACTTATGAAGACTGTTCTATCTGCCTTTTTAAACAGATGTGTGTTATTAATATTTTTCATTTCCTTGGGCAATTTATTATACAATTATTGTATTCCCTGAATTAAATGCTGTTTTGAGTTTTTTTTTTTTTCTGTAAATGAGTGATCGAAGTCACTCTTGTTCCACAGTTATATATACAACTATTAGTGAAATAGTAATGTTTTCTCTGTTATACACAATGGATGATTGACTGATGATTGACTGATCTGGCCTTGCAACACTAACCAAAATGGCCTTGCTGTTCTGGTACTGCGAACGGCTGAAAGCAAGGGGAAACTACGGCCGTAATTTTTCCCGAGGGCATGCAGTTTTACTGTATGATTAAATGATGATGGCGTTCTCTTGGGTAAAATATTCTGGAGGTAAAATAGTCCCCCATTCAGATCTCCGGACGGGGACTACTCAGGCGACGTTATCAGGAGAAAGAAAACTGGCATTCTACGGATCGGAGTGTGGAATGTCAGATCCCTTAATCGGGCAGGTAGGTTAGAAAATTTAAAAAGGGAAATGAATAAGTTAAAGTTAGATATAGTGGGAATTAGTGAAGTTCGGTGGACGGAGAAACAAGACTTCTGGTCAGGTGAATACAAAGTTATAAATACAAAATCAAATAGGGGTAATGCAGGAGTAGGTTTAACAATGAATAAAAAAAATAGGTGTATGGGTAAGCTACTACAAACAGTATAGTGAACGCATTATTGTGGCCAAGATAGACACAAAGCCCACACCTACTACAGTAGTACAAGTTTATATGGCAACTAGCTTTGCAGATGACGGAGAAATTGATGAAATGTATGATAACATAAAAGAAATTATTCAGGTAGTGAAGGGAGACGAAAATTTAATAGTCATGGGTGACTGGAATTCATCAGTAGGAAAAGGGAGAGAAGGAAACATAGTGGGTGAATATTGATTGGGGCTAAGAAATGAAAGAAGAAGCCGCCTGGTAGAATTTTGCACAGAGCACAACTTAATCATAGCTAATACTTGGTTAAAGAATCATGAAAGAAGGTTGTATACACAGAAGAACCCTGGAGATACTAAAAGGTATCAGATAGATTATATAATGGTAAGACAGAGATTTAGGAACCAGGTTTTAAATTGTAAGACATTTCCAGGGGCAGATGTGGGCTCTGACCACAATC
The DNA here is from genome assembly GCF_021461395.2 of Schistocerca americana. Classification (NCBI taxonomy): domain Eukaryota; kingdom Metazoa; phylum Arthropoda; class Insecta; order Orthoptera; family Acrididae; genus Schistocerca; species Schistocerca americana. The sequence goes on along the minus strand of NC_060125.1, from coordinate 57,920,110 downwards.
TATTGGTTATGAACTGTAGATTAAAACTGAAGAAACTGCAGAAAGGTGGGAATTTAAGGAGATGGAACCTGGATAAACTGAAAGAACCAGAGATTGTACTGAGTTTCAGGGAGAGCATAAGGGAACAATTGACAGGAATGGAGGAAAGAAATACAGTAGAAGAATGAAATAGTGAAGGCAGCAGAGGATCAAATAGATAAAAAGACGAGGGCTAGTAGACACCTTTGGGTAACAGAAGAAATATTGAATTTAATTGACGAAAGGAGAAAATGTAAAAATGCAGTAAATGAAGCAGGCAAAAAGGAATACAAACGTCTCAAAAATAATATCGACAGGAGGTGCAAAATGGCTAAGCATGGATGGCTAGAGGACAAATGTATGGATGTAGATGCTTGTCTCACTAGGGGTAAGATAGATACTGCCTAAAGGGAAAATGAAAGAGACCTTTGGAGAAAAGAGAACCACTTGCATGAATATCAAGAGCTATGATGGAAACCCAGTTCTAAGCAAAGAAGGGAAAGCAGAAAGGTGGAAGGAGTATATAGAGGGCCTACACAAGGGTGATGTACTTGAGGACAATATTATGGAAATGGAAGAGGATGTAGATAAAGATGAAATGGGAGATACGATACTGTGTGAAGAGTTTGACAGAGCACTGAAAGACCTGAGGCGAAACAAGGCCCCCGGAGTAGACAACATTGCATTAGAACTACTGACTGCCTTGGGAGAGCCAGTCCTGACAAAACTCTACCATCTGGTGAGCAAGATGTATGAGACAGGTGAAATTCTGTCAGACTGAAGAAGAATATAATAATTCCAATCCCAAAGAAAGCAGGTGTTGACAGATGTGAAAATTACTGAACTATCAGTTTAATAAGTCACAGCTGCAGAATACTAACGCAAATTCTTTACAGACGAATGGAAAAACTGATAGAAGCCGACCTCGGGGAAGATCAGTTTGGATTCCGTAGAAATATTGGAACACGTGTGGCAATGCTGACCCTACGACTTATCTTAGAAAAAAGATTAAGGAAAGGCAAACCTACGTTTCTAGCAGTTGTAGACTTAGAGAAAGCTTTTGACAATGTTGATTGGAATACTCTCCTTCAAATTCTGAAGGTGGCAGGTGTAAAATACAGGGAGCGAAAGGCTATTTACAATTTGTACAGAAAGCAGATGGCAGTTATAAGAGTCGAGGGACATGAAAGGGAAGCAGTGGTTGGGAAGGGAGTGAGACAGGGTTGTAGCCTGTCCCTGATACTATTCAATCTATATATTGAGCAAGCAGTAAAGGAAACAAAAGAAAAGTTCAGAGTAGGTATTGAAATCCATGGAGAAGAAATAAAAACTTTGAGGTTTGCGGGTGACATTGTAATTCTGTCAGAGACAGCAAAGGACTTGGAAGAGCAGTTGAACGGAATGGACAGTGTCTTGAAAGGAGGGTGTAAGATGAACATCAATAAAAGCAAAATGAGGATAATGGAATGTAGTCGAATTAAGTCAGGTGATGCTGAGGGAATTAGATTAGGAAATGAGATACTTAAAGTAGTGAAGGAGTTTTGCTATTTGGGGAGCAAAATAACTGATGATGGTTGAAGTAGAGCGGATATAAAATGTAGACAGGCAATGGCAAGGAAAGCGTTTGTGATGAAGAAAAATTTGTTAACATCGAGTATAGATTTAAATGTCAGGAAGCCGTTTCTGAAAGTATTTGTATGGAGTGTAGCCATGTATGGAAGTGAAACGTGGACGATAAATAGTTTAGACAAGAAGAGAATAGAAACTTTTGAAATGTGGTGCTACAGAAGAATGCTGAAGATTAGATGGGTAGATCACATAACTAATGAGGAAGTATTGAATAGAATTGGGGAGAAGAGGAGCTTGTGGCACAACTTGACCAGAAGAAGGGATCGTTTGGTAGGACATGTTCTGAGACATCAAGGGATCACCAATTTAGTCAATTTAGTATTGGAGGGCAGCGTGGAGGGTAAAAATCATAGAGGGAGACCAAGAGATGAATACACTAAGCAGATTCAGAAGGTACTGGGAGATGAAGGAGCTTGCACAGGATAGAGTAGCATGGAGAGCTGCATCAAACCAGTCTCAGGACTGAAGACCACAACAACAACACAGAATAGATTGGTAGATGTTTTAATGAGCATCATATTTGCAATTGACAGTAGAGATTATTTATTTCACAATTACCATTTCAGCCTCAAGGCTGTTATCAAGTGCTACTGCAAAAGATTTTACTTCAACAAACTTTAAAATCTTCCAACATATGTTGTAGCAAAATCCATTGCAAGAGCCCTCGATAATGACCTTTTTGCCAGAGTTGCAATTGTTAACTAAATGATCCCTGCAGTCAGTGGCATATAACATGTCCTTTAAAAAGTACTACATGACAGTGAACCCCAACTGTGAGAATTTAGTGAGATCAGTGCAGTAAGGATACAAAGTTTTTAAAATGATTATCTAAAACGAGTCTGACTACTACTGATAGTTATTATTCTTATGGATCTTTTCTGCTATTTAAAAATTTTTCCAATTTTTGTGCTTTTAATCCTTGTGAATCCCATAATTAAGAACTGAATGTAACTACGTATCATATAAAAAGATACAATTTGTTTAATTCAATGAGGAAAAATTTATGATTCAAATGACTTTGAGCTTAGGGGATGACCTTTCCAAACTCCTCTGCTTATTTTCTCTTTCTGGCTTGAAGAAATAGCCTGTAGTTCAGGAAGTTAGGAATGTTTGATAAGGTGAGGCAGCTGGGACATGCCACTCAAAATAATACATCAACAACAAGCAAATATCTTGAGGTACAGATTTAGCTAAGCTACAGTTGACAATGTGGCAAATTTTCTGATGTAGGCAAATAATTTCTAACATTAATAGCTACCAAATTGTAACACCAATCTTTCTAATGGATCTATACACTTTTTGGCTGTGACATTGAGAAAAGCAATAGAGAAGAACTTAAGGAATGTAACACATGTGACACTAGGTCAAACAGTGACAGGATTACAGTGCTGAAAAATGCTGTCCACCAAAAGGGGAGGAGGTCTCACAGTGTCACATACATGTCTCCTGCTGTACCAAATGTGAAACCCACCAGTCGAGGCTCTGCTGTTATCTGATCACTCAGCTCAAATCATTAATATAAATGTGGCTCCAGAAGAAACAAAAAAAATGCATATTTACAGACGAATTTTTTCTAAAAAAAATAGACATGAGTTTGCCAAACAGATAGCAGGACAAACATGGGACTCAGTATACTCAGAGGTAGATGCAAATGAAAAATTCAAAAATTTCATGACATTGTTTAAATTAAATTTTTAAGAAATATTTCCTAAAGTATTATGTCCATTACCAACAGCAGGAAGAAGCAAGTGGGTCACAAAAGGAATCAAAAAATCATCTGAAACACTAAAGTACCTGAGCTCCATTAAACACAGCCAAACTAATCCTGCTTTCTCACTCTTTTATAAAAGATATAGGAAAACATATAGGAAAATATTGTTTGCAGCAAAGAGAGCTCATAACTCCAAAATAGTGCACTCTGCTGAAAACAAAAATAAGGCAGTATGGAAGATTGTGAAGCAGGAAACTGGTACCAGGAAAATGAATCTGTCAAACTTGAAAATCAAAGAGGAAGGGACTTTAATAAAAGACCCAATATATTTGGCAAACTATATAAATGATTATTTTAGTAGCATAGGAATAAAATTACAGGAAAATTTTCTAACAGCCCCTCAGGTCAAAAAGCCAAATAATGGTGTATCACACTCAATGGTGTTATTCCCTACAACACAGGAAGAAGTCTATAAAGCAGTCAGCAAACTGAAAAACAAAAACTCAGCTGGTCTGGATGAAGTCCCCATTTTTATAATTAAGGACTGTATCAAGAGCCTACTTCCACTTTTAGTTGATATTATAAATCAATCTTTCAAGCAGGGCTACTTTCCAGACTATTTAAAATATGCTAAATTACTACCTCTCTTCAAAAAAGGTGATGCAGGAATAATTGAAAATTATAGGCCAATTTCGCTATTACTATGCTTTGCAAAAATATTAGAAACTATTATGAAAGATAGGCTAATCAATTATTTAAATAAATACAACTTACTGTCTGTTGACCAGTTTGGATTTCGATCAGGGAAAAGCACAGAATCAGCAACAGCACACCTCACAAAACACATTCTAGAAGCATTAGATAAGGGGAACTACACAACAGGTATATTTCTTGATCTAACTAAAGCGTTTGATACAGTAGACCACAACATATTGTTAAATAAGTTAGATGAACTTGGAATTAGGGGACTTGTGAAAAAGTGGTTCCAGTCATATCTAAAAAATAGAAGACAGATAACTGAAATCTCACATATTTCAAGTTGCTCAAACTATATTGTAAAGTATACTTCAGACCCAAATTATGTAAATATAGGTGTCCCACAGGGTAGTGTCCTTGGCCCAGTACTATTCCTCATTTACATAAACGACTTCCCACAGAGCATCAAGCATGGACAAACAATATTGTTTGCAGATGACTCAAATGTTCTAATCAGTGACAAATCACCAGATGCACTAAAAGAAAAAGCCGAACAAACACTAAACAGTGTACGTGAGTGGGCATTCAATAATAAACTAACACTAAATCTTAAAAAAACAAATGCTGTTAACTTCTATGTCTGCAAAAAACCACACTTTAACAACTTTAAGTTAAACAATGAAACTATAGAATGTGTAGACTACACAAAATTTCTTGGTATGCATGTTGACAGTCAGTTAAAGTGGGAAGAACATATTAAAATACTTAGTAACAGAATCGCTACAGCATGCTATGCTCTGAGAATTCTGACTGCAGTTTGTGATACTACATGTGTCAGATCTGTATATTTTTCTTATATCCACTCTGTTATTACCTATGGAATAATATTTTGGGGAGTCAACAGTAAAAATATTCAAATAGTTTTCAAATTACAAAAAAGAGCAATTCGTATAATAACCAAGAGTGGCAGTAGGGCTCACTGCCTTGAACATTTCCAAAAGCTGAAAATCCTAACTGTCCCCTGTGAATACATTTTTCAAAGTGTTATGTATGTAAAAAAAAATATTGACTGCTATATGAAAAATTCATTAGTACACAGCTATGAAACTAGAAACCAATTCAATCTGCATCTAGAGAGGAAAAATAAAGTTAAAACTCAGCAGAGCTTGTTGTACAATGCTGTTAAATTATATAATAAATTACCCCAAAAAATAAGAGATATTGAGACAATCGGACAGTTCAAAACAAAACTAAATTTTTTTTTATTAAATAAAAGTTATTACGCAGTAACGGACTATCTGAATTAAAACATGTAGTGTAATTAAAGTAGCCTGCATTGTAATACATGAGGAAATAATTATGATATGTAATCAAAAATTGTACAGTACTATAAGAAAATTACTAATTACACAAGGATATAAAACTAATTTAAGATACCTCAAAAATGTGTGTAAATACTAATTTTATGTGTATAATTGTAGGTATATTGTATTGTATATGATTTTGCTGACGAAATCCACACAATGTAAATTGTTACATGGATTAATAAAGAAATCAATCAATCAATCAATCAATAGGTTTTGGAAAAGTCAGTCCTGCAAAAATTTAGGCTTTTATGACTTACGGTGAGTGTTGCCAAAATGTTAGAGCAACGGTGCAGTCATATGCTAAAAAATATCCTTATCATACCAAACCCACATGATCTGTCTCTGCAAGTACTATAAAAGAAATTTGACAGACTGGTAATGTGAAGAATAAAATTTTCCACTGAAACAGAACAGCAACTGGTGAATGAAACATTTGAGCAACAGTTACAAGCAGTCTGCACATCAGAACAAGGCAGCTTACATGTGCAAGTGTGACCAGCTGGAGGTATATTCTGCAAATATTGCATTCCAAAACACTTCATCCTTTCTACATTTTGCTCCATTAATAGCATTGTGGCACTGATTACATTATCAGTTACAGTTCTCTGAATGAGGACTATGATGCATCATTCCTATGTAAGATTTTTTGCTGGATCATCATTAAAAAACTGTGGGTGAATTAATCTTTGCAATATAAAGTACTAGAAAGTTCTGGAAAGTTGAAAAAGCATGCAGGCTGAGAGAAATAGATAAACAGTGACCATGGTCTCTCAACATGGGCATTGGCTTTTGAGGAATTGCATCATTTATTCCTGTGTTTATTACTGGGACTCTCAATTGCTATAAATATCTTCAGTTCGTAACAGATATACTGCCACAGTTCTTGGAAGACATCACAATGGAGATGTATAAATTGATGTGGTACCAACATGATGGATGTGTCACACATTTTGCTCAGATGATTACAGACTTCCTTAACAGAGCAATTGGGAATTATTGCATCAGTTGTTTTGGAAACACAAAATGGGAAAATGCCCCACATACTTACAAGACTTGAGGTGTGTAGGACGTCAAACGGGCTGACTTGGAGCAGGAGAGTCACCACAGGACATTTTAATTCCTACTGCCTATTCTTTTACAAATAAATTCATAAAACTTTGTCACCATGACCAGGAAGGATTGAGAACTCACACTCATTGCAGTGAAAGTTCAAAAACGTAGCAAAATACCTTTTTTTACATGTGAAATTTCATCATTTTTTCACTTATTACTGGCTGCATTTGTTGCTATAGGTACACTTTTCTTCCTAAGTAAGAGAGATTCTTCGATGAATTTTTCATAGCATACAAACAGTGGTTACAGGTGTATGAAACTCTAGAATTTTCCAAATCTATTAAAAAACTGTGGAAAAAATTGAGATAATTAACTACAAAACTTGAGTTTTTTCTAAACATGAAGTTTAAAATGTAACAGTTCATTTATTTTTTCATAAATTAAATAACTTCTATAGTTTCATACACCTGTAACTATGGTTTGTATGCTGTGCAAAAGTCATCAAAGAATCTCTCTTAGTTAGGAAGAAAAGTGTACCTATAGCAACAAATACAGCCAGTAGTAAGTGAAAAAATGATGAAAATTCACATTAAAAAAAAAATGTGTTTTGTTACATTTTTGAGCTTCCACTGCTATGAGTATAAATCCTGAATCCTTCCTGGTCATGCTGTTAAAGTTTTGTAAATTTATTTGTAAAAGTATACACAGTGGAAATTAAAATGTCCTGTGACCCTCTCCTGCTCCAAGTCGACCCATTTGACATACTACCCCCCTTAATACTGTTTTTCTTTTCTCTGTGGTAATATTTGAAACAAGAAGCCTACAAGGGGAATAGAGACTTCCAGAGGCAATAATGCCACAAAGTACAGTCCAGTGCTGTGACAAGCCCACATGATATTCATTGCGGAGTACTATCTGTCCAGAGTCACTTTGTAGCGAATCTCAGTGCACAGAGTCGACATTTTGAGACTCGATGTGGTGAACCGTACTTTCATTAAATTTTTGCTTACATTTGGTACAGTGTGGTAGACATAGCTACAATGTTTTTCATGACTGAGTCCTCAGATAAAAAATTTTCATTTTGCTTGCTCTGTCAGATTCAGATAAAATCCTAAGTTTTTATGATTGCCTCTATTGTAGTCAGGGCCTATGTCTGACAATCCTGCAAGGCTTACACTTTTTTGCCTTGAGGATGGCCTGTGCTGGGATGAACAACACCATGGAAATAGCAGAAAATGAGGTGATTTCCCTACATGTCCATATATTATGTTTGCACTCTTTATCCTGCGTGACTTGCAGTAATATCACTTGCATTAGGTGGTGAACTAGGAAAAGATTTCCTCTTTCTCTATCAAGTTACACTTCCATGCTTTGCTAAGTGCACATCCAGTGTCTCTATTAAAGTTGTTTTCACATAATATAATTTCAAGTGCTTACTCAGTCTCAGAGTCCCAATAGTTTGATGCATGAACAAGAACTCTCATTAGTTCAAACAAAACTTTGTGTTTATTATCAGGTCATTCTCAGCTACTGCTGATTTTGTGATCCTGTATTTAGGGTGATGTTGATGCTCACTGCTGTGATCAATAACAGTTCATGCAAATGGCCCACGTAAAGTGCTGCCACACTCCCAAGGAATATTGTAAATCCTTGGTACTCTCAGATTATTTTTAATGGGTCGCTATATTTCTTTAACTTTCCTGTGCAGCCAAATGACTGGTCTGATTCCTTGCCAGTTTTGGACCCTCCATGTCCAACTATCTGTTGCACAACAGAATGCAAGGCAAGTTATGTGTTAGTTCCCCTGGCTCAGTTGAAATCATCGTATCTTGGTTTCATCTACAGTGGCAACTTAATATAATAGAATACATAACAAAATTGTTGACACCTATAGTTGGGCGCTGTATTCATCATGCTAAGAACTCACAAATGTTCATTCATGTCATAGAGAAGATGAGGATAGGCCGATGTGAAATTTTGTTGAGCCTTAGCATGTTCTTCCTTTTTACCAAAGTACTAGTAGAAGACATTAATGCTATTGGTTGCTCATTTTCCCCCTGAAATTTTAAAATTTATTGTTGTGCACCTTGACAACCACTCTTTTGTGTGTGATGGAAATATTATGAAATACCTGATGGAACAGGCATGCGTTTGCTACCATCATCAACAATGTCTAATTTTTTCATGGAGGCTTTTGAAGAATGAGTGTTGAACAGTGCTCCTTTCTGTTCATCCTACTTCTTTTGATATACTGACAATACATGTTTAATATGGCCGAATGGCAGTGAGGTACTGCAGTAGTTCATCGACCATGTGAATGGTATACATGATAAGATGAGATTTTCGGCAGAGTTGGAGAAGAATGGGAAGTTACCTATTTTAGATGTGTTGATCAGTTGAAAATTAGATGGATGACTCAGCCAGAAGAAAGCTGTGCTGAACACCAAAATACACAAAGCCAGGACTATTTCTGACAAAGACCACCTCAGCTCTGAGATTAACTATCTGATGATGGTGTTCAGAAGGAATGGATATTGTGCCCGTTATAATGAGTCAGTGATGTGGGATAAGCCAAGAAACAATGTCATTCAACTCTCCTAGGAGGACTAACACATAACATGGCTTGTATTCTGTGGTTCAAGAATAAGTAAGACACGCAGAGTCCTAAACAGGCCAGGAATCAGACCAGTCAACTGGCCATCCAAGAAAGTTCAAGTAATCTTGCAACCTGTTAAAAATCATCTTGACATGAGAGTAACAGGGATTTATAATATTCCTCATGAGTGTGACAGCACTTATGTGGGCCAGTCAGTATGGAATGTTGCTGATCACTGTGTTGAGTATCAACTTTACCTTAAATATCTGATTTTTGAAAAATCAGCTGTGGCTGGGTGCAGCTTCTTAAATAAACAAAAGGTTTTGTGTGAACCAATGAGAAGTCTTGCTCATGCATCAAATTATTAGTACTCTGTAACTGGGGAAGCAGTTGAAATTAGCCTGTGTAAAAACAACTTTAATAGAGACCCTAACTATGTCCTTATCAATGTGTAGAAACATGCACTTCAAAAAGAAGGAGCACAAAAGAAGACTACTCATAGTTCACCAACTGATGCAAGTGATATTACTGCAAGCAATGCTGGATAGAGAGCGCTGACATAATTATGGACATAGTTGGTGACACCTCATCATGACATAATCCACTCAGTCAGATGCCATCTTCTGGGCACGGAAGTGGAAGCCCTGTGTGTTTCAGACAACCCAGACATAGCTCATGATGACAGTGATGGAGGCAATCATCAAAAGCTTGGGACAGGGCAAGTAAACAGACCTTTTTAACCTAATAGAGTAGACATTTATTGGGCCTCTTTTTCTGATGGTAAACACTGGTTGGCAGTGCTGCTCCCTTGCTACTATTTGAACAAGTTCCACACATATTATGATAGCAAAGCCTTTTTTTTAAGGTTCCTTCCAAATGTCACAGAAAAAAGTATATAGATAGACTTTTTTTAAAAAGAAAGAAAGAAAGAGTTGGTGTCATTATTTAGAAGCTAAAAGTGTTAAAAAATTAATTGTGTAAGTCATAAATATTTGCTGCATGTCCCACTTTATTAAAATATCACACCTGAACATTCACTACCTGACGGATAAAGCCCCCCAGTAAACATTTTCTCACTGGTCACTTTGGCCGAGCGGTTCTAGGCACTTCAGTCTGGAACCGCACAACTGCTATGGTCACAGGTCCGAATCCTGCCTCGGGCAGGGATGTGTGTGATGTCCTTAGGTTAGTTAGGTTTAAGCAGTTCTAAGTTCTGGGGGACTGATGACCTCAGATGTTAAGTTCCATAGTGCCCAGAGCCATTTTTGAAACATTGCCCAATGTGAATGTTACTTTGCACATGTACACACCATTGGTAGGTATGTAAATGATTAGAGTTGCAGTGCTTTGTGACAGGGAAAATGACTACAATAGATTGGTGTTGTTCATGTTTAGTGTTGTTACCAGGACAGATAGGGTATATAAAAGATGTGAATAGCATTAGAAGTTGACTGATCCCTGTAAAGGATACAGATATGCAGTGTACCTGTGTCAGACAGCATTATCAGCAGATGATAATTTGTTAAGTGCTTCATTGTGTGTCTCCATTTCCCTGTATGGTTGAATCATGTGTTATACAATTTTAGAGCATTTGGATATGCAACAGACATAACTATGGTTGGCTCTGAGCACTAAGGGACTTAACATCTGAGGTCATCAGTCTCCTTAAACCTAACTAACCTACGGACATCACACACATCCATGCCCGAGGCAAGATTCGAACCTGCGACCGTAGCGGTCGCGCGATTCCAGACTGAAGCACCTAGAACCGCTTGGCCACACTGGCTGGCCACATAACTATGGAGGCAGTGTGAGTGAGTCAATGCTCTATCTGAAAATTTCACTCTAGATATATCATTTAATTTCTTCGACTAAAGTTCATCTTCCATACTTCCTGACCATTCATGCAATCTCCTCCACCATTCCCCACTGCCACCCTGCACGTTTTCTTGTAGTCAGTTGTTTGCAATACTTTTTCATTGATTTATCAAACAGTGGAAGATCCAGGATGAAATATAACAATATTATGAAGAGGATAATTGCTACTCACCATATAGCAGAGATGCTGAGGTGCAGATAGGCACAACAAAAAGGCATGCGCGCACGCGTGCACACCACACACACACACACACACCCACACACACACACACACACACACACACACACACACACAAATGCAACTCACATACAAATGACCACTGTCTCTGGCAGCTGAAGCCAGACTACGCGCAGTAGCACATGATGGGAGAGGAAACCGGGTGGGGTTAAGGAGGAGACAGCAGTGGGGAGGGGGAGGAATAGCAGGGTAGAGGTGGGGAACAGTAAAGAGCTGTCAGTGGGAGCATGCAGGGATGAGGCAGAGAGTCGATAGGGCAGTTAGGTGCTGCTGGGAGGTTAGATGGAGGGTGGGGGTGAGAGGGAGGGTAGCAGAAACGGAGAGAAGTAAAAAGACTGGGTGTGTTGGTGGAATAGAGGACTGTGTAATGCTGTGTAACGAAGAGGCTCAATGAGTAACAACAATGACTAACAAAGATTGATGCCAGGAGGGTTATGGGAATGTAGGATATATTGGAGGGAGAATTCCCACCTGCAAAATTCAGAAAAGTGAAAAAATACATAAGTTGTAGATAAAATCTACATTATATATGTATTTATTTGCATTTTTTTCCCAACACCATGGATCCTTGCTGTTTCCATCTGCGTCAATACAGAAAAGTTTCTTATCCCTAGTCAGAACTCAGTCCCATATACTGTTCCTTTGCTCATGGAATCCCCCCAGATTGTCTTACCATCAAATTATCCATCTCTGGCTGCCACCATTCCTTTCACAATGACCTCCATCTGTTCAGATTCTGCCAATCCTTAGTCCTCACTAACAGAGACCTGCAAAACCATGTTAATCAAACCTGAACCTCCTCACAATAGCTTTTCTCCATCTATAAAATTCTCCTGCTATGCAATCCAAAAAAAGTGGATCCCATATCACATATTGAAACTCTTGCCCTCCAGGAACTAGAGCAACATGCACATCACCACCTCAAAAAACTCTCCACCCTCCTCACTTCCTACTGTCACCTTGAGCTGCCACTGTCCTCCACCCCTACAACAAACTCCAATTCTCCCCCACTTCCTCTCATGGCTGACAAACCCTGTCTCACAGACCTACTACATTTACCTGATCCTAAAAAATACCCTCCCACCACCATACACAGTCATGTGATCTACAACCTAAGCTGCTACCACTGTGCTGCATTTTAATTGGGCATGGCAACCAATAACCTGTCTGCCGCATGAATGGCCACTGACAAACTGCAGCCAAGAAAGAATTGGACCACCCTGTTTCTGAGCATGCTGCCAACAACATTCTCCATTTCAATGACTGCTTCACAGCCAGTGTGATCTGGATCCTTCCCACCTACATCAGCTTTTCTGAATTGTGCAGGTGGGATCTCTCCCTGCAATATATCCTATGTTCCTGTAACTTTCCTGGCCTCAACCTTCATTAGTCATCGTCCTTACGCATCTTGCCTCTTCCCCGTTCCCATTCAAGCACTACACAGCCTTCTGTTCCACCAATGCATCCACAGTCTTTGAACTTATCTTCTTTTCCTCTACCACCCCCCCCCCCCCCCCCCACTGCCTCTCACCCACCAATCACCTGTTCGCCATCTAACCTCCCGAATGCCCTGTCCTCGCTCTGACTTGTCCCTGTACACTCCCACAAACAGGTACTTTACTGTCCCCCACTTGCACTGATTTATGAAATATTTACTTTTTGATGACATGAATTAGTGTTTTCTCTCTTATAGAAGAAACTATTCAGAATTTTAAAAAAATTGTACAAAATTGCCTTCACTATACAAGATAATATTAGTTTTTATATAAAAATAATTAGAATAATTTCATGTTTTTGAATATCTATTCATATGCGTAATTAGTTTGTGGAGATGTTCTTTAGAATAAAATTATATCGACAGTCATATACAATTTCTTGCCTTTCTTCATTTGTATAATTTCTGTGTTTAGCATGTGGAAAGGTCCGACCTCAACACATCCCTCTACTAGCTGGTGATGAAGTTGTACAACACAGAGAATTTCCATGGCATGTGGCAATATATAGAAATGTGGAAAATATTTACAAATACATTTGTGGTGGTTCTTTGATTTCTCTTAAATATGTACTATCATGTAAGTATCTGTCTTTCTAATATTTTCTTATTTTTAGTATGAAATATTTGTCTCACTGTACTTCTGAGACACTTTTCTTCCCATTCACTCTAGTTCTCTTCCAAGATTTGTTGTAATTTCACCTTCCCTCCAGGATAAGTGTATCTTATCTATATATTTTAATTGAGTGTTTACCTTTTGTGTTCTATTTTATTGTTTATTACCCATTGCCTTCTTCACCCTGCCTGCCTTTTTATGTACTGTTTTCCTTCTTTCTGTGCTGCCCCCCCCCCCCCCCCCCCCTGCCCACAGAAAAAAAATCCCTTTACCCTGCATCACACTTTCTTGCTGCCACAACCCTTGCTGCAGCTTTGGCTATGTAAATCTTTAGCATTGTTTTGATAATGTTTTTAATTAAAAATAATGCTTATTGTTGATATGCTGATATTATCACTTAAATTAGTGAAGTAAACTGTATTTTTATTTTCTTTAGCTGCTATTTGCTTCTGGAACAATGCAAGGGGTGAGAAATATTCTGAGGAACTTTTCAGAGTAGCAGCAGGAAAATTTCACAGTAGCTACACCACTAAAGATCCTGGCCAACAAGAACGAGCAGTAAGTAAATGATGAAAAGGTTCACTGACATGCTCATGTAGGGTGTTAGAAAACCTTATTATGTACAGTGTTAGAAAACCTTATTTGTCAGTCTTTTCATTTTTGGTAAACTGAGTCATAAAAGCTGAAGAAATTGTGGCACATGAAAACATTTATTAAATTCCTTATTGGAAATGAGAATAATAGTCTGCTGTTGTCTGTCGTAGACTGAAAATCATATTAATTTAGCCTTCAGGTTCATGAGCATATTTGTTTACTGTGGAATGTGAGAAGAATGTATCCTAAACCATCACCAGGTATTGTACTGTGGCCACTACAGCTCTAAAACATTTTACAGTGCATAACTTCTGTCATCTTGTCTCACTATCTTTAATAACTGAATCGTAATTTTTAATTTTCCTATTGCACTCGCCATTTCTTTTTCTGGCTGGATTTCACATTTCTGCTACTGTGAATAGTAATTGAGTTAAACTGGCATATTTTGTGAGCCTTAAGATGCTGTTTTTATCTGCTTTTAATTATATTTCGAGTGAATAATTGCCAAGCATTTTAGACATGGGACTGAATTTATGTAATGTTCCCTGTAAGTCTTAAAACTAGTTATTCATCAACAGCTGTAACATTTGGCTGAACTTAGTGAGACTGTCACTTAAAAACACACACAACATGTACAATCCACATGTCTGAAGGTAGTCATGTTTTTGAAGTAATTCCTAAACTAAATCTATAATCAACTACCAAATGGAAGCTTAGGCTTTGGCAGAAATGCTTGAATTTAAGTAAGAAAATTTGTAATTCCTGTGCTGATACTAGACCCACTCATCATGCTGTTGGAGAGTTCACCATAAGGACACTTCAGAGTGAAGATGTGTGTCAATGAGACAGAAGAAACATTTTTATCAATTTTATAAGAAATTCTAAACTAACAACACTTTTTAAGAAGCAGTAAATAAGCATCACATTCAAGATATCTTTCACATAGAAGAATCACACAAACATCCTGTCATCTGACCATCAGACAGACTCCCATATGGACGACACAATAATAAGCATACCTGGCATAGAGAAACAACTGAAAGGATTTGAAAGCAAATAAATCACCAAATCCAGATGGAATCCCAGTTCAATTTCACAAAGAGTACTCTGTGGCACTGGCTCCTTACCTATCTCACATTTATCATGAGCCTCTTGGTCAACTCAAAGTCCCATGTGACTAGAAAAAAGTGTAGGTGCCTCCAATATGTAAGAAGGGTAAAAGAATGGACCCGAAAAATTACAGGCCAATATCCCTGTTTGCTGCAGAATCCTTGAGCATATTCTGTTTGAATATAATAAACTTTTTTGACTCTGAGAAGCTTATTTGCATGAATCAGCATGGTTTTAGAAAGCATCACTCATGTGAAACTCAGCTTGTCCTTTTCTCATGTGATATACTGTGAACTGTGGACGAAGGGCAACAGGTAGATTCCATTTTTCTAGATATCTGGAAAGGATTTCACATGGTTCCCTATTGCAGGCTGTTAATGAAGGTAGGAGCATATGGAATAAGTTCACAGATATGTGAATGTCTTGAAGTCTTCTTAAATAATAGAACCCAGTATGTTGTCTTTGATGGTGAGTTTCATCGAGACAGTAGTATCGTCAAGAGTGCCCCAGAGAAGTCTGATAGAACCACTGTTGTTCTCTGTGTACATAAGATTTTTCAGACTGGGTGGGCAACAATCTACATTGATCACAGGGTGTATCGTAAGGAGCCAAAGTTGAGTGACTGTAGGAAGATACAAGATGACTTAGACAAAATTTCCAGGAGGTGTGATGTTTGGCAGCTAGGCCTGAATGTGGAAAAATGTAAATTGATGCAGTTGAGTAAGAAGATCAATGTTCAGATACAGTATTATTAGCGTTGTGCTTGATACAGTCAAGTCTTTAAAATATCGTGGCATAATGGCTGCAAAGTGATATGAGGCGGAACGAGCATGTGAGGACTATGGTAAGGAAGGTGAATGGTTGACTTCGGTTTATTGGGACAATTTCAGGAAAGGTGGCCCATTTGTAAAGGAGATCGTATATAGGATGCTAGTGTGATCTTTTCTTGAGTACTATTCAAGTGGTCGGGATCTGTAGCAGGTCAGATTGAAGGAAGATTTTGAAGCAATTCAGAGGCAGACTTCTAGATTTGTTGCTGGTAGCTTTGAACAACACGTAAGTGTTACGAAGATGCTTCAGGAACTCAAATGGTTATCACTGGAGTGAATGTGATGTTCTTTTTCAGAAACACCATTGAGAAAATTTAGAGAACTGTTATTTGAAGCTAAATGCTGAATGGTTCTATTTGGGCCAACATACATTGCACTTAAAGAGGCAAAGATAAGATATGAGAAATTAGCGCTCATACGGATGCATGTAGCCAGTTGTTTTTCCCTCACTCTATTTTTGATTGGAGCAGGAAAGGAAATGACAAGTAGTGGTACAGGGACCTTATGCCATGCACAGTAGGGTGGCTTGCAGATTGTCGATGTAGATGTAGATGTAGATCTGCAACTCAACATGTCTTCTTTGTGGTAAGTAGCAATCTGTCTTTTCCTACATTGCTGATGTTACAATTGTGTTCTGTGACCCACCATACAAATTGTGATGGGGATACAGAATGTTGTCCACTAAGATCATTTTATCTCCTTTCTATGCTGTTTGTGTATGATATGTAAGTAGGAAGATTATTGACTTCCATCTGAGTTAGCCAGATTTCTCTAATTTTACCATTATGGGCAGTAAAAGAACCTGATTTTTCTGCACCCTAACTCTTACCCTATCCAAGCATGAGCTCCATCTGTAAACAGGACATTAAGACTCAACCTCCCTTTCAGACACACAGTTTATATTGAAGGAAGAAATAATGCATTTCATGTAATGTCTTCCACTGCATTTTTTGTGAGCTTCTGTGAAGTTTTTTTGCTCCTGAATTGTGGCTTCTCAGGATTTTTTAAATAATTTTTTTCATTAAACCATAGCCTGCCACATGACTTCCTCAATATAAAACTTATGCGCTTTAGTTATTCCACCTCAAAAAGCTCCAAACAAGTCTTAGAAATTTTATGCGTGTTGATATGCTGATTGTATATTCAAATAAAATGGGATCTTTCATTTTATTTTTATTTAACTATATCTGTATTCAGAATATGTTACCAGTATTTGAGTCAGATGCTGATTGTATACAAGTACATTTGCATCCTCTAATAGTTTCCTAATTATGTCACTTCCATGTTCAGCTTCGTAGAGTCTATCTCTTAGGCTATTTTTACATGTGAACAGTAGCAGTCATGTCACACAACATTGATGTATGCCTGGCATTGCTGTCACTTCTGATGATGCCTTGTCATTAAAAGTGATGCAACGAGTTCTTTGCTAAGAAGTCGTCATTTCACTTAACTTCTATACACAATCGTACATACTAGACTACCATATTTACTTGAATCTAAGCCGCACTTTTTTTCTGGTTTTTGTAATCCAAAAAACTCCCTGTGGCTTAGAATCGAGTGCAAAGCAAGCAGGAGATCTGAAAAATGTTGGTGGGTGCCGCCACAACTAACTTCTGCCGTGGAATATATGTAGCGCTACACAGGCATGCTTTGTAGGCACAAAGATAAATACTGGCACCAAAATCTCTGCATCAGTAAATAAATTAAAAAAAAAAAAGTGGAAGACGAGCCTTTTTTCTTCGGCCAGAGTTTCGACAACTGCGTTTTGGTACATTATCGAATGAAGTAAATACAAATTCTGTATTGTTGATCTTTGAATGTAGCAGCATTTCAATGTACTACAAAAATCCGACTGGCAAGACTGTTTGGGATGTTTGTCAATATGGCCAACTCTACGTTCTGAATTTTTTCCTACCTGTGAGAAGAGATGGTTGCTAATAGGAGCTTTTATGAATTATGAATCACATGTAGTATTCTCTTCGCCATAAGATTAATACGAATATAAACATTTTGCCATGTATTGTTTCGTGTGTGCTACTATCTCATTTAAATCCTGTCTGCCTAATAAACTACGAAACTAGAGTGAGACAACAGCAAACGCGGAAGAATATACATATCATGTCATGTTTATATTCGTATTATTCTTATGCCTGATAGTGATACAGTCAGAAATGAAGCATGGCAACTGACTAGATTTTTAAATCTAAGATGACTCTAATTTCTGTGCAGAATGTAATGAACTAAAGAGGTGCCTGCAAAGATTTTCAAACGGAGAAAAATTTTCACTAAAATTTCGTTCAGAACATCATCTACCATACGCAGTCTATTATTTGGTTCTTGTTGATCATTATCAAAGAAAGAAGTAGTGTAAGTAACAACAAATGTTTCGCTAATGAGACGACTCCTCTCTATTTTTTATTTGTAAGCGGCGGTAGCGCGCACAAAAGCAAGCCACTCCGCGAGCGGCGACAGGCCGTAAACACGCGCTATCAGAATCCGACAAACAATGCATGACACAGTACAGTAATGCATTTTCAGCTTAGAGTGACGTAAACACCTATAACAAAGAGAACGGCACTTATCAGATCAAAGAAAAATAAGCAATAAATTCAAACCAGACGAAGCACGTGAAAAGGAAGGATATCCATATAAATACGGACGGAGCACGTGACGTGTAGCAATGGCTACCTGGTAAACCATAACTGCTAAGCTTACGACTCGAACCAAACTACTGCAGGTGTATCGTCATTCATTCGACCTAAATTGTGTCTCATATTACAACTAGGCGAACTTTGTTTTGATTTGGACATGTGACTTAAAACTTTTCTCTCCCCTTGAATTTCGAGTCTCAAATTTCAGGTGCGGCTTAGATTCGGGAAAAATTTTTTTCCTTGATTTCGAGTCTCATTTTTCAGGTGCGGCTTAGTTTCGAGTGCGGCTTAGATTCGAGTAAATACGGTATGTTACTTAGTAACTCATCAAATGAAGAAACCCAGAGAGATGCTAACACTATAAACGTATCTGCACTCTGACTGTTGGAACTGAAGGCTACTATTGACTAGTCAATAAAATAAATTTTGTAACTCTTGTGGGCATGTGTGCATGCAAGAGAGAGAGAGAGAGAGAGAGAGAGAGAGAGAGAGAGAGAGAGAGAGAGAGAGAGAGACTTACTAAAGCAAAAAGTAATAAGAAAAGTTACTTAACTAATGTCAGACAGAAACGGACAATGCAAAATCCAGGATGGAATGTAACAACATTGTGAAAAGGATAGTTAATACCCACCATTCAGCTGAGTCACAGATAGCCACAACAGAAAGACTCTCAGAAAGTGAACACTTTTGACCAAGAAGGCTTACATCAGTAATAGACAAAACACACACACACAGCATGGAGAGAGGGTAGAGCAGCTTTGTGGAATCAGGAGGTTAGACAATAGGTGAGTGGGAGGGGTGGGGTTTTGGGAAATCAGGAAAGGAGAAAAGTAAAAAAAAACTGTGGGTGTGTTGGCAGAATAGAGGGCTGTGTAGTACTGGACTGGGAACAGGTAAGGGGCTAGATGGGTAAGGACAATGACTAATGAAGGTAGAGGCAAGGGGGGTTATGGGAATGTATGATATATTGTAGGGAGAGTTACCACCTGTGCAATTCAGAAAAGCTGTTGTTGGTGGGAAGGACTGAGCTGGCACAGGCAGTGAAACAGCCATCGAAATGAAGAATTTTATATTGGGTGGATGCTCAGCAATGGGGTGGTCCAGCTGTTTCATGGCCACAGTTAGTCGGTGGCCATTCATGCAGAAAGACAACTTGTTGGTTGTAATGCCCACATAGAATGTGGCACAGTGGTTGCAACTTAGTTTGCAGATCTCATGACTGTTTCACAGGTAGCCCTCCCTTTGATGGAATAGGTAACACTTGTTACTGGACTGGAGTAAGTTGTGGTGGGAAGATGTATGGGAGAGGTCTTTCATCGAAGTTGTATGGGAGAGGTTTTGCATCTGGGTCTATTAGAACAATATGAACTGTGAGGCAAGGTTTGGGAGCAAGGATTGTGTAGGGATGGACAAGGTTATTGTGTAGGTTCAGTGGGTGATGGAATACCACTGTGGGAGGGGTGGGAAGGATAGTGGGTAGGACATTTGTCATTTCAGGGCACAATGAGAGGTAGTTGAAACCCTGGCATAAAATTTGATTCAGTTCTCCAGTCCTGGGTGGTGCTGAGTCATGAGGAGAATGCGCCTCTGTGGCTGGATGGTGGCATTTTGGGAGGTGGTGAGTGACTGGAGGAGATAAAGCATGACAGATCTGTTTTTGTAAAAGGTGGTGTGGGTAATTATGGTTTATGAAGCACTCAGACTCTCAGATCTGTTTTTGTAGAAGGTTAGGAGAGTAATTATGGCACACAAAGGCCTCAATGAGACCCTCAGTATATTTCTAGAGAGACCGCTCATCATTGCAGATGCAATGGCCACAGGTGGCGAGGCAGTGAGGAAGGGACTTTTTGATATAGAATGGGTGGCAGTTTTTGGAGTGGATGCATTTATGGTGGCCAGAGGCATTGATGTAGCCATCTATGAGGTGGGGTCCAATGTCGAGGAAGATGGCTTGTTGGGTGGAGTTGGACCAGGTGAAGCAGATGGGAGGGATGGTGTGGAGGTTCTGGAGGAATGTGTATAGTGGGTCCTTATCCTCAATCCAGATCATGAAGATGTCAACATGAGGTTCTGGAGGAAAGTGGATAGGGTGTCCTTGTCCTCAATCCAGATCACAAATATATCAACAGTGAATCTGAACCAGGTAAGGGGTTTAGGATTCTGGGTGTTTAGGAAGGATTCCTGTAGATATCCTATGAACAGGTTCGCATAGGATACCATGCAGGGGCTCACAGCTGTACTCCGGAGTTCTCTGCAGTTAATTCCTTCAAAGGAGAAGTAATTGTGGGTGTGGATATTGTTGGTCATGGTAAATAGGAAGGAAGTTGTATGTTTGTAATCTTTTGGGCATTGGAAAAGGTAGTGTTTAGTGGTGATAAGGTCAAGGGCATTGGGAGTGTTAGTGTAAAGGGAGGTGGTCTCAGTAGTGACGTGCAGGTGGACATTTGGTGGAGGAAATGGTTGGTATCTTTTATACAGGAGGATAGATTCCAGGTAATAGGTTGATGGCGTTGGTGTGCAAGAGCAGAGATTCTCTCAGTCGGTGGAACAGTAACCGGCCAAAATGTGCCATTCTGCGTGGTTGGGTTTATGGACTTTAGGAAGTGTGTAGAAGGCAGGAGTGTTGGGGAGCGCTAGGGGCGAGTAGAGAGCTCAACTTTGGGGAGAGGTTCTGTGATGGGCATAAGGATTTGAGTAGTAACTGGAAATCCTGCTGGATTTCTGGAATTGTGTCACTGTGCCAAGGTTTGTAGGTGGAAGTATGTGACAGCTGGTGGAGTCCTACCAGGTAATCCTTGCAGTTCAAAACAATGGTGCTGGAGCCTGTATCCACCAGTAGCATTGGATCAGGATCAGTTTTTAGATGGAGGACTGCAGTTCTTTCCGTCAATGTAAGGTTACTTTACATGTTGAGGGATTTGGGGAATGATCATGAGGCAAGGTTCAAGGTTAAGAAATTCAGGAAATTTAACAGAGGGTGATTTGGGGGCAGAGGGGATGGATCATGTTTGGATGAAGGAGTGAAATGAGTCAGTCACGGTTCAACATTGGTCTTTGGTTGAGTCTGCTTGGTAGGGCTAGTGGTGAAAAAGTATTTTCCACTGTAGGGACTGGGAGGAGGAGGGAAGGTCTTTAACAAGTCCTGTATGATTGAATTTGGGAATCGGGCAAAAGGTGAGGCCTTTGGAAAGGGCTGATATTTTGGAAGAAAGATTAATTACTGTGTTTCTGGTCTTTTTAGGTTCTGGATTCTGCGAGGTGGTGGGAGGAAGTTTTTGATGGTAGGAAAAATGTAGTAGGTCAGCAAGATGGATTTTGTCAGCTGTGAGGGAACGTGGGGCTGGTTTGAAGGTTATTGTAGAGGTGGTGGACATTGGTGGTCCGAGGTGGGAGTAGGAAGTGAGCTTGATGGATAGTTTTTTGAGGTGGCATTGTGCATGTTGCTCCAGTTCCTGGACAGCAAAAGTTTCAAAGTGTGATATGGGATTCAGGAATTTGGGGTTGCATAGCAGGGTAATTTTACAGATGGAGAGGAGATGTTGCAAGGAGGTTTGGGCCTGATGGATATGGTTCTGCAGGACTGTGTTGATGAGGGCTGCGGAGTGGTGGAATCTGAACTGATAGAGGTCATTGTTGAAGGAAGGGTGGCAGCTGTAGATGGATAATATGATGGTGATGCAATTGGTAGCTTCCATGAGCCAAGCAACAATGCAGGGACAGTATGTATGGCTGGTTATGGCTATGGGTAAGGACGTTTTTCTGTATTGACACAGATGGAAGGAGCTAGTATCCATGGTAGAGTATAAAAACGTGTAAAAGTATGCAAATAATGTAGAAATATGTCCGTAAAAAAAGGAAAAATTACACCCAGACATATGGTAAACATCACAAAATAGATTAAACAATTGAAGTAAGGGAAAATAAGAGGAAACCTGAGGGAGTAGGCCGATTTTGAAAGGTGAAAACCAACTGAAATTGCAGTGAAGACACAATGAGATCGAAGAAGAAATGGATAAAACAATTTTAATGTGGGTTGCAGATCTGCAGGTGAATAAGCGTGAAGAAGGGGTATGGCAGATGTTACTAGATGAGGTGAAGTAAGCAGTTGTGACCTGGAATAGAGAGGAGAGGGAATGGGGGAGGGGAGAGGGTTGGGAGCAGGTGGTAGGATGAGATAAAAGTTTTGTAGCACAGGAAGGTATGGGAAATAACACGCAAAAGTAAATGAGGTTGATGCAGGAAGGGCAATAAGTTTGAAATTACAGGATTAATTATGTTGGTGGGTGTGTGGGACATGAGATACTGCACCAGCATTCTTTATGGTATTGTAGCCATCTATTACATGCAGAAAAGATGGTTGATACAGTGTAGCCCATAAGTAGTGTGTGCTGTGTACTTTGCAAGGCAACAAGAGAGACACAGGAATGAAGAGAAAGGAGAAGAACAGGCAGTGAGCATAGTAATGTATTAGAAAATAGTGACAAAGGAAAACAGCACTGAGTTACGGAATGCAAGAAAAACCATCAGGCACAATTCAAAAATGGAAGAACCAGGATAGAATGTAACTATATTATAAAAAGGACAGTTGCTACACACTAAGTAGTGGAGATGCTGAGTCACAGATGGATGCCACAAAAAGAATGGAAGAAAGTGAGCTTTTAGCCAACAAGGCCTTTGTCAAAAATAGATAAGACAAACACTCACACTTACACAAATGCAACTCACACACCTGAGTACAGTCCCTGGCTGCTGAGGCCAGACTGTGAGCAGGAGTTCATGGTGGGAGAAGCAACTGCATGTTGGGTGTAAGGACGAGGCTGGGGTGGTGAGTCAGAGAGATAGCAGGGCAGGGGGACAGTAAAGTGCTGCATGTGGGAGTGTACAGGGATGAGGCAGAGAGAAAATAGGACAGCTAGGTGCAGTCAGGAGGTTAGATGGTGGGCAAGGGAGAAGCAGCGTGGAAAGGGGGGGGGGGGGGTAGATATAGATATATTGCAGAGATAGTTTGCACCCATGCCGTTCAGAAAAGCTGGTGTTGGTGGGAAGGTTCTAGATGGCACAATCTGTAAAGCAGTCACTGAAATGAAGAATGTTGTGTTGGTTGGAGTGCTCAGTTACTGGGTGGTCCAGCTATTTCTTGGTCACAGTTTGTCAGTAGCCATTCATGTGGACAGGCAGCTTGTTGGTTGTCTTGTCTACATAGAACACATCACTGTGGTTGCAGCTTGGCTTGCTGATCACATGACTGGTTTCACAGACAACTCTGCCTTTGATGTGATAGCTGACACTTGTGACTGTACTTGAGTAGTTGGTGGTAGGAAGATGTATGGGACAGGTCTTGCATCTTGGTCTATTAATGGACTATGAGCCATGTGGCAAGGGGTTGTGAGCAGGGGCTGTTTAGGGATGGATGGGGATAATGTGTAGATTTAGTGGGTGTTGGAATACAACTGTTGGATAGGTGGGAAGGATAGTGGGTAGGACATTCTTAATTTCAGGGCACAACGAGAGGCAGTGATAACACTGACAGAGAATGTGATTTGGTTGCTCCTGTCTGGGTGGTACTGACTCATGGGGGCAATACTCTTCCGTGGCTAGATGGTGGGACTTTGGGTGACTGGAGAGATAAGGCACAGAAGATCTGTTTTAGTACAAGATTTTTAGGTTAATTACAGTCTGTGCAGGTCCTCAGTATATTTTGAGAAGAAGTGCTGGTCACTGCAGATGCAATGGCCACAGGTGGCTAGGCTGTATGGAAGGGACATTTGGTATGGAATGGGTAGCAGCTAAGGAAGTGGAGGTATTGCTGGTGGTTGGTAGGTTTGATATGGACAGGGGTATTGATGTAGCCCTCTATGAGGTAGGAGTCAATATCAAGGAAGGTGGTTTGTTGGGTGGAGTAGGACCAGGTGAAGCAAATGACAGAGAAGGTGTTGAGGTTCTGGAGGAATGTGGATAGGGTGTCCTCACCCTTAATCCAGATCATGAAAATATCATCAAGGATTCTGAACTAGGTTCGAGGTTTGGGATTCTAGGTGCTTAGGAAGGATTCCTCTAGATTGCCCATGAAATGGTTGGCTAAGATGGTGCCATGCTGGGGCCCATAGCTGTATCCTGGATTTGCTTGTAGGTAATGCTTTCACAGGAGAAGTAATTGTGGGTGAGGACACAGTTGGTCATGGTGACTAGAAGGGAAGTTGTAGATATGTAATCCTCGATGTTCAGGTGCGCTAATGCCATGGACATTAGGAATGTTAGTGCAAAGGAAGGTGGTATCAAATAGTGATTAGCAGGGCACCATATGGTAAAGTAACAGGAACTGTGGAGTATCAACCGAGGAAGTGGTTATGAGAGGGAAGGATGCAGGCAGTAGGCTGAAGGTGTTGGTCTACAAGAGTATAGATTCTCTCAGTGGGGTCACGGTTACCAGCCACAATGGGGTGTTCTGAGTGATTGGGTTTATGGACTTTGGGAAGCACATAGAAGGTAGGAGTGCAGGGAGTAATAGGGGTGAGGAGAGACAGATGGACTCCAGCGACAGGCTCTGAGATGGGCCTAAGAATTTGAAGAGATTCTGGAGATCCTGCTGGATTACTGGAAAGGGATCACTGTGGCATGGTTTGTTGGTGGATGAATCTGACAGCTGGTGGAGTCCTTGTGGTTCAAAATAATTGTGGTGGAGCCATTGTCAACAGGTAGGACCATTAGGCCAGGGTAAGTTTTTAGGTGGTGGATTGTAGTTCTTTCTGCAGATGTAAGGTTAGTTTGCATTTTGTGGGATTTGGGGAATGATGCTGAGGCAAGGTTTGTGGTTAAGAAATTCTGGAAGGTCAAGCACGGTTGATTTGGAGTCAGTGCGGGTGGATCACGGTTGGAAGGAGGAGTGGTTAAGAAATTGGTTTGTGGTTAAGAAATTCTGGAAGGTCAACCAGGGTTGATTTGGAGTCAGTGCGGGTGGATCACAGTTGGAAGGAGGAGTGAACTGAGTCAGGCAGGTTCAGCATTGGTCTTTGGTTTAGTGTAACTGGTAGGGTTGGTGGCAGAAAAGTATTTTCCACTGCAGGGGGTGGGAGAAGGAGGAAAGGTCTTTAACAAGTCTTGCATGATTGAATTTGGGAATGGGGCAAAAGATGAGGCCTTTGGAAAGAACTGTTACTTCTGTGGGGCTAAGGCTTTTGGAGGAAAGGTTTGTGACTATGTTTCTGGTCTGTTTAGTTTCTGGATTCTGTATGGTGGTAGGAGGGAGTTTTTGAGACTGGGGTAAATGTAGTAGGTCTGTGAGGCAGAGTTTGTCAGCTACAAGGTGATGCGAGGAAGGCTTGGAAGTTCTTGCTGAGGTGATGGATAGTCCATCTCTCTTCTCACCCATACCACCCCCTGCACCTCTACCTTCTACATGCTTCCTAAAGTTCATAAACCCAACCACCCAGGAGGCCACATTGTGGCTGGTCACTGTGCGCCCACTAGGAGAATCTCTCCTCTTGTAGACCAACACCTTCAGCCTATTACATGCAACCAACCCTGCTATACAAAAGATACCAACATTTCATCTTCCAACTCTCCACAGTTCCTCTTCCTTTATCACATAGTGCACGGCTCCCTTTACACTAACATCTGTAATGCCCATGGCCTAACCACTACTGATACACTGCCATTGTCCATACCCCTCTGATTTAAAATCTAAAATCTCTTTCATTGTCACTGTGATCAAGTATGTACTCACTCACAATTACTTTTCCTGTGCATGCATTACCTACAAAAAAATCTGGGGTACAGCTATGGTCACCCGCATGCCATCACCTTATGGCAACCTGTTCATGGGCCATCTAGAGAAACCCTTCCTAAATACCCAAAATCCCAAACCCCTAACCTGGTTCAGATTCACTGATGATGCCTTCATGATCAGGATTGAGGGTGAGGACACCCTATCAACCTTCCTCCAGAACCTCAACACCTTCTCTCTCATTTGCTTCACCCAGTCCTACTCCACCCAACAAGTCCTTGATGTTGATCCCTGCCTCACAGAGAGCTATATCAATGCCTCTCTCCATATCAAAACTACCAACCACTCCTTCAGCTGCCACCCATTCCATATAAAAGAATCTCTTCCATACGGCCTAGCCACCTGTGGCTTGCTTCTGCAGTGATGAGCAGTCCCTCTCGAAATATACCAAGGGCCTCACTGAGACCTTCACAGACCGTAATTACCCTCCCAATCTTGTAGAAAAACTGATCTTCTTTGCCTTATCTCTCTAGTCACCTACCACCTCCCAAAGTCCCATCACCCAGCTACAGAGCAGTATTCCCCTAATTACTCTGCACCACTCAGGAACGGAGCAACTGAATGACATTCTCTGCCAATATTCTCACTACCTCTCATTGTGGCTATCCACTATCCTTACCACCTCTCCCACAATTGTATTCCAACACCCACCAAACTTTGATATTATCCTCTTCCATCCCTACACAGCCCCTGTTCACAAACCCTTGCCTCATGGCTTGTATCCCATTAATAGACATAGACACAAGACCTGTCTCATACATCTTCCTATCATCTTCTACTCCAGTATGGTCACAAGTGTCACCTATCACATCAAAGGAAGGGCTATCTGTGGAACCAGTCATGTGATCTGAAAGCTAAGTTGCAAACACTGTGCTGCATTCTATGTGGGCGTAACAACCAACAAGCTGTCTATCCACATGAATGGCTACTGACAAACTGTGACCAAGAAACTGCCGGAACACCTTTTACTGAGCACTGCACCCAACACAACATTTGTCATTTCAGT
This sequence comes from Schistocerca americana, assembly GCF_021461395.2. Classification (NCBI taxonomy): domain Eukaryota; kingdom Metazoa; phylum Arthropoda; class Insecta; order Orthoptera; family Acrididae; genus Schistocerca; species Schistocerca americana. The sequence goes on along the minus strand of NC_060125.1, from coordinate 57,892,842 downwards.
GACTGCTTCATAGAGTGTGCCATTTGGATTCTTCCCACCAATACCAGCTTTTTTTAATGTCATGGTTGGGAACTCTCCCTGTAATATATCCTATACTCCCATAATCCTCCTAGCCTCAACCTTTGTTAGTCATTGTCCTTATCCACCTAACCTCTTCATTGTTTGCATTCTAGCACTACAAAGCCTTCTATTCCACCAATTCGTCTATAGTCTTTTTACTTATCTCCTGTTCCTCTACCCCTCTCCCCCCTCCTCTGTCCTCTGTCTAACCTCTTCACTACACCTAGCTGCCCCACCATCTCTCCACCTCATCCCTGTGTGCTCTCAGAAGCAGCACTTTACCACACCCCAACACCAGCCTACTATCCTTCCACCTCCCTACCCCAGCCTCCTCCTTGCACCCATCATATGGTTGCTCTCCCATCACATACTGCCCCCCCCCCCCCCCCCCCCTCCCAGGGGGCTCTCGCCACTCTTTGGCAGGTTCGTGCTTGGCTACCACAGGGCTCCAGCCCTAGCAGCATTTTTTCCATTCTGTGCTGCATGTCTATCCTCTTGCTATTCTTTTTCTGCTTCCTTGGGGAACACGTCTTGGGCGTTACTAGAAATGTTGTGCATTGTCTGTTTTTGACATATGAGCAGTCTCACCATTGTTTTTTGTTCTCTTTTCCTTTCTTTGTTTCCCTTCTCCTATCCTTCCTCCACTTCAGCGTTTGAGGTTCCTCATTTTCTTCTTCCTCGAAGTGCACTCTTGAAGGTTGGCCCACACGTCTGACATTTAACAGGTGACTGGGTAATGCTTAATTCCCAGTTTCTAGTCAACAGGTATGGTTCGTGCATACCCCCTGGTACAGACCAGGCCCAGGGAGGGGTGATTGCCGATTGGTCCCTCTGTTGGGTGTTCTAAAGGTGTGAACAACCACCTTAGGTGGAATGCAGCCTCCAGTTGGAAGGAGTACACTATAGGAGAAGCTGGAAATCATGGAAGATTTTGTCGCAATGAGCCAATCATCTTCACAATCAGTGTCTATGTAATGTAAACAGGATGAGGCTAACAATTCAAAGACCATTCCATTTGCACCACGGTTCCTCACGTTTCACATACTGAACACAGTCAGTCCTTCACAATAATAAATCTGTTTATTATTCAGAAAGGTGTTGATGCAAATGCTGGCCCTGTGAAATCCTGCTCTAGTTTACAGAATGGCACTACTTCTGCTTCTCAACCACAACTGCTTGCCACCTCACTTCTCTATGGCTATCTTTTCAAGGCCCATAAAACTTTGAATTCTTCCTGTGGTGTTATTTACACTAGGCTGCTTGACGGTCTGACTGAAGCCGAAATCCAATCATACCTCTCTGACCACGGTGTCATTGCCATCCATTGGGTGATGAAAAAGTTACAAGATTCCTCCTTATTGCCCGCACACACTCTTTTTCTCATGTTTGATTGGTGTATCCATCCAAGATCAAAGCAGGCTATGAAATTATCATAGTCCAACCGTACATTGCAAACCTGATGTGCTGCTACCAGTGTCATCGTTTCAACCATATGAGAATGTCTTGTTGACACCCAGCCAAATGTATAACCTGTGGTAGGGATGCACACGAAGGTAAATGTCCTCCTCCTTCTCTGCACTGTATCAACTGCAATAGTGGTCATTCACCTCCTCTTGGGATTGTCCCATGTATCTTGCTGAGCGGGCTGTCCAGGAGATCCAATTAAAGGAAAAAGTGCCTTACGCAGTCGCTCACAAGTTATTGGCTACTCACAAACCCTGTGTTCTCCTGTCTGGCACTTATAGTTCTGTTCTTGCTACCTCTTGCATGGCCACACAGACATGCCACCTCAAATTCAGCTCTGAAGTCGTGAAATCAACCAGTGTCAAGATAGCATTACAATCCCCTCATAATGCTGTTTAACAATTCATGAGACACTAGCCTCAAGGAGTGAAGCCACCAGCTACACAACTGGCAGGCAAGAAAGGACTGAAGGAGTACTCCCATGAAGACTTCCTACAGCCCTCTAGCCAACCAATACCTAAGTCTTCCTCTGCTAACCAGAAAGGCTTGAAGAAGCCTTGTGAAGCCTAGTGCATGGCTGGCTCAAGTGACTGACAGCATAGGGGAGTTATGTAGGAATTTTACGAAGGAGGATCAGGTAATGATAGCGGTGTGGAGCAGGGAAAGGTCTTGATGGGATGGGGAGTATGATGTAGGTGGTGACCTGGTAAAGATAGCTACTCAAACTGGTGGCAGTAGTGTGCATTTTGTGCAACTGTTTCAGCCTCACCTTAATGTGGCTGTTCGGTGTGTTAACATGGGGCTGGGGAGGGCGCTGATGGCAGAGGCCATGGGTCACATCTCAGTGGTGCTAGTTGAGTCTGTCAGTAGACTGGGTTTCACCAGGCATGGCCTGCACCTCAATACGTATGGGAAGGGGAGGCTGGCTAAGCTTATAGGCGACAGTGTAGTCAGTGTGGTGGTGGTGGTGGTGGTGGTGGTGGTGGTGGTGGTGTTGGTGTTGGGGTCACTCATGGAAAATTTCCTGCAGTAGTTGGCGTTAGAGCTGCATCTTTTATAAACTGAAGTCAGCTGATAGGTATACTTGCTTAAAGGAAGTCCCTCTAACTAAGGGCTCACCTTCCAAGGATGTAATGTTTCCATGTAGGGAATTAGCATATTTCATCAAACTATAAGAGGTATTAGAGATAAAGTTAGTGAACTGCTTATAGACGTTGACTCTGAAATTATCGGTATATCAGACCACCACATAAATAATTTGACAATTCAGAGGCTTCCTTCACCAGGATACACATTAGCTGGCAGATTCTCAAGCAGTTCCTTGCAGGGTGGGGGAGTGGCTATGTACGTAAAAAACAGTATTCCATTTGAGTCCATAGACGTATCACGACACTGCATTGAACAGATATTTGAATGTTGTGCAGGGGCAGTTGAATTTAGTGAAACTAAACTTCTAAGTGGCTCTGAGCACTATGGGACTTAACATGTGAGGTTATCAGTCCCCTAGAACTAAGAACTACTTAAACCTAACTAGCCTAAGGACATCACACACATCCATGCTTGAGGCAGAATTCGAACCTGCGACCATAGCGGTCGCGCGGTTCCAGACTGAAGCACCTAGAACTGCTTGGCCACACCGGCAGGCACTAAACTTCTAATTGTTGTTGTTTATAGGTCCCCTAACTCTGACTTCAGAGCATTTCTGCTCAAGCTAGAGAGGGCTCTTGATTCACTTTGTAGGAAGTACCAGAAATTAGTTATATTTGGTGACTTCAATATAAATTTTGTATATGATGTTGCAAGAAAAAGGATGTTGGTAGCTCTCCTAAATTTGTATGATCTGATGCAGACTGAGTTTTTTCCAACTAGGGTGCAGGGAACAATAGCACAGCCATAGACAATATTTTTATTCATTCTTCATTACTAGATGGGCATTCTGTTAGTAAAAGTGTGAATTGCCTTTCAGACCATGATGCACAAATTCTAATACTAAAAGGCTTTTGTACTCAAACCAATGTCATATTTAATTACAAACTATGTAGGAAAATTTATCCGACAGCAATAGAGAAGTTTTCAAACCTTGTCAAGGGACATGAGTGGCAGGATGTTTATAGTGCCGATAACACAGAAGATAAATACAATGCTTTCGTTAACACATTTTTCATGCACTTTGAGAGTTGTTTTCCATTAGAACATTTCAAATGCGGTACTAGCAGTAATAGGCAGCCCGGGTGGCTGATTAGTAGTATAAGGATATCTTGTAGAACAAAGCAGGAATGATATCAAAATGTTAGAAGCAGTCACAGTAAAGCTACAGTAGCCCATTACAAACAGTATTGTAGGGTGTTTAAAAATGTTTTATTAAGGGAAAGAGTATGTGGTATGCAAATAGAATAGCTAATTCACAGGATAAAATTAAAACAATATGGACAGTTGTGAAGGAAGTGACTGGTCAGCAGCACAAGGTCGATGATATAAAGTCAGTTCACAGTAAATATATTTCTGTTACTGATAAATCAGTTATATGTACAGTATTTAACAATCATTTTCTGAGCATTGCTGGTGAATTAAATAAAAATTTAGTTTCTACTGGAAATCATATAACTTTCTTGGCAAATGCCTTTCCAAGATTGATGTCTGAAATACTCCTCTATGATACAGACAAGAGGGAGATCGAGTCAATAATTAAATTACTGAAGACTAAGGACTCTCGTGGTTATGATGGAGTGTCTAGCAGAATAGTAAAGTACTGTGCTGCATGTGTTAACCCTGTATTTAGCCATATTTTTAATTTTTCCTGTAGGAATGGTCAGTTTTCTGACCAATTAAAGTACTCAGTAGAAAAGCCGCTTTATAAAAAGGGAGAAAGGGATAATGTAAATAATTTTAGACCTATTTCTATGCCATTAACGTTTGCAAAAGTTATTGAAAAGGCTGTATATGTAAGGATAATTGATCATTTTATATCACATGATTTGCTATCAAATGTACAGTTCAGCTTTAGAATTCGTTTAACACCTGAAAATGCTATATTATATTTTCTCTGTGAGATACTGGATGGGCTAAACAAAAGGTTTTGAACACTTGGCATATTTTTTGATTTAACGAAGTCATTTGATTGTGTTGATCACAAAATATTGCTCCAGAAGTTGGACCATTATGGAATACGGGGAGTAGCTGACAATTGGTTCACCTCTTACTTCAGCAACAGGCAGTGAATGGTCATTATTCACAATGTTGGTAATGGCTGTGATGTGGGGTCTGAGTGGGGTACTGTCCGGGGGGTGGGTGGGGGTGGGGGTGGGGTGCCCCAGGGATCAGTTTGGGGCCAATCCTGTTCCTTATTTATATAGTATTTCTGTTTGCTGATGACACTAGCTTGTTAGTAAAGGTTGGCTTGGTTTCAAATAGTGCAGTACATGACCTAAGTTCATGGCTTGTAGAAAATAAACCAATGCTAAATCACAGTAAGACTCAGTTTTTACACTTTCTAACACACAATTCAACAAAACTTGACATTTTAATTTCACAGAACAGGCATATGATTAAGTGAAACTGAACAGTTCAAATTTCTAGGTCCTCAGGGAAAGACCACGTTCAGGATCTTGTTCAAAGACTTAATACTGCCATTTTTTCTAATCAAACGATATCAGAATCGAGTGATCATTCAGCATGAAAATTAGTCTGCTTTGCTTATTTTCATTCACTTATGTTGTATGTTATTATATTTTTGTGGTAACCCTTCCCATTCTAAAAGGATATTTTTGGCTAAGAAATGGGAAGTTCGGGCAATAAGTGGTGTAAGTTCATGAACCTATTGTTGACCCCTGTTCATGAGTCTGGGTATTTTCACGTTGGTCTCTCAATATATATATTCCTTACTGTCATTTCTTGTTAACAATATTAACTTATTCCCAAGAATAAGCAGCTTTCACTTGGTTAATACTTAGCAGAAATCAAACCTGAATTTGGATCGGACTTTCTTAACTCTTGTGCAAAAAGGTGTGCAGCATACTGCTGCATTCATTTTCAATACGCTACCACTCAAATTAAAAAATCTTAGCAGGAATTCATGTGCTTCCTGGCGATCTTCAGTGAACAAGATTTTCCCCAGTTGTGATGACCAGGTGAAATATCTTACAAAAGTTATCCCCACTGCTGCAGAACTTTCCATTCCTCGCACTTCCTGTTTACCATGCCATGTCCCCATCCCTTGGTGGAATGTGACATGTTGCAATGCAGTTTGCAAGTGGAGACATGCTCTCTGCATTTTCAACCATCATCCTACGATGGCAAACTGCATTCATTATAAACAGGTGCATGCAAAGTGTCGTCATGTTCTTCGGGATACCAAAGAAGCCAGCTGTATTTCATTCACTAGTCCTTTTCTTCTGTTGTGTGGGCCAACCTCTGATAGCTCTCTGGAACCAAGATCCCTTCCCCAGTTTCCAGCCTGACAATAGCAGATGATTTCATCATGGGCCTTATTGCTATCTCCAACACACTGGGCCGCGATTTTGTGGAAATTTCGAGCTCTTCCCACTATCACCCTGCCTTCCTCCATCAGAAACAAGTGGAGGAGGCCTGGGTGATACCCTTCTCTTCTCAGAATCATGAGTGCTATAATGCCACCTTTACTATGAGGGAGCTAGATCACGCTTTCAGTTCATCTTTTCAGCAAGCAATTTCTGCTTAATATGTACAACCACATCTAGGTAGAGAGCACGTTTCCCAGATGTTGGTGTGAAGCCACCGTCATACCCATACCTGAGCCAGTAAGGACAAAAAGCTTTCTTCTAGCTACTGCCCCATCTCTCTCATCAGCTGTGTTTGCAAGGTGATGGAACATATGATTCATGCCCATCTGGTATGGTGGCTTGAGTCTCACAATTTATTAACCACTGCACAGTGTGGATTTCAAGTGCACCATTCTGCAGTTGACAATCTCTTTACTATGTTCACCCATGTCATGAATGGTTTTCTGCAGAAATCCCAGACTATGGCCATGTTTCTCAATTTGGAGAAGGCCTATGACACCTACTGAAGAATGGGTATTCTCCGTACTCTCTACACATGGGTCTTCCACAGCTGCCTGCCCCCTTTCCTTGAGGAATTTTAAAAAGACCAAGTTTTCAAGGCACATGTGGATCTGCCTTTTTGGACTCCTGTATCCAGATAACTCGTGTGCCTCAGGTTTCCATCCTGAGCGTCATCCTCTTTGCTATTGCCATTAACCATATAATGGCCTGTCTTCCACTAAGCATCTCCAGCTCCTTTTTGTTGACAATTTTGCCATGTATTGCAGTTCTTTAGGGACCTGTCTCACTGAGCAGCATCTTCTGTGATGTCTTGATTGTTTTTACTAATGGAGCATCATGTACCATAGCTTTCATTTCCCCACTAACAAAAATGTCTGTATGAATTTCTGGCAGCGCAATTGGTTTCTACCACCATCTTTACATCTTGAGCCTGTTGCTCTTCTGTTTGTTGAAACTGTAAAATTCCTGGGGCTCATACTCAATAGGAAACTCTCTTGGTCCTCACATGTGTCTTACCTGGAAACCCACTGTACGCAGGCCCTCAATGTTCTACCTGTCCTCAATGGTACTTCCTGGAGTGTGGATTGAACCACCCTCCTCCGTTCATACCAGTCTCTTGTCGGTTTGGAACTAGACTATGGGTGCTTTGTTTGTACGTCTGCACAACCATCTCCCTTGTGCTGTCTCAACACTATCCACCATCATGGCACTCTTTAGGCCACTGGTGCCTTTTGCACTAACGGTTATAAGTGCTGTTTGTCTGCAATGTGTGGCCACCCCTCCTATGCCTCCTTCTTCAAAGACTCCTTTGATCCCTCTTCTCTGTTACCTCCTGGAGTCTGCTTTTGGCACTTGCTCCAGCAGTGTAGCTTCACACTACCTGCAACTTTCCCACTGGGTGTGAACCCTTCCCCACCTTGGCTTCATGCGCCGGCCCATGTTCACCTTGGCCTTCATTCGCTTCCTAAGGACACTACTCCAGCCTCGCTCTATCACTTTCAGTTTCATGACCTTTACGTGGAACTTCACAATAGTATCTTTATGTACACTGATGGCTCTCAGACTGACCATGGTGTCAGATGTGCCTTCGTCATTGGTGCCGATGGTTTTCGGTATTAACTTCTGGCGCACTGCTCAGTATTTAAAGCCAAGCTCTTCACCCTGTATCAGGCCACAGAGTACATCCAGCACCACAGACTTTTTAATTGTGTCCTCTGCTCAGACTCTCTCAGCACCCTTCAAAGTCTGTGTGTGCTGTATACCACCCATCCCTTAGTGCAATCAGTCCAAGTAAACTGTCACTTGCTCACTCTTGGTGGAGCCACTGTGATGTTTATGTGGGTTCCTGGTCATGTCAGTCAGCCAAGAAACAAAGCTGCTGACACTGCTTCCAAGGCTGTAGTCCTCATATCTCAGCCCACTAGCTCCTATATTCCCTCTGGTGATCTTCATGTTGCCGTCTGTCAGTAGGTGGTGTTAGTTTGGCATTGGTCCTCCCACTGGGAGGAGGTCATTTTAACTAGGTTGCATATTGGGCACTGCCTTTTTAGCCACCATCATTTGTTAAGTTGCGCTCCCCCTCTATTTTGTACACATTGTGCCCAAGTTTTCACTGTCTGCCACTTCCTGATGGAATGTCCATTTTTTAAACTGTTTACATTCCCACTTTGGTTTGCCATTTGAGTTATCAGCTGTTCTAGCAAACGACATGTGGGCTGTTGACCATGTTTTACTTTTTATCCGTTGTAGCAATATGGCAAAGGCCATTTAGTTTTTAGTTCTGGATCTCAGTTTCTGTACAGTGTCTTTTGTAGCTCTTTCTCTATGTCCCTGTCTTCTCTTACATCAATTGGGATTGACGTATAGTCATTTTTTAACACCTCTCTGTCTTTGTGTTCTATAGTTTTGACTTGGGCACGTATGACCCCAGTTGCTTGTGTGCACTAAAACAAAACAAACAAACATCATGCACTGCTGCTCACAGTCTGGCCTCAGCAGCCAGAGACAGCGGTCATGTGTGTGTTAGTTGTGTTTGCATGAGTGTTTCTGTATATGTTGTCTGTATCTGACAAAGAACTTGTTGGCTGAAAGCTCACTTTCTGACTGTCTTTGTGTCATGCCTATCTGTGACTCAGCATCTCTGTTATATGGTGAGTAACAATTACCGTATTTACTCGAATCTAAGACGCACTTGAATCTAAGCTGCATGTGAAAAATGAGACTTGAAATCAAGGAAAAAAAAATTTTCCCGAATCGAAGCCGCAGGTGAAATTTGAGATTTGAAATTCAAGGGGGAGAGAGAAGTTTTAGGCCACACCTCGAAATTGAAACAAAGTTGGTCCATTGTAATATGAGACACAATTTAGGTCGAATGAACGACAATACAGCTACCGTAGTTTGGTTCGAGTCGTAAGCTTAGCAGTTAAGCTTTACCAGGTACGCGTTGCTATGCGTCAGGCGCTCCATCCGTATTTATACGGGTACCCTTCCTTTTTCACGTGCTTCATCTGGTTTGAATTGATTGCTTATTTTTCTTTGATCTGATAAGTGCCGCTCTCTATGTTATAAGTGTTTACGTCACTCTAAGCTGAAAATGTATTATTGTACTGTGTCATGCATTGTTTGTCGCATTCTGTTAATCAGTGTTAGCGGCCTGTCGCCGCTCGCAGCGTGGCTTGCTGTTGTGCGTGCTACCATGGCTGAAAAGAGGAATCGTCTCATTAGCAAAACAATGGCAAGAGACTGCTATTTGTTGTTACTTACATTGCTGCTTTCTTTGATAATGATCAACAAGAACCATATAATAGACTGCGTATGATAGAAGATGTTCTGAACCAGAGTTTAGCGAAAATTTTTCTCCGTTTGAAAATCTTTGCAGACGCCTCTTTAGTACATTACATTCTGCACAGAAATTCGTCATCGTAGATTTAAAAATCTAGTCAATTGCCGTGCTTCATTTCTGACTGTATCACTATTAGGCATAAGAATAATACGAATATAAACATGACATGATATGTATATTCTTCCGCGATTGCTGTTGTCTCACTCTAGTTTCGTAGTTTATTAGGCAGACGGGATTTAAATGAGATAGCAGCAAACACGAAAGAATACATGGCAAAATGTTTATATTCGTATTATTCTTATGGCGCAGAGAATACTGCGTGTGATCCACAATTCATAAAATTCCTATTAGCAACGATCTCTTCTCACAGGTTGGAAAAAATTCAGAACGTGGAGTTGGCCATATTGATAAACATCCCAGTCTTTCCAGTCGGATTTTCGTAGTACATTGAAATGCTGCCACATTCGAAGATGAACAACACGGAATTTGTATTTACTACATTGGATAATGTATGAAAAATGCAGTGGTCGAAACTCGGGCAGAGAAAACGCTTGTCTTCCACCTTTTTTTAATTTATTTACTGATGCAGAGGTTTTGGCGCCAGTATTTATCTTTGTGCCTGCAAAGCATACCTGTATAGCGCTACATATATTTGACGGCAGAAGTTTGTTGTGGCGGCACCTACCAACATTTTTCAGAACTTCCGCTTACTTTGCACTCGATTCTAAGCCGAAGGTGATTTTTTGGATTACAAAAACCGGAAAAAAAGTGCGGCTTAGATTTGAATAGATACGGTAACCTTTTCATAATACTGTTAGTTAACTACTGTTGTAGATAAGCTAGACATGGACTAAATGCAGCATAGAAGGCACCCACCTGCAGATGCAACCTGTAAGTAAGAAGAAAGTACCTGGGGTCACTAGTGTACACTGAACAGACTGCAGAAGAATGAACCCTAACAAAAGGAAAAGGCAAAACAAAGCACACCAGAAAATTATCTCTCTCTCTCTCTCTCTCTCTCTCTCTCTCTCTGTGTGTGTGTGTGTGTGTGTGTGTGTGTGTGTGTGTGTGAAAATTAGTAGACATTTCAAGATCCTCCAATGTACCCAAATGGCATCCTTTAGGGGCATGACAGATGTACAGATATCAATCTCTGCATCCTACCTTATGATACTTATTTTAAAATGAGAAACAGAAATTGTTTTGTATTTACTCCTGTTAAAATGTTGTTTTAAACAAACATCAAAAGATCTTTGCATTTCAACTGTCTGAAATTTACATAGGTCAAATGGGTAGAACTTTTGATGTTCCATTTAAGAACATTATAATGTGGGGATTAATATAAGAGCCACTGGCTCCAACTTTTTAAAAAGTGCAGACATAAAGTAGCACACTTAAATTAACATCTAGGTACATATCTCTTTGTTCCTAAAATATATCATTTGGACACAAGTGAAGGGCTTGAAATTTTTACTTAAAAATTCTCTGTTAGGTGTTAGTGAGCAAAGTGATTTCCACAATAAAACCTTTTTGAGGTACTTTCTGCTCTGTTACAATGTTTCTGTTCCTTCTTTTTTTGCCTTTTTCCGTTTTCTGTTCTCATGATTGCTTTTATATTGACTCATTGTTACCCAATAGTAGTCTGATTTCCCAGTTCTTTTAATACTGACACTGTTTAGTGTACACCTGCAATTGGCAGAAAATACTATGTTACTATTCTTCTTTTCTTTTTTTCTCAACAGATCTTCTGATGCTCTCTGTGTAATAAGTCAAATCTGGGAAATATATATTGTTTTACTCTGTTTCCTTCTTCCCATATGAGTGCTTCAAATTTTTTGCAGGTGCTGTATTTATTACCTGAACATTGTTTAGGAGTAGCCCATTATTATAAATCTTATGCTGATAATCAAAGTTGGCATCATGTATAACTGTCAGTAAAACTTTTGTCAGGCAGAAAATGTCAGGTACAAAATGATGCAAGTACAATGCATTACCTCATGGGATCTGTGTCTACATATACTGTTGACTACGAGAAAGCAAGATTTTTAACAAATTACTGTAAATATACATTTCTCAAGATGGCGCTGATAGAAAAGTGTAGTGGCACTCTGCTCTCGTCCAAAAGGCAAAACATAAGCAGTTCGTAGTGTAAAGAATGTGAAAAGCGAGTGATGAAAGGTATTTGATGTGTCAAGTGCAACTGTTGGTTACACAAAAAGTGTGCAAAAATAAACTTAAAATACATCAGTGAGGATTTTCCATGGACGTGTCATGCTTGTTTACGTGATGAAATGACCGATCTTGTAAGTATAGTGGACTCCAAAAATGAAATTATAAAATTACTACAAAATGACATTGAGGCATTAAAAACTGAAATACAAAGTTTAAAGGAAGAAAATGCTAGATTAATACGTGAAAAACAGTCCTATGTGGGTGAAATACATCAAACAAAACTGCAACAAGAAATGAAAACCATGTGTGAAAGTGCAACTTCAAGTAGTGTCACCAAAACTACAAAAAATAGTTCTAAGATTATGTGTTGTTGTTGTGGTCTTCGGTCCTGAGACTGGTTTGATGCAGTTCTCCATGCTACTCTATCCTGTGCAAGCTTCTTCATCTCCCAGTACCTACTGTAGCCTATATCCTTCTTAATCTGCTTGGTGTATTCATCTCTTGGTCTCCCTCTATGATTTTTACCCTCCATGCTGCCCTCCAATACTAAATTGGTGATCCCTCAATGTCTCAGAACATGTCCTACCGATCGATCCCTTCTTCTAGTCAAGTTGTGCCACAAGCTCCTCTTCTCCCCAATTCTATTCAATACTTCCTCATTAGTTATGTGATCTACCCATCTAATCTTCAGCATTCTTCTGTAGCACCACATTTCAAAAGTTTCTATTCTCTTCTTGTCTAAACTATTTATCGTCCACGTTTCACTTCCATACATGGCTACACTCCATACAAATACTTTCAGAAATGGCTTCCTGACATTTAAATCTATACTCGATGTTAACAAATTTTTCTTCATCAGAAACGCTTTCCTTGCCATTGCCTGTCTACATTTTATATCCGCTCTACTTCAACCATCATCAGTTATTTTGCTCCCCAAATAGCAAAACTCCTTTACTACTTTAAGTATCTCATTTCCTAATCTAATTCCCTCAGCATCACCTGACTTAATTCGACTACATTCCATTATCCTCATTTTGCTTTTGTTGATGTTCATCTTACACCCTCCTTTCAAGACACTGTCCATTCCGTTCAACTGCTCTTCCAAGTCCTTTGCTGTCTCTGACAGAATTACAATGTCACCCGCAAACCTCAAAGTTTTTATTTCTTCTCCATGGATTTCAATACCTACTCTGAACTTTTCTTTTGTTTCCTTTACTGCTTGCTCAATATATAGATTGAATAGCATCAGGGACAGGCTACAACCCTGTCTCACTCCCTTCCCAACCACTGCTTCCCTTTCATGTCCCTCGACTCTTATAACTGCCGTCTGCTTTCTGTACAAATTGTAAATAGCCTTTCGCTCCCTGTATTTTACACCTGCCACCTTCAGAATTTGAAAGAGAGTATTCCAATCAACATTGTCAAAAGCTTTCTCTAAGTCTACAACTGGCAGAAATGTAGGTTTGCCTTTCCTTAATCTTGTTTCTAAGATAAGTCGTAGGGTCAGCATTGCCACACGTGTTCCACTATTTCTACGGAATCCAAACTGATCTTCCCTGAGGTCGGCTTCTATCAGTTTTTCAATTTGTCTGTAAAGAATTTGCGTTAGTATTCTGCAGCTGTGACTTCTTAAACTGATAGTTCAGTAATTTTCACATCTGTCAACACCTGCTTTCTTTGGGATTGGAATTATTATATTCTTCTTCAGTCTGACAGAATTTCACCTGTCTCATACATCTTGCTCACCAGATGGTAGAGTTTTGTCAGGACTGGCTCTCCCAAGGCAGTCAGTAGTTCTAATGCAATGTTGTCTACTCCGGGGGCCTTGTTTCGCCTCAGGTCTTTCAGTGTTCTGTCAAACTCTTCACGCAGTATCGTATCTCCCATTTCAACTTCATCTACATCCTCTTCCATTTCCATAATATTGTCCTCAAGTACATCGCCCTTGTATAGACCCTCTATATAGACCCTCTATATACTCCTTCCACCTCTCTGCTTTCCCTGCTTTGCTTAGAACTGGGTTTCCATCGAAGCTCTTCTTATTCACGCAAGTGGTTCTCTTTTCTCCAAAGGTCTCTTTAATTTTCCTGTAGGCAGTATCTATCTTACCCCTAGTGAGATAAGCATCTACATCCTTACATTTGTCCTCTAGCCATCCCTGCTTAGCCATTTTGCACTTCCTGTCAATATTATTTTTGAGACGTTTGTTTCCTTTTTGCCTGCTTCATTTACTGCATTTTTACATTTTCTCCTTTCATCAATTAAATTCAATATTTCTTCTGTTACCCAAGGGTTTCTACTAGCCCTTGTCTTTTTACCTATTTTATCCTCTACTGCCTTCACTGTTTCATCCCTCAAAGCTACCCATTCTTCTTCTACTGTATTTCTTTCCCCCATTCCTGTCAATTGTTCCCTTATGCTCTCCCTGAAACTCTGTACAACCTCTGGTTCTTTCAGTTTATCCAGGTCCCATCTCCTTAAATTCCCACCTTTTTACAGTTTCTTCAGTTTTAATCTACAGTTCATAACCAATAGATTGTGGTCAGAGTCCACATCTGCCCCTGGAAATGTCTTACAACTTAAAACCTGGTTCCTAAATCTCTGTCTTACCATTACATAATCTATCTGATACCTTTGATTATCTCCAGGGTTCTTCCATGTATACAACCTTCTGTCATGATTCTTTAACCAAGTGTTACCTATGATTAAGTTGTGCTCTGTGCAAAATTCTACCATGCGGCTTCCTCTTTCATTTCCTAGCCCCAATCCATATTTACCTACTATGTTTCCTTCTCTCCCTTTTCCTACTCTCGAATTTCAGTCACCTATGACTATTAAATTTTCATCTCCCTTCACTACCTGAATAATTTCTTCTATCTCATCATACATTTCATCAATTTCTTCGTCATCTGCAGAGCTAGTTGGCATATAAACTTGTACTACTGTAGTAGGTGTGGGCTTCGTGTCTATCTTGGCCACAATAATGCGTTCACTATGCTGTTTGTAGTAGCTTACCCACATTCCTATTTTCGTATTCATTATTAAACCTACTTCAGCATTACCCCGATTTGATTTTGTATTTATAACCGTGTATTCAGCTGACCAGAAGTCTTGTTCCTCCTGCCACCAAACTTCACCGATTCCCACTGTATCTAACTTGAACCTATCCATTTTCCTTTTTAAATTTTCTAACCTACCTGCCCGATTAAGGGATCTGACATTCCACACCCCGATCCGTAGAACGCCAGTTTTGCTTCTCCTGATAATGACATCCTCTTGAGTAGTCCCCACTCGGAGATCCGAATGGGGTACTATTTTACCTCCGGAATATTTTACCCAAGAGGATGCCATCATCATTTAATCATACAGTAAAGCCGCATGCCCTTGGGAAAAATTATGGCTGTAGTTTCCCCTTGCCTTCAGCCGTTTGCAGTACCAGAACAGCAAGGCCATTTTGCTTAGTGTTACAAGGCCAGATCAGTCAGTCATCCAGACTGTTGCCCCTGCAACTACTGAAAAGGCTGCTGCCCCTCTTCAGGAACCACACGTTTGTCTGGCCTCTCAACAGATACCCCTCCGTTGTGGTTGCACCTATGGTATGGCTATCTGTATCGTTGAGGCTCACAAGCCTCCCCACCAACTGCAAGATCCATGGTTCATGGAGGGGCCTAAGGTTAAACAAGCTCAATTTCAGTGTAAAACGAATGTTAAAATTTACGGAGATAGCCATGCATGCAATATTTCAGACTGTATGTCTAACTCGACCACAGAAAACGTGCGAATTTCATCTGTTATTAGACCTGGGGTGAAGTTTGTTGATGTGAGAAGCTCTGTAAACAATGACTGCACCAATTTTACAGAAAGTAATGTCATTGTTATTATAGCAGTTTCAAACGACGTTTATTGCAATAAGGCCAGTTAATTTATTAAAAAGTTGATTGTTATGTTAAAGATGTTGTCCCATACAAATGTGATCATGTCAAATATTCTGGCGAGATTTGATCTGCCTGACTGGTCGTGTGTGAACCGAGAAATTTGAACCACAAATAAAAAATTAAAACATTTCTTCTCCAAGTTAAAAAATGTGAGATTGCTGGACCTTAAAAGTTATCAAAGAAGCAGCTTCACTGTACATGGACTACATCTTAATCATCTGGGTAAGAATACTCTAGCAACTGACATCAACAGAGCTATTGAGGAAACAAAAAGCAATAATTCAAATCTGCTACCTTGTACCTCAGATGTCATACACATGAAAGACGGAAGTGATAATTATATATGCCTGCAGAGCAAGCAAATGGAAATAATTCCTCATTGCAATGTCAAGACTGTCCCTCAGTGTTCCTAATTTAGAAACTTTCAATTTGTGTGATAATATTAACCTTGACAAGGATATATCCTCTCATGATTGTACTAATGTATCATTTTAACATTATAATGTTGAGGGCTTGGGTAACAAAATCGATGTAATTGAGGCCTTAGTTACAGGTCTAGCTCTACATGTAATCGTGGTTACAGAGCATAAAAAAACCAACCATAATATTCAATATTATAAGTTACAGGAGTATAATCTTACATCGTTTTTCTGTAGGACAGAACATAGAGTGAGGGGGAGTTGCTAATTATGTAAGGAAATGTAACCTAATAAGTTCTGTAGAAAAAGTATCATGGGTGAATGATTATTGTACCGAGAAAGATTTTGAAGCAGTGATAACTAAGTTAATGATTGTATCCATCCCACTTATTGTGGTAGGTATATATTGAGCCCCTTCTGATAATCTCGAGGTTTTCCTGGAAGCACTGGATAGTGTATTGGGGAAGCTAAGCAAGGGTGGCAATACAGTAAATATTATAATGTTAGGAGACTTTAATGTAAACACACTAAGTGACAGCCGAGAAAGCAAAGGTTTACAAGACTGCATACGATCCTATGATATTAAAGATCTACTTGGTCATGTGCCCACTAGAATAACTGAGTCAAGCAGCTGTTCCATAGATCATGTAATGACCAATTATGAAAATGTTGTGTTGGCTCAGACTGTAAGCGGACACATATCTTGACTGACTCAGCTCAGGGGTCAGCTCACTCCCTGCCTTGTGCACATCTTATGTAACATCTGGTGAGCCTCTGAATTTAGTAGTTGTAAACAGTTCTGTTATTCATAAGCATGGTCACAAAGAGGTGATAACCAATGTTTTGCTTCCCATTTCATGTAGTTGATGGCAAGTTCTAGTTTCACAGTTTGTAGAGATAAAGAGGTGCACATCCATTCCTCCATAAACATATCTGGAAGAAAACTAATTCACCTCTAATTAGTGTCACCGTACTTGATGAACTTCACAGAGGCATATTGTGTAATAACAGGAACACAAAACTAACAGTATACATGAAATGATTTGTAGTAAGATCACCAGGATTAGTAACACTGTCTGATAGATAATGGTGATGAAATATTAGCATTTTAAAGTTAAATGTTTACTGTTTCATATTGGATCCTGAGGAGCAATGACATTTTGCAATTGCAGATACTCTACATTAAATGACATATCGGTTGTGAGTACGAAAACTGGTTGCAAAGTTTCATGGATCAACAAAGAGGTGTTAAGAGTATAATCTCCACGCACAGACTCTAACATGATCTGACATAGATATGTCATCACTATACTGTTTGGTCACAGACAGTTTCATGAACTGACATAATGACATAATGATTGTTATCGGAATGAGCACAGTTGGGCAATTTTGGGGTATTTAAATACAAACATAAGGACATGATGTGAATTCTGAAACTACATAATGCTTTAAAATCTGGCTAGGTTATATTTTACTGTTATAGATGGACACTAAGGCCACCACTACTTTTTTGAATGCTGTAAATTAGTAATTCACAAAAGTACATAGAACATTATTATTATGAATCTTCTGTTATCCACTATTTATGAGTGTGACATCCATTTTGATTCTAAATTATTTCATGTCATAATTACTGACTGAATTAATTGTTTAAAGGTTTTGTCTGATTCAGAAAATACAGCAATAAAATAATTTTGTCAAAGTCCAAAATCTTGCAGCCATGAACACAAAGTAGGTGATTGAAATTTAGAGGATTCATACTCCTAATGTCAATTATTTCACAAGTTTCTTAATTTCAGGCACTTCTAAATATGTTCTCAGAATGTTGGGAGTGTATACTTTCTAATGATTAGTAACAATAACTCCTCTGCTACTTCTTAACTAACAACGTTTTTCCCTTTATATGACATAGCCATACCTTCAATCAGATGTTACTTTTAATTACACAGGATTCCAGTACCACCAGTTGCATCATTAAAATTAGGAAACAAATATAAATAACTGAAATAAAGTTTAAAAGAGATTTTACATAAATAACAGTTTGGCATATACGTGTACATTTGATATCTTACATGTACAACTGTGAAAAATAAAATAGAAAAGTGAAAAAATACATATCAATAAAATTAATATTGCACTAGAATAATTTGGCACTGCTCTATGGAATGGGTACATAATATTCTGATTTAAAAATCATTTAGTTTATAAAGATGAACAAGCTGATGTAATATATCTCTGTTTCCAAACACAAACTCAATACATAGTATCAATACTAGTAATAAAACAATCTACATAAAGACCTAAAATCACTTACGTTGGTCCAGAAATGGGTCAAATATTCAGGAACAGATATTTTCAATAAATTTCCAGCAACCATAAAAAGCTTGGTTTCACATAAAGCATAGTTTAAACAGAGTTTGAAAGACTTTTTGTTGGGCTACTCCTTCTACTCTGTAGATGAATGTCTTAACAGGAACCAGCTTAAGTAAAACTGACTGTTAGATTTCAGTTTTGACAACACTTGGTCACAACAGTCAAGATAAGGTATTTTGTGTATGGTAAATTTATTAAAAGTGCAAAACTATTTTCATTCTGACAGGGTACTAATTCTGTAAATATTAGCAGGTCCAGTTTACTGTAACCTATTTTGACAATCTCCTGACAGATGATCAGGTCGGTGAGAATTATATTCATATGTTTTACATTTTTTATGATGTACTTCTGGATTTGTTCTACACCCACGAGAATCATCTGATTTGTGGATCTATGGAACGAAAACTGAATCCAATCTAATCTAATGTTTCCATTGAGACTGGACAGTGCATAATAGATGTGATGAACAGTATTTGTTTGGGCTGAGTCCAGCTGCACATTACAAAAACCAAATTGCAAATATCTGCCTAAACACGAGAGAAAATGCAACTGATTACTCTTAGGGAGAACACCCTGTATATGTATGACTCTGGGCCCACCTGTTTCATAATATGTCAACAGAATTGCGCCATAACATCTAATACTTCCCCAGGCTGTGGCTAAGCCATGTCTCCGCAATATCCTTTCTTCCAGGAATGCTAGTTCTGCAAGGTTTACAGGAGAGCTTCTGTGAAGCTTGGAAGGTAGGAGATGAGGTACTGGCGGAAGTAAAGCTGTGAGGATGTGGCGTGAGTCATGCCTGGGTAGCTCAGATGGTAGTGCACCTGCCCATGAAAGGGAAAGGTCCTGAGTTTGAGTCTTGGTCTGGCACACAGTTTTAACCTGCCAGGAAAGTTTCATATCGATGCACACTCTGATGCAGTGTGAAAATCTCATTCCAGTTCAGTTCTTGTTTGCAATTGAATTTCATTTAAGTTCTGTCATTTTTTTTGTTGTTGTTGTGTGCTGTTGTGATAATTTGTAATTACAAATAACTTTGTAACAAGAAAGAAGAGCAAAATGGATTCTGATTAATTCGCTAGCATTACGGTAACTCAAAAATATGTATGCACTACTGTAATAGCCAAATTACCTATTTATAGCACCTAATTGTTAGCACTGAATTAGTTATTTGGAGGCTGGTAGAACTTTGGGTTTGCAATATTTCAGTATTTCACAAGGTAGTGGAATGGTAAATATCATTACAAATAATACTGAATTAAAACCAATGCATAAAAATAAACTTGGATTTGGATGTGTCCACAAAAACTCCCCTGGATCAAAAAAAGTATCACCTAAATGGCAATGGTTGCATTTCTTTAAAAAAAATTCTCAATATTCTATCATTAGTAGCCCAATCTGGGCACCTTGGAGGTACTCAATTATGAAAACCAATTCTGTTAGGGAATGATGGGGAGAAGTTTGTGGAGAGTGGAAGAGGTATCTGATGACAGCATATTTTATAGTTCATTCATTTCTAAAAGATTTTATCAGCACGCTGCGTGAATTCATCCAAGTTGACTGTGTTTTGACTCCCTCGCTGCCTGTTTCATTCAAAATCTATTTACACTCTTGTGGTACTGTAATAACTGAAGTCATGCATAGTTAAATCTTTAAATTGGCATGCATTCATGAGCTATCAAATAAATAAACATGGATAATTAAAGGAAAGACATGCAGTGTCAGAATTCAGTCTTTTGTTGTGATGTGTTTTATTTTGTTTTAAAACAATGTACAACAAACATTTTTCTAAACTCTCCACTGACTTGTGGTAGCTCTGCATGTTGAGCTGCTGAGCTAGTGGTCCCTGTTTTGGGACAAGAGGGGTTTCAAATTCATCCACTAGCAACGTTGAAGACGGATTTTTGTAGTTTTCTGTTTTCAATTTAGACCAATGCTGCAGTTGTTTCTTTCCTGAAACATTCCAGTTTCCTTGAAAATGCAGCCCATCTGCTAAAATTAAGAGAGCTGCATCAAAGATGAGTCAAGCATCTGTTTAGACACTCCCAGCACAAAAAGTCAAATGATAAATAAATAATAATCCAAATTCTCTTCATTTAGGCTCACACATTTGTCTGCCGGGACATTCTTTAATCCACAAAATGATCTTTCTTACATTCCCAGAAATAACAGATGTTTACTTAAATGAGGAAATCCACGGAAATTTAAGGTTGAATAATTCTGTCCCTTGCATTTTCAACACAATAAATTGTTCCAGCTTCTCTGCGGAACAGAGATTTCTTTATTTGAAAAGTCCTGTCAGTGATAATTATAGTGTCCCAAAATATTTATAAGAAGGACATCACATTCTCAGCTCAAATCCAAACTGAAAGAATGATCTTGGTGGGTGAAGGGAGATTGGAGCATGACTGCTTCTTAGTACACTACTGGCCATTAAAATTACTACACCAAGAAGAAATGCACATGATAAACGGGTATTCATTGGACAAATATATTATACTAGAACTGACATGTGATTACATTTTCATGCAGTTTGGGTGCATAGATCCTGAGAAATCATTACCCAGAACAACCACCTCTGGCCATAATGACCGCCTTGATACTCCTGGGCATTGAGTCAAACAGAGCTTGGATGGCGTGTACAGGTACAGCTGCCCATACAGCTTCAATACGATACCGCAGTTCATCAAGAGTAGTGACTGGCGTATTGTGATGAGCCAGATGCTCGGCCACCATTGACCAGATGTTTTCAATTGGTGAGAGATCTGGAGAATGTGCTGTCCAGGGCAGCAGTCGAATGTTTTCTGTATCCAGAAAGGACCATACAGGACCTGCAACATGTGGTTGTGCATTATTCTGCTGAAATGTAGGCTTTTTCAGGGATTGAATGAAAGGTAGAGCCATGGGTCATAACACATCTGAAATGTAATGTCCACTGTTTGAAGTGCCGTCAATGCGAACAAGAGGTGACTGAGACATGTAACCAATGGCACCCCATACCATCATGCCGGGTGATACGCCTGTATGGCAATGACGAATACACGCTTCCAATGTGCGTTCACCGCGATGTTGCCAAACATGGATGCGGCCATCATGATGCTGTAAACAGAAACTGGATTCATCCGAAAAAATGACGTTTTGTCATTTGTGCACCCAGGTTCGTCGTTGAGTACACAATCGCAGGCACTCCTGTCTGTGATGCAGTGTCAAGGGTAACTGCAGCCGTGGTCTCTGAGCTGATAGTCCATGCTGCTGCAAATGTACTCGAACTGTTCATACAATTGGTTATTGTCTTGCAAACGTCCCCATCTGTTGACTCAGGGATCGAGACGTGGCTGCACGATCCGTTACAGACATGTGGATAAGATTCCTGTCATCTCGACTGCTAGTGATACGAGGCTGTTGGGATCCAGCACAGCGTTCCGTATTACCTTCTTGAACCCACCGATTCCATATTCTGCTAACAGTCATTGGATCTCAACCAACGCGAGCAGCAATGGCGCGATACGATAAACCGCAATCATCATAGGCTACAATCCGACCTTTATCAAAGTCAGAAACATGATGGTACGCATTTCTCCTCCTTACACAAGGCATCACAACAACATTTCACAAGTCAGCATTGGTCAACTGCTGTTTGTGTATGAGAAATTGGTTGGAAGGTTTCCTCATGTCAGCATGTTGTAGGTGTCGCCACCGGCGCCAACCTTGTGTGAATGCTCTGAAAAGCTAATCATTTGCATATCGCAGCATCTTCTTCCTGTCGGTTAAATTTCATGTCTGCAGCATGTTGTCTTCCTGGTGTAGCAATTTTAATGGCCAGTAGTGTAGTTTGCAAAAATACAACACTCCTAAGAGAGGAGATTATACCTCTGCTTGGTGAAAACTCTGAGATCATTGTCAAATGAAATGTTTTATCATTGTTTATGGAAAGTTTGAGAATAAATGAAAGCATGGCATTCTTTAATGCCCTCTTTAACAAATCAGACCCCCTCCCCTTTTTGCAAAATCCTGACTACATCCTTGTACAAACAATTGAGACATTTTATGGACGTGGTCAATTTTTATCACCATCACCTTCCGATGACAGCTTCCATTGGAGAACCTCTAACAACCACACTTTCTGGTCACAACACAAAGGATGAATGAATTCTCAAACAGACTGCAGAAGTGGACAAGGCTCTTTGTGATATACTGACAAGCCTTGCGGAGGCAGTGCTGCTCACCCATCAGCACCGTTCGCCTCGCCATTGTTGTAGACTCCAGCCAGAGTGCAATAATTGAGGGCACTCTACACTAAAAAGTCAACAATCAGTGGCAGCCATTTGGTCTTTTTTTCCAAAAAAAAAAAAAGGGGGGGGGGAGAGAGAGAGCGGGCGGGGGGGAAGGAGGGTGGGAGAGGGAGAGGAGGGGGGGGGGGAGAGAGAGAGAGAGAGAGAGAAAATTACTTCCAGTTCAAAGGAAGTGGAGTGCTTATGATAGAGAGTTTATAGCAGTGTACGGGAGTGTGAGCCTTTACCTCCCTCAGATCAAAGTCTGGACCACAAAACATTCTTATGTGCCTTTCAAAATGTCAGTGATAAATGTTCCACTCTACAGGTCAGACATACTGAATTTATCACTTCTTCTACCATGGACACAAGTCATATTAAAGGCGCTGGAAACATAGTCACTCACTACTTTGCTCACATTTCTTGTTTGGCCAATGTTTTGATCCACAATGATCTCACTATGGGCCAACAAATGCAGATTTTCCTTAGTGATCCTTCCACCAAGGCTGAAGCAGTTTGATGTTCCAGGTCGTTATTACAAAATATACTTTGGTGCCTTGTATCAGAACCCACAGCCCGACAGTTCACTCACAGTTTTGAAAAGAGGCTTTCATTATTTATACGGAATTAAAACAATGACTGAGATTGAACAGACAGCCCATAAGTCATGGTGAAATTTTAGTGTTAACACCTGTAGCTATAAGAGTAAGGCTCCAACTTATTTCTCCCACCAGTGAAAAGATGAGTGAAGTGGATATTAAAGTGAAACAGTGGAAATTCTAAGCTGGAATAATAATGTGCAATAGGAGCACTTCAACGACTGGAGGCAACAGTGGACTTATGTATTGGAGTTATGCATATATGAATGTGTGTGTGGTTTTCTAAATCTGACAATGAACTTGGTCACCTAGCTTAGTCCACGTTTAAATGTGGCTGTCTGTCACTCAGTGCCTCTATTTGCTGAGTAGCAATCTATCCTATTTGATTTTGTAGGTAGTAGTCAATGACATCGAGGAATTGCTGGGATCATTACATTTAAACAAAGCCTCATGGCCTGATAAAATCCATGTCAGATTCTGTACTAGATCTGCAGCTGAGTTAGCCATCTCTTTACCATAATTTGTTGTTCATCCCTTGAACAAAATACATGTACAGTGGCTGGAAGAAAGAACAGGTCATACATATGTACATAGGCTGTAGCAGATGTGATACACAAAACAGCTGTCGAATATTCTTGACATCCATCTGCTGTAGAATCTGAGAACTTATTTTGAGCTCAAACATAATGACCTATCTCAAAGATGCCAACCAGAATATATTCTGAAAATACCAATCCTTTGAAATCCAGCTCAGGCTTTTCTCACACAATTTCTTAAAGCCATGTATCAAGACAGGCAGGTAGATGCAGTATTTGATGACTTCTGAAAAGCATTTGACTCAGTACCACATCTTAGCTAATAATAAAAAGTGCAATTGTATGGGCTGTCAAGCAAAATTTGTGACTGCACTGAAGATTGCTTGGTAGGGAGGTCACAGCATGTTATCTTAGAGGGGGAGTCATTGGCATATGTAGAAATAACGTCATGCGTGCTCCAGGGAACTGTGTAACTTGAGGTGTGCCCCAGAGAACTGTGTTTGGACTCTTGTTGTTCATATAGGACATTAATGTTCTTGCAGACTATATTAATAGTATCCTCAGATTTCTTACTGGTGACACTGTTATCTGTAATCTACATCTACATCTACATTGATACTCCGCAAGCCACCCAACGGTGTGTGGCGGAGGGCACTTTACGTGCCACTGTCATTACCTCCCTTTCCTGTTCCAGTCGCGTATGGTTCGCGGGAAGAACGACTGTCTGAAAGCCTCCGTGCATGACAAATCTCTCTAATTTTACATTCGTGATCTCCTCGGGAAGTATAAGTAGGGGGAAGCAATATATTCGATACCTCATCCAGAAACGCACCCTCTCGAAACCTGGCGAGCAAGCTACACCGCGATGCAGAGCGCCTCTCTTGCAGAGTCTGCCACTTGAGTTTATTAAACATCTCCGTAACGCTATCACGGTTACCAAATAACCCAGTGACGAAACGCGCCGCTCTTCTTTGGATCTTCTCTATCTCCTCCGTCAACCCGACCTGGTACGGATCCCACACTGATGAGCAATACTCAAGTATAGGTCGAACGAGTGTTTTGTAAGCCACCTCCTTTGTTGATGGACTACATTTTCTAAGCACTCTCCCAATGAATCTCAACCTGGTACCCGCCTTACCAACAATTAGTTTTATATGATCATTCCACTTCAAATCATTCCGTACGCATACTCCCAGATATTTTACAGAAGTAACTGCTACCAGTGTTTGTTCCGCTATCATATAATCATACAATAAAGGATCCTTTTTTCTATGTATTCGCAATACATTACATTTGTCTATGTTAAGGGTCAGTTGCCACTCCCTGCACCAAGTGCCTATCCGCTGCAGATCTTCCTGTATTTCGCTACAGTTTTCTAATGCAGCAACTTCTCTGTATACTACAGCATCATCGGCGAAAAGCCGCATGGAACTTCCGACACTATCTACTAAGTCATTTATATATATTGTGAAAAGCAATGGTCCCATAACACTCCCCTGTGGCACGCCAGAGGTTACTTTAACGTCTGTAGACGTCTCTCCATTGATAACAACATGCTGTGTTCTGTTTGCTAAAAACTCTTCAATCCAGCCACACAGCTGGTCTGATATTCCGTAGGCTCTTACTTTGTTTATCAGGCGACAGTGCGGAACTGTATCGAACGCCTTCCGTAAGTCAAGAAAAATAGCATCTACCTGGGAGCCTGTATCTAATATTTTCTGGGTCTCATGAACAAATAAGGCGAGTTGGGTCTCACACGATCGCTGTTTCCGGAATCCATGTTGATTCCTACATAGTAGATTCTGGGTTTCCAGAAATGACATGATACGCGAGCAAAAAACATGTTCTAAAATTCTACAAGAGATCGACGTAAGAGATATAGGTCTATAGTTTTGCGCATCTGCACGACGACCCTTCTTGAAGACTGGGACTATCTGTGCTCTTTTCCAATCATTTGGAACCCTCCGTTCCTCTAGAGACTTGCGGTACACGGCTGTTAGAAGGGGGGCAAGTTCTTTCGCGTACTCTGTGTAGAATCGAATTGGTATCCCGTCAGGTCCAGTGGACTTTCCTCTATTGAGTGATTCCAGTTGCTTTTCTATTCCTTGGACACTTATTTCGATGTCAGCCATTTTTTCGTTTGTGCGAGGATTTAGAGAAGGAACTGCAGTGCGATCTTCCTCTGTGAAACAGCTTTGGAAAAAGGTGTTTAGTATTTCAGCTTTACGCGTGTCATCCTCTGTTTCAATGCCATCATCATCCCGTAGTGTCTGGATATGCTGTTTCGAGCCACTTACTGATTTAACGTAAGACCAGAACTTCCTAGGATTTTCTGTCAAGTCGGTACATAGAATTTTACTTTCGAATTCAATGAACGCTTCACGCATAGCCCTCCTTACGCTAACTTTGACATCGTTTAGCTTCTGTTTGTCTGAGAGGTTTTGGCTGCGTTTAAACTTGGAGTGGAGCTCTCTTTGCTTTCGCAGTAGTTTCCTAACTTTGTTTTTGTACCACGGTGGGTTTTTCCCGTCCCTCACAGTTTTACTCGGCACGTACCTGTCTAAAACGCATTTTACGATTGCCTTGAACTTTTTCCATAAACACTCAACATTGTCAGTGTCGGAACAGAAATTTTCGTTTTGATCTGTTAGGTAGTCTGAAATCTGCCTTCTATTACTCTTGCTAAACAGATAAACCTTCCTCCCTTTTTTTATATTCCTATTAACTTCCATATTCAGGAATGCTGCAACGGCCTTATGATCACTGATTACCTGTTCTGTACATACAGATTCGAAAAGTTCGGGTCTGTTTGTTATCAGTAGGTCCAATATGTTATCTCCACGAGTCGGTTCTCTGTTTGATTGTTCGAGGTAATTTTCGGATAGTGCACTCAGTATAATGTCACTCGATGCTCTGTCCCTACCACCCGTCCTAAACATCTGAGTGTCCCAGTCTATATCTGGTAAATTGAAAGTACCACCTGTAAAAAGTGACACAAATATTGTCAGATCTTGATAAGATTTCAAATTGTTTAGAAATGTGAAATTTTGCATTTCACATAACATAAAAATGCAATATCATTTGACTACAACATTAGTGACTCACTGTTGGAATTGGTAAGCTCTTACAAGTACCTGGATGTAACAAGTCTTAGTAATATAAAATGGAATCATCACCTAGGTTTAGTCATAGGTAAAACAATTTTTTTCCTTGAAAGAAGTGTTATCTCTTCATGCCCACACTTGCATTGTGATCATCACAAAAAAATTCTACTGACATTCATGGAAGGGATTAGTATTTCTGTTTGGGAATCACAGAATGCTCGTCTGCTATTTTGCTCATATCTCTGCTAGGATCACCTATCAACATGATTCCATGTGGGGTATAATATACAGAAGCTTTGAAGGGTGCCAGTTTGGGGCAGAGGAAAAGAAGCACCATAGTGAGCTGTGCTGAAAATAATCCCTTCAAGTTGGCAGACTTCAGTTCATCGATAGAATACTAGGGAAATGCAATTGGCCTAGAAAGGGGACAGCCAACAAAACATTTATGTAACCTTGAAAGGTTACCTATCTGTGAATTATATTCTTCTCTTGGTTTCTCACTGCAGAAAGTTCAGAGGCTTGCTATAAAACTGATGTTATGAGAAATATTTTTAAAATATACGCTACAAAAACTTATAGTTAATGTGATTTGTTCCACAGTTATCACTGCTAGCCCTATGACAATCATTTCCACCTCTCCCTTAACATGTTTTCCACAGATACTCACTTTCAGTATCTTACTAATCAGTGACAGTGGGCAATGCCATGCACTTGTTGAGAGAAGGCATCAAATTACAGAGTTAGTAGATGCAGTAAGTTTCGTGATGGCTGATAATATTCACAGAGCAATCAACACAGTACAAGCAGAAAGTAATATTGAAGACTGAAGTACTGCACAATCTATGTTCAGGTGTATGGTGAAAAAGGGGTGGTTTTTCTTAGTGGCATACTTCAGCTGCTGTCTGCCCTTGATACATTTTCATCATGTCGGAACTGCCAATTACCTGTTATAAATCTTGCTGATGAACAGTCATCTTTAGATATTGTAATGATGGTCGAGTTACTCCATCCCACCACTGTATATAAACTTGCTTTTCTTCTGGGTGACACTGAAACGTTAAATCATGACAATTACTTTGAGCTACTAAATAAACCTAAAACCCTCATTTGCACTTCTCTGTATTTAAAGTCTTCAAGTCTCACAATGCCAGCCCAATAATTAGAACTCAAAGAAGTTTAATCAATTACCAACATTAGCACCTACTGGTACATAATGTCTGACCCTTACGCAATATATCAAAATTCTCTTTAACTTAAAATTGATCATTTGTTTTGGGTCCCCACTGAAATTGTCAGAGGCATTGATGACACCACCAATTTGGAGTGCCAAAGCATAGGTATAGACTCACACAGCAAGTGAACGCTTTGCAACATACAACTTCTCATCAGTACCCTTGTTTTTACCATGCATGCACCCCTCTGTACAAATACAGACCAGAGTGCACAGTATCTGTTTCTCTCTTATACACTATGTAACGAATATCCACCATTATGGTTATTTTTAGCTGGTATGAATATCAACAGTGGCCCAAGATATTTGATGAAATACCCTACTACACTACAGATGCAAATTGAGCTCTTTCCAAAAAGATTTTCAAAGACACAACATATGATGTTATATTGTGTTAATACTTTGATTATTGGCCTCCAATTTTGAAACATGGCTTTTGCATGTATGAATGCTTGTGGTAGACTTTCCACACATAAATGTTCATTGTTTTTTAACTCAGCATGGACTTTAACATAATACTGACTAGGTGTGAGTTCCTGAACTTATGCATAGTTGTTGCCTACAAGAAATCCAGGCCTAGACTGCCTATTTTGAGATGGATTGTACTATATGAAGACTGGCACATGAACATTTCATGATTTCTGAAACAACATAATAGCTTGAAAAATGCTAGCTTGGATTTTACTAATTTAACTGCGTTATGTGTTAGAGTAATTTGTTTTATACAAGAAACAGCTAGTTAGTAATGAACAAGAGCTTGTACAAATATTTTGAGTGTACACATTATAAATAACTTGTGTAAGAGTATGGCAGGTGCATTTAGATTTGTTACAATTTATGTTAATTTCAACAAATTCCTAGTTAATGGATTAATTAATAAATCAAGGGTGTCATTCACTTCATAAAAGTTAGGGCAACAAAGTGTGATAGTAGCAGCTGGAATCTAAATACAAAGGCTAACTCAGCTATGAAAATATATAGGCACTTCCAAAACTTCAACATTACACTCAAAATCTGCAATTCTGCACTTTAATATTGAGTTCAGTTATTAATAAATTTTAATGAACTTGTTTTCTAGGAAAACTATATGTCCTATTTCAACCAGCATATTACAAATTATAGCCTGAAAAATAAATTTGAGTAAAGCAGTGTTTGATGTTTTTTTTTTATTTTTTTTTATTCAAGATATATTACATACGCATTATGTGAATACTTGGATTAAAATCCAAAGATGAGTAAAAAAATATCAATTATTAGCAGTACCACAATTATAGCAGGTGGAGCATTTCCAGCTTGCTGTGTTATAACCCATCATAGAATGTTGCTCAAGTGTGTGGGACCTGTATCAAATAGGACTAATGGGGGACATTGAATATCCACAAGGAAAAGCATGAATTATCATTGGCTGGTTTGACCTGTTTTGGAGCATCATGAAAATATTGCAAAAAATTAACTGGCCACACTATACACAAACCACCCCTTGAAAGGCTACTTCAGTCCCATAGGTCTCACTCTCATTCAGATCACAAAGAGACATAGAGATAGAGGCAGAGATAGATAGATAGATAGATAGATAGATAGATAGATAGATAGATAGAGATAGAAAAATAGGGAGAGAGAGAGAGAGAAGAGAGAGAGAGAGAGAGAGAGAGAGAGAGAGAGAGAGAGTTATTTAAGCTATCATTCTTCCTACACTGCACATGTGTATAGAAGAAAAGAGAAATGTAATAACTGGTATAATGTGAAGTACCCTCTGCCATGTACTTCACAGCAATGTGCAGTGTATATACATGGATGTATGTTTTCTATCTCAGTGACTTCTTGTAAACTCTGTAATTATACCATCTGTTTTTATGGGGGTCAGTGGAGATGACAAGGTACACTTGAAAGCTGTTCTGGTTCCATGACCAGTAATTGTTAAAAAAAGTTATTAAACATCCTGATGCTTTGAATAATTTCAAATACTTTAATCTTTTCTATGTAGACTTCCTTTTGCATCCTTCTCTGTGAGCTTTTTGAGAAAAACCCTCAGAAATGTTTGATAAAAGCAACAGCTTTGACATCACCAGAATTTTTAAATAATTCAAAATTTATGTGCTTTAATAGTTAATTATCTAATGCAGTGCTTGATACAAAAACTGAGTTCATCACCTTTCTGTTTCAAAAGAAAGCTTAATCCTTCTTCTGTTACTTCCTAGGAAAATGTGTTTGCATTCAAGTGAACATTTTTGGATTTCATAGATTCTTTATTTCCAGATCACTGATACATGTTTCAACTCAACCTCTTATTTTAATAAGTGTTTTCTTCCTTTTTATGCATTTTCTATTTATCCTAGGGATTTGGCTTTCCTGCCATTTGATTTTATTTCGTGACTGAATGACAAGTTAATGGCAGTGCTTGTTCTTGTAGTTCAAAAATCAACCTGAGATGAATAATATAATTGTTGAGAAAGTTTTGTATCTTTCAAAGCAGTTACTTTTCTTGCAAAGTATGGCACAAATTTCTAGCTTTTAGAAGTGCAAGAGAGGACACTATCCTGTAATAATAATAATAGTAACAATAATGGTATAAACACCTTACCATTAACAATATACCAACAAAAATAACCGATTTTCAAAAGTATGGTGTAATTGGATGGGTAAAAAATTTACTCACCAAGTGGTAGCAGGAGAAGACAAATATAAAACTTAAGGAAATGTGCATGCTTCTGGAGTCAGTGGCCCCTTCTTCTGGCAGAAGGGTGGAAGGAGAAGGAAGAGGAATGAAGGGAAAGAACTGATGAGGTTTAGAAATTAACTTTCAAGTTGTGGAAAGGTTTCACAGAGCCCACAGTCAGGGAGATGTACCAGACAGGATGAGAAGGATAGACTGGTTATCAAGGAGACAAGATTTGAAACCTTTAAGCTTTAAGGTGGAAGATAAAGTAATAAGCAAGACAGAGATTACTGGTGAAACATCATGCAAGAGGTAATGAAGTGCAGAAAGCTAGGTGCATCGCACACTGCAAAGTTGGGGACAGGGAAAAATAGAAAGGTCAGAGAATAAAAGACACAGAAAAATAAAAGTGACTGAAGAAATTAATTTAAATTAAGGCCAGCTGGCTGGTGAGAACGAAGGACATGTAATGCTGGTTGCCATCTGTGGAGTTCTGAGAAACTGGTGTCTGGGGTTAGAATCCTGATGGCACATGTGGTGAAAGAGGTACTGAGGTCATGAGTGTTGTGTTGTAGAGCATGCTCTGCAACAAGTTATTGTATGTTGCCAGTATATACCCTCTGTCTATGCCCATTCATCCTAACTGATAATTTGGTGGTAGTCATACCAGTTTAGAAGACCAAAGAGTGTTTACACATAAGCTGGTACATGGCATGTGTCATTTGACAGGTAGCTTCCTCTTTGATATAATATGTTGGCCAGTTACAGTGGTGGGGTAAGTGGAGATACGATGGTGCATAGGGCAAATCTTATGGTGGGGATGGTCACAGGGGTAGGAGGTATAGGGTAGGGAAATTGGTTCAGAAGAAGCATAGGGTCTGACCATTGTAGAGAACTGGAGGGGGGGGGGGGGGGGGAGTAGGGGCAGACGGCAACAGAAAACGTCTAGGTGTGGTGGGCAAAATGTCAGACAGAATGTAATCCATTTCAGGGTATAATTTTAGGAAATCATAGCCTTATCGAAGCAGCTGATTAATAAATTCAAGAGCAGTGAAGTCAAAATTTCTTTTTTTGGGGAGATCAGCAGCATCAGAATTCGCTGTTATGGTTCGATGGTCCAAGAAATCAGCTTTTTGAACTGGGCTAGTTGGGTAATTATGTCCAGTGAAGACTGAGGTGAGAATGGTGGTGTAAAGAGACTGCATCTGAGCAGACATAGTTGCCTCAAATGGCATGTTTGTTTGGGAGGGAACATACAACATGGAAATGATGGCAACTGTCAAAATGTAGTACTGTTGTCAGTAGGCTTAATGTGAACAGAAGTGTGTAGCTGATCCTTAGTGAGGGCATTTGGGAATATGGCATGGGATTCAGAATAAGACCATGTGAAATTTAATTGGAAGAATGTATTCAGAGATGCCAAAAATTTTAACAAGTCAGCCTCATCATGAGTCAATATGGCAAAGATGTCATCATGTACAGGGCTATTACAAATGATTGAAGCAATTTCATAAATTCACTGTAGCTCCATTCATTGACATATGGTCACAACATACTACAGATACGTAGAAAAACTCATAAAGTTTTGTTCGGCTGAAACCGCACTTCAGGTTTCTGCCGCCAGGGTGCTCGAGAGCGCAGTGAGACAAAATGGCGACAGGAGCCGAGAAACTGTATGTCATGCTTGAAATGCACTCACATCAGTCAGTCATAACAGTGCAACGACACTTTAGGACGAAGTTCAACAAAGATCCATGAACTGCTAACTCCATTTGGCAATGGTATGTGCAGTTTAAAGCTTCTGGATGCTCTGTAAGGGGAAATCAACAGGTCGGCCTGCAGTGAGCGAAGAAACGGTTGAACGCGTGCGGGCAAGTTTCATGCGTAGCCCACGGAAGTCGACGAATAAAGCAAGCAGGGAGCTAAACGTACCACAGGATGGTGCTCCACCGCACTTCATCATGATGTTCGGCATTTCTTAAACAGAAGATTGGAAAACCAATGGATTGGTCGTGGTGGAGATCATGATCAGCAATTCATGTCATGGCCTCCACGCTCTCCCGACTTAACCCCATGCAATTTCTTTCTATGGGGTTATGTGAAAGATTCAGTGTTTAAACCTCCTCTACCAAGAAATGTGTTAGAACTGTGACTTTCATCAACGATGCTTTCGAACTCGTTGATGGGGATATGCTGCGCCGAGTGTGGGAGGAACTTGATTATCGGCTTGATGTCTGCCGAATCACTAAAGGGGCACATATCGAACATTTGTGAATGCCTAAAAAAACTTTTTGAGTTTTTGTATGTGTGTGCAAAGCATTGTGAAAATATCTCAAATAATAAAGTTATTGTAGAGCTGTGAAATCGCTTCAATCATTTGTAATAACCCTGTATATAAAACAAAGTAGGGACTGAATCTCGTGGATCCCAGGAAAGTGATTGATGAAAATGTTGGCATAGGAAGAAACCATCCTGTTTCTCATGGTCAAGCCCCTGATTTGTTTGTTTGTCTGCCTCTGAAAGGTAAAGTAGTTTTTCGTAAGTATGAAGTTGATAAATTTGAGCTGGAAGGATATCACAGATTTGGGAACACATGAGCCCTTATTTGGGTGAAGGTCACGGTTAAAGCAGGCTCAAACATGGTAATTGGATGTCTCTATAGGCTTCCTGACTCAGCAGCTGTTGTGGCAAAACACCTGAAGGAAAATTTGGAAAATATTATGAGTAGATTTCTCGACCATGCTACAGTTTTGGGTGGAGATTTTAATTTACCAGATACAGACTGGGAGACTCAAACGTTTATGATGGGTGGCAGGGACAAAGAATCCAGTCAAATTTTTTTAAGTGCATTATCTGAAAACTACCTTGAGCAGTTAAACAGAGAACCATTTCATGGCGATAACATATTAGACCTTCTGATCACAAACTGACCCGAGCAATTTGAAACAGTTAACGCAGAACAGGGAATCAGTTATCATACAGCAGTTACAGCATCAGTGATTTCAGCCATTAATAAAAATATTAAAAAAGGTAGGAAGATTTTTCTGTTTAGCAAAAGTGACAAAAAGCAGATTTCACAGTACTTGATTGCTCAACACAAAAGTTTTGTCTCAAGCACAGATAGTGTTGAGGATCAGTGGACAAAGTTCAAAACCATCGTACAATATGCGCTAGATGAGTATGTGCCAAGCAAGATCATAAGGGATGGAAAAGAGCCACCGTGGTACAACAACTAAGTTAGAAAACTGCTGCGGAAGCAAAGGGAACTTCACAGCAAGCATAAACATAGCCAAAACCTTACAGACAAAAAAAATTACGCGAAGTGAAATGTAGTGTGAGGAGGGCTATGCGAGAGGCGTTCTATGAATTCGAAAGTAAAGTTCTATGTACTGACTTGGCAGAAAATCCTAAGAAATTTTGGTGTTATGTCAAAGTGGTAAGTGGATCAAAACAAAAGTCCAGACACTCTGTGACCAAAATGGTACTGAAACAGAGGATGACAGACTAAAGGCCGAAATACTGAATGTCTTTTTCCAAAGCTGTTTCACAGAGGAAGACTGCACTGTAGTCCCATCTCTAGATTGTCGCAGAGATGACAAAATGGTAGATATCAAAATAGATGTCAGAGGGATAGAAAAACAATTAAAATCGCTCAAAAGAGGAAAGGCTGCTGGACCTGATGGGATACCAGTTCGATTTTACACAGAGTACGCAAAGGAACTTGCCCCCCTTCTTGCAGCGGTGTGCTGTTGGTCTCTAGAAGAGCATAGCTTTCCAAAAGATTGGAAAAGGGCACGGGTCATCCCCATTTTCAAGAAGGGATGACAAACAGATGTGCAGAACAATAGACCTATATCTCTAATGTCAATCAGTTGTAGA
Source organism: Schistocerca americana (assembly GCF_021461395.2). Taxonomy (NCBI): domain Eukaryota; kingdom Metazoa; phylum Arthropoda; class Insecta; order Orthoptera; family Acrididae; genus Schistocerca; species Schistocerca americana. The sequence goes on along the minus strand of NC_060125.1, from coordinate 57,858,262 downwards.
ATTTTGGAACATGTATTATGTTCGAGTATAATGACTTTTCTGGAGACTAGAAATTTACTCTTTAGGAATCAGCATGGCACGCCCAGCACATCTTAGCACAGTGTTACATCGTCCGGGTTATCTGGATACTTCCCACCAACACCAACCTATCTGAACTCCGGAGATGGGAACTTGCTCTTCAATATATCCTCTCTTCCCGTTACCCACCAGGCCGCAATCTCCGCTAATTTCAAGTTGCCGCCACTCACATCTCACCTGTCATTCAACATCATCTTTGCCTCTGCACTTCTGCCTCGACTGACATCTCTGCCCAAACTCTTTGTCTTTAAATATGTCTGCTTGTGTCTGTATATGTGTGGATGGATATGTGTGTGTGTGCGAGTGTAAACCCGTCCTTTTTTCCCCCTAAGGTAACTCTTTCCGCTGCCGGGATTGGAATGACTCCTTACCCTCTCCCTTAAAACCCACTTCCTTTCGTCTTTCCCTCTCCTTCCCTCTTTCCTGATGAGGCAACAGTTTGTTGCGAAAGCTTGAATTTTGTGTGTATATTTGTGTTTGTTTGTGTGTCTGTCGACCTGCCAGCACTTTCATTTGGTAAGTCACATCATCTTTGTTTTTTTTTATATATATATATATATATATATATATATATATATATATATATATATATATATATAAAAACACAAAGAAGATGTGACCAAACGAAAGTGCTGACAGGTTGATAGACACACAAACATACACACAAAATCTAGCTTTCGCAATCAACGGTTGCTTCATCAGGAAAGAGGTTGGTATTAGTGGGAAGTATCCAGATAACCCGGACGGTGTAACACTGTGCCAAGATGTGCTGGCCGTGCACCAAGGCATGTTTAGCCACAGGGTGATCCTCATTACTAACAAACACTGTATGCCTGTGTCCATTCATGCGAATGGACAGTTTGTTGCTGGTCATTCCCACATAGAAAGCTTCACAGTGTAGGCAGGTCAGTTGGTAAATCACGTGGGTGCTTTCACATGTGGCTCTGCCTTTCATCGTGTACACCTTCTGGGTTGCAGGACTGGAGTAGGTGGTGGTGGGAGGGTGCATAGGACAGGTTTTACACCGGGGGCGATTACAAGGGTAGGAGCCAGAGGGTAGGGAAGGTGGTTTGGGGGTTTCATAGGGATGAACTAAGAGGTTATGAAGGTTAGGTGTATGGCAGAAAGACACTCTTGGTGGAGTGGGGAGGATTTAATGAAGGATGGATCTCATTTCAGGGCAGGATTTGAGGAAGTCGCATCCCTGCTGGAGAGCCACATTCAGAGTCTGATCCAGTCCCAGAAAGTATCCTGTCACAAGTGGGGCATTTTTGGGGTTATTCTGTGGGAGGTTCTGGGTTTGAGGGGATGAGGTAGTGGCTCTGGTTATTTGCTTCTGTACCAGGTCGGGAGGGTAGTTGCGGGATGCGAAAACTTGATTCAGGTTGTTGGTGTAATGGTTCAGGGCTTCTGGACTGGAGCAGATTCGTTTGCCATGAAGACCTAGGCTGTAGGGAAGGGACTGTTTGATGTGGAATGGGTGGCAGCTCTCATAGTGGAGGTACTGTTGTTTGTTGGTGGGTTTGATGTGGATGGACGTGTGAAGCTGGCCATTGGACAGGTGGAGGTCAACGTAAAGGAAAGTGGCATGGGATTTGGAGTAGGACCAGGTGAATCTGATGGAACCAAATGAGTTGAGGTTGGAGAGGAAATTCTGGAGTTCTTCTTCACTGTGGGTCCAGATCATGAAGATGTCATCAATAAATCTGTACCAAACTTTGGGTTGGCAGGCTTGGGTAACCAAGAAGGCTTCCTCTAAGCGGCCCATAAATAGGTTGGCGTATGAGGGGGCCATCCTGGTACCCATGGCTGTTCCCTTTAATTGTTGGTATGTCTGGCCTTCAAAAGTGAAGAAATTGTGGGTCAGGATGAAGCTGGCTAAGGTAATGAGGAAAGGGGTTTTAGGTTGGGTGGCAGGCGATCGGCGTGAAAGTCAGTGCTCCATCGCAGCGAGGCCCTGGACGTGCAGAATATTTGTGTATAAAGAAGTGGCATCAATGGTTACAAGGATGGTTTCCGGGGGTAACAGACTGGGTAAGGATTCCAGGCATTCGAGAAAGTGGTCTGTGTCTTTGATGAAGGATGGGAGACTGCATGTAATGGGTTGAAGGTGTTGATCTACGTAGGCAGAGATAGGTTCCGTGGGGGCTTGGTAACCAGCTACAATGGGGCAGCCGGGATGATTGGGTTTGTGAATTTTAGGAAGAAGGTAGAAGGTGGGGGTGCGGGGTGTCGGTGGGGTCAGGAGGTTGATGGTGTCAGGTGAAAGGTTTTGTAGGGGGCCTAAGGTTCTGAGGATTCCTTGAAGCTCCGCCTGGACATCAGGAATGGGATTACCTTGGCAAACTTTGTAAGTAGTGTTGTGTGAAAGCTGACGCAGTCCCTCAGCCTCATACTCCCGATGATCAAGTACCACGGTCGTGGAACCCTTGTCCGCCGGAAAAATGACGATGGATCGGTCAGTCTTCAGATCACGGATAGCCTGGGCTTCAGCAGTGGTGATATTGGGAGTAGGATTAAGGTTTTTTTTAAGAAGGATTGAGAGGCAAGGCTGGAAGTCAGAAATTCGTGGAAGGTTTGGAGAGGGTGATTTTGAGGAAGAGGAGGTGGGTCCTGCTGTGACGGAGGACGGAACTGTTCCAGGCAGGGTTCAATTTGGATAGTGTCTTAGGGAGTTGGATCATTAGGAGTAGGATTAGGATCATTTTTCTTCGTGGCAAAGTGGTATTTCCAGCAGAGAGTACTAGTGTAGAACAGTAAATCTTTGACGAGGGCTGTTTGGTTGAATCTGGGAGTGGGGTTGAAGCTGAGGCCTTTGGATAGCACAGAGGTTTCGGATTTGGAGAGAGGTTTGGAGGAAAGGTTAACTACTGAATTAGGGTGTTGTGGTTCCGGATTGTGTTGATTCGGATTTTGAGGTTTTGGGTGGAGTGGAGCAGGAAGTGGGAGATTGAGTAGATGGGAGAGACTGGGTCTGTGTGCAATGAGAGGAGGTTGAGTTTTGCTGGAAAGGTTGTGAAGGGTGAGTGAATTGCCTTTCCAGAGGTGGGAAACCAGGAGATTGGATAGTTTTCTGAGGTGGAGGGTGGCATGCTGTTCTAACTTGCAGTTGGCCTGTAGGAGGATGCTCTGAACAGCCAGTGTGGATGTGGGATAGGAAAGATTGAGGACTTTTATTAAGGATAGGAGTTGACGGGTGTGTTCATTGGCTGAGTTCTACATCTACATCTACATTTATACTCCGCAAGCCACCCAACGGTGTGTGGTGGAGGGTACTTTACGTGCCACTGTCATTACCTCCTTTTTCTGTTCCAGTCGCGTATGGTTCGTGGGAAGAACGACTGTCTGAAAGCCTCCGTGCATGACAAATCTCTCTAATTTTACATTCGTGGTCTCCTCGGGAGGTATAAGTAGGGGGAAGCAATATATTCGATACCTCATCCAGAAATGCACCCTCTCGAAACCTGGCGAGCAAGCTACACCGCGATGCAGAGCGCCTCTCTTGCAGAGTCTGCCACTTGAGTTTGCTAAACATCTCCGTAATGCTATCACAGTTAAAAAATAACCCTGTGACGAAACACGCTGCTCTTCTTTGGATCTTCTCTATCTCCTCCATCAACCCGATCTGGTACGGATCCCACACTGATGAGCAATACTCCAGTATAGGTCGAATGAGTGTTTTGTAAGCCACCTCCTTTGTTGATGGGCTACATTTTCGAAGGACTCTCCCAATGAATCTCAACCTGGTACCCGCCTTACCAATAATTAATTTTATATGATCATTCCACTTCAAATCATTCCGCATGCATACTCCCAGATATTTTACGGAAGTAACTGCTACCAGTGTTTGTTCCACTATCATATAATCATACAATAAAGGATCCTTCTTTCTATGTATTCGCAATACATTACATTTGTCTATGTTAAGGGTCAGTTGCCACTCCCTGCACCAAGTGCCTATCCGCTGCAGATCTTCCTGCATTTCGCTACAATTTTCTAATGCTGCAACTTCTCTGTATACTACAGCATCATCCGCGAAAAGCCACATGGAACTTCCGACACTATCTACTAGGTCATTTATATATATTGTGAAAAGCAATGGTCCCATAACACTCCCCTGTGGCATGCCAGAGGTTACTTTATCGTCTGTAGACGTCTCTCCATTGATAACAACATGCTGTTGATGGATTACATTTTCAAAGGACTCTCCCAGTGAATCTCAACCTGGTACCCGCCTTACCAACAATTAATTTTATATGATCATTCCACTTCAAATCATTCCGCACGCATACTCCCAGATATTTTACAGATGTGTAGGTGAAGGATTAGGTGGGTGAGGGCAATGGATTGTTCAGTTTGGAACTGGTATAGGGACTGATGGAAAGAAGGGTTACAGCCAGAGATGGGAACCTTAAGTGTGAGGCCTTTGGGGGTAATGCCAAATGTCAGACAGGCCTGGGAAAATAAAATATGGGAGCGTAATCTGGCTAGGGCGAAGGCATGTTTGTGGAAGGAATGTAAATAAAACTTAATGGGGTCGTTGTGGGGATGTTGTGAGGGTGACATGGTATTAGAAGGTGGAAAGTGTGACATGAGGCTGAAATGAAAATGAAAATAAAAAGATATGGGGAGAGATAAAGGTGAACTGGAAAGCAACTGGAGATCTGTTGTAAAAAAAGGCGAAAAAGTGTTGGTAAAAGCTGAGCTATGTAGAACCTGTGGTGAACTTGGGTTGGTAAACAACCATGTGCCCAAAGGTTAGGTGGTTGTGTTGCCTCCAAAACACTTTAAAGGGTGGAGAAATTCGGGAAAATTTCGAAAAAACTGCGTGCAAATGTATTAAAAGGAGTGGTTTTGTGGTGGCAGATTGTGAAAATGTCTGAAGAAGAAATAATGACGTTAAAACCTGTGGGAAGCGGCTAAAAATGATCAGTGATGTGGGAAAAACGGAAATGGACATAAAGCGAAAGTTATTAGAACTAGCCGAAATGGTTGTTTAACAGGTGAAAGGAACTGTTTGTGAACTGGAAACGGTGGATTTTAATACAGCGGTAGTTTTGAAAGCGGAAAAGTAAAAAAATTTTTTTGGTTATGATTTGAAAGTGGGTTACGTATTATTGAGTATATATAGGTGGGATTAAATTGTATGGTAGATCTGTCATTCAACAACATCTTAATTTTTGTACTCATAATCCTTTCAGATAGGTTTTCTTGCAGGTGTAATTTCAGTATTCTAATGTGCATTGTGTCATGATTCTCTAAGAATTGTTTGAAGTTTGTGCTTATAAACTGACTGCCAGTATGGGATAAAATTATTTTCTGTGTTCCATATTTAGGAAAGTAAACTTTCTCTGGAGATGTGATAACAGTACGTGAGGTAGCTGTTTTTAAAGAATACAGCCTAAAATATCTGGACAACAGTCTATAACTACCAATACATATATCTAAACAACTTTGCTTGAGGGTAAAGAGTCAAAAAACCCATAGTGAGTAAATCACAATACAACCCATTCAGTTTTACTGGATACACTTTGAATTTAAAGGGAATTTTCAAATCCTCAGCCTTTTAAACAACTTTGTATATTGTTCCTCACTAAACTATCCATAATTTCAATAACAAAACTTACTTAAGTGCATTATACAATTTGTAATATCAAAATGGCCATATCCATGATGAATATAACTTAGAAGTGTTTCTACTAACTCTTAAGTACACCGATTCTCCACTCCAAAATAGTACACCTTCATGTACTCTCCAGTGACCTGCGTTTTTTTTTTGTCCATATATTTTAATTGGATGAAATGATGTTGTTGTTGTTGTGGTCTTCAGTCCTGAGACTGGTTTGATGCAGCTCTCCATGCTACTCTATCCTGTGCAAGCTTTTTCATCTCCCAGTACCTACTGCAACCTACATTCTTCTGAGTCTGCTTAGTGTATTCATCTCTTGGTCTCCCTCTACGATTTTTACCCTCCACGCTGCCCTCCAATACTAAATTGGTGATCCCTTGATGCCTCAGAACATGTCCTACCAACCGATCCCTTCTTCTGGTCAAGTTGTGCCACAAACTTCTCTTCTCCCCAATCCTATTCAATACTTCCTCATTAGTTATGTGATCTACCCATCTAATCTTCAGCATTCTTCTGTAGCACCACATTTCGAAAGCTTCTATTCTCTTCTTGTCCAAACTATTTATCGTCCATGTTTCACTTCCATACATGGCTACACTCCATACAAATACTTTCAGAAATGACTTCCTGACACTTAAATCTATACTCGATGTTAACAAATTTTTCTTCTTCAGAAACGCTTTCCTTGCTATTGCCTGTCTACATTTTATATCCTCTCTACTTCTACCATCATCAGTTATTTTGCTCCCCAAATAGCAAAACTCCTTTACTACTTTAAGTGTCTCATTTCCTAATCTAATTCCCTCAGCATCACCCAACTTAATTAGACTACATTCCATTATCCATGTTTTGCTTTTGTTGACGTTCATCTTATATCCTCCTTTCAAGACACTGTCCATTCCATTCAAATGCTCTTCCAAGTCCTTTGCTGTCTCTGACAGAATTACAATGTCATCGGCGAACCTCAAAGTTTTTATTTCTTCTCCATGAATTTTAATACCTACTCCAAATTTTTCTTTTATTTCCTTTACTGCTTGCTCAATATAAAGACTGAACAGCATCGGGGAGAGGCTACAACCCCGTCTTACTCCCTTCCCAACCACTGCTTCCCTTTCATGTCCCTCGACTCTTATAACTGCCATCTGGTTTCTGTACGAATTGTAAATAGCCTTTCGCTCCCTGTATTTTACCCATACCACCTTTAGAATTTGAAAGAGAGATCCCAGTCAACATTGTCAAAAGCTGTCTCTAAGTCTACAAATGCTAGAAACGTAGGTTTGCCTTTCCTTAATCTTTCTTCTAAGATAAGTCGTAAGGTCAGTATTGCCTCACGTGTTCCAGTGTTTCTACGGAATCCAAACTGATCTTCCCCGAGGTTGGCTTTTACTAGTTTTTCCATTCGTCTGTAAAGAATTCATGTTAGTATTTTGCAGCTGTGAGTTATTAAACTGATAGTTCGGTAATTTTCACATCTGTCAACACCTGCTTTCTTTGGGATTGGAATTATTATATTCTTCTTGAAGTCTGAGGGTATTTCGCCTGTTTCATACATCTTGCTCACCAGATGGTAGAGTTTTGTCAGGACTGGCTCTCCCAAGGCCATCGGTAGTTCCTATGGAATGTTGTCTACTCCGGGGGCCTTGCTTCGACTCAGGTCTTTCAGTGCTCTGTCAAACTCTTCACGCAGTATCATATCTCCCATTTCATCTACATCCTCTCCCATTTCCATAATATTGTCCTCAAGTACATCACCCTTGTATAGACCTTCTATATACTCCTTCCACCTTTCTGCTTTCCCTTCTTTGCTTAGAACTGGGTTTCCATCTGAGCTCTTGATATTCATACAAGTGGTTCTCTTATCTCCAAAGGTCTCTTTAATTTTCCTGTAGGCAGTATCTATCTTACCCCTAGTGAGATAGGCCTCTACATCCTTACATTTGTCCTCCATCCATCCCTGCTTAGCCATTTTGCACTTCCTGTCGATCTCATTTTTGAGACATTTGTATTCCTTTTTGCCTGCTTCATTTACTGCATTTTTATATTTTCTCCTTTCATCAATTAAATTCAATATGTCTTCTGTTACCCAAGGATTTCTACTAGCCCTCGTCTTTTTACCTACTTGATCCTCTGCTGCCTTCGCTACTTCATCCCTCAAAGCTACCCATTCTTCTTCTACTGTATTTCTTTCCTCCATTCCTGTCAATTGTTCCCTTATGCTCTCCCTGAAACTCTGTACAACCTCTGGTTCTTTCAGTTTATCCAGGTCCCATCTCCTTAAATTCCCACCTTTTTGCAGTTTCTTCAGTTTTAATCTACAGGTCATAACCAATAGATTGTGGTCAGAGTCCACATCCGCCCCTGGAAATGTCTTACAATTTAAGACCTGGTTCCTAAATCTCTGTCTTACCATTATCTAATCTATCTTATACCTTTTAGTATCTCCAGGGTTCTTCCATGTATACAACCTTCTGTCATGATTCTTAAACCAAGTGTTAGCTATGATTATGTTGTGCTCTGTGCAAAGTTCTACCAGGCGGCTTCCTCTTTCATTTCTTAGCCCCAATCCATATTCACCTACTATGTTTCCTTCTCTCCCTTTTCCTACACTCAAATTCCAGTCACCCATGACTATTAAATTTTCGTCCCCCTTCACAATCTGAATAATTTCTTTTATTTCATCATACATTTCTTCAATTTCTTCGTCATCTGCAGAGCTAGTTGGCATATAAACTTGTACTACTGTAGTAGGTATGGGCTTCGTATCTATCTTGGCCACAATAATGCATTCACTATGCTGTTTGTAGTAGCTTACCCGCATTCCTATTTTCCTATTCATTATTAAACCTACTCCTGCATTACCCCAATTTGATTTTGTGTTTATAACCCTGTAGTCACCTGACCAGAAGTCTTGTTCCTCCTGCCACTGAACTTCACTAATTCCCACTATATCTAACTTCAACCTATCCATTTCCCTTTTTAAATTTTCTAACCTACCTGCCCGATTAAGGGATCTGACATTCCACGCTCCGATCCATAGAACGCCAGTTTTATTTCTCCTGATAATGACATCCTCTTGAGTAGTCCCCGCCCGGAGATCCGAATGGGAGACTATTTTACCTCAGGAATATTTTATCCAAGAGGACGCCATCATCATTTAATCATACAGTAAAGCTGCATGCCCTCGGGAAAAATTACGGCCGTAGTTTCTCCTTGCTTTCAGCAGTTCACAGTACCAGCACAGCAAGGCCGTTTTGGTTATTGTTACAAGGCCAGATCAGTCAATCATCCAGACTGTTGCCCTTGCAACTACTGAAAAGGCTGCTGCCCCTCTTCAGGAACCACACGTTTGTCTGGCCTCTCAACAGATACCCCTCCGTTGTGGTTGCACCTATGGTACGGCTATCTGTATCGCTGAGGCACGCAAGCCTCCCATCCAACGGCAAGGTCCATGGTTCATGGGGGGGGATGAAATGATAACTGCTCTAAAATAATTATCTTTGTCTTGTTTTTCAGAATTACTAGCACTAATTCTCTATCTACTGCTGTTATTGTTTTTGATTGCATAAAATAAATACGAAATTCCTTTCCTGCTCCCTTTATTTGCATGTGTTCATTTAAGCTGACAGATAGTCCATTTAAGGCATCCAGCACTGCATTCCTCTTCCCTTCAATGTATTGTACTTCAAATGTTGTATTCCTGTAGGTACTGGATCCATATCATCAATCATCGATGTTATAATTTACTATTTATCAATAAGGACAACGATTTGTCATCACTGTAGATAACAGTTTTTCTACCCAATAGCAGATATCTAAATACCTATATAATAGCGAGTGCTTCCTTTACAGTAACTGAATAATTCAATTTGTGCTGATGTAACACCCTACTGGCAAAAGCTAAAATTCCATGATCTCCCTTCATATCCTTGAAATTGCGCTGAAAATTATATGAAATGCTGAGTCTGTTAATCTTTAACTTTGTCTCTTTAGACATTTGCATATCAAGATCCCTTTGTTCATTTACGATATCTATTTGATCCAGTAGATATCCTACTCTGTTTTGTATCATTCTAACCCTTCACCTGGTAAACCAGGACTGTTAGATGTTATTTCATTAGTCCTTGGTTGTTGCAATGCCCCTACCTCCTCTGCCATTTATCTGTTTGTCTTAAACTGCCTTTCACTAAGTTTGTTAGTTAACATTTTGATTTGTAATTTTATTTGTGCTTCTTCTTGTCTCAGTTCTTCCTCAGCAAGATCATCTTGCATCTGTTGTATTTCTAATGTTAATTCTTCATTATTACTATCTAACTTGTTGGACAATTTAGTCTTCATACAATCTATTTTAGCAGACTGTTTGGTGTTGTTGCTACCTATTTTAGCAGACAATTAGGTTTTGTTACTATCTGTTTGACATAATATTTCATCTAATTTACAAATTGAGGATTCCATTTTTGTCTACAAGGATGGTACACTACTTCTACAAGAATGTTACAATTGTAATTATTGTTTCCTTTAAATGGTAACAGTCACAAGTATTGTTGACAAACCCTTGTTAGTCCTACCGTTAGCCTCATTTCACTATGCATATATTCCACTTTCCCAACAGTCAATCCGATTTACATACAATAGTCACTAGATTTGACTAATCAGATTCGTTATTTTATTTTATATGCATTGGCTGCCATTGCTGTGTGATGTTCCTGCACTGTGCTGTTGTTGCAGTATCATGCCAACTGCTCCAGTTGCACCTCTGCTGCACTGGCATCATACTATAGTCTCTGACTGTGACTGTGGCATGACACCAGTGTACTGCTGACACTGACTGCTACTACAGTGCCAAGCTGGTGTACTGCAAACTCTGACTATATCTTTTATTATTATACCTCCTGGACAGAGTAAAACCCTATACCCTTGCCTGAAATTGCTTTTTCTTCTTTTTTGTTTGGCATACTGCTGCTGCCCCTTGCTTGTGGCCTGTCATTTTTGTGCCAAAAACAACCACACGGGTGCTAATAAACCTTGGCGTTGAGTGGCCATATCTTCCAAACACACACACACAATGGCTCGCCGTATCTTCTTACTGGGAGACAAAATATGTTACCTGTCAGAGACAAAGTGCTGTTGCAGTTATGTGAAATTTGTATCACAGGCAACACCATTGTGTCATTGCAAAGATAATTTTTAATCATTCTGCAGATTCACTTTTGATGGTCAGTTGTTGAAGGCTTAAACTTTTCGTTACTGTGGTGGCTCCTTCCATTGCCTCCACCTGTGTCAGCATATGATGGGCTGCACAAACTGGAAACCTGTCCCCCAACACCCTCACTGGTCACTTTTACTGGAGGGAGAGCTTAGATGGCCATGCTTTCTGGATGCAATGCAAGCTGAACCACCACTTGAACAGTCTCTTGTTCTGCTCTGACGAGGCAACACCTCCTGGAAGTGCTCTCAGCAGCTCACCCATGCAATCCATGTGGCTCATGTCATTGTCTGCTGCATTTTGCTGGGGTGAGTGCAAACAGCGGAATTCTTATGCTATGTCCAGTGCCAATGTTCCACTGTGGATTGTTTAACATACGGAGTGCTACCATGTTTTTCGGTGCCGCCTTCCAGAGTTGCATCCCCTCAAGGTGCTTCTAATGATTACAGATGCACAAAACCAAATGTGAGATGACTTGTTCGTCTTCCCAGTATCAGCATTAGGAATACCACGTGCAGTATAGAGTAATTAGTGTAGCAAAGTGCAGTTCATGTCAGGAGTACCAGGTGGGTTTGTTACTACTGCATCTCAGCTGTTTTGTCACCCACTTTGCTGTCAAGTACACCCCTGAAGCAGGCTTTCCAGTACCACCAGATGACACCAAATGGAAGCTGTAAGCAGTTGACGGTCTGCCCTGTCCAACCCTGCGCAAGGGGCCTCCCTTGATTAAGAATTATTAACTCTTTGAATTTTACTGTAGTTGTTAGCTTTCAGGAACAGTATCTCAAAAACAGCTCACACCACTATTCCAACATGACCAGTTACTTATTGTCATCTTCCTTAATTAACACACTACTTTGATATATATGTATCTTAAGCCGTTGGCACATGGACCATGCATCCGAATGTTGAGCGTGCCGAGTTTCTGACGTCATAGTGTGGAATAGTATGTTCGGGAGTCTTTACGAATGTGCAGAGCAATATCTGGCATGTCAGATATTTCGGGCCATGCGTCTGAGCGTTGAACAATGAGATGGCACAATGCCACCTAGGCATGCCGTCTCCCTTCAGTACAGAGTTGTGAGGCACCATATTGGCATTCATTTCAAGCCTATATGTGTATATGCCATTTCTGAGCACCAGCAAATTGAGAATCACTGGAAAACCCGTTGTTAACTGTGTGATTCGTTCCAATAAAATAACGAGAAATATCAAATTTGTGGTAAAAGAATTATTGTAACTGGTGTATTATGAGAGTAGGCTATTTGAAGGCACTGGCACACTGAAGATCCACCCGGTTAAGGTTTCCAGCATGGAGTAAGATACTATCATTAGAATCAAGTGTTTGTTGTTGGTTTAGTGTAATGAGTAGAATCACCGACTTGTAATGAGTTGTTTGTCGGAGCGGTGGTTCGCGTCTAGACACTTCCAGATTTTTTTTTCCTAACATTTGTGTTTTTATTAGGTTCTGATACTTTATTATTAGTTTAATATAAGTATACACTATAATATTTGACGTAATGTAAATATAAGTTCACCTTTTTTGAAGGGTGACTGTTCGATTGGCTTAATCTACTAGACAGCTTGCACTACTTGTATAAAGATGTTTTGCTCCTCTTTCTTTTACGCTTTGTAATTCACATGTTGCAAAGATTCTGCGACTGGGTAGGAACAGTGATCAAGTAAGACTGACCTTGTGGTTTTACTAAAATGTGGGAATGATGAAATAATAAACATTATTTATTATTCTTATGGGGAGAAGTATTCCAAATTTGTACCACACTGTTTGTAATGGAAGTTTTATAAGCCTGTGTCCTAATTGATTGGACATAGTACTTTCCTTTTGAGGAAATGTGCATTTTAATAGAGCTAACGTGGGAATTTTACACTGGCCCATTGAGTAAACAGTGTGATTTATGAACTAGAAACATCCCTCAACTGCCGCCGGAGTTCGTTGCGATCACATATATGATGTTGGGGCCCACGTACCATATGCACAAGTCGCATCGTTCCTGAGCGTTCAGCAGTACGTTGAACTTGGCACGCTCAACGTTAACGTTTGACAGCACAGTGTGTGTGCCAATGGCTTTAGGAATATAGAAGGAACTTAAGTCGTTCCTTCATTGATGCCCCGCTCTAAACTAAAGCACCAAGTCTCATGCACTAAACACACTTGTTTTTCTTTTTTATTATTATTCTTAGCATACCTCATGTGACCACAAAATCAGTTCCCATTAATTCAACTGGACACACACCTGCACCCGCCTGTTGCATTCTCCACGCCTCCCACACCCTCCAAGCATGCTGTTTCCCTGCATGCATCATCGCACCCCTCCTACATGTCTCCATGCATGCCCCCCCCCCCTACCCCCTTCTCCACATACACCACTGTTCCCCTCCCTCACACCTGCACCCCTCCATGTATGCATCTCCCTGTGTGCACACCATGCACCTCTGCACCCCTGAGGCAGCTGACAACTGCATGCCCGAACGAGCCACAGTGTTACTGTGTAGTGTACTGAACACTCTTTCCCACAACAGCACACAGCAAAGATTGTATTGTGGGGTCCGCACCATGCGTGTCCCACCTATCTTCTTCTCCACAATATTGCTTGCCAGCAGCAGCTCGCATGCCGCGACACACTGCCATTGCTGCTGAGTCAGGATGTCAGTGCCACACATTCGCATGCCTATGGTGGTCACACCCAACAGGCTCTCTAGGCAGCAACCCCCCCCCCCCCCCCCAAATTACCCTGCCTGTCCCATTTTGGAGGCACTGGGACTCCACATGCAACTGTCAACACTACAGAACAGCTTGACTCATCTCACCAATGGGCCAGCACGCCCGGCACAAGCCGACTCTGCATACCCTCGCCCTGGTCACGCTGCTGCTCACTGGCCCTTTTTCAACCCACAAGACCCACACCTGTGGGTTGCTTTCATCGAGGCAGTTTTAGCAGGTTCCTCTATAATGAGCAATGTAATGAAATTCAGAATGGTTGTGGTTGTCAGGCATGTCAACCCGACCACCACTGCCCAAGTCTGGAATGTTATTTCACACCCACCGCCTCTGGCAGCTGCACTGAACTAAAAGAACACATCATATCCAGCTTCTCACCCTCAGAGCTGCAACAGACATGTAATTTGTTATCATGGGAGCAGTGCGACGATATGTGCCCCTTCCTGTTGTTGGATCACATCTGAGCTCTCACCAAACCACACATCCTCACTGAAGACCTGCTCCTAAACTGCTGTCTAATGAGCCCTCCTGCCTCATATAGGATGCTCTTGCCTCTCACACCCATTTACCGCTAGGCAATGCAACGGTCCTGGCCGATATACTATTGAAGCCTTGAACTCCTTCTCCACTGTGACTGCAGCGCGGAATTCCAATTACCACCCCACAGCTCGAGCTGGTCTCTCACCAACCCCTCCCGCTCCACCCAAAACTGCTGCTCGTGCGACATCACTCGATCCACCATCTGCTATTAATCCTTGCTGCAGCATTCAGGCCCCAGACCTCTACCAGATTCTGGTGTACCTGAGCTCTGAGATGGCATCACTTATGCCAGCATCATGCACCCACATCTCACGCACCAGCTGGCAGTTGCTGACCACCCTCACACAGTTGATGCCTGCCCAGGCAAAAGCAGCGGCCCCAGCCAGTGTGATCCTAACTGCCTCGTGACAACCAGAACCACTGTGAACTCAGCACAGCTTGCTGGTGCGACCAGAGGTTTGGTGAGAATGTTCCTGATCCCCAAACCCCAGCAACCACTGGCAGTAGGCACGCCTGTTTGCTGTACCATTTCACAGTGCTTATTCATATGGGATTTGAATGACGCTAGTCCCCCTGTCCATTACCTCGTCAACACCAGCTCCCACTTATCCATACTCCCTGGCATACTGCTCCTACATCCTGGCCTCCCCCCTCCTCCTCATCATCGCCGCCAACAACCCAGCCGTTCTTGCTTATGGGGTGCATACCCACTTGCTTGATCTAGGTTTCAAGTGCAAATTCCCATGGGCCTTCACAGTCGTAGATGTTATCAACCACATTCTGAGTCCCAACTTCCTAGGTCGTTACACCCCACTGGCCAATATAGCAAAATGCTGTTTCATTGATGGCACCTCCAGAAGGCAATCTGCTGCAGCTCCTGCTTTGCCGTATGCTTTACCATGTAACAGCTGGCAGTTTCAGGCCCATATGCTCTGCTCCTCATCCAGCCACCCAGTGCCCCACAGAATGTTCAGCATGACACTGTGCACTACATCATCACTACTCCTGGCACACCAGTTTTCTTCCGTGCCCACCTGCTCCCCACTCACAAGCACAAAGTCGCAAAATGAGTCTGAAGAGCTGCGTGCCCCTGACAGACTCTGCACTTCCGGTGGCCCCTGTGCTTCAGCTCTTTACCTCACCCCCCAAGAAGGATGGTTCCTAGCAACCTTCATCTACATCTACACCTACATTTATACTCTGCAACGGTGCATGGTGGAGGACACTTTATGTGCCACTGTCATTACGCCTCCCTTTCTTGTTCCAGACGCGTGTGGTTCATGGGGAAGAATGACTGCTGGAAAGCCTCCGTGCACACTCGAACCTCTCTAATTTTACATTCATGGTCTCCTCGGGAGGTATAAGTAGGGGGAAGCAATATATTCGATACCTCATCCAGAAACACACCCTCTCGAAACCTGTACAGCAAGCTACACCGCAATGCAGAGCGCCTCTCTTGCAGAGTCTGCCACTTGAGTCTGCTAAACATCTCCGTAACACTATCATGCTTACCAAATAACCCTGTGATGAAACATGCCACTCTTCTTTGGATCTTCTCTATCTCCTCTGTCAACCCGACCTGGTACAGATCCCACACTGATGAGCAATACTCAAGTATAGGTCGAATGACTGTTTTGTAAGCCACCTCCTTTGTTGATGGACTACATTTTCTAAGGACTGCCCAATGAATCTCAACCCAGCACCTGCCTTACCAACAATTAATTTTATATGATCATTCCACTTCAAATTGTTCTGTACGCATACTCCCAGAAATTTTACAGAATTAAGTGCTACCATTGTTTGTTTTGCTATCATATAATCATTCAATAATGAATCCTTCTTTCTATGTATTCGTAATACATTACATTTGTCTATGTTAAGGGTCAGTTACCACTCCCTGCACCAAGTGCCTATCCACTGCAAATCATCCTTAGATTAGATTAGATTAATACTTGTTCCATAGATCATGAATACAACACTTCGTAATGATGTGGAACGTGTCAGGTTAATAAAAGATGTCTGTACAAGATATTACATTACACAAAATATTGCATGACACTAATGTTTAAGTTGGTTTTTTTTCCGCTCCCTTAATTTATATCTAAAAATTCAGCCAATGAGTAGAAGGAGTTGTCATCTAGAAATTCTTTTAATTTATGTTTAAATGTTGGTTGGTTATCTGTCAGGCTTTTGATGCTGTTTGGTAGGTGACCAAGGAATTTTGTGGCAGCATAATTTACCCCTTTCTGTGCCAAAATCAGATTTAACCCTGCATAGTGAAGATCATCCTTTCTCCTGGTGTTATAGCTATGCACACTGCTATTACTTTTGAACTGGGTTGTATTATTAACAACAAATTTCATAAGTGAATATGTATACTTTGAGGTTACTGTGAGGGTCCCTAGATCCTTAAATAGATGTCTGCAGGATGACCGTGGGTGGGCTCCAGCAATTATTCTGATTACACGTTTTTGAGCAATGAATACTTTTCTACTCAATGATGAATTACCCCAGAATATGATACCATACGAAAGCAGTGAATGAAAGTAGGCATAGTAAGCTAATTTACTGAGATTCTTATTACTAACATTTGCAATAACCCTAATAGCATACGTAGCTGAACTCAGACGTTTCAGCAGACCATCAATGTGTTGCTTCCAGTTTAACCTCTCATCAATGGACACACCTAAAACTTTTGAAAAGTCTACCTTGGCTACAGACTTCTGTTCAAAGTCTATATTTATTGCTGGAGTTGTGCCATTTACTGTACGGAACTGTATATGTCTGCTTGTGTCTGTATGTGTGGATGGATATGTGCGTGTGTGCGAGTGTATACCTGTCCTTTTTTCCCCCTAAGGTAAGTCTTTCTGCTCCCGGGATTGGAATGACTCCTTACCCTCTCCCTTAAAACCCACTTCCTTTCGTCTTCCCCTCTCCTTCCCTCTTTCCTGATGAGGCAACAGTTTGTTGCGAAAGCTTGAATTTTGTGTGTATGTTTGTGTTTGTTTGTGTGTCTATCGACCTGCCAGCACTTTTGTTTGGTAAGTCACCTCATCTTTGCTTTCAATATAATTTTTCCCACGTGGAATGTTTCCTTCTATTATATTGATATCATTGAACTGTATATACTGTGTTTTATCAAAATTGAAAGAGAGTCGGTTTGCTGAGAACCACTTAATAATTTTATGAAAAACATCATTTACAATTACATCACTTAGTTCTTGGTTTTTGGATGTTATTACTACACTTGTATCATCAGCAAAAAGAACTAACTTTGCATCTTCATCAATGTGGAATGGTAAGTCATTAATGTATATCAAGAACAGTAAAGGACCTAAGACCAAACCCTGTGGGACCCCGTACTTGATAGCCCCCCAGTTTGAGGAATCAGCTGTTGTTTTAACATTACATGAACAACTTATTTCAACTTTCTGCATTTCGCTGCAATTTTCTAATGCTGCAACTTCTCCGTATACTACAGCATCATCCACGAAAAGCTGCATAGAACTTCCAACACTATCTACTCGGTCATTTATATATATTGTGAAAATTAATGGTCCCATAACACCGCCCCCCCCCCCCCCCCCCCCCCCCTGTGTTAGGCCAGGCCTGAGGTTACTTTAACGTCTACAGATGTCTCTCTATTGAGAACAACATGCTGCGTTCTATTTGTTAAAATCTCTTCAATCCAGCCACACAGCTGGTCTGATATCCCGTAGGCTCTTACTTCGTTTATCAGGTGACAGTGCAGAACTGTATTGAATGCCTTCCGGAAGTCAAGGAAAATGGCATCTACCTAGGAGCCTGTATCTAATATTTTCTGGGTCTCATGAACAAATAAAGCGAGTTGGTTCTCACACAATCACTATTTTCGGAATCCATGTTGATTCCTACAGAGTAGATTCTGGGTTTCCAGAAATGACATGATACATGAGCAAAAAACATGTTCTAAAATTCTACAACAGATCGATGTCAGGGCTATAGGCCTATAGTTTTGTGCATCTGCTTGATGACGCTTCTTGAAAACTGGAACTACCTGTGCTCTTTTCCAATCATTTGGAACCTTCCATTCCTCTAGAGACTTTTGTACATGGCTGTTAGAAGGGGGGCAAGTTCTTTTGCGTACTCTGTGTAGAATCAAATTGGTATCCCATCAGGTCCAGTGGACTTTCCACTGTTGAGTGATTTCAGTTGCTTATCTATTCCTTGGACACTTATTTCGATGTCAGCCATTTTTTCGTTTGTGTGAGGATTTAGAGAAGGAACTGCAGTGCAGTCTTCCTCTCTGAAATAGCTTTGGAAAAAGGTGTTTAGCATTTCAGCTTTATATGTGTCATCCTCTGTTTCAATGCCATTATCATCCCAGAGTGTCTGGATATGCTGTTTCAATCCACTTACTGATTTAACGTAAGACCAGAGCTTCCTAGGATTTTCTGTCAAATTGGTACATAGAATTTTACTTTCGAATTCACTGAATGCTTCACACATAGCCCTCCTTATGCTAACTTTGACATCATTTAGCTTCTGTTTGTCTGAGAGGTTTTGGCTGCGTTTAAACTTGCAGTGAAGCTCTCTTTGCTTTTGCAGTAGTTTCCTAACTTTGTTGTTGAACCACAGTGGGTTTTTCCCATCCGTCACAGTTTTACTCAGCACATACCTGTCTAAAATGCATTTCACAATTGCCTTTAACTTTTTCCATCAACATTCAACATTGTCACCGCTGGAACAGAAATTTTCATTTTGATCTGTTAGGTAGTCTGAAATCTGCCTCTTATTACTCTTGCTAAACAGATAAACCTTCCTCCCTTTTTTTATATTCCTATTTACTTCCATATTCAAGGATGCTGCAACGGTCTTAGGATCACTGATTCCCTGTTCTGCGCTTACAGAGTCGAAAAGTTTGGGTCTGTTTGTTATCAGTAGGTCCAAGATGTTATCTCCACAAGTCAGTTCTCTGTTTAATTGCTCGAGGTAACTTTCGGATAGTGCACTCAGTATAATGTCACTCGATGCTCTGTCCGTACCACCCATCCTAAACATCTGAATGTCCCAGTCTATATCTGGTAAATTGAAATCTCCACCTAAGACTATAACATGCTGAGAAAATTTATGTGAAATGTGTTCCAAATTTTCTTTCAGTTGTTCTACCACTAATGCTACTGAGTCAGGAGGTGAGTAAAAGGAGCCAATTATTAACCTAGCTTGGTTGTTGAGTATAACCTCCTCCCATAATAACTCACAGGAACTTCCCACTTCTATTTCACTGCTGGATAAACTACTACTAACAGCGACAAACACGCCACCACTGGTTGCATGCAATCTATCCTTTCAAAACAACGTCTGTACTTTGTAAAAATTTATCTCTGGCTTCAGCCAGCTTTCCATACCTATAACGATTTCAGCTTCAGTGCTTTCTATCAATGCTTGAAGTTCTGCTACTTTACCAATGCAGCTTTGACAGTTTACAATTACAATACTGATTGCTGCTTGGTCGTCGCATGTCCTGACTTTGCCCCGCACCCTTTGAGGCTGTTGCCCTTTTTGTACTTGCCCAAGGCCATCTAACCTAAAAAACTGCCCAGTCCTTGTCACACAACCCCTGCTACCCGTGTAGCCACCTGCTGGGTGTAGTGGATTCCTGACCTATACAGCGGAACCCAAAACCCCACCACCTTATGGCGCAAGTGGAGGAATCTTCAGCCCTCATGGTCGCAGAACCGTCTCATCCTCTGATTCAGACCCTCCACTCGGTACAAAGGTCCACAGTCATTCCTGTCGACAATGCTGCAGATGGTGAGTTCTGCTTTCATCCTGCTAGGGATACTGGCAGTCTTCTCCAAATCAAATAGCCACCAGAAGCCAGAGAGAATTTCCTCTGATCCATAGCGACACACATCATTTGTGCCGATATGAGCGACCACCTGCAGATGGGTGCACCCCGTACCCTTCATGGCATCCAGAAGGACCCTTTCCACATCTGGAATGATTCCCCTTGGTATGCACACAGAGTGCACATTGGTTTTCGTCCCCTCACTTGCAGCTATATCCCTAAGGCACCCCATTACACGCCTGACATTGGAGCTCCCAACTACCAGTAAGCCCACCCTCTGCGACTGCCCGGATCTTGCAGACTGAGGGTCAACCTCTGGAACAGGACATGCAGCCATGTTCGGCTGAAGATCAGTATCAACTGGAGACAGAGCCTGAAACTGGTTCGTCAGACAAACTGGAGAGGCCTTCCGTTCAGCCCTCCGGAATGTCTTCTGCCCCCTGCCACACCTCGAGCCGATCTCCCACTCTACCACAGGTGAGGGGTCAGCCTCAATGCAGGCAGTATCTTGGGTAACCACAGCTGTAGTCCGATCGGGGTATGTGTGGGATGAGCTGGCCGTCCCTGACAAATGTCCATCTGGACCCCCACAGTGATGCCCATTGGCAACAGCCTCAAGCCGTGTGACCGAAGCCAACACTGGCTGAAGCTGGGAGCAAAGGGATGCCAACTCAGCCTGCATTTGAACACAGCAGTTGCAGTCCCTATCCGTGCTAAATACTGTTGTACGAAGAACATTTGAACTAATCTACAGAGAGCACAAACAATTCGACACAAAATTTAAATGATTATTAAAATACAAGACTGCCTAGTAAATGCAGTAATGCTGCTGCTTGTGCACTGCTGACACACTGCTCAGTGGCAGAAGGCTAACTGTACTGTCAGTAACATACAAAGACTATTTGGCAATTACCATAAACTCAACAACCGCACCATCCCCGACAGCTATCTGGTCCCACTGCTCCGCATTTACAACGATGCCATCTCAGGAGCTACCATCTTCAGTAAGATAGATTGCACCAAAGCCTGCAAACAAATCCCAGCCTCCCTGGAGGACATTGAGAAAGCAGCAATAATCACACCTTTCGGCATGTTCGAGAGTGCATTCATGACATTCAGCCTCCACAATGATGCACAACCATGGCAGTGACTTTCGGACAACATCCTCTGGGGCACACTGTACCATTTCACACACATAGATTATACAATCATTTACTCCAAATACCCTACTGAACATCACCAACACCTAAGCAAAATTTTTTCTTAGCTACAGAATCCTGAAATGATCCTCAACATGGCAAAATGCGTTATTTGGTGAGTGAGGTCGAATTCCTCAGATACTTAGTCTGTGTCGCCAGCTCCACCCCTCCCTGAGACAGTACAACAGTAGTGGACTTTGCAGGTCCTATTACCTTCAAAGGTCTCTGGCATTTCATTGATATGGTCAATGTTTTCTGTCGGCATCTTAAGGACACCACTACCATGCAAGAGCCCCTTCCTACAACACTCCTTGCCGATAAAAACAAAGGCGACAAGCTGGTCCCTTGGACCCAGACCATGATTGAGAGCTTTGACAAAATAAAACAGGACCTTGCCCTTTTGTCCAACCCCCAACCTAATGCACAACATGAGCCATACCACTATTGCAGCTGTCCAATAACAGTACATGGACAACTTCTGGCAACCACTCACCTTCTTTTCGTCCAAACACTCTGATGCACAACAGTGCTGGGGTGTGTATGACTGCAAACTGTTCACAGTCCATGAAACTGTCCACAATTTCTGATTTTCAGCTAAGGGATGCTTCTTCACAATCTTCACAGACTACCCCCATCACCTCTGGTTTACCAGGTCTCACCTCAACAGTTTAGGCTACAGGAGTGTATCACACAATTCACTACGTATGTCTGACATGTTGCCGACATCGATACCATTGTGGCAGATTGCCTTAGTGACTCCTGTGCCATCACCCAACCCTTAGACTATAGTGCCATGCCCGCTGCTCAAGAGGGTATCGAGACCTAGCCCATGCTCTGTAGAATGTGGACTCTGGCGTCAACCTCGAGCTAAGATCCACACCCAGTTCTGACTGTAAGATCTGGTCTGACATCCTCTTGAACCCTTCACAACTTGATGGTTCCAACAATCACCCAAATCCCTTCCTCCCTTCCACTTTTGGAAAACTGGCATTTCACCATGTCCAGGTATCTGCACTTCTGTCACTTGTCATGAAACAATGCTTCAGCTGGCTGGGCATTTAATGTGACTGCAGCAACTGGACCTAGTCCTGCATTCCGTGCCAGCATGCCAGGTTTGGACAGCACATTCACTCCCCTGCAGCCACCTTTCCCCCCTTAAAACACCAGTTCATGCACATTGGATATTGATACCTGCTAACAATTATTGACAGATTTACTCGCTGGCCAGCGGCCACCCCTGTCCCTGACAATTCAGCCGAAACTGTGGCTGCAGCTCTTGTTTGGATCTGGGTGTCCAGCTTTGGCTACCCACATGACATCACTACAGACCGTGTGCACCAGTTCATTTCAGCCCTCTTCTGATCTCTGACAGCCACCAGCGGATCCAATTTCCACCCTACACCAGTTACCAACCTGCAGCTAACAGCACGGTGGAGCAGTTCCACTGGATACTTAAAGCAATCCTCACATGTTATTCTTCTGAATGGTCTGCTGCCTTAGCCCTAGTACTTCTAGGTCTGTGTGCTAGCAAAACTAACCTCAGAATTTATGCTGCTGAGCTGGTATAAAGACAGCCACTCACTATTCCTGGTGATTTTTTGGAAGTGAGCCTGCTCCCTCCTGACAACCCCATTCCAGGTTTCGTGCAGCAGCTCCATAGCTTCGTGCCCAGCTGCAACCAACACCTCCACTACATCATGGTGAACACTGTACCTTCCTCCACCATCACACCTCAGCATGTGCATACATCATGCTCCAGGAGGATGCTTACCAGCTGCCACTCCTCCCTCAGTGTTCGGTCCTGCACTTGGCGTTGTGATGTTGGGACAAGATGTTCTCCATTCTTCTGAACGAGATTGCAACAACCATCTCCATAGACAGACTCAACCTGGACTACATGATAGAGATCCCGACAGCCAATGAGTACAGCACCAAGGCCCCAGTCGCAGCACCATCAACACTGTGCCTGATATGATGGAGGCCAACACCATCCCCTCCACTGTTCCTGATGTGCCACCGGCCATATCACCACCGGATGATGCTGCCTCTGGTCCACCACCAACCACCTGCATGACTGACACAATCCCCAGTGCTTGGGACATTGATGTCGCCACTGCACAAACATTTTTGCAGCATCCAGCCAACACAGACAGTGCTCCCCACCCACAGATGCTCACCACTTCCAACAGACTGTTGTCACCACCAACCCAGCCTCCCACTCCTCACCCCCACCACCCACTTGACTCTCCCATCATGTGCTCCTGCTCACAGTCTGGCTTTGGCTGCCAGAGACTGTGATCCTGTGATCCTATGCGTGTGAGTTGTATGTTTATGCACTTCAACTAATTTTGAGGATGGCATTGTTGGCCGAAAGCTCAGTTTTCAACCATCTTTTTGTTGTGCCTATCTGCAACTCAGCATCTTCGCTATATGATGAGTAGCAACTATCATTTTCATAAAATATATATATAGAGGGAAACATCCGATGTGGGAAAAATATATATAAAAAACACAGATGGTGTAACTTACCAAACGAGAAGGCGATGGTATGTTGATAGACACAATAAAAAACACACAAACACACACACAAATTTTAAGCTTTCGAAACCCAAAGTTTCTTCATCAGGAAAGAGGGAAGGAGAGGGAAAGACGAAAGGATGTGGGTTTTAAGGCAGAGGGTAAGGAGACATTCCAATCCTGGGACTGGAAAGGCTTACCTTAGGGGAAAAAAGGACAGGTACACCCTCGCACACTCGCACACACACACACACACACACACACACACATACACACACACACACACACACACACTTATCCATCCGCACATATACAGACACAGGCAGACATATGTAAATGCAAAGAGGCTGGGTAGAGATGTCAGTCGAGGCGGAAGTACAGAGGCAAAGATGTTGTGGAATGACAGGTGAGGTATGAGGGGCGGCAACTTGAAATTAGTGGAGGTTGAGGCCTGGTGGGTAACGGGAAGAGAGAATACATTGAAGGGCAAGTTCGCATCTCCGGGGCTCTGATAGGTTGGTGTCGTGGGAAGTATCCAGATAACCCGGATGGTGTAACACTGTGCCAACTCATTACCAACAAACACTGTCTGCCTGTGTCCATTTGTGTGAATGAACACACACACACACACACACACACACACACACACACACACACACACATACACACACACACAGAATCCAAATGATCATGGCCAAAAATGAATGTGAACTAGTTATATATTTTATTTCATTATAGTTTATGACTATTAAATACATTTGTTTCTGTTATTAAAGTATGGTTGGACAAGTCACTTCAGGACATCTTCTTTGGAGATTGGATGTTGTTTTAATGCCAATGTAGACAAACAAAGAGGGCAGCTTGATGATGAGTACATTGGTCCTTCCACTACTGCCATGCTCCGTGATCAAACCATGAAGTAGAAAACAGACAAAAATCTCTTAAAAACAGGACAAACACCGCTTACACTATCATATGACAAAACATTATGTAAAAGATCTTTCCATTTACAAAATAATTTTAAAACTTAGTGTTACCATCCATTGGGAGAAATACTAAGAGGTAAAATGTGGAACCAACACGGGTGCCGGCAATGGGGAAGCCGGTGTCCGAGAGGTCGGAGGGTGGGTGCCCAAACGTGGACGTAGCTGATTTTGGTGACGATACAACCAATTGACTGGATAAAGAGACAGTCAAAAGAAATGTCAGAAAATAAGACATCACTTACAAATGGATGCGGAACAGATACAATAAGCAATATCCGAGAAGGTCAAAATGAGACACTGTAAGTCAGTTATTAAATCATGAGAACTTCGTTCTTTGGAGTGTCTTATTTTAAATAAAAAGGCGTGATTGGAAGAACTGTAAAATGAAGAAAGGAAGACTTTCTTCACGTTTCTAGGACTCCCAGAAGACTACTGATGGGGGCTTGAAAAAATAAAAAAAATTGGAGATCTACAAGTCCAATGGAAAGTTGTTCATGGACACATCACGGAAGTTATGGTAGAAGTTTTATGTACTCCTATGAAGAACGTTAATTTTAAAAATATTAAAATTCTCTTCATTGACAAAATGTTACCTTTGAAGCCAATTTTCTCAGGCATAATTACAACAAGTTTTTGGGAAGTTGATGTAGCAATGCAGGGGGTACCAAATTTATTATAAAAGTCAGTTAATAACTCAATGGACATTATTTTTAAGTAGAGGTATTCCGTTCATTCCAAGCAAGTATTGATTCATGATGCCATCCTCTAGACATGAGTTGACTCTAAACTGTATCCATTTTAGCAAACTAATAATTTCTTTCAGGTGATGAAATTTTATTTAATATTAAATAAAAGTTCTTGAAGTTTATTCAGAATGGGAAGCCTTAATTAGTTATTGCAGGCCATAATTTATCAGTTTAATATAAAGGTGTTTTGAATTTTGTGTGCATGTAAAAGTGTAAATTTATGTACGGCTTTTACTCTGAGACGAGTTATCACTTACAATGCTAAAAGTGTGCATGTACAGTTTGCTGACATGTGCGGTGAATTTTATTTTTTGTGATTTTGACCCAAATGAAGACAAATCCAGTTTCATTTCAACTTTATGTGAGATAGACACATCACGTTATTACAAAAGAGTCATTTAGCCCATTAGGGAAAACTGAAACCTGTGTGCTTGATATGAAATACGTTACATGCTAGTGTGTGATTGAGCTGTCCAGTCAATTGCTTACAATAGTTGCAAAAGTGTTTGGACTTAATGCACAAATTTGAAAATTAATTTTGAGACAACTGCTGATTTTGCCAAAAATGAACCAAAAGTTTATTCAAAATATTGAGATTCTGTTTTAATTGAGACACATATCACCTTGTTGATCATGTTGCTTAACAACACTGTAATGCAGATTAATTAATTCGTTAGAATGATTTGCGGCATAATATGTACCATTACACGTGCAAACTGATACACAAAATTTGATGACCATATGAGAGTATGAGAGCGATTTTTGCAGTAGCCACCGCAAAGATCGTGGGAGGCGTACATCGGCACGGCATGTCACAGATGGTAGTTGCCGCAAGTAGAGTCCTGTCCACCAGAGGGCACGCGAGAATTTGGACATGACCTCTGCCAGCGTAACAACAACAATAACTCAGGCAGCACGGGCCGTGCCCAGTCAGTTAACATTGGACATGCATAGGCCACAGTCCCGGTCTACGCTAAGTGAAGTGCGACGTAAACGTGAACAGTGTTACTACACAATTGGCGACGAGTAGGGTCGTTCTTTCACGTGTGGCGTCGTTGTTCCGGTTTCGCAGCTTCTCCACAGCATGCAGGATTTGGTGCGGGTTTTGGTTGAGCAGCAGATGGAGCTCATGGCACCATGAAACAAGTGCTTCTGGCATTGCTCTCCACGCTGTCTGTTCCAGCGCCATTCCCTCCTCCCTTTCCCCCATATTGGGATGCATATGAACATCGCCTTCGGCAGCGTTTCCAGGCGTTTCATGTTGCCGATGTGGAGGTATGTCATGCTCTCTTCTTGTCTTGGATATCTCCCTCGCTGTATCAAGTTTTGCAGCAGCTAGCGCCGTTTCAGGAACCCTCATCCTTGTCTTTTGACGCATTGTGTTCATTGCTGTCTTCATATTATCGCTGCTGCACGCATGTTGTGGCGGCTAGGGTCGAGTTCTATCAATGCAAGAAACAACCCCATCAGTCTTACCGGGCGTGGGCCGCTACCCTGCATGGTCTTAGTCACAAGTGTGATTTTGTCACGGAGCAGTCACAAGAGTCGTATGCCCACGTTATGGTACGCGACGTCATTGTTCGTTTGGCCCCTGATAGGGAGGTCTGGCAACGGGCCCTGCAGTTAGAAGACCCTTCCCTTGAGGAAGTCCTGTCCATTGCTCAATAGTATGAAGTCTCTCATGCCGCAGGTCAACAGCTGGAAGCGTGGTGCGACATCACGGCGGTTCAGGGCGGCGCAGCTGCGTCCACTGTGTCCGGGGTGGACGACGTGCGAGCAGTAGAATCCGGCCGTTACGGCCACTCCCGCATGGCACGTAAATAGGATTCCGGCTGCCAGCCCCCGTTGTCATCCTGTGCATCGTGCTATATTCATCATGATCGGTCAGAGTGCCCCCAGCGTTGGGCCATTTGTCGCAAATGTAATAAAAAAGGACACATTGCTAAAGTTTGCCGCTCAGCCTCAAATGAATCGAAGGAAGCAGGTACATAGGACATGGACATTGACATTCAGGAAGTTTCATCGGGCCAGGCTCCCGACGTATCGGTACGCAAACTCTTTATCGAGGTGTCGGTTCTGTCGCGCCGGTCACAACTGCAAGTAGATACGGACGCGGCAGTTTTGTTGTTGAATGCACAAACTTATTCTGACCTTGGATCGCCTCCGTTATCGCCAGTTTACCGGCGTCTACGCGGTTATGGTAAATAGTTCATTCCCCTACTGGGTCAATTCACTACCGACGTGACTTACAAATCAGTCACTTGGCCTATTACTCTTATTTTTGTCAGTGATGCGAGCTCCGCTAACCTCTTTGGCCTGGATGCCTTTCAAGCTTTCGGTTTTTCTATCGCTGACACCATACAGTTGGTCTCTGAAGACGTTCCCTATCAATCATTGGAATCTTTGATCTCAGACTTCAGATTTTGAAGCTCACTTAACATTGAAGGCGTCGGCTCGCCCGCGTTTTCTACGCACGAGGCAGATCCCCTTGGCTCTCCACCCTCAGGTAAAGGAAGAGCAAGACCGGCTGACAGCCCTAGGGGTCGTTCTTCCCATTTCTTCCAGTGAGTGTAAAGAAGCACTCGAGAAAATTACGTCTTTGTGGCGATTTCAAGGCCACCATTAATTCCCAATTTGTGGTGGACACCTATCCTTTGCCTCGTGCTGATGAATTGTTCTCCGCCGTGGCGGGAGGCCAATATTTTCGAAAATCGATTTTTCGGAGTCTTATCATTAGATGGCACTTGATGAGGACTCCAAACGGCTGGTGGTTGTCAACACCCCGTGTGGCCTTTACCAATACCAGCGGTTGGCCTTCAGAATATCCAGTGCCCCAGCGATATTCCAGCATTATCTTGAGCACGCCATGCTGACAATCCCTCATTGTATTAATTACCTGGATGACATAATTGTCACAGGCTGCAGCATGAAGGAACACTTGCACAACCTTTGTGCCCTCTTTCTCAAATTAAGGTCTGTGGGCTTGCGTTGCAACCTGCATAAGTCAAACTTCTTCCAACCGTCCATTGAGTATGTGGGCTGCACCATCTCTCGGCAAGGCGTCCAGTCACTAGGAAGTTTGGTCCAAGATATAGTCGACTTTCCTTGGCCCGCTTCGCTGAAAGAGTTAGAAGCTTTTTTAGGCAACATAGCTTATTACCACCGGTTCATTCCCAGGGCTTCCACTGTAGCCCGCCCCCTGTACTGCCTTCTGCACAAGGGTGTTCCTTTTGATTGATCGCCTGCATGCGAGCGAGCGTTCACCTCGTTGAAGGGCCTCCTCACGTCAGCCCCTTCTTTGGCTACTTTTGACCCCCATAAGTCGTTGGTCCTGGCTACCGATGCTTCGCAGTATGGGGTGGGGGCGGTCCTGGCCCATCACAACGCCGATGGTTCCGAGCAACCACTGGCGTTTGCGTCTAAACCTCTTAGTCCCGCACATTACTCCCAGGTGGAAAAAGAGGCTTTGGCCATTTACGGTCTTACCAAGTTTCACCCTTTCTTGTATGGCATGAAATTTCAGTTAATCATTGACCATAAGCCATTAATATCGTTATTTGGCCCCACCTCTCAGATTCCGGATAGGGCGGCCCACAGACTACAGCGCTGGGCCTTGTTGCTCTCTAAGTACCATTATAACATTCATTTTCGCTGTACCAGACAGCATGCCAATGCCGACGCTCTTTCCCGTCTTCCGGTGGGCCCGGATCCTAAGTTCGATCGGGAGGATATTATGTGTTTTCATTTGGATGTGGTGTCCCGCCAAGTGGTTGATGGATTCCCGATCACTAGTTCTCGAGTCGCCAGGGAAACGGCAGCTGACCCGGTTCTCCGGCAGGTAGTTCTCCTCATTCAGCAGGGATGGTCATCCCGCCCTCCAGGCCGGTCCTCGGACCCTCTTCGTAATTATTTTATTCTACGAGACCGCCTCTCCGTCTTGGATGGAGTTCTCCTTCTGGCTACCAATGATACAGCTCCTCGTGTGGTTGTTCCTGCAAGTTTACAAAGGGAGGTCCTCACGTTATTACATGCGGGGCACTAGGGTGTTTCCCGTACTGAAACCTCGGCTTGCAGACATGTTTACTGGCCTGGTATTGTCAGAGAAATTGAGCACTTGGTGGCCGCCTGTTCCCAGTGTGCGAGCCAACTGGCATCTTCCAGGGCAGCATTCTCTTCATGGCCGCCGGCAACCCACGCATGGGAACGTGTTCACATCGATTTTGCAGGCCCGTTTCTCCATGGCCTTTGGCTCATTGTCATTGATGCTTATTCCCGATTCCCATATGTGGTTTGCTGCTCCTCAACCACTTCAGCAGTTGCAATTCAGGCACTAGCAAAAATCTTTTCTGTGGAAGGTCTGCCAATCACCCTGGTCTTGGACAATGGACTGCAGTCTATTTTGCAGACCTTCCAGGGTTTTTGTAGGTGCTTCGGTATTCGTCACATTTGCTCTCCCCCCTTCTATCCACAATCGAATGGGGAAGCTGAGTGCATGGTGCGCACATTTAAGACGCAGATGAAAAAGTATGTGCATGACTTTCTGCGGAGGAGGCATTGACGTTTTTCCTGACGGCATACCGGACCACACCAATGGGAGACCGCAGCCCCCCAGAGCTCCTCCATGGGCGCCAACCTAGGACTCCGCTGCACCTCCTCTGCCCTGGTCCTCGCCATTCTTCGCAAAATGGAGTACCTGGCTTTCCACTGGGTATGTCGGTCTGGGCCCGTGGGTTTGGTCACAATCCACATTGGATACCGGCGGTGGTCCTGCGCCGAAATGGCCGCCGGCTCTATACCTTGCAGGCGGCAAGTAGAGTCCCGTCCACCAGAGGGCGCGTGAGTATTCGGACGTGACCTCTGCCGGCATAACAACAACAACAACAACAACTCAGGCAGCATGGGCCGTGCCCAGTCAGTTAACATCGGGCATGCATAGGCCACAGTCCCGGTCTACGCTAAGTGAAGTGCGATGTAAACGTAAACAGTGTTACTACAATTTTATTTCCAGAAATGTCAATAAACCAGTGGTTTCAAAAGTTAAATTACTAACTGTTGTGTAACTTCATTGATTGTCCCATGCCACTACTGAATGTGTTGAATAGGTGTCTCTTTACAAGAGATCTCAAGAAGCTGGGATAAACAAGAAACAAGAAGAAGAATAAAGAAGAGCCATCGGTATATACTTTAATTTTTGAAACCGCTGGTTTATTGGCATTTCTGAAAATAAAGTCACTCTCATGTGGTAGAGAAATTTCATGTAACAGTTTCTATGTGTAATGGGACTTATTACATCACAAATTGTTCTAATGAATGAATTAATCTGTATTACAGTGTTGCTAAGCAATGCGATCAACAAGGTGCTTTGTGTCTCAGTTGAGACAGAACCTCAATATTTTGAATAAACTTTCTGTTAATTTTTGTCAAAATCAGCACTTGTCTCAAAATTAATGTCCAACTTCATGCATTAAGACCAAGTGCGTTTGCAACTATTGTATGCAGTTCAACCGACAGCTCGATTTCGCACTAGTGTGTAACATATTTCAAATCAAGCTCACAGATTTCGGTTTTCCCTAATGGGCTAAACGACTCTTTTGTAATAACATGATGTGTCTATCTCACATATAGTCTAAATGAAACTGGATTTGTCACCATTCGGGTCAAAATCACAAAAACAAAATTCTTTGTGCAGGTCAACGAACTGAACACATTTACTTTTAGCACTCTAAGTGATAACTCATCTCAGAGTAAAAGCCACACATAAATTCACACTTTTTCATGCACACAAATTTCAAAACATCTTCTTATTAAACAGATAAATTACAACCTGCAATTACTAATTAACTTTTCCCACTCTGAATAAACTTCAAGAACTTGTATTTCATAATCAATAAAATTTTATCATCTGAAAGAAACTATTAGCTAGCTAAAACAGATTCAGATTACAGTCAACTCACGTCTACATGATGACATTACAATTCAATACTTGCTTGGAATGAATGAAATACCTGTACTGAAAAATACTGTCTATTGAGTAATTTACTGATTTTTGTAACAAATTTGGTACCACTTGCATCACTACATTAGGTATTCTCTTCTTATATACATTTCAAACATGGGGCACTTTAAAACATCGTTGTCAAAATCATCTGTTTGTGTTACAAGTTATTTGCAATTTTGATGATTTCCGGGCCACCCGAAAACAAATTTTCCTTGAGTTTTTTACAGCTCCGACATTTTTGTTTACCATTTTCTATACAGTTCTGTTGCGCTTCTGCAGTTCATTCTTGAATCTTCAGAATGTCAAAAATAGAAGTATCACTTTCAGATTCACATTTGTAGAAGTTATAATTCGAGACAGAAACTTCTTTGACTGCTTGTGTGTAATTCACATCTACATCTACATCTACATGATTACTCTGCAATTCACATTTCAGTGCCTGGCAGAGCATTCTCTACAGCTCCCCTCTCAAGCAGCATGCAGGAAACATGAACGCTGTAATCTTTCCATGCAAGCTCTAATTTTTATTATTTTATTATGATGATCACTCCTCCCAATGTAGGTGGGCCCCAACAATATATTTTCACACAATGAGGAGAAATTTGGCAACTGAAATTTCATGAGAAAATCCTGTCGCAACAAAAAATGCCTTTGTTTTGATGATTGCCACCCCAATTCTCATGTCATATCCATGGCAGTCTCTCCCCTGTTTCACGCAGATTCAAAGTGAATTGTCCTTCTTTGTTTTTTTTTTTGATGAATCATATCTGCTGTGGATCCCACACTTGACAGCAATACTCCAGAAGAGGGTGGAAAAGCATAGTATAAGTAGTCTCTTTAGTTGACCTGTTGTATTTTCTAAGTGTTGTACCAATAAATTAAAGTCTTTGGTTAGCTTTCCACACAATGTTATCCATGTGATAGATGCATTTTAAGTTATTTGTAATTGTAATCCCTAAATATTTAGTTGAATTTAGAGCCTTTAGAATCATGTGTTTTATCCTGTAAACCAAATGTAGCAGATTTTTTTTAGTATTCATATGGATGACTTCAGACTTTTCATTATTTACAGTCAACTGCCATTTTTCTCACCATACAATGATCTTGTCTAAGTTTTTTTCTAATTTTTTAAAATCTCTGATGACTTTATAAGATGGTAAATAACAGCACCATCTGCAAACAGTCTAAGAAGGCTGCTCAGATTGTCTCCTAAATCATTTATTAGATCAGGAACAGAGGAGCACCTATAACATTTTGTTGCAAACGCCAGATATCACTTCAGTTTTGCTAGATGATTTCCATCGATTGCTACATACAGTGACCTTTTTGACAGAGAATCACTAATCCAGTCACACAACTAAGACGATACTCCATTGTAATGCAGTTTAGTTGAAGTTTCTTGTGAGGAACTTCACACTGTTGCCGTCACTTCATATTTTCATTTGGAAATCACATTAAAACATTTACAGACACACATTCACAGCTATACTGCCAATAACATCAGCATCTGAATGAATAGTTCGATCGCTCTGTGAATGAAGCTGCATTGTTGCAAAATACGGTAACAGCACTGCATGTGGGACAGAGATTGCCACAGTCTAGTTTGTAACACGCAGCTAGCCCCTCACAATGAGAATGAATCATACTGGCTGCTAATAGTTAATGGTGGGGATGTGCAGAATGGCTGAAAATAGGGCTGCTTTCCAACATGGTGTGAACTATAGTAGAGATTTGTGCATCTGTAGAAAGATTGATGCACATAGCATACAACACCTACCACCATCACACCTTAGCAAAAGATCTGGCAGAGAATCCAAGAAAATTCTGGTCTTATGTAAATTCATTAAGTTGGTCTAAGGCTTCCATTCAGTCCCTTGTTGACCAGTCTGGTGTTGTAGTTGAAAGTAGAAAAATGAAAGCCAAAGTTTTAAATTTCATGTCAAATCATTCACACAGGAGAATCATACAAACATACTATCATTTGACCACTGGACAGATGACATAGTAATAAGCGTCTCTGGCATAGAGAAACAACTGAAAGATTTGAAAGCAATTAAACCACCAGGTCCAGGTGGAATCCCAGTTTGATTTTACAAAGAGAACTCTATGGCATTGTGGACTTACCTAGCTTGCATTTATCATGAATCTCTCACACAACACAAAGACTCAAGTGGCTGAAAAAAGGTGACTCCAGTATATAAGAAAGGTAAAAGAATGGACCTGTAAAATTACTTCTATTAGCTTCAGAATCCTTGAACGTATTCTCAGTTAGAATATAATAAACTTTCTTGAGACTGAGAAGCTTATGTGCTTGTATTATCGTAGTTTTAGAAAGCATCACTCATACAAAACTCAGCTTGCCCTTTCCTCAGATGATGTACTGAGAACTATCTGTGAAGGGTAACAGGCAGATCCCATATTTCTAGATTTCTGGAAAGAATTTGACATAGTAACCCATTGCAGACTTTTAATGAAGGTATGAGCATATGAAATAAGTTCACAGATACGTGAGTGTCTCAAAGACTCATTAAATAACAGAACCCATTACGTTGTCCTCTACAGCGAGTGTTCCTGAGAGACAAGCGTATCATCAGGATCACCCCACGGAAGTGTGGTAGGACCTCCTTTGCTCTGTACATCTACATCTGCATCTACATACATACTCCGCAATCCACCACACGGTGTGTGGCGGAGGGTACCTCGTACCACAACTAGCATCTTCTCTCGCTGTTCCACTCCCAAACAGAACGAGGGAAAAATGACTGCCTATATGCCTCTGCACGAGCCCTAATCTCTCTTATCTTATCTTTGTGGTCCTTCCGCAAAATATAACTTGGCAGCAGTAAAACTGTACTGCAGTCAGCCTCAAATGCTGGTTCTCTAAATTTCCTCAGTAGCAGTTCATGAAAAGAATGCCTCCTTTCCTCCAGAGACTCCCACCCGAGTTCCTGAAGCATTTCCGTAACACTCACATGATGATCAAACCTACCAGCAACAAATCTAGCAGCCCACCTCTGAATTGCTTCTATGTCCTCCCTCAATCCAACCTGATAGGGATCAAAAATGCTCGAGCAGTACTCAAGAATAGGTTCTATTAGTGTTTTATAAGCAGTCTCATTTACAGATGAACCACATATTCCCAAAATTCTACCAATGAACCAAAGACAACTATCCGCCTTCCCCACAACTGCCATTACATGCTTGTCCCACTTCATATCGCTCTGCAATGTTACGCCCAAATATTTGATTGACGTGGCTGTGTCAAGTGCTACACTAGTAATGGAGTATTCAAACATGCAGTATACAGTATACATAAAAAATTTGGCAGACATTGTGGGCCACAATCTGCAGTTGTTTGCTGATGATGCCATGATGTATGGTAAGGAGTTGAAGCTGAGTGGCTATAGGAATATACAAGATGACTTAGGCAGAATTTCCAGGCGGTATGATGAACGGTAACTAGGCCTAAATGTGGAAAAATGTAAATTATGACTGATAATTAGGAAGATCAAACCTGTAATTTTCAGATACAGTATTTCTAGTGTCATGTTTGACACAGTCAAGTCATTTAAATACCTGGGCATAACGTTGCAAAGCAATATGAGATGGAACAAGCATGGGAGAATTTTAGGGAAAATTTTAGGGAAAATGATCCTTCTGTAAAGGAAACCACATATAGGATGCTGGTATGACCTATTCTTGAGTACTGCTCAAATTCTTGGGATTTGTACCATCAGTTTAAAGGAAGACATCAAAGCAGTTCAGAGGCAGGCTGCAAGATGTGTTACCAACAGATTCTAACAACACTTAAGTGTCACTGATATGCTTCAGGAACTCAAATGGCAATCCCTGAAGGAAAGGAGATGTTCTTTTTGAAAAACACTTTTCAGAAAATTTAGAGAACCAGCATCTGAAGTTGACTGCCGAACGATTCTACTGCTGCCAACATACATTGCACATAAGTACCACGAAGGTGAGACATGAGAAATTAGGGCTTGAATGGAGGCATAGAGAGAGCTGTTTTTCCCTTGCTCTATTTTTGAGTGGAACATAAAAGGAAATGACTAATAGTCATAGAGGGTACCATAAGCTGTGCACTTTACAGTGACTTGTGGAGTATCTATGTAGATGTAGATGTAATGAATGATCAGTTTAATTCCAATTCTAAGTAAAATGTTAGAAAAAGTTATTGCTCTGAGATAGTAAACTCTGTCCAAAGAAGTGTTGAGGGAAACCCTATATTTCTTTAGGGAAGGACACCCAACATCATCTGCCACATGTGATCTGGTGCAAACAATGTTAAAGAAATAAGGTTAGGAAAAAGGGTGCTATGGTCATTCCTAAACTTATTATTTGAATTTGTCAGAATGTCTCATGAGCTGCTACTTGAAAAACTGGAAACTTATGAGGTACAGCTAGTGTCTCTTACAATGATACATACAGGACACAGATTACACAAATCTCACACAGAGTGAGTACCAATATGAAGAACAGCACCTCCAGTCCAGCTATAGTAAAGTGTGGTGTGCCCATATGGTTAGTTCTGGGGTCTTTATTGTACATATTATATACTAATGTTCTATCTGCAATGCACAGTAGCAAGTTACTTAAGGATGAAGATTACACAACAATTGTTAACAGGCGACTCAGTAACAGTGGTCTGGCTTATGGTTAAACCTTGGTAATACATGTCTAATATGCTTTCAAGTACTACAGTACCAACCACATGAATTGTGATGGAATGTTGTGTCGTACAGTGGAACAGAAATAAAATTGGATGACAAAGTTATCTTCCTTGGTGTAATGTGAGGCAGGTGGATGAAGCAGATGACATTGATATTTTATGCCAAAAAGTTAGAAACTCAACTTATGCATGGGGACAGTGTCACAAGTTCTGAATTATGAGCAACTAGTCTGGAGCCATACTTGCCTCATTCCAGTGACTGGCAGAGAAGGTTGAGAAAACCGGTCTTCCACTTGGAGCTTCAACAAAACTGATAGATTGCAGTACAGTCCCCATAACAGTACATAGCCCCCTTGTTCTGAGTTGAGTGGAAGGATTGAACCAGAGGTTTCTTGGAATTGTGCCACAGGGTTGTGAATTGTAGGGTCCCCCTAAATGGGTCAGGTATGCACTATCATTAGAGGCTACTGCTCAGCTAGCTGACTGTGTGTGGGGTGCACACAGGGATTTTTTAGATTAGGCAACTCTCCATCCAGTCCAGACAATGGCAGCTGTGGGAGACCAGTAAGTATTAGTGTAAGATACAAAGGAATGCCCTCCCCACATGAGCACTAAAAGTGTAGTAGTTAACTGACAAAGCTATCGCAACATAGTGCCAGGCTTTGAAGTGCTCCTGGAAAGCAGTGAAGCTGACATTATACTAGGTAAACCTGAAATTGATAACAGTGAGATTTTTGGGAAAAATTTAAGAGTACATTGAAATGATAGGCTAATGAGAAACAAAGAAATAGACGTTCACTGAGGTAGAAATTGAAGTTACATGTGGGATTGATTGGGTAAAACTCAGTACTAGTGGTGAGCATAAAACTGTGATTGGCTCCTTCTATTCACCACCAGATTCACCTCTTATGTAACTCTAAACTTTAGAGAAAAAGCTTAGTTTACTTTTATATAAATTCCCCAATCATCAGTGGAGACTCTTAATTGCTTTACCGTCAGTTGGGAAAAATACAGTTTTGTTAGTGGTGGGTGTGACAAGACATCCTGTGTAACATTAGTGAATTCATTCCCTGGAAACTACATAGAACAGATGGTCCAGAACCCCACTCATGGTGGAAATACATTAGATATAATGGCAACAAATAGACCTAACCTGTTTGAGGATGCCCTATTAAAAATGGTATCAGTGACCATGAGGCAGTTGTGGACTGATGATTGCCAAAGTGCAAAGGCAACTAAACAGGCACAAGGATATATATGTTCAGTAAACTAGTTAAAAGAGCAGTATAATGTCATATCTCAATGAGAAACTAGAAACTTCTAGCACAGGAAAGGAGCATTTAGAGGAGCTGTGGCTCAAGTTTAAAAGAATAGTTGACCATGCACTGCATAGATATATTCCCAGTACAGCAGTTCATTATAGGAGGAAACCTCTATGACATACAGCATCTGTAAAGAAACTTTTAAAGAAACAGAGATTACTGCATAATAGATGTAAAACAAATCACAGGGCTATAGATGGTGAGATGCTGAATAAAACACATTTGGCTGTTAAAAGAGACTTATGTGAAGCCTTCATTGACTACAACAACAGATTTTCATCAAATGATCTACGTCAAAACCTAAATAAATTCTGGTCATTTGCAAAAACTGTTGGTGATGTCAAAATTAGTGTCTAATCACTCACAGATAAGGCAAGAACTCAAGTTGAGGATAGCAAATCAAAAGTAGACATGCGTAACTTCATTTTCAAATGTTCCTCTATGAAGGAAAACCCAGGAGGTTGCCCCAATTCAACCCTCATTCGACAGATAAGATGAGTGAAATAATTGTCATTGGTGTTCAGAAAGAGCTGAAATCATTAAAATCAAACAAATCGCTAGGGCCTGATGGAGTTACTACCAGATTCTCAACTGATTTTGCAGCTGAGTTGGCATCTCCTTTAAATATAATCTATTGCAGATCCCTCAAACAGAA
Organism: Schistocerca americana; assembly: GCF_021461395.2. NCBI lineage: Eukaryota > Metazoa > Arthropoda > Insecta > Orthoptera > Acrididae > Schistocerca > Schistocerca americana. The sequence continues at coordinate 57,820,135 of NC_060125.1, read as the reverse complement.
AGCCATTGCCAGTAGTTGGAAGAAAGCATGAGATGGTTGACGTGATCCAGAAAACTATGGGCCAGTATCCTTGATGTCAATTTCATGTGGAATCCTAAAACATGTTCTGAGCTTGAATATGATTAGGAATATCAAACAGAAAACAACCTTCATGCTAACCAGCATGGATTCTGAAAACATCAATCATGTGAAACCAAACTTGCAGTATTCTCAAATGATAAACTGGAAGCTTTGAATCAAGGCAGTCAGGTAGGTACAGTATGTTTAATTTCCAAAACATATTTGACTCAAATCATCATATCTATACGTATTATGAAAAGTATGATCATACAGGGCATCAAGCAAAATTTGTGAATGCATTGAGAAGTTTTGGTAGGGAGAACACAGAAAGTTATCTATGACTGAAGGTTATTGGCATATGTAGGGGTACTTCAGGGAAGAGTTGGGATCCTTGTTGTTTATGTTGTATATTAATGACCTTGCAGGCAAAATTAATAATAACCTCAGGCTCTTTGATGATGATGCAGTTATGTATAATGAAGCACTAGCTGAAAGAACCTTCATAAATATTCAACAACAATAATCAATTATTGACAATAAAATATAAATGGATAGATAAAAAATCTATTCATCACCAAGCTGTGGTAGGAGAACACACACATGAAAAGGTTTAACTTTTACAAGCTTGCAGAGCCAGTGGCTCCCTCTTCTGGCAGGAGAGTAGAAGGGGAAGGAAGAGGACTGAAGGAACAGCCTGGAGATGTTTAGGGAAAGGGGTACAGTTCAAAAAAGTTACCCAGAACCCCGGGTCAGGGGAGGCTTACCAGATGGATGAAAATGAAAGACATTGTTGGTGACTGCATTGGACGAGATTTGAAAACCTGAGAGCTTAAAGGTTGAAGACAGGGTAATATGCAAGACAGAGACTAATACTAAAACATTGTGTATGAGTTAATAAGAGTGAAAAGCTAAGTGCATTGTATGTAGCATAGGTGGGATGGGGGACAGCAAGAACTAGACAAGTTAGAAAATGAAAGATGTAGAAAACTAAAATGGAGTGAGGAAAGAAGTAGTTAATGCGAAGAAATCCTGAGACACAAAGAATTAAAGTAAATTAAGGCCAGATGACTGTCGAGAACAAAGGTCATGGTGTAATACCAGTTCCCACCAGTGGATTTCTGAGAAACTAGTGTCTGGAGGAAGAATCAAGATGGTACATGTGGTGAAACAGGCACCAAGGTCATGATTGCCATGTTGTGTAGCATGCTCTGTGACAGGATATTGTATGTTGCTGGTATACACCATCTGCCTATGCCCATTCACCTTGACTGATAAGTAGGTGGTACTCTATATAAAAGGCTGAATTGAGTTTACATAATAGCCGGTATATGACATGTCATTTCAGAGGTGGTTCTCCCTTTGATAGTGTGTGTTTTGCCAGCTACAGGGCTGGAATAGGTGGTGGTAGAAAGGTTCATAAGGCAACTCTTGCAGTAGGGATGGTCACAGGGGTAGGAGCCAGAGGGTAGAGAGATGGGTGGAGACAGAGCATAGGATCTGACAAGGATATTGCAGAGATTGGGAGAGCAACAGAAAGATATTCCGGGTGTGGTGGGAGAAACCTCAGGCAAAATGGATATCATTTCAGGGCATGATTTTAATAAGTCATGGCCTTATTGAAGAAATTAATTAGTACATTTCAGATGAGGATAATACATGTGACAAGTGGTGTGCTCTGAAGTTGTTTTTTTGAGGGGTCAGCAGTACCAGGATTTGTAGTGTTGGCCTGGGAATCTGCTTTTGAACTAGGCTGTTGGGACAGTTACATCCAGTGAAGGCTGAGGTGAGAGCGGTGGTGTATTGCTATAAAGAGTCTGCATCCCAACAAATATGTTTGCCTTGAATGCTGTACGGAAGGGAACATTTGACATGGAAAGAATGGCAACTGTCAAAATGTAGATACTGTTCTTTGTTAGTAGGCTTAATGTGGATAGAAGTACGTAGCTTGGCTTCCTTGAAGATGATATTAGCATCAAGGAAAGTGACATGGGATTAGGAATAGGACCATGTGGAATTTAATTGGGAGAAGATATTTAAAGATTTCAGGAATTTTAACTGGTCAGTCTCACCATGAATACATGTAACAAAGATGTCATCAATGTATCTAAACCAAACCAGGGACTGAAGGCTAATGGATCCCAGGAAACACCCTTCCAAGTGATGCATGAAAAGATTGGCATAGGAAGGAGCCATCCTACTTCTTATGGCTGTACCCCTGATCTGTTTGTATGTCTACCCCTGAAAGGTGAAGTAACTGTTGCTAAGTATAAAGTTGATTAAGGTGAGCAAGAAGGATGTCATAGGTTTGGAATCAGGTAGGCATTGACTGAGGAAATGTTCAGCTGCAGACAGACAATGTACATGGGGGATTTTGGTATAGAGGGAGATGGCATTTGTGGTGACAAGAAAGGTGAGTGGTGGGAGTGGGATGGGCATGGATTTCAGACAATCTAGGAAATAGTTGGTATGTTTAATTTAGGAGGGAAGTCTGTGTACTGTGGGTTGCAGGTGTTGCTCAACTAAGACAGATATACATCTGGTGGGCGCTTTGAAGTCAGCAACTATAGGACAGTCAGGATGATTGGGTTTGTGGATCTTAGGAAGAAGGTAAAAGGTAGGGGTGCATGCTTTCAGTGGGATCAGAAGTTCTATGGACTGAGGTGGAAGCCCTAGTGAGGGGCCTGAGGTTTTTGGAAGGGACTGTAGGTCAGTTTGAATCACAGGGATAGGGTCTTGATGGTGGATGGTGTATGTAGAGGTGTCAGGCAGCTGGTGTAAACCTTCACTAACATATTCCTGTTGGTCAAGTACCACAGTGGTAGATCCCTTGTCTGTTGGAAGGATAATGATGGAGTCACCAGCTTTCAGGTAACAAAGAGTTTGGAGTACTACAGACGACGGATTAGGTCATGTTGTAGGGACCTTGAGGAATGGTTGTAAAGCAATGCTTCATATGAGGAATTCTTGGAAGGCTTGTAAGGGATGATTTTGGGGTAGTGGTGGGATCAAGTTGGGATCGTGGTCCAAATTGTTCAAGGCAGGGTTCAATGTCAAGTTTTCCGATGCAAAGGCTTTGAGATTGGGTTGCAAAGTGATATTTCCACTTGACATTGTGTGTAAAGGAAAGTAGGGTCTTCACCAAAGCCGCATGGTTAACTGCAGTTTAGGGGCTGAAAGTGAGGCCCTTGGATAATACATAAAATTCAGTAGGGGAGAGTGCTTTAGACAAGAGGCTGAAAACAATTTACTGTTATGAATGGTGCTCATAATTATAGGTTATTACTGGTGACCCCTCCAAAAAACAACTTCACAGCACATCACTTGTCAACCAGTATTATCCTGGTCTTGGATGTATTAATCAGCTAGCTTGACAAGGCCATAACTTCCTAAAACCATGCTCTGAAGTGAGATCCATTCTGTCTGAAATATTTCCCACCATACCTTGAATAAGTTTTTGTTGCCCTTCCAATCTCTGCAGTATCCTTGTCAGACCCTATGCTCCTTCTGCACCCTTTTTCCTACCCTATGGCTCCTACCACTGTGACAATCCCTGCTGCAAGACTTGCCCTATGCACCCTAATATCACCGTCTATTCCAGCCCTGTAACTGGAAAAACATACACTATCAAAGGGAGAGCCACCTCTGAAATGACATGTTATATACCAGCTGTTACATAAACACTGTTCAGCCGTTCACATCAGCTTGACTGCCACCCAGTTATCAGTCAGGATAAATGGGCATAGGCAGATGGAGTGTACCAGCAATATGCAATATTCTGTTACAGAGCATGCTGTACAACATCACAATCATGACCTTGGTGCCTGTTTCACCACACGTGCCATCTGGATTCTCATCAGTTTCTCAGAACTTCGTAGGTGGGAACTAGTACTACACCATACCCTATCTTCTTGCCAGCCACCTGGCCTTAATTTACGTTAATTCCTACTGTCTCAGTATTTCTCCACAATAACCACTCTTCTCTTCATTTTAGTTTTCTACATATTTCATTTTCTGACCTGTCTAGCTCTCGCTGCCCCCCCCCCCCCCCCCCCACCCCCTTCTACCTATGTTACTTACAATGCACTTAGCTTTTCATTCTTATTAACTTGTGTGTGATGTTTTAGTATTCGTCTCCATCTTACACATTACCATGTCTTCCATCTTTAAGCTCTCAGTTTTCAAATCTCATCCAGTGCAGTCCACAACAATCAGTCTTTTGTTCTCATCCCATCTGGTAAGTCTCCTCTGACCAGGGGTTCTGGGTGACTTTTCTGAACTGTACCCCTTTCTCTAAACCTCTCCATTCCTTTTTTTTTCAGTCCTCTTCCTTCCCCTTCAACTCTCCTGCCAGAAAAAGGAGCTACTGGCTCTGAAAGCTTGTAAAAGTTAAACATTTTTGTGTGTGTGTTCCCCATCCACTGCTTTGTGAGCAGATTTTTTATCTATTCATTTACATTTTACATAAATATTCAGTCAGATCTTGATAAGATTTCAAAGTGATGCAAAGATTGGCAACTTGCTTTAAATATTCAGAAACTTAAGATTGTGCACTTCACAAAATAAAAAAATGTATATTGTATGACTATAATATCAGTGAGTCACAAATGGAATCATTTAACTCACAAGATACCTCGGTTTAGCTCTTGGTGTTTGCAACTCGTGGCCTAGGGGCTAGCATTGCTGCCTCTGGATTGTGGAGTCCTGGGTTCGATTTTTGGCCAGATTGGGGATTTTCTCTGCCCGAGGACTGGGTGTTTGTGTTGACCCATTATTTCATCATCATCATCATTTATTTGCGAGAGTGATTAGATTGAAGTGTGAAAAGAAAATGGACTGTGTAACAACTGGAACTTTGTACAATTGATGATCACCACGCAGTTGAGCAGCCCGCAAAACAAACATCATCATCATCATCTAACTCTTTGTAAGGATATGAAACATAATGATCACATAGACTTTGTTGTGGGTAAGGCAGACTTCAGTTTACTGGTAGAATATCAGAGAAATGCAACCAATGTTCAAAGAAGATTGGTTACAAATTATTCTTGTGACCTATTTGAGAATATTGTGGAAGTGTGTGGGACCCATATCAAGGAGGACTAACAGAGAATATTGAACTTATACAGAGAAGAATAGGACAAATGGTCAGAGGTTTGTTTGACCCATGGGAGAGAGTCACAGAGGTTCTGAAGGAACTGAACTGTCAGACTCTTGAAGATAGATGTAAACCATCCCGAGGAAGCCTGTGCACAAAGTTTCAGAAATTGCCTTAAATGATGACTCTAGGCATATACAACAACCCCTCAATTATTGCTCATGATGACAAAATTAGATTAATTATAGTATGTGTGGAGGCCTTCAAACAGTAATTCTTCCTGCTCTCTGTATGTGAATGGAACAGAAAAAAATCTAATATCTGACATAGTGTTACATACCTTTGCCATGCACTTCACAGTGGTTTGCAGAATATAGATGTAAATGTAGATGGGTATTCATCCTACAAAGGCAATAAATATTCTGTGCAAGCTTATTGATACTGAGTCTTGCAGTGGGATGTTCAGATGCAATAATTTATGAACACTGCCATAAATATGTATTTATAAAATTGTTCAACTAATTTTAAAATAAAAGCAGTACTACAGTCTAAACACAGATGTTCATATCTATAATACAAGGATAGTCTGTGATTATCATCCGGAAAGGTGTGACAAAACAGTGCAGACAGAAACTCATATTACATGAGGATCAAATCTTTAAAAAAAATTCCAAAGAATTTAAACAACTCAAGTGGACGCTACTTTGAAATGGCATTGAAGAGTTTCATGTGAATAAATGTTTTTTTAGAGTATTAAGGAATTCTTTTCAGAGGAATGGAATAGTTTATTTGTACCAACAGTATTTGTAATTACCAGTAATCAAGATATAATATAATTTTTTGTTGTTTCTAATTGTTCCCACAAAATTATGACAGGAAATGTAAAACATGTCCACAAGACTTCCCTTCCCATCCCATGAGGTAAGTCTCCCCTTACCCACAGTTTTGGGTGACATTTCTAAAATCTAACCCTTTTCCTACACCTCTCCAGACCTTTTCCTTCACCCCTCTTCCTTCCCCTTCAACCCTTCTCCCTGAAGAAGGAGCCACTGGCTCCGAAAGCTTGCCAATTACAACTGTCCTTTATGTATGTGTTCTGTCACTGCTTGGTGAGTAGATTTTTTTAAGTATGCAGTTAAATTACTTTGTCAGTAATTGATTGTTTCCATTATTATACAAGAATTTCTGTTGTCATTTATATTACTGTCCATTTAATTTAGAGGTGAATGGTGGTCATAAATTGTCTGGTCTCATCTAAACCTTCTGTACTATCCCAAGCACTATTAAGCAACAGTGCTGTGACTACAAATTGCTTCTGTCTTATGGAAGTCAACTTATAACCAAAAAAATTATATTGTTATTAATTTTTTATTTACTTTCCACTACCAAGCGTTTAAAATACAGTGCTAAACAAAAGTTTGGAATACTAGACTATCATAAAATGCAGTCCAAGATATTAGTGGTCTCATTGTCCTAGGCGGCTCATGCATTATGCAGTTAGAGCCCATATACTGGATGACGTTTATTATTAGGATGCCTGGTGGGCCTTCTCCAGTCATGAAAAAACTGCTGCCACGATGGCACATGATGAGCAGTACAGTATCAACAACAGCTTCATTCAGTTTGTGTTCAGCACTGCATTAGTATGCCACATAGAGGCGTACAACACTTTGATAGAGTGTGGATAGAGGCTTTACTATCAGCATGCCACACACAGCAGTATGTTGCCAATCAATTACATGTCACTCAAAGTGATGTATCTGTGATGAGTGGAAAATATAGAGAGACAGGAAATGTGAAGGATAGACCCAGCAGTTGTCATCTTTTATGACAACAACAATGCAGAATCGTCTCCTCCAACAGTTGGCTCGCAGGTGCCCAACATCAGCTGCCAGAAATGTTGGAAATGACTTCTTCCAGGCAACAGGGATTCATATCTCAGACCAAACAGTGCATTTAAGGCTGCATCAGGGTGATCTTCATTCCAGAAGGTGAATGAGAAGGTTTGCACTAAACCAACAGAACTGACACAGTCAAAGGACCTGGGTTCTTGCACATCAACTTTGGACCATTCCTGAATGGAGTAATGTTATGTTTTGTGACGAGACAGGATTGGTTTGCGACCAGACATTAGAAGTTTATTGTTTGGAGAAGGGCTATACAACACTAAAAACATTCAGGAAGTCCATCTGTTTGCGGGTGGAAATGTAATGTTCTGGTTGGTAATAATGATAGGATGGTGGACTCCTCTGATTCCTATCTACAGCAATTTGACTGGTCTTTGATACTTCCAGGAGGTCCTACAAAAATAGTACAATATGGCGGCAAGTGTACACATAACTTTAAACCGCTCTGCAGTTTTTGAGGACTTAATTTCAATCAAGTGTATTGTTTGTGACGAAACAGTGCTAAATGGAGTTAGAATATGAGTGTTTAAACATAAATGGTGCCATTCACGCTGTTATGCTCAAGAAGATTTTCAAATACAGTGTAAATGTGACATAGAGTGTAATGGCCGCGAGATCGCGAGTGAAAAGTGCTACGCGGGAATAGAAGACAGTGTGCATGACGAACTTCAAAAAGAACTTGACATTATAAAAAAATATATAAAAACAATGGAAAATTTGGTACTAACCATACGGGAACTGTCTGAATCGTCAAGGCAACAAGATCTCATTAATGCTAGCCATAAAATTCGTAGGTATGCACAACCAAATGTACAAAGTGTAAACAGTATGACTGTAACTAGAAATATGAACGAACTGATCACTCAAAAAGACACAAGTGAATTAAACGCAAGAAAAGAAAGTGTTAATAGTGCATCTATGGATAAAAATATGAACAAACTATCCACACAAAAATATACAAGTGGATTAAACGGAGAAAAACACAAGGTAAATATTCGTAAGGAAAAAAAAGTAAACAACCACGTTATGCATAAGCAAGAATACAAGCAACAGACATATATTTTTGCAGATAATCATGGGAGAGGAGTTACGGAAATTATGAGAAGAAATCACCCAGACCTTAATGTAACAGGCATCATCAAACCAGGCGCGCCATTACGCGAAAGTCTGAAAAACAGTGACAACATATTAACGACCGGTAACAGCTGCATCATAATAGGAGGCGTAAATGATGTTTACTGTAATGAAACTTGGCGTGCAACGAGAATCCTAAAGGAAACAATCAAAAGGATGCCTCGAGTGCATTTCTACATTGTTAGTATCCCCAGGAGGCACGATCTGATGGAAAACTCGTGCGTAAACATCGAGATTGTTACAGCAAACAGGCTATTTGAGAAAATATGTAGAGGTTTCCAGAATACGACTTTCGTAGAGATAAACAGTGTTCAAAGAGAGCACTTCACAAGACATGGTCTCCACATGAACGTAAAAGGGAAAAAGATTATTAGTGCCGAAATACTTAAATTCATTAATGAGTCATCTGTAATGGAAGTGTCTCCAATCCCAATTCCGCCAAAACAAGAGTTGTCTGTAACAGTGGAACCATCATTATCTGCAGTAGAGCTACAACAAACACCAGTAGCAGCAGCAAAGGCTCAGATATTCTCAGCAACAGTGTCAGATAAACCAATAGCAGCAGAATCACCACAATCATCAGCAGAGCTGTCGTCATCAGCAACAGCATCCAGAACAGAAGACCCCAAATACTACCTCAAGGCAATGAAAATGCATGTGAGGAAAACATACAAAGGTCATTAGCCGCAGCAGCTAACAAAGAAGGGCAGTCACCAAGTCGGGGAGCACAGGAGCCACCTGCAACAGCAACCACACAGAAGAGGTGCCTGAGGCCTGGGAGATCAACAGCAGAAGCAGCTTCCAATCAAGACAGATGCCCGAGAACTAGGACACCTGCTACACTAAGTGAGGATTTTTTATGGTACCGAGTAAGCAGAAAGAAACATGGAAAAAGATGTAAGTAAAACTGTCCATCTTAAATACCAGTGTGACAATAGTGAGAGGAATATAAACACCGGACAAAGATACGATCCAGATTAAATGACACAAACTGAAAAAAATCACTGCATAGTACCAGAAGCAAAGGGAGCAAGTGAAGTGCTTAGTATATTACAGAACGGGGAACTATTACATTTAAAGCCAACTGTTAGAATACTTCACCAAAATGTTCAATACATAAACAATAAAACAGAGGAACTAGAGGTAATATTACAGGAGTATATGCCAAACATTCTAGTAGTTACAGAACATGGGCTAAAAGAAAATCACATAGGAATGTACAACTTGAAGAATTATGTGAAAGTAGCCAGTTTTTGCAGAACTTCCTATAAAGGTGGTGGGGTTGCCATTTTTTCTAACTACAAATCAACTAAAGCCATAAATATAACAAAATATGCAATAGAATTGAGCTTTGAAGCTACAGCACTGGAAACTAAAATTGCTGGGAATTTATGTTGTGTATTAGGTTTGTATCGATCACCAAATGGTATAATTAAAACCTTCTTTGAACAGCTGGAAGATATAATCCAACACCTCTCAAAAACATATGCTTATTTGATCATTATAGGAGATCTGAACATAGACATGAGTAAAAATACAGACAATACTAAGACCCTACTGGACTTATTGTGCATATACAATCTAAAAATAAAAATAGATAAACCAACCAGAGTAACAAAGCATAGTGGAACTATTATTGATCATGTAATAACAAATATTCCTACATGCTATTGTGACACACAGGTAATAAACTCCACATTAGCAGACCATTTTGCAATCATGATAGACATAAATATAAAGACTAGTGATTCAGTGCAGAAGATATGGGAGATGAGAAGACAGAACTACCCACATAACATAAATCTGCTAAAAAAGATGTTAGAGGCAGAAAACTGGGAAACAATATATGCAGCTAAAGATGCAAACACCAAATGGAACCAGTTTTATTCTTTATTCAATTATTATTATGATGTTACATGTCCTGTTAGTAAAAGGCTTGTCAAACAGCAACAAAAAAAGAAAAGCTGGGTGACTGGAGAAGTAATCCATGCCAGAAATAATCTGAGAGTGTATTATGACCTCTCCAAACAAAAAAATAATGAGGCCTACAACACACTGTATAAAATAAAAAAGAAAGAGTACTGTAGTTTTATCAGAAAAACTAAAGCATCATTCATCAGGATGTCTATAGATAAGGGAAAGAACTACTCAAAAGGTTTATGGTCGTTCATTAATGGAGAGAGAAGAAAAGTAACAAATCGGGCAGAGGACATTTGTCCACTGATGAGTGGGAAAAGCAACGCAAACCCTCTAGAAGTAGCCAATACTTTTAACAGATATTATATTACTGTAGCAGACGAATTAATAAGTCAAAATAAAACAAATGCAGTAAGTAAATTGTTAAACCCCCCACATACAAATCATACTATGGTTTTCATACCTACAACAGATGCAGAAGTGTCAAACCTAATAAAACAACTTAAAATTAAACATTCTTCTTGCTTGGATGGTGTCACATCACATCTCATAAATGAATGCAGAGAATGTATATTAAAACCATTGACACACTTGCTGAATGCTGCGATAGAAGAAGGTATATTTCCAGATTCACTGAAAGTAAGTAAAGTGAAGCCAATATTTAAGAAAGGGAACAGGGATGAATTAGGAAATTACAGGCCAATATCATTGATCTCAACATTTGCTAAAATCTATGAAATTATAATAAAGAATAGAATTGTAAGTTTTATAACAAAGTACAGTATACTGCATTCATCACAACATGGTTTCAGAGAAGGGAAGTCAACAAAAACAGCATCAACAGATATAATTGAGCACATTCTTAATTTACTTCACAGGCAACAAAAGACCTGTGGGATTTTTATGGACCTATCTAAGGCATTTGATTGTGTGAACCACTCAAAATTAATGATGAAATTATATCAGTATGGAATTAGAGGAAAATGCTATGACATACTTAAATCATACATTACAAATAGGAAACAATGCACAGAAATCAGACATACTAGTAGGGGAAATATAACAAACTACATATCAGAATTACAAACAGTTAAACACGGTATGCCGCAAGGGTCTGTGCTTGGGCCAATACTATTTATACTCCATGTAAATGACTTCCCTAGCTATATAAATCAGAAACTTACAATGTATGCTGATGACACAACAATCATTTGCACAGCTGACACAAAGGAGGAGCTTGAGAAGGAAGCTCTCCTGACTATTGAAAATGCAAATAAATATTTAACACAAAACAACCTGTTTATGAATCAGTCTAAAACAATGAATGTAGTATTTCAGACCAAGCATAGTGAAACTTATAATATAAATGTTAATATAAATGGAAAGACTATTAAAGAAGTAACCAGCACAAATTTTCTAGGAACTATAATAGACAAACATTTGGCATGGGGGGAGCACATAGATGCACTGTGTAAAAAGATAAACAAACAGATCTTCATCATGCATAAAACAGCTAAGACTGTGGGTGATAAAGTCCTCAGATCAATGTATTATGGATTTGTCTTCCCACATTTGTCTTATTCAGTTCATATATGGGGAAATACACAAGCTGGCTACCTAAAGAGAATATTCACAATTCAGAAAAGGGCAGTGAGATGCATTGCAAAAATACCACCAAGACAGACCTGTAGGCAAGCTTTTGTACACTATAATATAATGACAGTATATTCACTGTATATATACCAAAGTATAATGGTGGTAAGGTCAAGTGATAAACACCTCCTAAATAAAGATGTACACAAACACGGTACAAGAGGAAATGAAAATTACTACATGATAAACAGAAATCTAAAACTGACTATGACTGCCCCAGAAGAAGCAGGCAAAAGGTTCTTTAATAAACTCCCCAAAATCATTAAAAAAGAAACAGATCTAAAATGTTTTAAAAATCATTTGAAACTATATCTCACAGAGAAATGTATATACAGTTTGAGTGAATACTAAGATGGTGTTTAAATATATCATTACTGAAATAACCTGTAAAAATTATCATTTCTGTATGTTTTTTTTATTTATGTGTACGTATAATGTGAAACATGTAAAACCTTTGTATGATTATGGACTATTTCTGTTTAATCATTTGTTTCATTTATATATATATTGAAATCAAGTTTGATGTTAATAGGCTATTGTATGACACACCCAATACTCTCAGCTGGAATTTCAGCTGGAGTCCATGGGCAAAGAATAAATAAATAAATAAATAAATAAATTGTAAGGCCCCACAGATGTGAAGTCAGTGATAGCTTCGTCCTAGTTGATGATAATGCGAGACTGCACCATACTCTAGCAGTGTCTCGGTTACTTCAAAGATGCAATGTCAACCAAATGCATTGGCCAATGCCGTCTCCAGACGTGAATGCAACTGAACATGCATAGGGGTTGAAGGTGGCCATTGCACAGCATCCGAATCCACCTGACAATCTTCAGGACCTCAGTGAAGCTGCCACTGGGACCACATACCCCAAGATAAACTCGATGCTGTTATCCAGAGCATACCTTGGAGAGTGGAAGAACTCGTCTGTATGTCAGGAGGCAATACATGCTACTACAGACTGTTAATAATCATCACTGTTTTTGTTTCCAAGGTGTACACTTAGGAGAGAGACTGCTTTGTTTTGCAATGATTTTTGTAACTAACAAAAAGTGTTCTTGTTTTTGGAAGGAATTATGTTTATTTTGTCAATAAGATATTGTACAAACCTTGATGGGTGTACTATAAGAAGTCATTGTATTAAATTCTATGATATTCCAAACTTTTGTTGAGGTGTGAAATTAGATTTGTTGCCAGTTAACATGAGTTATGGTCCCTTTTCATCTGTTGTGCACTGTCTGTTATCTTGCTAAAATGTTTTTAATTGTCAGATCTTTAGTAGGATAATGGTGTGTGCAGAAAAGTTCAATAAGAATAAAATAAAATGAGTATTCACTATGTGCCATATTTGATAACATTTATGTACATATTTGTACTTATATATCTTTAGAATCATATGCTTCTAGGTTTTGGTATTCATGGTAATGTTAAAAGTTAATGAACATCTTATTTGCAGACAGAAGAGAAATTTTTAGGTAGTATTCACATGAACTGAAATAATATTTGTTTCTGAAATTTGCAGGTAAGGGCCATTGATATCCCTCAAAGTTTCCAGGGGTCAGCAACGGCATTTCGTGATGACATAGCAGTACTGACAGTGGACTTCCCATTTCAGCTTACAGAAATGATTAGTCCTGTGTGTGTGGACTGGGATGATGTTTACTATGTTGGACCAGGTGATAAAGGACATGTACGTTGAATCCAGTAAGAAAACAGCTGGTGATGTCTTACTATGAGTTGCATATTTTTCAGTCATCAGATAGAGAAATAAAGGATTTGCCATGTATTTATTCTTACCTCATGGCAATATCAGTTTATTTGGCTGGCCTAACAGCGCAGATTAGTAGATGTATAATGGCATCTTGTAAATAGTCTTCATGGGTTTGCCACTGGATAACATTGTGCAAATTCCACAATATTTCCTCAGAGCAACTGTCCAACATCTTTACGTGGTTCAACCTAGCTGGTGGCTAGGTATGACTGACAGTATCCACACGTTGATGCCCCGTTTCTAGAAGATGCACACGAAGAATGCGCAGCCACGGAAATCGCGCATGTGTAATGATTTGCCATATTCAAACTCCCTCTCCCGCACATGCACTGTATGCTGTGTTTCTCAACAGTGCAGTCAGATGTTACTCACCGATGGCCATACTAGTCCAGTGTTGTGACGGGCCTGTTATAGAAGAATCTTGATTTTCGCATCGTGATTTAATAGCAGCCAACGCAGGGTTCCAGGCTGTGCTCAGTTGAAATCCCATATCCTTGTTGATGAGATTATCAGCTGTACGGATATCTAATGCTTCCTTAATGACGCAATCCCAGAAAGGTGACGCTGGGGATAAAACTTGCATCTTTTCATAAATCATATGATGTCCTGTATTCAGGTAGTGTTCCACAATTGCTGTCTTTTCCAGTTGACGAAGGCATGTATGACACTGATGTTCATTGCAATGTTCTTGTACTGTGCGGCATGTCTGGCCTATATACGCTGCTCCACACTGACAAGGAATCTTGTGCACACCACATTTCCTCAGGCCAAGGTCATCCTTAACCGAACCCAACAGGTTTCTCAGTTTTGCAGATGGTTGAAAAACACACTTAATTCCATATCTTCCAAGGCCTCTTCAGATTCTTGATGAGATGGCACCAAAATATGGCAAAAAGGCCAAAGTGGTGGATGTCTTCATATCTTCATTCTGCTCCATAGATTGAACTCACCTGGGCCTGAATGCATTACCTATCTGTCTCTCAGGATGTCCATTTTGTCAGAACACTGTCTTCAGATGTTGTATTTCACTCAACAGGCTCCCAGGATTAGATACCACATGTGCTCTATGAACTAATGTACATAATGCATTTCCGCATTGTGAAGGATGATGGCAGCTTGTGGCCTGTAGATACAGATCTGTATGTGTTGGCTTGCGGTGAATGCTGTGTCCCAAGGTTCCATCTGCTTTCCTTCATACCAAGACATCAAAAAAAGGTAAAGTACCATCTTTTTCCACTTCCATTGTGAAGTTTATATTTGGATGGAGCGAATTCAGATGCTGAAGAAATGTAGGTAGAGTATCAAGTCCATTTGGCCACACCACAAATGTATCATCCACATATCACAGAAAACAAGAGGGTTTGAGAGTGGCTGGCTGCAGTGATTTTTCTTCAAAGTCCTCCATAAAATAATTGGCCACCACAGGAGACAGAAGGCTTCCCATGGCAACACCGTCCACTTATTCAAAATATTCGTCATGAAATAAGATGTATGTTGAAGTAAGCATGTGTTTAAATAATGCTACTATGTACTCCTCAAACTTGTTGCTAATGAGCTCCAAAGAGTCCTGCAAGGGCACCTTTGTAAATAAAGACACAACACTGAAACTTACTTACAGATCCAATGATCACAATCTAAGAGTTTTCAGGCTACCTATGAAATCTTCAGAGTTTCGAATGTGATGGTTGCACTTGTCTATGAGAGGTCCCAATAGTGATGTAAGGTATTTGGCAACAAAATGAGTCGGTGCTCCTATGTTACTTACAATGGAACGGAGAGTTACGCCATTCTTATGGATCTTGACTAGGCCGCAGAGTTTAGGAGGAACCGCAGCCTGTTGACGCAAACCCTTAGTGACTTTCGCTGGAATTGAGCTCTTCCTGATGAGTTCCACAGTTTTTCTATGGATCCTACCCATCGGATCGCTTTTTAATTTACTATATGCAGGATTGTTGAGCAGTTTGTATATCTTGCTGTTATATTCTGTGTGTGAGGGAAGTACAGTAGCATTTCCTTTGTCAGCAGGTAAGATGATGGTGTCTTGGTCTTCTCTCAATTCTCATAGAGCATTTCTTTTAGCTGAGGTGATGTTAAAGTAGGAGCTCTTAGATGAAGCTTGAGTCAAGATACGCCATGTGTCGTGCCTAATCTCTACAGCAGCATCCTGAGGAAGTTCTGAAACAGCCTGCTGTATTCCACTAATCACATCTCAGATGGGAATGGTCCCTGGTGTAGGTGCAAAATGCAGACCCTTCTCTAGACCCGAAACTGCAGCGTCGTCCAAAGTCTTCTCCGTGAGATTAAACACGGTACGTCTTCTTGCCAAGTCTCCTTGCATTCAGGCTTCGAGTCGATTGTATTTAGTCATTTGATGAACCTTAGCTTGTCGTTCAGTCCAGTCAGCCAGTGCACAAGTGGCACTGTCCACCCAGTTTGCTGAAATCTTCAGATGGAGTGGTAGTAATTGTCTGGGCACCGAGCACAATTCCTGACACATATAGCGCACCCTTTCTCTTACAAGTGCTGCACTCGCACCTCATTTAATTCTAATGGCAGCTGCAGAATTTATACAATGTTTAAATTTAGCAAATGTAGGGATGGTTTGTTTTTTGTGGCATCTCAGTAAAAATGCAAAGTTGCTTAACAATCTACCTCTCTTGCAACGTAACTTGTCAAACTCACATACATTCTTCACCATCCCCTCCACGTTTGCAGGCCACAAGCTGCCATCATCCTGCACAATATGGTAGTGCATTATGTACGTTAGTTCATAGAGCACACATGTGGTATCTGATGC
This sequence comes from Schistocerca americana, assembly GCF_021461395.2. Lineage (NCBI taxonomy): Eukaryota > Metazoa > Arthropoda > Insecta > Orthoptera > Acrididae > Schistocerca > Schistocerca americana. The sequence goes on along the minus strand of NC_060125.1, from coordinate 57,803,800 downwards.
TGAGAGCCTGTTGAGTGAAATACAACATTTGAAGACAGTGTTCTGACAAAACTGTAATTCTGAGAGATAGATAGGTAATGCATTCAGGCCCAGGCAAGTTCAATCTATGGAGCCGAATGAAGATATGAAGACACCCACCACTTTGGCCTTTTTGCCGTATTTTGGTGCCATGTCGTCAAGAATCAGAAGAGTCCTTGGAAGATATGGAATTAAGTGTGTTTTTCAACCATCTGCAAAACTGAGAAACCTGTTGGGTTCAGTTAAGGATGACCTTGGCCTGAGGAAATGTGGTGTGTACAAGATTCCTTGTAAGTGTGGGGCAGCGTACATAGGCCAGACATGCCACACAGTACAAGAATGCTGCGACAAATGTCAGTGTCATACACGCCTTTGTCAACTGGAAAAGTTGGCAATTGCAAATACTGCTGGAACACATGACATCGTATGATTTATGAAAAGATGCAAGTTTTATTCCCAGCGTCATCTTTCTGCGATTGCTTCATTAAGGGAGCAATAGATATCTGTACAGCCGATAATCTCATCAACAAGGATACGTAATTTCAACTGAGCAGTCTGGAACCCTGCGTTGGCTGCTATTAAATCACATCCAAAAAATCAAGATTCTTCGATAACCGGTCCATCATAACACTGGCCTAGTACGGCCATTGGTGTGTAACAGCTGGCTGCACTGCTGACAAATGCAGCATACAGTGCATGCATGAGAGAGCCACTCTGCGATTTTCGGCAGAGGGAGTTTGAATATGGCAAATCATTACACATGCGCGATTTCCGTGGCTGCGCATTCTTCGTGTGCATCTTCTAGAAATGGGGTATCAGCGTGCGGATACTCTCAGACGTATCTAGCCACCAGCCAGATTGAACCACCTAATGATGTTGGACAGTTGCTCTGAGGAAATATTGTGGAATTTGCACAATGTGATCTGGCAGAAAACCCATGAAGACTATTCACAATACATCCACAGGGAAAGCTTGAAGAGTCACAACAGTATCTTGTTTATGGGAACTTGGCATCATGCCTTTGTAATACTTCTGTATTAGTGACACATGCAGAAAAGTTGGTAAACAAATCACACCTATCAAAGTAATTCAAATTAACTACTGTGCAACATAGAGAAGGAAGCATAATTAGAAGTTGTGTTGATAACTGGATAAAATCCAACAATGGAAAATCTGGGATGAAATAATAGTGTCAATATTATGATAGGCTGCTACTCTGCACATACAGGAGGTTCTGAACTGTGGAAAGGCTCATTCAATAGTGACTTTAGCTCTTGGACAAAATCCTTCATGAGGCAGGCAGACTCTCTCTCTCTCTCTCTCTCTCTCTCTCTCTCTCTCTCTCTCTCTCTCTCACACACACACACACACACACACACGCAGATATAATCCACATTCACATACACACATAGCCACTGTCATCTCGAGGTACCACTGCCCCGCTAGGGCAAGTAGCTATCTCAGTTGGGATGGGCAGTGGAGGTACAGAACATGTATGGGCAGAGTTAGCAGTGTAGAGGTCGGGGATATCCTGTATGCGGTCTGTGGTTTCATGCAGAGATGTTGTGGGGAAAGGATGGAGGACTGGAAAGGCAGTAGGGAAGAGAATAGGCAGATGGAGGGACTAGCAAGGTTGATGGACATGGTGCTTATAGAAATAAGGGATATATCACAAGGAGAGTGCACACCCATGTGGTTCAAAAAGGCTCTTATCGGTGTGGAAAATCCAGATGACATGGCATGTAAATCAGTCACTAATGTTGAGCACATCCTGCCATGCAGCTTGATTGATGATTTGGTGGGCTAGTGGTGCCCTTGCCAGAGTTGGTAGTAGTTGGATATGTGTGGGATGTATCCAGGTTTTTCTCAGGGATATGAGCCTTGGAGCAGGAGGCTGGCACTGGGAATGCAATAGGGACAGACAAGGTTATTGCAAACTTTGTGTTGCCTGTGGAATACCAATGTGGAAGGTGTGGAGGAGATTTTTTTCTAATTTCAAGGCAAAGTGATAGATAGCTGAAATCCTGGTAGGGAATGTGATGCAGTTGCTCCAGTCCTAGGTGGTAGTGAGTCATGACGGTGCACCTGTTTGTGGCTGATTAATGCATATGTGAGGGATGATAGAAGCTTGGGAAAACACAAGGTGTGGGAGATCTGTTTCTGTACAAGATGGGGTGGGTAACATTAGTCTGTGAAGGCTCCAGTGAGATCCTCGACATATTTTGAAATTGACTGCTTGTCAGTGCTGATGCAACAACCATGGATGACTAGGCTGCATGGAAGGTGCATCTTGGTGTGGAATGGGTATCAGCTGTTGAAATGGCAGTATTCCCAGTGCTGGTTGGTAAGGATTCCTCTAGATGGCCCATGAATAGGTTGCCATGGAATAGTGTCACGTGGGTACCAATGGTTGTATGATGGATTTGTGTATAAATGCTACTGTCAAAAGAGAAGTAATTGTGGATGAGTATATAGCTGATCATGGTGAGCAGGACCAGGAAGAAGGTTGTGAGCTTGGAGTCAATCAGATGTTGGGAAACTTAGTACTCATGGGCAGCAAAACTATGGACCTACTTTCAGACATACTAATCTGCCACATTATCTGAAATTTCCTCCCAAATCCTACATAAGCCAGAGCCTAAACAGACTTGTAATGCAGTTATGAACCTGTCCTCCAAAAGTCACAGCCCTGAAGAAGTATCAGCTTTCCAAATGCCTCATGTTTTGCCTCACTTCCAAATTGAGGCATGCTACATCTCCCAGTCCTTACAATGGAAACACTTTTTCTCCACTAACCCTACCAATCAGACTTGACCTATAACCAACATTGAATGCTACCCTTACTCATTATACTCCTCCATCTATCTGTGATACAACCTCACCCCGCCATCCCCCCTGCCCATATCATCCTGTGGTAAGTTTCTATGAATTCCTATGCTCAAACCTTGCCCCACCATCATGACCCAAATCCCTCAACATGGAAACTAGCTTCACGCCTGTAGAAAGAACTGCAATCCACCACCTAAAAACTGGTCCTGGCTTCATAATCTTACCTATTGATAAAGGCTCCACAACTGTTGTTTATGAACCAGGTGATGGCTTCCACCAGCTGTTACACATATCTGTCTCCAGTTCCTGGCACAGTGACCCAATGCCAGAAGTGCAGCATGAACTTCATTTCCTTTTCAGATCCTTAGGTCCATCCAAGAACCCCTAACCAGAATCTCTGCCCCCTTCTCACTCCCACCACTTCCTGGATTCTTTCCTTTTAAATGCTTCCTAAAATATATGACCCAATTACATTTGGTGCCCCCACTGTGCCTGGATACTGCAGCTCCACAGAGATGATTTCTACTGTTTTGGACCAACGTCTTCAGCCTATTACTCGAAACTTGGCCTCCTATATAAAAGACTCTAACATTTTCCTCTACCCACTCTCAACAGTTTGTGCCCCTTTACCATCTGGCACCCTGCTCATTGCTATTGATGCCACCTGCCTCTACACCAGTATCCCCAGTGCCCACGGCCTTGTTGCCATTGAGAACCTGATTGATTCCAAACCAACTACCTCATTTCTGATCACTATGATGAACCACATCCTCACTAATATTGCATAGGAAACACTTTTCTAACATTCTGCAAAATTATATTTTTTAGCCATGAACCACCTATCAGATTCTTAGACCATGGTTTGGTGGTAACTGAATGTCAGCAACACACATAAAATGATGAACAACTTACACAGCTATTACTCACAATGAAGATGAAAAAGAAAGATAGGTAGTTACATGTGAGAGTTAACAAAGGAAAGCATTACAGGTTTATGTCATGAAGAAATAATTATACTTAACTAAAACTGTAAAATAAAGTTTTTGTGTAGACATCATTATATTTAACAATAGATGAAAAATAAAGCTGAGTGTACAATTGTAATCTAATATTTGTATTGCTACACTTAACAGGGGAAAGGGAAATTTACTTTGGTGATTTAATACAATGCTGGTATTCTTTGTCATGTATTTACCAATTTCAAGTATTTACAGTAGTGTCTACTCTCAGTTTTTTTTAACAGTATGTAAAACTGGATGGCTATTCATTCGCACACACAACCAGATAGACACCCAAGTGTACTCTACACCAGCCACAGCAACATTGATTATGAGTGATCAGTTGCCTGGGGTTAGGGATATGGGGAAGGGGTGGGAAACGATGCAATAAGCAAGGAGGGCATAGCAGGTTAGTGTGAGGCTGGATTGGGAAAGGCAGCTGCACAACAAGATGAAAGGGGTTCTGATGTCTTGCAAGGAATAGTGAGAGAGAGAGAGAGAGAGAGAGAGAGAGAGAGAGAGAGAGAGAGAGAGACTGCATAACGGAGGGGGAGGGGGGCTGTAATAAGACTGGTGGGAGAAGGTAATACATAATCCGGATAGGACAGGAGCTGTATTTATAGAAGAAAGAAGGAAAAAGTAAGGTGAGGCAATGGGAAACAGCTTAGCACATGTTTGGAACAGGGGGCATCCAAGAACACAGGATATGCTGGAGAGACAATTCCCACCTACATAGTTTAAAGAAACTTGTGCTGCAAGGGAGTATCCAAGTTGCTTGCATAGTGCTGCAGCTGTGAATGTCCTTAATGTTGTGGTGCACAGCATGTTTGGCAACTGAATGGTCAAGTTTGCAGCTTGACACAGTTTGGCAGTGGCCATTTATGCTAGTTGACAGTTGGTTACCTTTTATGCCCACACAGAGTACTGCAAAGTAATTGCAGGAATAATTTATATAACATGGTGTTGCCTTTTATTATGTAGGAAATGCTTTTGACCGGAATTTAGTGGTGGTGCTAGTAGTAGTAGTAGTAGTAGTAGTAGCAGTAGTAGTGGGGATGGTTAACAGGACTGCTATGTCATAAGAGGAGAGGCACTGGAGGTCAGTCAATAAAGGCTTAGGTAATGTAATTGGTATATTTTGACAACTCCTACTTTCCACTGTGTATGTGGCTTCCATGAGTGACAGTCAGTGAGGAAGAAACTTTTTTAATTGGAACTTGTAACAGCTGTCATAGTGGAGATACTGTTGGTGGTTGGTGCTCTTGATGTGAACAGATGTATTTATGGTACCATCTGAGAGGCAAAGATCAACATCTAGGAAGGTGGATTGTTTAGTTTGGAAGGATGAAGTCAAGTGGATTTAGCAGTAGCTGTTCGTGTTATGGAGAACAAAGGTTATCTCTGCCATGAATCCACATCATGAAAATATCAATGAATCTGGATCACACAAGAGTTTTAGGTGATGACTGTATAAGAAGGATGCCTTTCTCCAAGACCCTGTTTCTAGCTGTCTTTCCTTCTGTCGATTGGGCTTAACGTGTAGTCATTTTTAACTCCTTCCTTATCTTCGTGTTCTGACCGTAGTTGTTTTTGTGCCCTAAAACTAACCAGATGGGTTTAAAGAAAGATATTGAAGCAATTCAGAAGTGTGCTGCTAGTTCTGTTACCAGTAGTTTCGATCATCATGCAAGTGATATCAAGGTGTTTTGTGAATTCAAATGGGAATCCCTGGAGGGAAGACTATGTTCTGTTCATGAGACATTGTTGAGTTAATTTAGAGAACTTGCATTTGCATCTGACTGTAGAAGGATTCTACAGCTGCCACTATACATTTGGCATAATAAGGGCCATGAAGACAAAATAAAAGAATTTAGGGTTTATGCAGAGGCATATAGGCAGTCCTTTTTCCCTTGGTCAATTTACAAATGGAATAGGAAAGGAAAGGTAATGATAGATGTATATGTAGATTTACTTTTGAAATATCCTGTCCACGTTCCTCCAGAACCTCAGCAGCTTCTCCTCCATGTGCTTCATCTGATTCTCCTCAATCCAACAATGTAGCTTCCTTGATGTGAACTTCCAACTCCTGATGTGTGCATCAGTACCTCAGTCCACATCAGAACCAGCAACCACTGACAATGTCTCCATTTTGACAGCTGCCACCTGTTCCATGCCAAGATGTCCTGTGCATACAGCCTAGCCACTCATGGTTCTTGGATCTGAATTGAAAATCAGTCAACCTCAAAGTCTTCCAAGGGTCTCCCATTGCAAAATTACCCCTCCCACCTTTTCCAAAAACAGATCTCCTGTGCCTTGTCTCCCATTAATTACTGTCCCCCAAGTACCCTCAGTCTGGCCATAAAAGAGACCCTCCTCATGACTCAGTACCACCAAGGAGTGGAACAACTGAATCACATTCTTTGCCGCAGTTTCGACTACTTCTCCTCCAGCCCTGATAGGTGAGAAATATCCTCCTCACTGTCCTCTCTAACCCTCTCACAGCTTCCAGTCCAACTTATCCAATATTCTTGTCCATCTCTACTGCACCCCTGTTCCCAACCCCTTGCCTCATTGCTCATACCCCTATAAAAGACCTGTCTTATGCATCCTCCCATTACCATCTACTCCATTCCTATCATAGGCATTTCCTAAGTCAGGGTTTCTTAGTTTGATTAATCAGTGTTGTGTTTCTGGGTGAGTTGTTTTAATTTTATACACATTTTGTGCACAAGGTATCTTACTTGTACTCATATTTGTTTGTCAAACTTCTGTTGTTGCCTGTTTTAGAGATGTCCATTACTCTTCAACTTAGATGCATAATATAGTATACATTATCACACTATCTACAGTCTTCAAATGCATATCATCATTCCTTAGTACCATAGTTCTTTCCATGTTGATTCTTCTTGATGACTCTCTTAAACTTTAGCCTACTCTTCATAATTAACAAATTGCGGTCTGAGTCTAAATCTTCATCTTGTTATGCCTTACAGTCCAATATCTGATTTGAGAGTATCAGTCTGACCATAATGCAATGCAGCTGAAATCTTCCCATGTTTTCAGAACTTATCTAAGTATGCCTTCTCCTCTTATGACTTTTGAATAGTGTATTTCCTGTTACCAGCTAAATTTTACTGCAGAACTTGAGGAGTCATTCTCCTCTCTCATTTGTTGTACCAAGTCCATATTCTCTTGTAATTTATTTATATTCCTTACCATACTCTAGCACCCCCATGATTATTAGGTTATCATCTCCCTTTACGTTACTGAGTTAGCTGTTCAGTGATCTAATATACTCTGTCTCCCTTCATTTTCTGCTCGTGATGTTGGCATGTATACCTGAATTAATTTTGTTGGCATTGGTTTATCACTGATTTAGAGGAGAATAATAGTACCACTGAGTTCGTCAAAGTAATTACTTTTTGAACTACCTCCCTATTCATAACAAATCCTACTCTGATTACACGTCTCCATGCTTCTGTTATTGTGATATATTTGTCAGATCAGAAATCCATATCTTCTTCTCATTTAACTTCAATGACCCTCACTATACCTAGATTGAGGTTTTGCATTTGCCATTTTAGGTTTTTTAGCTCCCCTATCACCTTCAAACTTCAGAAATTTCGTTTTCTGTTTGTAGAATGCTACCCTTTTGTTAGTCATTGAATCATTTACTCAAAGTTGCCTTCTGTTTGGCGGTTCACTCCCCGGGATCTGAATGGTGGACTAATCTGGAATCTTATCCAGTGGAGAGATCATCAAGACAGTTTCTCAGTTACTGGCCTCATGCCCTGTGAATACAGGTTAAGTGTCTTAGATCCAGTGGTTTCCACTGGCTTCTACATCCTCATACTATTGATCATTGCTGATTCTTCCATCTTTTAAGGGCAATTTTCCATCCCAAGGGCCCCTGGATTCTGAGAACCTTTATGCATTCCTTAGCCCTCTTGGAAAGTAATGTTGGCTGCATGAGGGTGACTCCCTATGCTGGAAGTCTGTTAGATCTACTGATTACAATGAGGCCTGAACTTTTTGATTCGCTTTATGTAGAACAGGGACTAACTTATCATAAGACCACTATACTGTCACTGTATATGGCTGCGGTTAGGAATTTAGGAGGATATTTCTGCTTGGCAAGTGTGAGAAGTAAAAGATTTGAGATTACCTGAGTTGTCGGCATGAAGATTTCATCACCAGGCATTAAAATGCTGAACATAAATGGTGAAAGTTCAAGGGTTTTTTACATGATGTCTCAGACCTGTATGTGCTGAGCAAAGTTGTGGTAGATGGAAATGATGTGTTGTGATTCTACAGTCCTATTAGAAACCTGCTTAAAACTGGAGAGAGCTTCACTATGGATTTAAATGCAGTCAGATCCTACAAACAAATGTAACATACTGCGCATAAATAGATAGGTAGAGCCTTTAACACATTGTTACACTATTGCAATCTTTGGAAGTGCTCACAACCATAAAATATCTTGAATTAAGCATACACAGTGATTTACCATGGAAATACAACATAAAGCTAATCACAAGTAAGGCTTATGCCAGACTGAGATTCATTGGAAGTGTAGGACACTCACAAAGAAGGTAGCTCATAAAGCCCTCATTTTACCAATACTGAAATATTGCTTTACTCTTGAGGCTTTGTACCTTACAGTATTGATAGTATCAGAGGGTGGGACAAGCAAGAGTGAGCTGCAGCACCTCGGCCACTTTGTGGATGGCATACTATGGAGTATCGAAGCTTGTTGCAGTGCACAGGCTGGAGCAGCATTGTGTCCAGCATTATTGAGTAGTGGGTTTTGATTTCACATGTGTGACAAGCTGCCTTTGTATTGGTTATTGTTTTGATTTTATTTTACTGTGAGGTGTTTTTAGCTTATTTTTTCATTCCCTACTCACACTGAGTAGAAATACGCCTCTATTTACAGATATACAACTGGTCCATAAATTTTTTGAGCTGTATGTATAGATGCAATGTCATGGAATAGTTATAACATTGTCAGACATTGAGGAATATTACTATGTAAAGTCATTCAAAAACAACATAAACTTGTGGAATTTTTCATGTTTTAAAATTACTTGTAACTGCAGCTTTATCTCTGAGGTGTCCCAGTTTGAAATAACTCACATTTTTATACTTCAATATTTCAAAGTTCCTGTATATGTTTCACCTCTCTGTTGATCTGTATACTACCTGTTGTTATGACTCTGAAATTATTGTATAATTATATTGTAGGTTGCAGGCTGGGGTGTGACAGAAACAGGAGAACCAAGTGAAGAACTGATTTATGCAGAATTTCATGTAACTGAGTCTAATGAATGTTTCAAGACAATTAAACCAAACATCCATATCTTCTTTGGAAGTGATAAGATCTGTGCTGGATACAGTAATGGTATTACTGCTCATTTTCTTAAAATTATTTTTTTAGATAAAATTTTTTTTTTTCATCATTGTATTTTCATCATCCAGTAATTTGCCATCCAGTGCAGTGTGCATAGATAGATCCATTGTTATCTTCTCAGTGGCAAATATTAGAAGATTCAAAAGTATAAATGGTATGGGAGCATAAATGCAGACTTCAGGTGCAGATCACGTTCAGGAAAGTCGCAAATGTAATTATGAAAATGAATTTAGCTGTACTCATAATGATAGATTTTATAAAAATACATATTTCACAAAATTGGTGAGATTTCACCTAAATTGTCACACCCCTCTCTAATACCAAATGAAAACACCCTTTAGTAAACTTCTACCAAAATTTTATTTTATTTCTCAGTTCTGTTCTTTCATGTGCAATAATTAGAAATTTGTGCAAAATGTATAATATAGTACAATAATCCCCTGGATCTATATACGCGATAACCATGTAAGACTAAGGCAAAATCAGTGAGTCATGGTCCAATTTCACATATAAATACATACAAATTATGTTCAAATGGGACCAGAGAATAAAGAAAACAATGTAATTTAGAAGAAAAATGTTTAATAATCTGTTCAACACTACAGTAAATTCCATTACAGAACATTATTGTGCATTGCAACAATGCAAACTGTTAATTTTGTGGAATCATCTATCAGTACCATGCAATTTATAGATGACTTTCTTCTACTTAGTGGTTGACTGGTCAACTCTGGTGATTGATTTACACCATTCTTGTATCGGCTTCTCAAAAACATAGTTGAAAAGTATTGGAGACAGCCTAAATCCTCGTCTTACTCCTATTTTGATTTTGAAAGCATCTGAGAACTCTCATGTAAATGTAACCTTGAACTTTGTATTTATCAGATTGCAAGTGTTTTCAAGTATAGACCTTGTTCTTTTAACATTTGGAAGAGTGACTCACAGTTAACTGAGTCATAGCCTTTTTTGAAATTGACAAATGTGGACACTGAATTTTTGCTACCAATTCTCTGATGTATGAGGATTAGCTTTAGGTTCAAAATTTGCTCTGGACATGAATGGCCTAGTCTGAATCTAGCCTGATATTTTAAATTTTTGGTACAAATTGTTCCTGTGCTCTCTCAAGAAGACACTGAGGTAGAATTTTGTGTGTGACTGAAATACATCCATCAGCCAGAACAGTATGACTACTGACCTACTATTGATATAAACCAGTCCAGGGGATAGCAGCAGCACCTGGTGAGGAATGATTGCTAGTCAGACACATGCACAATGCCGTAATATCAGTGAGTATACTGTTCGTGTGAAGAATGGGGGAGGTGCACGATCTATCTGAGTCTGACCAAGGGCAGATTGTGATGGCCTGGAGGCCAGGCACAAGCATTTCAGAAACTGCACAACTTGTCAGGTGTTCGAGGAGTGCTGTGGGGAGTGTCTTCAACATGAGATGAAACTTCATCCAGACATTATGGGATTGAGTGGCCAACCTCTTATTACAGGTGCCGGTCATCGTAGGGTGAGAAGACTGGTAAAACATGACAGGTGGTGAACTGTGGTGGAACTAACATCATATTTTAATGCTGGGCAGAATAGGAGTGTATATGAACATTCGGTGCACTGAACTCTACTAATGATGGGCCTCCACAGCCAACATCACATGCTTGTGCCAATGGTAACACCAAGACACTGGCAACTACAATGGAAATGGGTACATGACCATCAGCACTGAGCATTGGTGCAGTGGCAGGGTATTGCATAGTCTGATGCATCCTGATACCTTCTTCATCATGATGATGGGTGGGCGTGAATTCGTTGTGTTCCAGGGGAGCAGCTGCTTGACACCTGTATAGTAGGATGGAGACAAGCTGGCAGCAGCTCCATTATGCTGAAGGGGACATTCATGAGGGTATCCATGGGTCCAGTGAAGCTTGTGTAAGGTGCTGTGATGGTCAAGGAGTATTGTACACTGCCTGCAGACCACATACACCCCTTCATGATGATCATGTTTCCCAACAATAGTGGCATTTTTCAACAGGGTGATGCTCCATGTCACAAGGCCAGGAGCATGATGGAACAGTTTAAGGAACACAGTGATGAGTACCGATTGATGTGCTGGCCCTCCAATTCACCAGATTTGAACTCAATCAAACACATTTGGAATATGATAGGATGTAGCTCAGAGCTCATCACCCCCATCTCTGGAATTTACAGGTCTTATGTGACTTGCGTGTGCAGATGTACCAATTCCTTCCAGGGCTCATTGCTTCCATGCCTTGATGTATGACTGCTGTTATTCATGCCACAGGTGAACATACTGGTCATTGGGTAGGTTGTCATAATGTTCTGGCTGATCAGTCTAGGTGAGGTTCTCTTGTGGTTATTTACATCTGTGCTGTCTCCATTCTTGTGCAATGTGTGAATCAATGCATTTTTCCGGTCCTTCAGAATTTTTGTTTTGTTTACCAAATGTCTTGTGTGATTTTTGATGATTTCTGTTATGGTGTTTGAGCATACTGATTTGAGGATTTCTGGTATTATACCATCTTCCCCCTGATGCTTTATTGATTTTTGGTCCCCTGACCTGTCTGGCTATTTCTTCTTCATCTGGTAGTAATGAATTTGGATTAGTGCCCAAAGGTTCTTCTGGTGGGAATCTTTGTGTTCATTCTGGCAGTTAAGCAGCAGTTTGAAATATCTGGCAAGTTCATAGCAATTAACCAGTTGCCCCATTTTGTTTCTTGAAGCAGAGACTTCATGGTTGCTATCCTGTGAGCTTTGTTCTGAAGTTCCTATAGAAATTTTGTGTGTTGTTTATTTTGAAGTCTTTCTCCAAGTTCAAGTCATTGATCTTGTTCATGTTTCCTGTTTGTCTTTCTGAGTAATTTGGCTGTCTCTTTCATCACTGCCAGGGGTGTTTTGTAGTTGTCTTCTGTATCATTGCTGTTCCAATTGTTACATGGATCCTGTTGAGACTGAACTGCATATTCACATTCCTCATTCTGTCAATGGTACTTTTCCCATTTTTGCAAAGAAATTAGTTTGTGCTATTTTGATAAATTTGTTTTTGAGTTGTTGCCAATTCATTGCCTACTTTTTCTCCAGTTCTTCCATAAGAGATGGTTCAGATCCTGTTAGAGTCAAATTAGGAGACTTGTCTTCTTTTCTGTGAATGTATGTGGTTATAAATGTAGTTTGATTGTTGTCAGGTAATGGTCTGAGTCTGTTTGCAAATTTTGGGACTTAGATTTCTCTGTGGTTTGAACAAAAAACTGCTACATGATCAGTTTGGATATAACCGATGAGTGTGTTCAATGCTGTCCATGTCACCTGTTTCGATGGTTTCTTTTTCAAGGGTGCAAACATGACTTTAAAATTGAATACCCTGACAGTTCAACTAGTCTTTATCCATTCTGGGTAGTCCATTTATGTGCTGGGTATTTTCTGGTGTTAACTGTACTCCCTTTCTTTGCTTAGCTGTGTAATTGATCGCTTTTTATGGTGTTTTAGGTGTTATTTCTTCTGGTTTTTCACATGATTCCTATATCTCTTCATGGGTAGTTTTATTTTCAGCAGTGATTGGGACCTATGTATTGATTATTGTGTGTGTTTTATTTGCACTTATTCTGTTGCTTACAAGCTTTACGTTGGTTGCTGGTCGGAGTGGCTGAGTGGTTCTAGGCGATACAGTCTGGAACCGAGCGAACGCTATGGTCGCAGGTTCAAATCTTGCCTCAGGCATGGATGTGTGTGATGTCCTTAGGTTAGTTAGGTTTAAATAGTTCTAAGTTATAAGGGACTGATGACCTCAGAAGTTAAGTCCCATAGTGCTCAGAGCCATTTTTTACATTTGTTATGGAAGTGAGTATTCTTCCCCTGACTGCAAAGGTGACCCCTAAAAGTGGAGTGTTTTTCAGTATTCATTATTTCTGTTTTACTTTCAAAAAGTCTGTAGTTCCCAAAATACATTGAATTTTTGTTAGTCAGTCTTGTTTTTTGGAGTGCCACTATTTGTATCTTTTGTTTGTTTATGGTTTTCTCTAGTTCATGCAAGTTTCCTGATCATAACAGACCATTTATATTTAGTGTGCCGAAAAAAGATTTTGGTGTATGGATGAAGTTGATCTCAGGACTCAAAGACTTCCTCTCTCTGCACTCCAGATGTCACAAAATCCAACAGTCTGGTCAGACTGTTCTTGATAGCAGTGAATTGATTACCACCTGAGCTAAATATTTGTTTCCTGCTGCACCTCATGGTACTTAGTTATCTGATGTTTTGGACAGATCTAGTTTTTTAGAACTGGGCCGGCTGGAGTGGACGAGCATTTCTAGGCGCTTTAGTCTGGGACCACGCGACCACTAGAGCCGCAGGTTTGAATCCTGCCTCGGGCATGGATGTGTGTGATGTCCTTAGGTTAGTTAGGTTTAAGTAGTCCAACTGCCCCACTGGTGATTAGACACTTACCATTTTGCTTGCTTCATGCCAGACACATAGTGGATTTCACAGGGTGTCTCTTTCGTCCACTCCACCGTATTGATGGTCATCATCACCATCTTTATTTCCATTGACCATCCTCCACGCCAGACTTATTTGCTTCTCCTCTCCTCTTACAAGGCAGCAAGCTGAGCTTCCCTGCCTTGTCATCTCACCCTGCCACAAGGCATAGTCCTTCGAGGTGAAATTTCATTATTGTATTACTTTCTCATACTTAAATGTGCAGACTGTACTTATAAATTTTTTATCAAATGACAATATAAACTCACAAGCTTTATCTATATGATAGCTTGAAACTGTATAGTTTTAAGGATTGTATAAAGTTTTATTATTTTATTACTCTTTCTTTCATCATTTTGGCCAACTAGGAACCACATGAAGTAAGCATTTATTTTTACCAAGCTTTAACTGCTGCCCAGTGCTCACACATTCATTTTCTTTATTGTTCTTTTGTATTGACTCCACACATTCTTTGTCTTCAGCTTCAGATTTTCCAGAAAACTTTTGCATGTATGTAAACAATTCAGAAGTAAAGGAGTTCACTCACCAAATAGCAGAGGTACTGAGTTGTTGACAGATACACACAAAAGACAAAGAAAACTTACTAGCTTTTAGAATCAATTCTTTGTCAAGATAGAGTACAAATACAAAGTCACATGCACACACACCCTTGACCCTACATCATGCTGGTTGGATACAATGTGGGACTGGGACTGTATTTTGGAAGGTGACATGATGTGGAATGGAGGTTGTGTTGGATAGGGTGGGAAGAGGGGGAGAGGTTGGAGGCCGGCAGCAGGAAAAAGTGATGGGGATGGTAGGTAGCAGTCAACTTTGTTCTTGGTGACAGTTTGGCAGTGGTCATTTATTCCCAGGATTGGTTGTCATACCACCATAAAGAGTTGTGCAGTGATTGTAGCAGAGTTGATGTATGATATAGTTACTTTCACAGGTGGCACTGTCTGACAGGATAGGTAGCATTTGTGACAGGACTGTGTGGGTGGATTTGGCAGATCTTGCACCTGGGCCTCCACAGAGAATTGATCCTTATGACAAGAGGTTGTGATTGAGAGTGGTACAGGGATGGACTAGGATGTTGTGGAGATTGGGTGGGCTAGACAACACCACTTTAGAAGAGGTGAGAAGGTTCTTGTTTAGGTTGTCCCTCATTTATGGTCTTGATGATAGATAACCAAAGCCCTGGCAAGGATATGGTTCAGTTGTTTCAGTCCAGGATGATATTGGGTAACAAGGAGTGCTATCCTCTGTAGCTGCTTCTTGGAAATGGTGGGAGGGTTATGAGTGTGTGAGAATATGGTGCAGGAAATGGTTTGTGGACTGTGTTTGGGGGTACTGCCTGTCTGTGAAGGCCCTCATCGTAGCGGGCAAGGGAGTTCTCATCACTGCAGATGCACCACCCATGGGTGGAGAGGCTGTGTGGCAGTGATGTTTGGGTGTATGAGGGAAGACAGCTGACAAAAATGCAGGTACTGTTAGTGATTAGTGGGCTTAATACAGAGAGAGCTCTAGATGGAGCCATCAGAATGGTGGAGGTCAAAATCCAGGAAGGTGGAATGTTGGTTGAGGAGGACTAGGTGAAGCAGATTTGAGCCAGAGTGTTGTGGTTGTAGAGAAGTGAGAATAGTGTTTCTTGGTGCTGAGGCCAGATCATGAATATACCATTAATGAACCTGAACAAGAGAAGGAGTTTGAATTTTGGAGGCTAGGTATGTTTCCTTTACATGACCTGTAAAAATATTGGTATAAGAGGTTTCCATCACTTACCATCCTTCCCCACGTCCCTACCTGAAAACAGGTTCTGGTCTAATCATCCTTCCGGCAGACAAAGTTTCCACCACTGTTGTTATAAATCACAGTGACTACCTGATGGAAAGCTTGTGCCATCTGACTCCTCCACCTACAAATTCTGCCATAGTGATCCCATCCCTGAAGTCCAACATAATGTCAAATCCCTAATGAAGTCATTAGGCTCATTTCAAAACCTCTCACCTTAATGATACCTCTCACATTAACCTTCTGCATGCTCCACAAAATCCACAAACTCAACAATCTTGGATGCTCCATTTTAGCTGGATATTATGCTCCTACAGAAAGAATTTCCATGTTGACCAACACCTCAAACCTATTGTCCAAAACATAGCCCTTCATATGTAGGATACCAACCACTATCTTTACAGTTCTCTTTATCACCCTGGACCTTACTTATCACTGTTGAGGCCAACTCCCTGCACACCAACATCTGAGATGAGTATGGTCTTGCTGTTATGGCAGACTACCACTTCCAATATCCTTCAGACTCCAAACTGTATCCCCAAACACAACTGCTTGTCCTTTGGCACAAAGTAAATAAGCAAATCTTTGCCACAGCCATGAGCATCAGTATGGCATCCTTTTTATGGGCTATATAGAGGAAACTTCCAACACTCCAGACCCATTGTGTGGTTCAAGTTCATTGATGATATTTTAATGATGTGGATTCTGGGCAAAGATGCCCTGTCCTCATACCTACACAACCCACTGTCTCCCTTCCACTTCACCTGGTCCTCCACAACTGAACATGCCATTTCCCTGTACATTAAACTCCCCCTGATGTCTCCTTCTGTTCATATAAACACACTAACCACACTAACCCACAGTACCTGCATTTTAACAGCTGACATCCTTTCTACACCAAAAAACTGCTACCATACAGTGTGGTTCCCCGAGATGCATATTCACTTGCACAGTGTGCTGAAGGTCTCACAGACGCCTTCACAGACAGGCACTACCCCACAAACATAGTCCACAAAAAGATTTCCCGTACCATATCCTCACACACCCCTAATCCTCTCACCTCTCCTGAGAATTACCTACAAAAGATACACCCTCTCACAACCCAGTATTACCCTGATTGAAACAACTGAACCATCCTATCTTTTTCCAGGGCTTTTTCTATCATCATACCCTTAAATGAGAGACATCCTACTCAATATCCTTTTCATCCCTCCTGAAGTAATCTTCCGGTGCCCAGCCAACCTCCACAACATCCTACTCCATCCTTATGCTAGTCCCATTCCCAAATAATTGCCACAAAGGCCATACCTCTGTGGAATACCCAGGTGCAAGACCTGCCCAATCCATTCACCCAGCACTTCTTACTCCACCAGTTCTGTCATAGACCAATCCTATCCTGAGAGAGGCAGGGCCATCTGCAGAAGCAGCCATGTCACATGCCAACATTTCGACAGTCACTCAATAGATTATTATGTCAGTACAACAACCAACCAGGGAATGATTGGTCAACCCCAAGCTGTCACGAAAAACAAAGATGACAACCAGTGGCACAATATAAAGCTGAGCATAACATGCTAAAATAAAGCTGAGTATAACATGCTTAAGTTCAGTGGCTTTTTCACAGCCTGGGCCATCTGGATCCTACCTCCAGCACCAGCTTTTCTGAACAGAGCACATGTGAGTTGTCCTTGAAACACATCCATTGCTCCTGTAACCCTCCTGGTCTCAGCCTCCTCTAGAAAATTGTCACCACACCCTTGTTGTTGTGGTCTTCAGTCCTGAGAGTGGTTTGATGCAGCTCCTTATATTACTCTATCCTGTGCAAGCTTCTTCATCTCCCAGTACCTACTGCAACCTACATCCTTCTGAATCTGCTTAGTGTATTCATCTCTTGGTCTCCCTCTACGATTTTTACCCTCCACACTGCCCTCCAATGCTAAATTTGTGATCCCTTGATGCCTCAAAACATGTCCTACCAACCAATCCCTTCTTCTAGTCAAGTTGTGCCACAAACTTCCCTTCTCCCCAATCCTATTCCATACCTCCTCTTTAGTTACATGATCTACCCACCTTATCTTCAGCATTCTTCTGTAGCACCACATTTTGAAAGCTTCTATTCTCTTCTTGCCCAAACTAGTTATCGTCCATGTTTCACTTCCATACATGGCTACACTCCATACAAATACTTTCATAAACGACTTCCTGACACTTAAATCTATACTCGATGTTAACAAATTTCTCTTCTTCAGAAACGCTTTCCTTGCCATTGCCAGTCTACATTTTATATCCCCTCTACTTCGACCATCATCAGTTATTTTACTCCCTAAATAGCAAATCTCCTTTACTGCTTTAAGTGTCTCATTTCCTAATCTAATTCCCTCAGCATCACCCGATTTAATTTGACTATATTCCATTATCCTCATTTTGCTTTTGTTGATGTTCATCTTATATCCTCCTTTCAAGACACTGTCCATTCCGTTCAATTGCTCTTCCAAGTCCTTTGCTGTCTCTGACAGAATTACAATGTCATCGGCGAACCTCAAAGTTTTTACTTCTTCTCCATGAATTTTAATACTTACTCCAAATTTTTCTTTTGTTTCCTTTACTGCTTGCTCAACATACAGATTGAATAACATCGGGGAGAGGCTACAACCCTGTCTCACTCCTTTCCCAACCACTGCTTCCATTTCATGCCCCTCAACTCTTATAACTGCCATCTGGTTTCTGTACAAATTGTAAATAGCCTTTCGCTCCCTGTATTTTACCCCTGCCACCTTCAGAATTTGAAAGAGAGTACTCCAGTTAACATTGTCAAAAGCTTTCTCTAAGTCTACAAATGCTAGAAATGTAGGTTTGCCTTTTCTTAATCTTTCTTCTAAGATAAGTCGTAAGGTTAGTATTGCCTTACGTGTTCCAACATTTCTACGGAATCCAAACTGATCTTCCCCAAGGTCCGCTTCTACCAGTTTTTCCATTCGTCTGTAAAGAATTCGCGTTAGTATTTTGCAGCTGTGACTTATTAAGCTGATAGTTCGGTAATTTTCATATCTGTCAACACCTGCTTTCTTTGGGATTGGAATTATTATATTCTTCTTGAAGTCTGAGGGTATTTCACCTATTTCATACATCTTGCCCACCAGATGGTGGAGTTTTGTCATGACTGGCTCTCCCAAGGCCATCAGTAGTTCTAATGGAATGTTGTCTACTCCCGGGGCCTTGTTTCGACTCAGGTCTTTCAGTGCTCTGTCAAACTCATCACGCAGTATCTTATCTCCCATTTCGTCTTCATCTACATCCTCTTCCATTTCCATAATATTGTCCTCTAGTACATCGCCCTTGTATAAACCCTCTATATACTCCTTCCACCTTTCTGCCTTCCCTTCTTTGCTTAGATCTGGGTTACCTTACCCAAAAGTTTTGCCTTCTTCTGTCTGTGCCCCAAAATCCATGCTCCACATCATCTTCATCATGTGCTGAACCTCAGAAGTTCCAGTCCAGTATCTCACATACCTAGCTCATGCATCTGCCAAAACTCTTTCTCCTGCATACTTGACCAAATCTGCTGCCACTCTCTCAGCTGCAAGCTCATTCTTTCTTCGTGCCTCCTGCTACTCCCTCCGTCCATCCACCCCACCCAACATAACTCTCATCCCATCCTAGTCCACCTGCCAAAAAGCAATCCCGGCACAATGTAGGAGTGTGTGTGTGTGTGTGTGTGTGTGTGTGTGTGTGTGTGTGTGTGTGTGTACTCTAACTCAACTAAAGATTTATTCCAAAGCCAATAGGTTCTCTCTTTCATTTGTGAATGCCTGTCAATGGCTCAACACCTCTGCTATTCTGTGTTTAGTCACCATTACACCTATATTATGTACATTCTGCCAGAACTTTCCTAACATATTTGTATGTTCATAGTTCTTTCTTTAAGTAGATCATACTGCCAGCAGTCGTACATCTTTTCAACTTCTGTGAAGTGTGCTAATTTCATTTTCTCTTGTTGAAAGTAGGTTAGTATCCTTTTAGATATACTTCCTTGGATCATTTTTAGTATAGGGACTAAAAAGCAATCTTCTTTTTATGAATCATATCACTTATCTTCTCTGCCTGCTTATATAATTCACAGTTGTGGTGCCTTCCATACTTGCTGCTTCTTTGAAGAGACCCAAAATTTTTCTCAAAAATATATTTCTTTGGCCTCACATTTCTCCATTAGTCCTTTCTTGTTCATTGTAAAAGTTTCTGCCACCTATAGAGCCTCTGGTCAAATAAGAGTGCAATATTGTCTAATTTTGCCATTTAAGGACATCAGTCTCTTGTTGCAAATGCCATTAGTTAACTGGTTGTCCATTTCCATTTTTTTTATGGGTGACACAGGTTCTTATTTCTTTGATAGGTTAGACTCTACCCATTCACCTACTTATTTAAAATTAATCTGTCTGCTTATTTTTTTTAGTCCAATTTCCAGCTCTGTTGGTACTGGTTTTACTTTTTTCATAATGTGCATCTTCTCAAAATAGGTGTGAAGCACAGCCTTTACTGCCTGTTCTTCAGTTGCTTGTGGTGTGTAGTATGGACAGATCACTGAATTATCTCAAAGGCTGGACACTCAAATGAAAGATTTGTGTACTTGTAGTCTAGCCATATCCCTACTCCTGAAATGCTCATTTCATTTCACCAGTCTTGTACGACCTTTCCAAAAACAGAGTTGGTGAGAAGAGATGATTGTTGATCTCCTTGTCCTACTCTCACCCTGATTTCAAAAGCAGAACTTCACTTTGGAAGTGGTGTTGGCCAGGGTTCACTGCATAACTGCTTTTGTGTTGTTACCTAAGCCAAACTATTCAAGGATTTGAGATAGGCTGCTTTGATCAGTTCAGTCTTATGCCTTCCTGAAATCAACAAAGGTCACCACATATTAGTTGTTCATCAGTTTCATGTATGAAAATATTGTCTTCAGATTTGTTATCTGCTGTATACAAGACTTTCCTCTTCTGAAATCTTCTAGGTATTCTGGAAATTATGAATTAGTTTGTTGTTCAACTCTATTCTATTGAGCATTTGAGAAGATCTTGTAGGTTGCTAGCAGGAGGGAGATGCCACAGTAGTTGTCTACGTCTCTTCTGTCCCCTTTTTTATGTAGCAGATGAATTATGGCACAGGTGCATTCACTTGGAAGTCCTTTACTTTTCCAGATCTGCTGAATAATTGCAGCAAGTTTTTGATTGCCTTCTTCCCTGCATGTTTCCAGAGTTTAGCACTAATTAGATGTTTGCATGGTGACTTGTGTCCTTTGGAGGTTGGGTGATCTTCCTGATTTGTTCCTTCATGAGTTGAGATGAATATGCGTGGATGTCTGAATTGTTTTTATAAATGAATGCAGTCTCAGGAGCCTTGCAGGTGAAGAGACATTCAATATGACTTACTAGAATCTGGAAATTATCATTCTCACTGTGGGCAAGTTTCCCTATGGAATCTTTGAACTGGAGGCTCAGGAGCTCACATTTGCTCAGATTGTGCTCAAATGTTTTACAGACACTATGTGCACTATTTTTTGTGTGGAACTTGCTCAATCTTTACCAACTAATTTTTATCAAATGTGCATATCACCCTTCAGGCAGTTCTTGTTAAAGATTTTCTTGTGTGTATGAAGGTGACCCTGTTCACTTCATTTTTATTACAGTTCTTTTTCTGCTGAGGAACCTGTCTTAACAGTACTGTTGAATCACATTATTTATCCCACCAGGCATGCGTTCTTGATTTCATGAGTGGCTAGCCTCCTCAGATGCTCTGACTATAGCCTCATGTAGACGTTCTCAGAACCACATTTAACGTTTGCAATTTGTAGTTAATTCTTGGTTTCTCCTCGGCTTGTCTGCGTCAAACTTATAGCTTTTTGGAGAAGTAATCTTCTAGGTATTTCTTGGAAGTAGTCTAACTTTGATCTTTAGAAGGTAGTGGTTCAAGTTTAGGTTGACATTACTAAGAACCTTTACATTTCATATCTCATGTTGCCTGTGCCCTCTGTGCAGCGGTGACATGCTCAGTTTGGAATACATGGAGATGGAGATGTCAAAGTTGTCTTTTTCTGGGCAGGTGTTTGAAAACAGTTGACTCTAAAACAGATTGAATGCTCTGCATAGCTCCACTAGTCTCTCTTGATTGCAGTTGATTCTCCTGTGAGCTGGGTAATTTCCAATAATCCTCTGATATTTTCTTTCCTCATCAAACTGTGCATTGAAATCCCCATGCCAAATGATGGTGTGTTTGTTGTGAGGATATGTTTCAGCTCCTCCCAGAATGTGTCTGTTCCTTCTGGGTTCTTATTTACCTGACCAAATGACACACATACTTCCATTATTGTGTAAACTCTGTTTGCATTCTTATAAGGAAGAGTAGAAGAGGTGAAGTACATAACTGAATGCAATCTCTAACTGATGACAATAAATCTTCTTAAGTGTGGGCCAGTTTTTACTACACATTTACCAGTCTAGCCTCTGAAGACTCTACAACCTCATGACTCAGAGCAATGATGGTCCACAAATCATCTCATTTTTCAAATTGCCAAAGTCAGTATCTGATATCGGGACGAGGCGTTAGTCGCTCTTTTCACTTTGTCAGTCTCAAGAAGAGACTATTCTTCATAAGTAGCAAAAGAGTTTCAGTGTCTGTGTCCAGTATTTACTGGACCAATAGCTTCAAGCATTTCATTGCAAGTTGCCCAGAATCCAAAAGTCTTTTTGCGCCATTCAAGATGACAGTGGATCAGTTACTGCCTGAGGTAGTAGCTGCTGCTGCTGAACTTCCCTCTGTGCTTGTGGAAGTTGAAAACTGGAGGTTAGGGCCAGTGATGTTCTACACTAGCCAAAATACTGTCAAGACTGTAAGCCTCAGAGAAAGCCTGATATCTGGCTGTAGTTGGCGTTCTCTGTTCAGCAGGTGAGGACCTCCCAGTCCACCATCACTCCCCTTGCTATGGCAGTGTGGTGGCTTCATGGATATTATTATTATTATTATTATTATTATTATTATACTTGTTGTTTATGATAGTAATGAGTTCAGAATGCTTGATTTCATATTTTTATTCATCAGCAGTTAAGTCATGTGGAGCCCAGTAACATGGCTTTTTGTTACTGGCAGATGAATATTTTATCTATACAATTGTTTCTGAGTGCCCACTGAGATCTTTAGGCACTGCTCCCAGTGTGATGAGACCCACCAGGGCAACTTTCCTAGAATTCATCAGTTGTTGTAGTTCGATTTTTGAGCACTCATATCTGTCGAGGATTTCAAGTTGTTTCTAACTGATTTTTCTATCACATGGGATGGCAGTGTCAGTGATCCACCCATTTTTTCATCCACAAATGTGATGTGTGATGTATTATATTGTAGCATTCGATCTATCTGAACTTGGATATCCCCCAGGGGCATGTTCACTATTGACAACTTTTTGTGGTCTGATTAGTTCCTGGTCGCCAGAAGATGACAAAGTTTCCATGGCTCATTTGTGCCAATATGTTGAGAATTTTTTTAATTTGTCTGAGGAATCTTTCTGTCACAGCTCAAGCTGTCAATAGTTGTCCATAAATCTACACAGATTTAGAATGTATCACATATGGAGGGTGACAGGCATATTCCATATAACTAGATTTCCTGAAAGTGTTTGACATGGTACCCCAATGCAGGCTATTGACAATGGTCTGTGCATACAGATTAGGTTCTCAGATATGTTAGGTGCTGAAAGACTTTTTAATTAATAGAACCCAGTACATTATCCTTGATGGCAAGTGTTTATCAGAGCATCAGACACAAGGATATCATCAGGAGTGCCTCAGGGAAGGGCAACAGTGTCATTCTTATTCTCTATATACACAAATGATCTGAATGACAGGGTGAGCAGCAGCTCATGGCTGTTTGCTGATGAACCTGTGGTGTACGGGAAGATTTCATCACTGAGTGACTGTAGAAGGTTATAAGGTAGCTTACATAGGATTTCTAGTTGGTGTGATGAAAGACAGTGTGCTGCACATGTGAAAAACTGTGAGTTAATGTGGGAGTTAATGTGGATGAGTAAAATGAACAATTTTATAATTTCATTAGAAGTGTGCTGCTTGACACAGTCACTCAATTAAATATCTAGGCATAACGATGCAGATGGATACGAAATGGAATGAGCATGTTAGTTTGGTAGTTTTGAAGGCAAATGTTCAACTTTATCTTATTGGGAGAACTTTTGAGAATGTGTAGCTCATCTATAAAGGAGATGGCATATAAAACACTAATGCAACCCACGCTTGAGTAGTGTTAGTATTTGGGATCCTCACCAGGTCAGGTTAAAGGAAGACATTCAAGCAATTCAGAGGCGCACTGCTCAATTTGCTGCCAGTAGTTTCAACCAGCATGTATGTATTACAGACATGCTTCATGAACTCAAATGGGAATCCCAGGATGCAAGTGCTCTTTTTGTGAAGCACTGCTGCTGTATGAGAGCACACAGCTATCATGCTACAACCATAACTCATTGTATCAACCTGCTCACTATCATCTGACTTAACAAAGGCATGATACGGGGTGCTATTCCTCGTTCTCTTCTTTCTGTGTCTGTCTCACTGTCAAGAGTCCTCCCCCAGCAGCTTTTCTGGGCAAGTACAGACTGTAATTTCACAGCAGGAATGGAGAGTGTAGTCAATTTTCATGAGATCTCTTATTTTCCTGTCCACATTAACCACCTGTACTTGAGTCCAGTTCACAATATTGGCAGTGTGCCTGATGATGAGTATTGCCCAGGCATTGTGTGCCTTGGTGGTATGGTGCCATCTGGTTTACTTTTCAAAATTTTTCTGACCCCATTTGGGTGTACAAGTTGCTGACCACATTTTTTGATTACTCATGCTTAATGTTGTCCAGCTTCTAATACCTAGCTATTTGCTGCCTCCTATCTGATGACACTTGTTGGTTTACCCCTTTAGCATTGTGACATCTTCGTTTTCTGAGATTTTCATCTTCTTTAGTACCAGTGTGACACTTTATTCGAAGCTGAATTCCATTCTGATGTGACTGAAAAAGATTCGGAGGTCAGCCTGGATTTCATTTTCAATTTTCCACAGAGCTTCAGATCATCCAGGTACAGCAGGTGGGATATTTTCAGAGAATTTCTCCCTGTCTGATAGCCCAGGTTTGTTTTGTAGGAGATGGTTGACAGTGGAATAAAGGTGATGATGATTAGCAGTGGGGACAATGAGTCACCCTGGAAAATGCCTCTATTGATGCTAACTAGGCCATTATTTTCCTTCTGACAGATAGTTCTGTGTACGAGAGTTCCTGTTGTTGTTGTTGTTGTTGTTGTTGTTGTTGTTTCTTAATACATGTTTCCTTGAGTTTAGTGACAGTCTAACACATTTCCCACACACTGCTTAGCTCCCTTACTATTCCATTTGGATAACTTGCAAAATTTTTGATGACATTATTCACATATAGACCACACTCTTCTTTAAGATGTTAGTTTTTGGAAGTAAGACTCAATGTCCAATATTAAAGTACATTAAGTTAGTATTAATTTCAAACATTAATCATTGTATCAGTAAGTGGCACTGATTCAATTATTTAAGAATTATTTATTAATAAATTGTGAGAGAAACAAAGCAATGGAAAAGCCAGGATAGAATAACAATATTAAAAGGATGGATTACTACTCACCACATAGGAAGCACTGAGTGGCAGATAGGTCCATTGAACAAGATTCATAGTTATTCACTATTGTCCTTCATCAGACATAGACAAAACACACACCCATTCACATTTGGAAACACACACATGGGCTCTGTAGGATCTGGGTGCTATTACTTGACTGCAACAGCACCTGGGATGCACAGCGGTCTTTGCTAGGGCGAGTAGAAGGGTTACAGAAGAGGCATGGAGTGGAGAGGGCAGGATAGCAGGGTGGAGATGAGGTAGATGCTAGTGCTGCCTGTGGGAGCGTGCAGTGGCGTGATGGGGATAGGATGATGGAGTGTGGGGATAAGATGGTGGGGTGTTAGTTGCATAATTGGGTGGCTGTGTTAAGGGGAAATAGGGGAGAGGAGGGAAGCACAGAAGGGGAAAGGACTATGCAGGTCTGCTGGAGAGATAGAAGGCATATGCAGGTCTGACCGTATTGGCAGGTGTAGCACAGGGACTAGCATAGGTGGAGGCCAGGGGCATACAGGAATGGAGGATATATCATAAGGAGGGTTCCACCCACACAGCTTAGAAAATCTGTTGTGGAAGGAAGAATCGAGATGTGACAGGCTGTAAAGCAGTCATTGGACTCCAACACATTGTGTTGCACAGCATGCTCTTCACCTGGGTGAACCATCTATCTCTTGGCCACAGTTTGGTAGTGGCCGATCATGTGGACAGACAGCTTGTTGTTAATTGTCATGTCCGTGTAGAATGTTGCACAGTGGTTGCAGCTAAGTTGCTAGGTCATGTGGATTCTTTCACAGGTGGCCCTGCCTTTGATGGAGTAGGAGATGGCCATTACAGGACTGGATTAGGTGGTAGTGAGAGGATGCAGGTAAGCATTGCATTTAGGTCTACCTAGTACCACCCAGGACTCGAGCAACTGAATCACTTTTTCTGTCAAAAATTTTGATTACCTCTTGTCTTTCCCTGGAATGAGAAATATCCTCTCCACTATCCATCCCACCCCTCCCACAGTGGTGGTTCTCCACCTACCAAACCTACACATTATCCTTGTGTGAGCCTGTTTCACCCCTGCTTCCAACTCCTTGCTCATATCTGTGCAGTAAATGTAGATGTAAGGCATGGCCCATCTCATAAATGCCAGTTCCTGTCCTGTTATGGGAATCTCCTACCCATTAAAGGCAGGCTACTTGACAAAGCAGACACTTGATCCATCAACTTTGCTGCAACCACTGTGCAATATTCTGCATGGGGTGTTGTTGAGTATGCTGAGAACACCATTGCATCCCTAGCATGCCCCTGCACACTTCCACAAGCAGCACTAGATCTTTCCCCATCCTACTCAGCTTTCCCCGCACATACTCACCAAATACCTCTTCTGTACCCCCCACTGATCATTGCAGAAAAGATTGCTGCTCACCTCAGACACTATCGCAGTCAGGGCATAGCACCTGTAAATGACAACTGTCATGTTTGTCTTTGTGTTTTATGCATGTGTGAGTGTTTTGTCTATGTTTGACAAAATACTTAGTCCAATAACTAATAATATATAGCTGTTCTTTTTCAACATGTTTGTCTGGCACTCAATGCTTCCTCTATTTCACAATTAACAATCTGTCCTTTACAGAAGTTCAGAGAGAGCTACAGTAAGATGATGTTTTGTTATAGAAATTTCGATCTTGATGACCTTGTTGTGTACAAGTTAATGAACCTGTTGCTTATTTGCAGGGACAACTGCATGTAGTGGAGACACTGGTGGAGGGCTCACCTTCGTACATGAACTCAATCCCTTATCGCCTTCAAGCAAGCTTTATTTTGTGCAGGGAATTGTTAGTATGATTGGAGGTCACAGTCGACCTGGTGCTTGTAACCTAGAAGACTATGTTGCATTTACAAAAGTATCAGAATTTAGAAGTTTTCTTAACAAATACAGAGAGTAATAAACTATTAGATATTCAGTTTTATTTGTAAAGACTATTTTTTCTTTATGCTGTTAAGGGAATTGTCAAAACTAAAGTTCCATAATAAAACAAATCAGATATGTTGTTTTTAATAACTGCATCTTCACAAATAAGTTGTCTAAAAGAAAAATAGATTTAATTTTCAATTTAAGAAGGAATGGTTTATTTATTGGTCAAGCTAACTGGTACTTAACATATTTGTTTAATTGTTGATCTTGTGCTGCAACATGAAGCTGGTGAAAAAATACAATACTTTACATACTTTCTTTAATGTATGTCCAATAATTATGTGGAAACAAGCGTATAAACTGTTAACGATGTTTAGTTTATCAGCTGCTGTGCAGTTGCCTGAATCTTGAACCCAGTTAATGTACTTAAGTAGCCTTCATGATAGTGTTTAATATCACCATAATAGTTTATTTTTGTACTAAATGGAATCTCTGTCAATAAATACTGATTGCTGTTTCCAAAAATAATCATTAAATATGAGAGATGAAAATGTAAACAGCTGATCAGAAGCAAACATTCCAATGAGTGCAGTGAATCTTCATCCACAGTTCTAACAAATATGAGAGATGAAAATGTAAACAGCTGATCAGAAGCAAAACATTCCAATGAGTGCAGTGAATCTTCATCCACAGTTCTAACAACTCAACAAGACTGTAGAATCAAACATCTACTTAACATCTACATCTGCTGCAGGGGACATAGTACCTAATGGATGGCTAAATAAGAAACAGCAAAATCTGTGTAAACTATGTCCAAATAACACTAGATAGCTTACATCAGAATAACAGTACAGTAGATGACAAGTCACTAGTGTACAGTGTATGGCATAAGTCAGGACTAGCTATTTAACCATTACATGAATGTCACTTTATCTGTTAAATTTTGTTGTCAAATTGCTTAGTGCATATTTTGTATACTATTGTGCAGATATATAGTACAAAGTTATCAGAAAGTGACATGTAATTTATCATGGCATCATGAATCACTAACATATCAACACCAACACTTCATACATCATAGAGCAGAACAGTGTGAAAAACTAGTACACTAATGATAGAAATCAGTGCCTTTTACTCTGATGCCCAACAACATTTTTTGGGGAAGAGTACTGAAAAGGTAGGACTTCACTGTTGTGTATGAGATTGGATGTGAGATCGCATAGGATATAATACCTGGCCACTACAAAGAGAGTCAGTTGTGCACTTAAGATGGCTATGAAACATTTTCACTCCGGTTTCCCTATGTTCATCCTTCCTTTCTTGGAATATCCTTCCACTCACTACCCAGCTGAAGTAATTTTTGGTCCCTTTCTGGATTTGCTCTTTATATTCCAAATGTTTTTCTGTAAGATGGACCAAATGGGGAAGAACACCTTAAATAAAGACTACTGCATTCAGTGTTAAAAAATATCTGTGCACAACACCTGCCTAGGCTCTTATGTGCACTTGAAAGCTAACACTGTAACCTATCCAACATGGTGACGTCATTATATGCCTTTTTGTCTGAGCCCCCCTCCACCCCAAAAGCCACCAACATGGGACTCCACTGCTGACACCTTAGCTACTAGCTCTCCATGCTTGCCAAGGAGTAGATACCATCCTCTTGGCCGTCACCTATCCCAGTGACAGTCATTGCACCAAATAGCCTTTGATGCTGTTGGGAGGCACTCATGGGAAGAGAGCTCTTGATACTGTTCTGATCCAGTCATCTTATGAGACAGGTATAGAAGTTTCAATGCAGACACTTTCTTTATGCTGGTTACTCTATGGAAAAATGGACAAGCCAAATTTCTGGAAGCAAAACAATTTTTCCAGTACTTAGTATCTCAATTGATAGCTATACTTTTACTGCAACACAGCCATTATTTTTTGGAACATATTGAAGATAGGTTTAGAGAAGTTGAGTCATTGGGAAAAATGCACAGTGGATCGCTATTGATTAAAGCCTCCTCTGTTGTGCAGTCTACAGCTCTTCAGGCATTTGAACATCTGGGTTGCATACCAATTTCCATTGCCCCCAACACAATTTTGAATATGGTCAAAGGAAACATCTTCAACAGAGAGCTTATGCTCCAAAAGAATGAGGAGCTATGGGATAATCTCAAGTGACGAAGTGTGTTTGGAGAAGTTGAGTCATTGGGAAAAATGCACAGCGGACCGCTATTGATTAAAGCCTCCTCTGTTGTGCAGCCTACAGCTCTTCAGGCGTTTGAACAACTGGGTGGCATACCAGTTTCCATTGCCCCAAACACAACTTTGAATATGGTCAAAGGAAACATCTTCAACAGAAACCTTATGCTCCAAAAGAATGAGGAGCTATGGGATAATCTCAAGTGGCGAAGTGTCCAATTCGTCTAATGCATTCAGAAAGGTCCCAAGGATAATCCAATGGGTACAGGTGTCTTTATCGTAGCCTCTGAAAGGATATCCTCCCTGAGAAAGTTAGTCATGGTGTACACATGTGATGTGAAACCTGATCTCCTATGACCCATGAGGTGCTTCCATGCTTATACTTCAGTCATATGTCATCCTGCTCTGAGGCAGATACAAAATGTGGCAACTGTGAATGATCATCCATGAAGGTAGTCCTTGTAAATAAAAACCTTTGTGTCAACTGCATGGAACACCACCCTTCACACTCACTGGTTTGCTCAGTCTTCAATAAAGAAAATAAAATAGTGAAATATAAATCTATTGCCCACCTGTCGTATAATGAGGACTGAAAAAAATATGAATGCCCACATACAGTTGACACACTGACTAATTATGAAAAGTCACAGCCGTCACCACCATTACCTCTATTTTTTCTAAACCAGTTCTCCCACCATCCTCCTCTCTTGGGGTTCCCATAGTGCCATCTTTGACAACCCCTTCCAGCACCAAACCAGAGAGCAGCTTCCTCCTCCAGCATCTGCCAGTGCCAAGACTTCCTCTTGGGACCCATTTCAACACCTGCCAATGGCTCAAGGAACAGCAGTCTGTTGGTACCAGTGTGGCCACTCACTGTACATTGCTGGACTCATCATAGGACCTTGCAAGAATCATGGCCACTAAAGTCTAAGAAGGAGAAGAATTGGGACAAGACTACTCCAGACCCTAGAGGAGCCAGATCCCCCCAAGCAGTTGGATTCTGAACCAATGCTGCCTGATGTTCCATCCCCTTCACTGGCAGGTATTGATCTTGTGACATGACTGGTCCTTCTGGCCACTTCAGGCCTAATCTGGGCACCCATAATGAGATCATTCAGTGTAAATGCTATGGATGTTACCATCAACTGCTGTAATTACAATAGCTAATTTCCTCATCTTCTGCAACTTGTGTTGATCTACAAGAAACACCCTTATGTGATGACCATTCCCCAATGTTATGCAGTTCTCATGCATTCTCTTTGAACTACTGGCCTCTGCGGGGTTTGCACATTGATTCACATTGATGTCATCCGTGAGTGTATTCCCCTTCATACCACATTGGAGGCAATAGCAATGTGAGTGCAGACATCCTCAGTGATCATATGTAATTCGCGATGTTTATTTACTTCCAGGTAGGCCACTTACTTCCACTGAGATAACCACTTTAATCAGACAACTCATCCTTCCCCCCCCCCCCCCCCCCCCTTCTTTTTCTCCTGCTTGGGGACTTAAATTCACATAGCCCCACGTGCATGTGTGTGTGTGTGTGTGTGGGTGGGTGTGGGATGTGGGGGGGGGGGGGGGGGGGAGTACACTTTATTTGGTACAAGCCTTCTTCTTGGGCAGCTTCTTTCTGACCATGAAATGTGTTTCCCCACCAATGGTATTCCTACCCACTTCAATGCCACCTGTGACACCTTTTCAGCTATCAGTCTCTTCCTCCTGTCCTGTGGCTTCATGCATTGGTCACTACATGATGATCTTTGTGACAGTGACCACTTTCTGGTGATCCTATTTCTTTCTTCCCAACACCAGATGGGCCAATTTCCATGTTGGATGCTTCAAAGAGCCAACTGGCACTTGTGTGCCTCTGCTCTTATCTTCACTCCCTCCCCTTCAGATTTCATTGACGATATTGGGCAAGACATTTCCAACATGGACATCAACACTGTGGGAACTGCTATATCCCCTTTTTACAGATCCTCTCCATCATCGGCTGGTATGATGGTGGACCAAAAACATTGCAATAGATATTCAGAATCATCAAAGAATGCTGCAGCATTTAAAGTGATGTCTTTTGCAGACCAACCTTATCACTTATAAGCAATTTCATGCAAAGGCTTACCATCTAATTAAACATAGCAGGAAGGAATGCTGGAACACAACATCTCTTCCCAGGGAAAGTATGCCTCTTCATCCCATGGCCAAGATCTTCAACTGAACCACATCTCTTCATTCAGGCTGGTCTCTGTCATAACACTTCAGCTCTTGCTGAAAACCTTGCAATCCTCTTTGTGGCAGTGTCAGCATCCTCTTCTTATTTGGCTATTTTTCGGATGCATAAGTGACGAAGACATACTCTCATTTGCCCTTTCGCATGCCAAATTATGTAATGAACCTTACACTGACTGGGGATTGTTTCAGGCTCTTTGCTCATCTCACAGTATGGACCTGGGCACTGATTCCATTCACATTCTGATGCTACAACATCTGACAATTACTGGATGGCACCATCTCCTCAGTGTTGTCAATCAAATTTGGCTTGGTAGTTATGATGAGAAAGTATCAGCTTTCCAGTCCTTAAACTGACCAAAAACAAACATCCATCTACAGTTACTGACCAGTTAGCCCCATCAACAGGCTCTGCAAGCTGCTTGAAAGGACAGTTGCCCACAGATTATGCTAAGTTCTTGAATCTCAGGGCCTGTTTTCTCGCTCTCAATGTGATTTCCATGATGGATAATCTGCAACCAACCATCGAGTTAAGTTGTAAATGGCAATTTGACAGGCTTTTTCTAAACGCCAACACCTCACTGCCATAATTTTTTAACCTACATAAGGCATACAACACCACCCGGTGCATCACATTACATACCCTCCATGACTGGGACTTTTAAGGAAATCTCTCAAACAATTTTTATTTGTCAGTTTTATCCCACTGCTTGTTCTGGGTTAGACTTGTTACTTCACTCAGCTCTCCAGGAGTCCAAGAGAACAGCATCGAATAGGGCTCCATGCTATCACGCATCGTCATGAAATTGTGGGGCAGGGAGGTGGGGAAAAAAGGAGAGAGGAGTGGAAAGATGGGTGGGTGCATTGGAAGAGGGTGACAAACAAAGAGTGTGGGTGATGTGAATGGGGAGAAGATGACAGGACAGAGGGAGTGGAAACTTGGGTGGAGGGTGTGGGGACAGTATGGTACAGTAGGTTGAGGCTGGGATAATTATGGGTGCAGGGAACGTGTTGTAAGAATAACTTCCATGTATGCAGTTCAGGGAAGCTATTGGTGGAGGGGAGGATCCAGATGGCTCAGGTAGTGCAGCAGCTCTTGCAACCAAGCATGCTATGTTCAGCTGTATGTAATGCCCCAGGGTGGTCTACTTTGCTCTTGCCCGCAGTTTGGCAGTTGCCATTCATGCTGGTTTACAGCTGGTTGGTTGTCATACCAATATAAAAAGCTGTGAAATGTTTGCAACAGAGTGGTAAATGGCTGCTTTCACTTTTGACCTGGCCTTGTGACATAACTGTAATATGAAGTGCTTGATGGATGGATTGGACAGGTCCTGTGCCTGGGTCTTCCACAGGGATGTGATCCTTGTTGGAAGGGGTTGGGGTTGGATGTGGCATAGGGATGTACTAGGAAGTTGTGCAGGTTGGGTGGGTGATGAGACACCACTTTAGGAGTGGTGGGAAAGATCTTGGGTAGAATGTCCCTGATTTCAGGGCATGATGATGGGTTATCAAAGTCCTGGCAAAGGATGTGTTTCAATTTTTCCGGTAGTGGGTGACAAAGGGGGGGACTCCTTTGTGGTGGGAGGATTGGCTGTGTGAGGGGAAATGGCATGGGAGATCTGTTTGTGGACTATTTCTGGGGATAGTGCCTATCTCTGAAGTCCTTGGTGAGACCATTGTCATACTCAGAAAGGGAGTTCTTGTCACTGCAGGTATGCTGTCCTTGGATGGCCAGGCTGTAGAGGAGGGATTTTTTTGATGTGAAAGGGATGATGGGCATTGAAATCCACAACAACAGGTGATGTTGGTGGTTGGGGGATTTAATGATGACAGAAATGTGGATGGAGGTATCAGAGAGGAGGTGGTCTATGTCTAGAAATGTGGCACACTGGGTTGAGGAGAATTTGGTGAAATGGATGGGAAGGGATGGATGTGAAGGGATGGAGATAGGTGTCTTTGCCCAGAGACCAGATCATGAAGATATCATCAATGAACCTGACCCAGACTAGGGGTTTGGGATTTTGGGAGCCTAGGAAGGTCTCCAATAGATAAGTCATAAACAGTTTGGCAAGGAGGGTACCACGTGGGTGCCCATGGCTATGCAACAGATTTGTTTGTATTACCTTCCCTTCAAAGTGGAAGTAAGGATAGAGTTAGCAAGGTGTACGAGGAATGAGGTAATGGGTTTGTAGTCTGGTTGACTTTGGGAAAGGTAGTGTTGAATAGCAACAAGACCATGCGTATGAAGTATGTTGTTGTGTAGGGAGAGAGTGTCAACAGTGATGAGTAGGGATCCAGGAGGTAAAGGGGTGGGAAAGGTGGAGAGTCAGTAAAGGAAGTGGTTGGTGTCTTCTATGTGGGAGGCTAGATTACGAGTTGGTGGTTGGAGGTATTGGTCAATGAGATCCAAAATTCTTTCAGTGGGGGCACAATAATCTGCCACACTGGGGCATTCAGAACCACTGCGATTGTGGATTTTGGTGAGTATGTAGAAGTTGGATGTGTGGGCTGTTATAAGGGTGAGGGGAAAAATGGATTCAGGGGAGAGGTTGTGGGAAGGGCCTAAAGCTTTAAGCAGGGATTGGAGGTTGTGTCGGACTTATGGGGTGGGACCATTCACATAACTGGTGGAGGCCTTCTGCCAGGTAGTCACTGTGATTCATAACAATGGTGGGATGGTGGGACATTTGTCTGCAGGTAGAATGATTAGATCAGGATTTATTTTGAGGCTGTGTATGACAATTCTTTTTTCTACTGAAATG
Organism: Schistocerca americana; assembly: GCF_021461395.2. NCBI lineage: Eukaryota > Metazoa > Arthropoda > Insecta > Orthoptera > Acrididae > Schistocerca > Schistocerca americana. The sequence goes on along the minus strand of NC_060125.1, from coordinate 57,769,488 downwards.
TTGGTGTTCTGAGGAAAGAACCTGAGAAAAGATTGTGAGGCTATGTTGGAGGTAACGAATTTCTGGAAGGTTAGGTAGGAGGCAGGGAGGGGGAGGGGGGGGGGGGGGGGGTGGAGGTTCACAGTTTGATGGTAGTATGAACTGAAAGAGACAAGGTTCAATGTTGGAATTAGGATGGTTCTTGTTAGAGGGATTGGTGTCAATGAAGTGCTTCTATTTCAGGGATCAGAGATTCCTTTAACACAAAAAAATTCTTCCCATACAGCCTGGCTACTTGGGGATGACATTTCTGCAGTGACAAGAACTCCCTTTCTGAATATGCTGAAGGTCTCACCAAGGCCTGCACAGACAGGTACTACCCCAGACATGGTCATCAAACAGATCTCCCATGCCATTTCCCCTCATGCCACCAATTCTCCCACCATCCCCAAGAATCAGACAAAAAGGGGTGCCCCCTTCGTCACCCAGTACTACCCCAGACTGGAACAACTGAACCATATTCTTCACCAGGGCTTTTGTTACCTAAATTCATGCCCTGAAATGAAGGACATCCTTCCCAAGATTTTCCCACCCCTCCTAAAGTGATGTTCTGTTAACCACCCAACCTTCACAACAACCTAGTCCATTCTTATGCCACTCCCAATCCCAACTCAATTCACAAGGACCATATCCCTGTGGAAGACTCAAGTGCAAGACCTGCCCAATCCACCCACGGCCTGAGAAATGATAATGTTGCATAAAGGGGTGTCCCTTCCAGAACGGAAAGAGGAAGTGCTCTCAAAGGTCAACCTACATGCAAAATATAGGTACTCATCCTAGGATAAGGGGACAGTATCGTGACAGAAGTCACACATTTTATAGGGATTATTCTGGTAAGTTTGAATTCTATACACTATTAGCGTTATTACGTTTTATGGAAGTTTGTGAGTGTCAAAAGAACACTTTCATTTTGCCCCGAGTTACTTCAAACCACACAAAAATACCACAATTAGTACATACTTGGAAATGTAGTACAAAAAAGTGAAAACAGAAAGTAGATTACTCATGTGTCAGGGACACCGGGAGCTTACGATTGGAAAGATAGCAAATAAAAGAAGAAAAAAAAGTCCTCACAATTATTAAAATTATGTATACTGTATACTGTTGAAATGTGAATTGTTATTATGGGTGATATTAATGTACATAATGACTGTATAAAATATTGTGTGTTCAACCTGAGGAAGGGGATATGTAGTGCTTTGAGAACTTTGGCGTAAATTCTACAAACACTCAGCCTTCCACCGTCTTGAGCAAACAATATTTTAGATGTGAATGTGGAGAAAGGAACCCTATCTACTGCATGTCACCTGTCTGTGTGTGCAGTTCCAAAGTTTATCGTGAGAAGACTGTAGACACAGCGGGTGAATGGCACTGGGAAGTACTTGTTGGTTGGTCCATGGAAGTTGTAATGAAAGCACATGGCAGAACCAAGGAACATCTGTGTTATTCTGTGCTGTTTTGTAATGGTGACTATTGTTAGTGATGAAAGAACAACTGAGTGAAGAAATATTTTTAGCAACTTTTAACTTTAACTTGTTAGAGGCAAGACAAATGTCATGGTTAGCAAGCCAACTCTATTGTAAATGTAACTGTGCTTCTAACATTTGGACATGTGAGGAGACTGTGGTGTCACCGCCAGACACCACACTTGCTAGGTGGTAGCCTTTAAATTGGCCGCGGTCCGTTAGTATACGTCGGACCCGCGTGTCGCCACTATCAGTGATTGCAGACCGAGCGCCGCCACACGGCAGGTCTAGAGAGACTTCCTAGCACTCGCCCCAGTTGTACAACCGACTTTGCTAGAAATGGTTCACTGCCAAAATATGCTCTCATTTGCTGAGACGATAGTTTAGCATAGCCTTCAGCTATGTCATTTGCTACAACCTAGCAAGGCGCCATTATCAGTTACTATTGATGAGAATCATGTACCGTCCTGACCGACATTCACCATTAATGGATTAAAGTTAAGTATTCCAACAGCTACATCCTTTTTTCTAAATTCTAATTTCCTTGTCCTGTTCCAGACCTCACGCCAGCCTGTGTGAGCTAAAACGCCTGCCTTTCGGCCTCCTCTAGTAACACGGTGTTGTCTCTCCTGCCAACCAAAACAGAGACTTACTTATCAGTATTTGTGCATCCAGAGAGTGAGATTTGTAATAGTTTGATGTTTAAATATACATCGTTAATTGAAGCAAAAGAAACTGTGTACGTCTAAATATTTCTATAAGTAGAAAGAGTTTTGAGAAATTCCTGTTCCCAGCAATATACTGCGGAGAAGAAGAGAAAGGGAGTTTGCAGCAGCAGGCTAATCAGCTAGAAAAGTTGGCTGACCATTTCAAGTAAGTCATATCTTTAAAGAAATTGAAATTTGCACACATACTTCTCTACTTCAAGTTGTCTAGAATGTTAGAACGCACTTTGTGTATAAGTGATGTGTGTAAATGTAGTCTGATTCTTTGGCCATTTATCTGTAGATAAGATGTAGGTTATTGGAAACCATGGAAAGTAGGAAGGACTTCTGCAATGGAAGTATGTGAATATCGAAAGAGGGAAAAAATAGATAGGTCCTCAAATGAGAAGTAAGAAAGGAAATAAATAGAAATGGTTGCTAAGATTGAAGAAGAGAAAGAAGATAGCCCAAAGGACAGGAAATCTTTCCCACTCAACTTCCCCAGGATCTGTAACTAGCAGGCACTTGAGTGAGATGCTGGAGGATGTTTGGTGTTAAATCGTCTCCTATGGAATGGACATTCCCACCTTCACCCTTGAGATCCCCGAAGGAATTCTTACCAACTCTATGGAAACGGTAAATGGTGAAGAATCAGTCACACTTGTTTGCGAGGGTTGCCTGAAAGGTGTAATGTGTGTCAGCCATGATTTATCGGTTAGTGTAAATCATGTTTTACAATACTCACCCCTTTCAAAATTGAAACAAACTCTCCCATTTATATCACATCTCATAAAAGGTATAAAGCATACTATGCAAAATAGTAAATTATACTCATATAATGTTCATTCAGTTCATCACATTATATTTTTCACAAACATAATATTCTTATTCCATTTATTTCATCTAAATTGGTATTTGTTTTATTGTCATATCCAGTTTTCCAAGTAAAGATTACAGGATAGTTTAAGATTTTTGAAATAAATGACAGAATAGTTTAAGATTTGCGAGCAATTTGGTGCAGGAAAACTATTTTGGAAGAAACACCAAAAACAACTCTGTATCTGACGATCAGCACTCTGCCCATTAACTCAGAATGATAACGTCCCTGGGGGATATATGACTTCACCCAGATCCCATGGATCTGATATTAACTTTTCTTGTGCACTGGCAGACCAGTATTTCTCTTTAAATTTCTTTTGGAAGTCTCCCCACTGCAAATCAGTCACATCTTCCCTCGTTAACACAACATTAGGTGAAGATACTCTTTTTTTCTATTTGTTCCTGTATAAGTTTGACTTCTCTCCGGAGTTTGACTATGCTCTTCCTGGTATCAGTACATTTGTAAGAAGCCATAGGAGTGACTTTCCGATCTACAATTTCTTCTGCCTGTTCCTCCAGACTACTTACATTTATGATATCAGAGCTTGCTATCTTCTCTTTGAAGCTTCTTTCTACACTGTCTACTCGTGTACTTACATCTGTGATTTGTGATTGAATGACAGGCATTAATTCACTATGCTTATCAATACTCTCTTTCAAAGTATGCCATCCCTGCCATGCCTGCGACTTTCCTAGCTGGTTAGCCTGCTGCTGCAAACTCTCTTTCGTTTCTCCTCCACAGTATATTGCTAGGAACAGGAATCTCCCAAGACTCTTTCTACTTATAGAAATAGCTAGATGTACATAGTTTCTATTGTTCACTTAACGACGTATATTTCAGAATCAAACTTTTACAAATCTCACTCTCCGCATGCACAAATACTGATAAGTAAGTCTCCTAACATGTCCAAATGTTAGAAGCACAGTTACATTTACAACAGAGTTGGCTTGCTAACCATGACATTTGTCTTGCCTCTAACAAGTTAAACTTAAAAGTTGCTAAAAATCTTTTTTCACTCAATTCTTCTTTCATCACTAACAATAGTCACCATTACAAAACAGCACAAAATAACACAAAAGTTCCTTGATTCTGCTGTGCGCTTTCATTACGACTTCCATGGACAGGCAAGCAAGTACTTGTCGGTGCCTTTCAACTGCCATGTCTACAGTCTTCTCACAATAAACTTCAGACCTGCACACACAGACAGGTGACACGCAGTTAATAGCGTTCCGTTCTCCCCACTCACATCTAAAATATCGTGTGTTCAAGATGGTGGAAGGCTGAGTGTTTCTAGAATTTATGCCAAAATCCTCGAAGCCCTATAGACTCATGTGCAAGACCTGCCTAATCCACCCACCAAGCACTTCCTATTGCGGCCCTTTCTCATGTGTATCCCACCCCATCAGGGGTCAGGTCACCTATGAAAGCATCCATGTCTTTTACTAGCTCTGCTACAATCATTCCACAGTTTTTCTATTTTGGTGCAACTACCAACCAGCCATCCATCAGGGTGAACAGCAACCACCAATCTGTGGCCAAGAGCAGAGTAGGCCAGGCTGAGGCACAACATGCAGCTGAACACAGAGTGCTTGGTTTCAACGGCTGCTTCACTACCCAAGCCATCTGCATCCTACCCTCCACCATCAGCTTTTCTGAACTGCACAGAAGGGAGCTATCCTTACAACACATTTTCCACTCCTGTAATTTTCCCGGCCTCAACGTTCGGTAACATACTTTCCCTCCACCCTCCACCCAAAAGTTTCCACCCCCGCTGTCCTATCACCTCCTTCCCATTCTCGTCTCCCATGCACTATCCCTTCCCCTTCCTCACCCCCTTCACACTGTTACTTGCATCCCATATGGTAGTTGCATTCTGCCCTAGTTGTTAGGAGTTGGCGGTCATGTGTGCGTAAGGTGTGCCTCCTTATGTGTATGAATGATATGTGTTTGTCTTTTGTTGATGAATGCTGTAGCCAAAAGCTTTATGTAAATGTCTTTTAATTGTGCCTGTCTGCAACTTAATGTGTTTTTTTAAGGTAAGTAGTAATGTATCTTTTTTTACATTGTTGATGTTTCCAGCTGGAGTTTCCATTCTTCGTTTTCAGAACAAATTCCCTCAACTGTCACAAATCTACCAACAGTTTAGTGAACAGGTTCCAACTAAATTGATTGAATCTGAATATTAGAAAGTCACATTTACTGCAAGTTAAAACTCAGTCGCTCAAAGTTGTGACTCAGCTGTTGTCATCTGCCTCAGGTTTACTTCCCCTGGAAGAGGCAGTTCTTTCTTTACTGTAGCCTTCAGTGGGAATGTTCTTTCGTCAAAGATGACGTCTCTTCTCAAAAGTATATTTGTCTGTCCAAGGCTCCACAGACAATATCCTTTAGAACCTGCTTCCACTCCAAGGTATACACATTCTTCTGCCCGTTCTCCGAGTGTTCTCTGAGTGTTCCCAAATCATCTTTAGTTAGTTTTTTCTTCTTTGGTACTTCATACTGGATTTTCCCATGAAGGGATCTTGTTGGGCATCTATTTCAGATATGGCAGGACAACATTAGAGCTTCGCCCCGAAAGGTATTGGGCAAACCACTCTGAAATAGTAGACACCTCACAATGGATAAAAGTGTTTGATTCAGGCGCTCTGATTTTCCATTGGATGGTTGAGAGTAAACTGTGCTTTTCCGATGTAGTATGTATGCCCTCTTCCTTGAACAACTCTCCAAATTTGCTGTTGATGTACTCAGTCCCACTGTCTGATTGGAAGCTTTGCAGTTTCCTCCATGACTTGCATTCCACATGTCCCTTAAATTCCACAAAAGACTCAAACACATCACTTTTTTGCTTTAGCACTTTCACTACCAAATATCTGGAGTGATCATCCAGATAAGTAACTTAATAATGTGCTCCACCCAGGGAGGTCTGTCTAATGTAACCTACATCACTATGTACTAGTTCTAGAATATTATCAGTAGTAGCTTGGCTAGGTTTGAAAGGCTGTCTTTTCATTTTTCCTTGCACACAAATTTCACATTTTTCCCTATAGTTTGTGGCTCCACATACTTCGGGCAAGGATTCTCTGTGTCCAAATCTCTGGTGTCACAAAACTTCTGCCCTTCTGGCTGTTGCTTCATTTTCAATTTGTAGATGTGTTTTGTCACTGTGTGGCATCACTGTACTGTTGTTCACTTTGTAATATTCACATTGCACTAAATAGACATTATTGTTTGATGATCTTCCTCTCAACACTTCCCAAAAGTTTTCACCCCCTCTGTCCTATCACCTCCTTCCCATTCTCATCTCCCATGCACTATCCCTTCCCCTTCCTCACCCCCTCCACACTGTTACTTGCATCCCATATGGTAGTTGCATTCTGGCCCTAGCTGTTAGAGTTGGCGGTCATGTGTGCGTAAGGTGTGCCTCCTTATGTGTATGAATGATATGTGTTTGTCTTTTGTTGATGAATGCTGTAGCCAAAAGCTTTATGTAAATGTCTTTTAATTGTGCCTGTCTGCAACTTAATGTGTTTTTTTAAGGTAAGTAGTAATGTATCTTTTTTTACAATGTTGATGTTTCCACCTGGAGTTTCCATTCTTCGCTTTCAGAACAAATTCCCTCAACTGTCACAAATCTACCAACAGTTTAGTGAACAGGTTCCAACTACATTGATTGAATCTGAATATTAGAAAGTCACATTTACTACAAGTTAAAACTAAATGAAACCCACATTAATAATTGAAAACAGGAACTGAAAGAAGCTGGCTGTGTTCAAATTTTATGAATGCATCTGGACTGAATTTTATGCTAGTCTCCACACATAAAGTAATTAGAAGATAAACTAAACAGCCTGCGCCTGAAGATTCTGTCATATTCAACTAGTGTGGAGACAAGAAAAGTGGTATATCACAGTTGTTTTGAATCATCAACAGACACACTAACATCACCATTTTTGAATCTGATACACATCCCTTTTTTGTCCGTCTGTTTTACAGACAACAAGTTCCCATCCAGTTCTTTCACCAAAAGCACTTCTGTTAATTGTATTGTCTTACCACCACATGATTCTGATGCTTTCATGATAACTGTCCCCTTACCAGTCACTTCAGTAACTTTCCCATCAGCCAGTTTCAGTTCTCCAAAGATACCCATCTCTAAGTCCTGTAGTATCTCTTGGTGACTAGTCATTTGATGTGATGCTCCTGAATCCAAAACCCACACCTTTTCATCAGCACCTTCTCCACATTTGGTCACTGTCATAGCCACTATTTCTTCATCTTCTTTTTCAGTTGCACTTGATGGACCTACACTGTTTGGAACATTTTTAAAACTGTTGAGCTTGCATCCATTTGCCTTGTATGCTGATTTCTAGGTATAATTCTGTTTGCTTGGTGGAGGTCCCACTTGTTTTCCTTGGAAATGTGGACACTTCCTGGCGATGTGGTCTGCTTTACCACAAGAAAAACAGTCTGTTTCTGTTGGATGTTTTCTCCTCACCTCTTTGGTTTTGCTTGTATCTCTCATGGCCTCAGAAAAACTTTTTTTTCTGACTTCTGCCTACTGCTGCACAGGCAATCAATTTTCACAGATGGTTCCATCATTATGTACTGTTTTCTTCGTCGTCGGCTGTTGCAGAATGTCAAAATATGTTGTCTTCATCAGTTCCATCACTTAATGTTCATTTTCACTTCGAATTTTTAAACACACTTGCCACAGAGTGCCCTGGGCCCATAACCTGTTAACTTTTCTGTAGTGCTTGTCTCCTTTAAATGAGGATGAGGATAATTGTTTGACTAAGAACATAAAGTACATGTTGTCACTGTTTACTCATGTAATAAACCACATGTTCTATTTTATTCTACACAACACATAGTCTATATAACACAAAAAGCCATCACATTTTTGTTCCGCTTAATACCTCAACTTGGCGCGAACTCACCTCCAAAGAGCACCTGTACAAGAAGTCAAAACAGAAGGTACAAGCCCTCTGGAAATGGTGCTTTATTCAAACTAATGTCTCACCAAATTAGATCAACTGAATTACAACAGAAGACAATACAGAAAACCTAATAATTAATAATAAGAAGGATAGCCAAATTAACCAACAGATTAAAGTAAGTTCTTGCATCCACTCTATCTATCTCTATGAAACATCGCAAAATGAAATCATACCAAACACCTTCAGAAAAATTTCTTCAGAAATTGATAGTGTTCCAGACTTCATCATAAAGTAATGTATGACAAACATTGCAACACCACTTGAAGAGATAATCAACTCCTCTTTCTCAACTGGAGTCTTTCCTGATCCTTAAAATTGTCAAAGTGATCCCTATTTGTAAAAAAGGTGACAAAGCAAATTTGAAAACTATAGAGCAGTCTCATTATTGTCAATTTTTGCCAAACTCATTGATAGAATCATATACAACAAATTAATGAAATTTCTGGATAAATGCCCAACATGATTTTCTGAAAAATAAATCTATGACCAGTGCCATATGTAATTTCTTACAAAACTCTAGATGCACTGGATAATAAACAAAATGCTGCTGGTATTTTCTTAAATGTGAGCAAAGCTTTTCACATTTTGGACCACAGAATCCTGCTGGAAAAACTCCAGAAGTATGGCATTAGAGACAGTGCATTAAAATGGTTCTCCTCATACCTGACAAATCGGAAACAAAAAGTGGTAATAAAATATGAACTAAATGATAGCTCCAGAACATATTTTTCAGATGCAGCAATAATTAAAATTGGAGTCCCTCAAAGATCCATTCTCAAGCCTATACCTTTCCTTCTGTATATAAATGACCTAGATGTAAGCATATAATTGCAACTAATTATTTTGTTTGCAGATGACACAAGCATCCTTCTTACGGGGGAAACAGAAACACAGTTACAAGAGAACATAAATAAAGCTAAAGACCAGCTAAATGACTGGGTTGGAGGAAATAAACTAATAATAAACACTTCCAAAATAACTGTGCTTAATTTCTGATGAAAGGGGAAGCCTGCAACACTTCTGTGACAATAAATGCCAGTGGAATTACACCTTCAGTGGAAACAAAATTTTTTAGTTATATGGCTTCAAAATTATTTTAAATGGCAGACACACACAACAAAAATGAATACAACACTGAAAAAAGTATTCTACAGCCTACGCTTACTTGCACACAAAGCAAGCTTGCACAGTGTTAGAACTGCATAACTTAGTAATCTTCTGGACCCAAAAAAGAGCTGTAAGAGCAATGCACCATGCAAAACAGACTGAATCATGTAGGGCCCTCTTTCAAAAGTCTTCCATCTTCCCTCTCCACTGTCTGTTTACTCTAGAAAATTGTAAATGTGAGAGGAAAAATATCAAAGAGGTAAATAAAAATGGTAATGTACATGAACATAATACCAGGCAAAAAGACAAACCCCTTGTTCAGTCAGTAAGGACAACAGACTTCAAAACCTCCAGTAAAAATAGCACAATACAAATGTACAATAGCCTGTCACATTAAATTAAAGTTAGTTCTTCACTTTCTCTGTTTCACACATCCCTAAGGACATTCTTATTAGGTCACTGCTTCTATTCAGTGTCAGAATTCTTAAACCATGTGAAGTACAACATACATAAGCAATAATATGCAAAAACTACTGTTGCTGCTAAAGCAAGAGCAGATATAATGAACTTATTGTACTATCCAAGTAAATGTTGAAGTTATATGTAGTGTGTGTGTGTGTGTGTGTGTGTGTGTGTGTGTTGTGTGTGTGTGTGTGTGTGTGTGTATGTATGTGTTTGTGTTTGTGTGAGACCTGCAAATGAGATTTTCAGGTGAATAAATAAAATAAAAATAAACAGTGATTCTGTGTTTACATAGAATCTTTTATAATTTGCTTACGTGTATTGCATTTCATTATTTTGCAAAGTCTCATAATCATTTTGAAAATCAGTAAATAGGAACCTCAGGGTCATTTTACCATCCTACAGCATTGCCAGTTTGTGATAAGTTCAGATGTTAGTTAAAATTCTGAAAAAAAAATTCAGCAAAAATAAAAATTAACATTACAAGAAATATTGAAGAAAAATATTTTTTTTCAACCTAAAAAAAAAAAAAAACCTCTAGCTTTTCTCAACTGAAAATAATATATGAACATTCTCAAAGTTTATGTTTGCATGTCATACATATTTTCTCATGAAAATGTGAAAGCATCCTGAGATAAAAAATAAAATACCATACTACGCGTGAAAGTGCTCTACTCGTGTAACAATAAATATTGTCGCTGACGAATTTGCATTCTGTTGGACATTGTAAAAAATTCCAGAAAGAAAGCTGTTAAGAAAACTATGAAATTAATTTTGGTAACATCTGAGACAGCATTGTTATACTGCCTTGTACAAATGCATTTTATTTAAGATACCTCCTTGTGCAACAGTGTGCGAGAACTTGCATCTCACCAACAGGAATTTAATTCCGACGACTTGACTTAATGTGACTGAGAATATTCTCCACCTACCAATTTTTTTTTTTTTTTTTTTTTTCTTTGCACTTGTTGGCAAATCTTCATCACTGCATCCATCATCCAGGCCATTGATCTACTCTATCCAAAAGTTGCAGTAGGTACTTTTTGGCCAATATTTCTATTGAAGTAATACAGAATTGTCTGTGGTTTCATGAAAACCGTGTTTTGTCGAAGTACACTATAGCATGCAGTAAGTGCATTTTACACAAAATCTCATTCTTGCTGCTGCAGTGTTCCTGCAGTCCATTAAAATTTTTGTCCATCATTATACTATGTGATTCAGAAAATAAGTGAGCACTGAAGGCGCAGAAAGAAGGTCTCTGAGCCACAATAATTAATTTTTTCACAGAGATCAATCTTATTTTTCTAGCTGTCTGATACTCTCCACTGTCACAGCACTGAAGCACAGTTCTATACACTAACTTCTTATCAAAATCATCAAATTCCCCACTTTCCATTTTAATTTACACATGTTTTCATTATATAACAGTATTATAAAAAGGATAGATTACTACTCACCACAATAGCAGACATTTTGAATCACGAATAGGCACAACAAAGACTGTCAAACACACGAGATTTCATTCAAAAAGGCCTTCATCAGAATTAGACAAAAGATGCGTGATGCCCCCACACGCATGTGTGCACACATGCATGTGTGTGTGAGCAAACACACACACACACAAATTAAAAACAGAATATGACAATTTTGGATGCTCCTACCAATTGACAAATGGGTAGCTTTGAGAGATCAAATCATGAAAGAATCAGAAGATCACATAGGTAAAGAGACAAGGCCTAGTAGAAATCCTCAGATGTCATAGGAGATAGTGAATTTAATGTGTGAAAGGAGAAAATATAAAAATGCAGCAAATGAAGCAGGCAAAAAGGAATATGAATGTCTAAAAATGAGATTGAGAAGAAGTGCAAAATGTTAAGGAGGAATGAATAGAGAACAAATGTAAGAATTTGGGAGCATATTTCTCTAGGAGAAAGACAACTATCACCTACAAAAAAAAATTTAGAGGTCTTTGGAGAAAATGAATACATCTGTATGAATGGCAAGAGCTCAGGTGGAAAACCAGCACTAAGAAAATAAGGGAAATCGCAAAGGTGGAAGGACTATGTTGAGGCTCTATACAAGGGAGATGACCTTGAAAGTATTATTATGGAAATGGAAGAGGACATAGATGAAGATGAGATGGGAGGGTTGAAATAAGACCCCTCGAGTAGATGACATTCCATCAGAACTACTGATAGCTGTGGGAGAACCAGCCATGAAAAAACTATTCCATCTGGTTGCAAGATGTATGAGACAGCCAAAATACCGTCAGACTTCAACAAGAATGTAATAATTCCAGTTACAAAGTAAGTGATGCTGACACATGTGAATGTTATTGAACAATCAGTTTAATAAGTCATGGTTTTAAAATACTATCACAGATTCATTACAGAAGAGTGGAAAAATTGGTAGAAGCAGACCTTGAGTAGTATCAATTCGGATTCTGGAGAAATGTAAGAACGTATGAGGCAATATTGACCCTACCACTTTATTGTAGAAGATAGGTTAAGGAAAGACAAACTAAAATTCATAACATTTGTTGACTTAGAGAAAGGTTTTGACAATGCTGACTGCAAACATCCTTTCAAAATTTGAAGGCAGCCAGTGAAAAACACAGGGAACAAAAGGCTATTTATAACTTCTACAGAATCCAGACTACAGTTATAAGAGTCAAGGGGTATGAAAGGGAAACAGTGATTTAAAAGGAGTGATACAAGATTGTAGCCTATCTCTAATATTATTCAGTCTGTAAATTGAGCAACAAATTGAAGTTCATAGAGTAGAAATAAAAAATGATGTTTGCCAATGACATTGTAATTCTGTCACAGATGGCAAAGGACTTGGAAGAGCAGTTGTACAGAATTTACAATGGTTAGAAAGGAGGGAGATTAACATCAATAAAACCAAAACAAAGATATTAGAATGTAGTAGAATTAAATCAGTTCCTCCTGAGAGAATTAGATTAGGAAATGAGACCCCAAAAGTAGTAGATGAACTTTGCTATTTAGGTAGCAAAATAACTGATGATGGCCAAAGTAGAAAGGATGTAAATGGTAGACTGGCAATGGCAAGAAAAGCATTTCTGAAAAAGAGAAATTTGTTAACATTGAATAGGGACATAAGTGTTCGGAAGTTTGTTTTTGAAAATATTTGTGTGGAGTGTTGGCATGTATGGAAGAGAAAAATGAACAATAAGCAGTTGAGATAAGAAGAGAACAGACTCTTTTGAAATGTGGTGCTACAGAAGAATGTTGAAGATTAAATGGGTAAATCACATAACTAGTGTTGTACTGAATAGAATTGGTGAGAAATAAATTTGTGGATTAAGCTGACTCGAAGAAAGGATTAGTTGATAAGACACATTCTGAAGATATCACGAAATCGCCAATTTAGTACTGGAGGGAAGTATGGTAAGGAAGAGGAGTGGGGGGTGGGGGGCATACAAATTGTAGATGGAGACCAAGAGATGAATACAGTAAGCTGATTCAGAAGGATGTGAACTGCAGTTGTTAGCAGGAGATGAAGAGACCTGCAAGGACGGATTAGTATGGACAACTACATCAAAACAGTCTTTGGACAGAAGACCACAACAGTGACTAAATGACAGATTTGTGCCTCATACACAAGGTAGCAATTACTGGTTCTGACTATTCTCCTGTTAATTGAGATCTGGCTGATGACCTGCCTTCAGTGGGTTGAGGGTAGTGGTACCAAAATGTTCAATATGCTTTCTAAGCTGGTCTTTTATGTTTCAATATTCCCAAAAGAATATTGCATATCTTCATGATGTGAAAGACTCTTCTAGGCAATCTACCTAATAGAGAGCTGGTAATGAGAATAAATTTTTAAGAGAGAGACAGAATTTGTGAACAAAAGTGTAGACAAAATATGTGATGGAGAAGTATTACACAGTTACTTAGCAATAAACATCTTAGAATTACAGAAATTCTCCAATGAAAAATGTTTAGACATTCAAGGCTTTAATCTTCACACAGTTTCTGTTCTTTCATTGCAACGGGTAATTGTCTCCTTTAATATGTCATTTAGTCCTGGAAAAGTCACATACAAATTAGATCACTTTTTCTAACAATCAGAGCACTTACACAGGCTGAAATATATTGACACAGAGATAGAAACTTTAGATAGAGAACACAGAAGGCAATTACACAAATATAAAATAAAAAAAAATTTTTTTCAAATTACATTTATGTATAAGAAAAGGTAACATTCCGTATACGCTGACATGGTAATGTAAGCATAATGGCATGGGGCATGTGCAGTTGGAGTAATATGGGACCCCTGATATGTCTTGATATGACTCTGACAGGTGACATGAACATATCATCCAGTCTGATCCCCTGCATTCATGCATGTCCATTGTGCATTCCGATGGACTTAGGCAATTCCAGCAGGAAAATGTGACTTCTCACACTTCCACAATTGCTACTGAGTAGCTTCAGGAACTCTCTTCTAAGTTTAAACACTTCTTCTGGCCACCAAACTCCCCAGACATGAACATTATTGAGCATATCTGGGATGCCTTGCAAATTGCTGTTCAGAAGAGATCTCTCCTCCTCATGGTCTTACAGATTTATGGACAGCCCTGCAGGATTCATGGTGTCAATTCCCTCCAGTACTACTTCAGACATTAGTCAAGTCCACACCATGTCACATTGCAGTATTTCTGCATGCTTGCAGGGCCCCTACATGATATTAGGCAGATGTACCAGTTTTCTTGTCTCTTTAGTATAGTTATATGACGACAATATGATATGTACACAGAATGTGTGTATCTTAAATCAGATTGATTGAACGAACAATGGGTATGAGTTAAAGCATTTTATAAGTTTGTTCACTATACAGAGGACATAGTTTATGCACACTGACAGGTAACAGTTTTGGACAGTAAACAGAATTTACACTGAAGAGCCAAACAAACTGGCACAGCTGACTGTGTAGTCCACCCATGAGCACACAGAAGTGCCACAACACGACATGCCATGTACTTGAATAATGTCTGAAGTAGTGCTGGAGGGAACTGACACAATGAACCCTGCAGGGCTGTCAATAAATCTGTAAGACTACAAGGGAGATTTCTTCTGAACAGCATGTTGCAATACATCCCAGATATGCACAATAATGTTCATGTGTGGGGAGTTTAGAGGCCAGCGGAAGAGCGTTCCTGAAGCTACTCTGTAGCAATTGTGGATGTGTGGGGGTGTCACATTGTCCTGCTGGAATTGCCCAAGTGCATTGGAATGCACAATGGACATGAATGGATGCAGGTGATCTCACAGGGAGCTTACGTACATGTCACCTGTCAGAGTTGTATTTAGACATATCAGTGGTCCCATATCACTCCAACTGCACATGCCCCACACCATTAAGGAGTCTCCACCAGGTTGAACAGAGTCCTCTACTGACTTGCAGGGTCCATGGATTCATTAGGTTGTCTCCATACCCATATATGTCCATCTGCTTGATACAATTTGAAATGAGACTCGTCCGACCAGACAACATGTTTCCAATCATCAACAGTCCAACGTCAGTGCTGACGGGCCCAGGTGAGGCTATAGCTTTGTGTCATACAGTTGTCAAGGGTACACAAATGGGCCTTCAGCTCCAAAAGCCCATATCAATGATGTTTTATTGAATGGTTTGCATGCTGACACTTGTTGATGACCAGCACTGAAATTTACAGCAATTTACAAAAGGGTTTCTCTTCCGTACATTGAACGATTCTCATTAGTCATTGTTGGTCCCATTCTGGCAGGATCTTTTTCCAACTGCAGAGATGTCAGAGATTTGACATTTTACTGGATTCCTGATCTTCACAGTGCACTTGTGAAATGGTTGTACAGGAAAATCCCCACTTCATCATTACCGCAGAGATGCTGTGTTCCATTGCTCGTGTGTCGACTAGAACACCACATACAGATTCACTTAAATCTTGATAACTTGCCATTGTAGGAACAGTAACTCACCTAACAAGTGCACAAGTCTCTTGTTGTCTTATATAGGCACTGCCAACCACAATGCCATATTCTGCCTCTTTACATCTCTCTATATTTGAATATGCATGTCTATACCAGTTTCTTTGGCACTTCAGTGTACATTAACAATGTTTTTACCACAGTGCAGGTTAATCTATCAAATGTAAAATACCAGTCACAAGAAATTAAGCTTGTCGAGTGCAGTCAGTGAATTGAATTCCTATACACATCACATCTACCTCTGTACACCTCTGAGTTGACATTTTAGTAGCAATATGTTCTAGAATCCTGATTTACATAAAGGAAGTTGCATATAGTAAAAATAGGAATAATATTTACATGAGAAGAAATGATAAATATCAGGTTTTCAAAGCAGTACAGGTTACAACCCTCAGTCACAGTGTAGACTGACAATCATATTTCTAATAATGTGTTGAACAGAAATCACAAACACCAGCATACCAAGACAGTATGGATTGCAACCATCAGGTTCAGTTTATATTGGCAATCATACTTCCCGTATAAGCTTCACATACGTGTATAAAAAATAGTATTTTCCATTTACAAAGTGCAAAATAGTAATATAATAGCTCACCTGTGGATTCAACTTGTGAAATACCAACTTAAGGCAATAAACAAACATAAAATTTTATGTGTAAAAGGACAAATGTGAATCATGTTTTAAACATACAGACAAATTAGACCACAAAATATCTGGTGTGACTAAGTTTATCAAGTTCAAATGACAATTCATTTAGTATATAGTGTCATAAGTGAAGAAACACATGATTGCACCAAGAGTAAAGAAAGTCCACAGAAACTTCAAAACTAAAATGATCTACTATTCTTTTCCTACTAGCAGTGTCTCCAGTGATTGGCATTCATGTAATGATCTTGCCTATATGAAACATTTGCTAGCCTTTCATTTGTGATGACAAGCTTTGCTTTGCAAGTGCTTTGCTTTCCTTTATTTGAACAATCAGTAGTTTTTAGTAAATGCAAAGTTAATCCCAATATGGTAATATCGTTGAAGTGGCAGTGAGAAAGCTATGCAATGTATCTAGACGTAATGTATTTTCAACAAAAGACAAAAGATTTAAATGTGATATGGCGTATCATGTCATGGATAACTATTAATTCAATAAGGTATAAAATATTACAGCTAAATTGGATAACACATGGACATTCCAAGTACTTTGCCATTCTCTCATGCAGAATTACTCTCTGCAACATATCCAGAAAATTGGCAATCACCCTAAACATTTCTTTGTATACTACTTCCTGTGGTGTTTTTTTTTTCTCAACTGACTGGCTACCTGTACATTCACTCTAACTACTCACTGATTGTCAATAACTTCAAAAGAAACAAATTTTCATATAAAGAATTTCTCTGTGCAGCTTTATGGGCTGAGAAAGTATTTTCTAATATTCTCTATCTTATTCTGGTATTGCGTCATCCATTTTGTACTCTTAGTTGTATGAGATCGACAGGAAGTGCAAAATGGCTAAACAGACATGGCTAGAGGACAAATGTAAGGATGTAGAGGCTGATCTCACTGGGGGTAAGATAGATACTGCCTACAGGAAAATTAAAGAGACCTTTGGAGAAAGGAGAACCACTTGCATGAATATCAAGAGCTTTGATGGAAACCCAGTTCTAAGCAATGAAGGGAAAGCAGAAAGGTGGAAGAAGTATATAGAGGTTCTATACAAGGGCGATGTACTTGAGGACAATATTATGGAAATGGAAGAGGATGTAGATGAAGATTAAATGGGAGATATGATTCTGCGTGAAGAGTTTGACAGAGCACTGAAAGACCTGAGTCGAAACAAGGCCCCGGGAGTAGACAATATTCCCTTAGAACTACTGACAGCCTTGGGAGAGCCAGTTCTGACAAAACTCTACCATCTGGTGAGCAAGATGTATGAAACAGGTGAAATACCCTCAGATTTCAAGAAGAATGTAATAATTCCAATCCCAAAGAAAGCAGGTGTTGACAGATGTGCAAATTACCAAACTATCAGTCACAGCTGCAAAATACTAACGCGAATTCTTTACAGATGAATGGAAAAACTGGTAGAAACCGACCTCGGGGAAGATCAGTTTGGATTCCGTAGAAATATTGGAACACGTGAGGCAATACTGGCCCTACGACTTATCTTAGAAGCTAGATTAAGAAAAGGCAAACCTACATTTCTAGCATTTGTAGACTTAGAGAAAGCTTTTGACAATGTTGACTGGAATACTCTCTTTCAAATTCTGAAGGTGGCAGGGGTAAAATACAGGGAGCAAACGGCTATTTACAATTTGTTATAAGAGTCGAGGAACATGAAAGGGAAGCAGTAGTTGGGAAGGGAGTGAGACAGGGTTGTAGCCTCTCCCTGATGTTATTCAATCTGTATATTGAGCAAGCAGTGAAGGAAACAAAAGAAAAATTCGGAGTAGGAATAAAAATCCATGGAGAAGAAATAAAAACTTTGAGGTTCACCGATGCCATTGTAATTCTGTCAGAGACAGCAAAGGACTTGATAGAGCAGTTGAATGGAATGGATAGTGTCTTGAAGGGAGAATATAAGATGAACATCAACAAAAGCAAAACGAGGATAATGGAACGTAGTCGAATTACATCGGGTAATGCTGAGGGAATTAGATTAGGAAATGAGAGACTTCAAGTAGTAAAGGAGTTTTTCTATTTGGGGAGCCAAATAACTGATGATGGTCGAAGTAGAGAGGATATAAAATGTAGACTGGCAATGGCAAGAAAAGTGTTTCTGAAGAAGAGAAATTTGTTAACATCGAGTATAGATTTAAGTGTCAGGAAGTCGTTACTGCAAGTATTTGTATGGAGTGTAGCCACGTATGGAAGTGAAACATGGACGATAACTAGTTTGGACAAGAAGAGAATAGAAGCTTTCGAAATGTGGTGCTACAGAAGAATGCTGAAGATTAGATGGGTAGATCATATAACTAATGAGGAGGTGCTGAATAGGATTGGGGAGAAGAGGAGTTTGTGGCACAACGTGACTCGAAGAAGGGATCGGTTGGTAGGACATGTTCTGAGGCATCAAGGGATCACCAATTTAATACTGGAGGGCAGAGTGGAGGGTCAAAATAGTAGAGGGAGACCAAGAGATGAATACACTAAGCAGATTCAGAAGGATGTAGGCTGCAGTAGGTACTGGGAGATGAAGCAGCTTGCACAGGATAGAGTAGCATGGAGAGCTGCATCAAACCAGTCTCTCAGGACTGAAGACCACAACAACAACAACAGTTGTTTGTGCACAACTGAACATATATGACAGATATAGTTATTGGTTGAATGAGTAACATAAGACATACAAAGCTCAGTAGGACAAAACCTTACATCAGAGACATGAAAAAATGGAAGTAAAATGTTACATGGCTAGTGCCTTTGTATTTACGACATGCAGGTTCACAAGAATTTGTGCAGTCCCCTGAGGTATTTTACTAATGATAGTTGTACATGTATGAAGAATTTGAGTAGCTTAATTTTTTTTACTAAAAATGGTGTTTCAGTTAATGGTATTAATTACATGTTGGTACAGTTTTAGCTGTGTAACATTTCTCTGATTCCATACATTTTGATTTTGGGTATGCTAATACTTAAGCATTTGGATGAGGGTTTCCCAGTATCACAAATGGCCCAATGTAAATGTCAAAAGCTTTTTTTAAATTCAAAATTGATTGCTTCTGATTTCTCATAACTTTTCGCTAGAACTAGATCACAGATTTTAAATTTTGCCACCTTCACTTTATTGTGATGCCTCTCGTTTTCCTCCTGTTATGACACTGTTCCATGGTTTTATTATCTATTTCCTCCCTCCCATTTTATACACTGTGGATTCAATTAACTGTTCTCTTAACTAGTCTATTCAATTAATTGTTCTCTTCAATTTATTTGTGAATAATATACAAAAATGTGAAAATGAAATCAAAATACTTTATGAAGAGGATATGACTGTCTCAATTGTTTCCAACAATTTGTAGGCATTTGAGAAAACTACATTCATATCTGTCAGTAGTGCAGCACAATGGCTCTCTGAAAATGAGTTAATTGTTAATCTGAAAAAAAAACTATGTACATGGTCTTCAAAAATAAACAAAAAGAAGAACGTATCGATGTTTTCTTAGATGAAAAAGGTCTGGAAGAAGTAGTTTCAGTTAAGTTTTTGGGCATTAGAATACACAGTGAACTAAATTGGAAACAGCAGATAAATACTGTTTCCAGTAAGCTAAGCTCAGTGATATTTATAATGAACAAACTGGCTCAGTATACTCACTGAGATCTCTTGTGCACTGTCTGTCGTGGACTTTTTGAACCATACATGCGATATGGAATCACAGTATGGGGGAACTGAACTATCACAGGAATGAAGAGAATTTTCACATTACAGAAGCAAGCCATTCAAATTATATCAAAAAAGAAGCTAAAAGAATTATGAAAAAGTTGTTTCAAAGGACTAAACATTCTAACATTTCCATCATTGAATATTTTCTAGACCATTGTGAGTGCATTATGTGATCACACAAAACTGGAGAATAATGAGACTGTTCATACACCCAACACAGGGAATAGAAAACATCTGCGGTGCATTCCACATAGACTTAAGATTTTTGAAAAAGGACCCAAATACTCTGGCATCAAGTTAATACTAGCAATGCCAAGGTAATTACAAGACCTCAAAGACCTCAAAACTGAGAAAACATTCCCTACAACTCTAAAAATGTTTCTGATACAAGGAGAATTTTATAGTGTAGTTGACTGCATTAGCGAAACAGTGATCAAAAGTTCATCCTGTGAGTGATAAATCTCACACATCATAAAAAGACCTAGCAACAGAAATCAGTGTTAAAGAAATTAATTGCAATTATTAGCCACTGATGTATAATATAAGCTAATTATATCTCACAAAATTATTATTATTTTTTTGTATATATCATAAGTCATTTTGTACCATGTAATACTATGAATATACTGCATCATAAGTCATTGTGTACAATGTAATAAAGTATTTGTATGGAGTGTAGCCATGTATGGAAGTGAAACATGGACAATAAATAGTTTAGACAAGAAGAGAATAGAAGCTTTCGAAATGTGGTGCTACAGAAGAATGCTTAAGATTAGATGGGTAGATCACATAACTAATGAAGAGGTATTGAATAGAATTGGTGAGAAGAGGAGCTTATGGCACAACTTGACTAGAAAAAGGGATCTGTTGGTAGGACATGTTCTGAGGCATCAAGGAATCACCACTTTAATACTGGAGGGCAGCGTGGAGGCTAAAAATCGTAGAGGGAGACCAGGAGATGAATACACTAAGCAGATTCAGAAGGATGTAGGCTGCAGTAGGTACTGGGAGATGAAGAATTTTTCACAGGATAGAGTAGCATGGAGAGCTGCATCAAACCAGTCTCAGGACTGAAGACCACAACAACAACAACGATGTAATATTCTATAAATAGTGTGAAAACTCCTATGTAAATTTAATGTGTAAGCTATTTTATATACTTTTACATTTCATATTATCTAGATTGTAATCCTAATGACCTGTCGTATGATACAAGTACATATGTGTACAAAAGGTAATTTACGGGACCAATAAAAATCACAACCACAACTCATTCATCAGGTTAAGCTCTCCTACCAAACAGCCCTTGAAGGCTTAATATAACCTACACACCATTGTATTATCCTCATCCCATAATCATCACTGGATGCAGATATGGAGGGGCACGTGGTCAGTACACCTCTCTCCCAGCTACTGTCTGTTTGCATGACAGTAGCTCCTCAATTGGCTTCCAAAAGCTGAGTGCACCCCACATTGATTAGGTTAGCATGTTTTCTTATCATAAATTATTTCAAAACTCATCTTCAAAGCAATTAATGTATTATATCCAATTTGAATGATGTTTGCTTTAGTTCTGTACTACTGACCTCTCTCTCTCATATATCTGTCAGTTGTATTATGTGACTGCGAATAAACTGAAATTAGTACATGTTTTATATATTTTTCATCAAAAAAAATCTTTCCATTTTTTGAAGTGAATTGTCTCCTATTATCAGAAAGAATTGCCTAGGAACACCTACATTTTGAAAGTAGCCTTGAGTAATCTGTAATATGATTTTCTTAGTTGCTGCTTTCTTCAAAGGATACAGTTTTATAAACTTAGAAACTAAATCCACCATAACAAATATATAGCTATATTGCCCCTCTCGTCCTTTTTCTCCTTTGTTTTGGATAGTTGCCTAAAAAGTCAATTTTGGAGTAACACTCTGTAAGTATTCTTTACATGTTTGATTGCTGACTTTTACACATTGTCACTTATCACATGTAGCTACACATTTTCTAACTCTCCATCAATGATGTAGATATATACACTTTCATGTATCTTTTGAATACATTTTAATGAGCCACACAGTGGCCAAAACTTTAATGTGTGTATTTTATAGGAGTATCAGTATATTGCTCTGGCCAGCACACTTTCCAGTTGTCACTATCTGGACTATATCTCTAAAATAAAATTTCCTTATATGCATGCTAATATTGTTGAACTTCCACATATCCCTTCTTTCCTAAATAGCTTTTCTCTGGTTTCCAGTTTTCCTGGTGATTCCAGTTCCTCCTAAATTGGTTACAATTTTTCTAATATCTTCTTCAACTTATGCTCCTTTTTTGCACATAATTTTGAAACTTCTTTTTTCATCTCCAATGACATTCTCATTTTCAGCCCATGCAGGTAAACCTACAGCAGATAAATCATCTGCAATTACCTTCTTTTTCCCTTTTATTTATTTTACTGTGTAGTAAAACTGTTGCAGATAAATTACCCAACTTATGACTCAGTCAGCTGTACTATAATGTATGCTTCTGGATATAATATAGAGCTTTGTGATCAGAATAAACAATGATTATGTGTTGAGGTAAATAATTCCTGAATTTCATGAAACTGTATACAATGGCCAGAAGTTCCTTCCTAGTAACTATGCAATTCTTTTCGTGTTTCGGAAGTGTTCTACTTGCAAAAGCAACTGAATGATGTTCCATTTTCCCATTAAATATCTTTTCTTGAAATACATGAACTATTAATGCAGACTCACTACTGTCTGTTACTAAACAAAATGGTAATGAATGACGAGGTCTGTGCAGTATTTAACCTTCATAAAGTTGTTCCTTTATCTCATCAAAAGCTACTTGGCATTCCTCACTCCACTTCCACGTGGTATTTTTCCTTAAAGGTTGTTAAAACGTGGTGCATTCATGACTTGCATTTTTACATATTTTGTATATAAATTAGCGAACCCAAAAAGAATCTTAATTCTTTCTTTCATTCTTAGCTTTGTAAATATTGCTGTGGCTGAGATTTTATTAAGCCATGCAAAATTCCTTCTTCAGCTATGCTGTGGGCAAGAAAATTTAGTTGTCTCACAGCAAATTTACATTTCACTGGTTTTAATGTTATTCCCACTTTTCTTAGCCTTTCTCCTACTTCTCAGAGCCCATCAAGATGTTCATCCCAAGTCTTCTCATTATAAAAATGTTATCCACATAAATTGTCGATTTTGGCAGAAGGTTACTTCCTAAAACAGTCGAATGCATGAATTCTGGCACAGAAACAATAGCCCAAATAGTACTACACAGCACTGAAAACATCTCCCATTATACAAGAATACTGTGCTTGCTTGAGTCAGAAACCAAAGCAGTTTGATGAAATCCAGAAATCAAACCAAGCTACTCATATATTTAATATCTTCAAATTTATTTAGTAATGCACACATACTTTCTGAGTGATCTGTTTCCCTCTCTAAATATTTATTTAAATGTCTGGAATCTAAAACAAGTCTTACTCCACCATCTCTAATCATACTTGTAACATTCCCCTATGGCTTGCTCACTGAAGGAGGACATCCTACTACTCCTGGTTGGCTAAAAACAAAATTATACTTAACACTGATGTCACAGCAGGAGAAGAAATGTATGACAATGCGTATGTAACAACACACCTGGACCGACTTGGCTGACTGGTGCAGTAAGCGATAGCATTATAGGGGTGAACAGTGTGTCATATCTATGACTTACCGCACATTGATAATGTAGTCAGCCTCTGCACTTTCTTGACCAGTAACCTACCTAAATTTACCTGCAGTGCAGCTGCTCATGCGTTGTCCACCATCCTCTGAGTTCTGTATTTCTGCCAAATCATAAGGCTACTATGATGAAGTGTAGATTTGACACTCCTTAATAAAGTAATAAGGTTCTAGTAAAAATCACTTATATTCTTGAGTCACATTGGCTTCTATAAAACCTTCTTACAAATGTTTACAAAATCCACCCCTTCTGTACTGTGCAACTCACAATCCCCTATGATGACAGCAGCATGGTTATACCCCTCAGTGTGATACTTATGCTGCTGGTAGTGTTCCATCCCACTCAGAGATGTTGTTAATCTTGTCACAATTAGGCTAGTCCCAACTGTGCTCTCACAAGTGTAATGCTCTTTCTGCTATGTGGGTTTTCCCTACACATAAGTTACTGCACACACTCTAGTTCTGTTCTAGCAAAAAGCAAAGCTCATTTACAATGTTAGTGGGAGTGACACTGCTACCCATCCACTCCAATTCACTGTCAGAACTCCAAGTCTTCTAACAATTGTGTTTCTGCCATCCTTCTCTCTCTCTGCTCTGCTATGACGTCAACCACCATCTTTTCCATAAAACTAGACACGCTCAAGTTTAACTCATCCTTATTGACTTTATTTCCCTGAAATTATGTAATTATGCTTTTATCTAATGTTTGCTGCTGCCTCCTGGTGTACCTCAGTTGTTTACTGAAAGAACTATTTTATGTTTGCTGGAGAGCTCTGGTAGATCAGTCAACATTTTCCAATGTTGAGGGATGTCATTCTAAAGAGACAGCTTGTTTCCACTTTGTATTATATTGCTGTCAGATGGTTGCCTTATAAATCTAAATCATAAACTGTACAACTTGAATTATAGGTGATTTTTATATCTTCACTAAAAATTGCAGGTTGAAAATTATTTGTAATTACAGTACCTTGGAACTGTACGGCTCGTTCACCTTTATAATATGATTTTGATTATTTAGAACTATTTGTTCTAATATTTTTGGGTATTTCTGTTTTGTAAAATGTCAATTTGTTATATGAAAAATTATGTATTTCTGCATTTATACCCTATCTGACTCATTTGTGTATCTTTGCATAAAGGTTGCTGTCACAGGTTAGGTACCAAATGACACATGATGTTTCACTTTATTTAGAGCACTTTTATTTTTATTACTTGATTTATTTATTTTATTTATTTATTTAGATCCCTAAATCCAATATAGCAAGACATTCATGTGGATGTAGGACTTATCAGATTATTACAAAAGCAACATATAAAAAAAACCTCTTGCAAGAGGAGACATAGCTATAAGGAAAACGCACATTAATAGGTATAGACAAAATTACAAAATTTAAACTAAAAGTAGGTCTTAATAGCTACATAAAAGACATAGTAATGTTAACAATGATTCCAACTATCATAATGCATAAGAGTACATCAGATTTAATTAAAAGAAAAAGTCAATTACAATTAACACAACTGAAATATTCTTCAACCAGATAAAAGGAATTATCTATTAGATAGTGTTGGAGCTGTTTAACTATGGGAAGGTCATGGATAAGGTGATTTCAGTGATGGTGGGAGTGTGTTGAACACCTTGCAGCTCATGTAATGGACTGCTTTGTGTACAATACTAGTATTGTGGATATGGTATGAATCATCAGTTTTGTATAATTGTGCATGTTACCAATGAAAAATAAATAATAATAAAAAATAAATAATAACAAAATAAATAATAATTTTTATCAATGAAAAATAACAGGGAGTAGATACATTGATGTGCAGTTGTCATTATCCCTAATTTTCTAGAATGTCTAGGCTGGATTTCACTCGTTATCCAAATAACTCTCTTTTCAGTAATGAATATTTTTTTTGGAAAGGGGCTGATTACCGCAGAAAACTATGCCATCCAACAAAAGTGTATGGAAGTAATTAAGATAAGCAGTTTTTGCAGTATCTCAATCACAGACGGTGGAAATAATATGCTTAGCCAATGTTTCTGGGCTGAGTTTTTTGAGAAGTTGTAAAATATGTTCAGGCCATTTTAGATTGCTGCTAATATGTACACCCAGGAACTTTGATGACTCAACTTGTAGTAACTTGCTACCATTACATTTAATACTTAACTGATTGCCCCCTTCCCCTTAAAAAAAAACGTTAGAAATGAACAAATTGGGTCATGTTAACATTTGGTGATAACCCATTATTTTCAAACCAATTAAGTGCTTCATTAAAGACAATATTGGCTGATTCTTCAAGATTGTGGTTGGGAGCTTTGTAGATGAGGATGGTGGTGTCATCAGCCAAAAGAGTAAAATGAAAGTTAAAGCTCGTACACGAGGGAAGGTCATCGATAAAGATGAAGAAGAGAAGGGGGCCAAGTACAGAGCGCTGAGGAACACCACAGCCAATAGAGCCCCAGATAGATGACAGAACACCCCTCAGAATCGTCCAACACGACCTTCTGCTTTCTTCCAGATAGATAGGATTTAATCCATGAGCCACCTGATCCTCTTATATCATAATATTCAGTCTTTGCTAAGAGGATTTCATGGTTAACAGTATCAAAGGCCTTAGAAAGGTCACAGAAGATACCAACAGGAGATAATTTATTATTAAAAGACTTGATGGGTGAAGGAGAAAATAGTTTGTTCTGTAGATATACGCTGTTGAAATACAAACTGTCAACTGCTTAATACCTTATGGTCAATATGTCTATTGTGAACCAATTTCTCAAGAATTTAAGACAAGGTTGTTAACAGGGAGATAGGCTGATAGTTTATAATGTCAGATTTATCACTTTTTTTTAAAGAGAGGTTTGATCATTGCATACTTTGGCCCCTCAGAATCAGTTGCATGCTGGATGGATTCATTGAATACATAGCACAGTATTTTGATTATTGGCTTGTATAATTCTCTCAGTAATCTTGAGGAGATACCATCAAAGCCAACAGAATTCTTGCTTTTCCTCTCTCTAATTATATTCTCAATTTCATGTACTGTGACAGGAGACATTTTAATCTGCTTGTTTTTTTATTATTAATAGCTCTTTGAAGGAATAATGTGGCTTCACTAACAGATGATATTTTTTTCAGTTTGGTCTGCTGATGTCAAACAGTGTTTGTTAAAATGTTGGTAATTATTTCAACATTTTCATGAATGGTATCATTTGTTTTAGTTTGTATGATGTTTTCTCCAGCAGGGATTTTATCTGTTTCCATTTTTATTATGTCCCATATGGTTTTAATTTTATTATTAAGGACATTAATTTCTAATTTTATAGAAATGCTCTTTGTCCATTTTAGAAATTTTTTAAGGTAGAGCAGTATAGTTTGCAACGTTTTTTTTTTTCTAGACTACAACTGGAATTGAATGAGGCATACAGATTACTTTTCCTTCTGCAGGAGGTTTTGATGCCCTAAGTTAACCAGTTTTTGTTAGAATAGGTTTCATTCTTGAATTTGGCAGTACATTTAGTTGCTTTGAATAGGCAACTAAATTAATTTATAAAACATTATACTTGTCATTAGTGTTGTCAAAGAGCTCCAACTGGTCCCAGTCAACTTCTTGTAGGGAATTACGGAAGGTATTAGTAGATTATGTGTTAATTACTCTGAAAGTTTTAGTGTTAGAATTGTTTTTACTAAGAGGGCTAACACCTTCCCATTTTAATATATGTTTTACAGTTGTGTTTAGATTTCGGCTTCTGTTGAAGAAGGTGTTCCAATGTGACTCATGGTATTAGCTGTGATTCTAGTGGGAAAATCCATCAGTACTGTTAAATTAAAAGAATTCATGAGTTAACAGAGATTCTAACTGTTTTAGGAAAATACAAATTTTGCCTGTAGGGGCCCTGTAAAATGAGAGGACAGTAACTTCAGAAAAGTCAGTACAGATTACAGCTCCACAGACCTCACAATGTTGATCAATACAGTATTAACTCAAGTCTAAAGCTCTATAAGCTATTTTGTTCTTAACATAAATTGCCACTCCATCTATGGCCCAGATGGTATCCCCGTAAGATCTTATGTTGACTATGCTACAAATATAGCACCATTCTTATCCATCATCTACCAGAGATCATTGGAATGGCAGAAAGTTCCACAGGTCTGGAAGAAGGCCCAAGTATCACATGAAAATTGTGAACAAATGAATGAGCATTTGCAGAAAATAAATGCGTGGTGTAATGACTGGCAGTTATCTCACAATATTGGTAAGTGTAACCTACTGCATATAACAAGGCAAATATCCCCATTAATGTATGAGTACAAAATAAATGATCAGTCTTTGGAAGCAGTAACATCAGTGAAGTATCTGGGTGTGACTATTTGAAATGATCTCAAATGGAATGATCAGATTACACAAGTAACGGGTAAGGCGAACTCTAGATTGCGGTTTATTGGTAGAATCCTGAAGCGAAGCAGTCCTTCAACAAAGGAAATAGCTTACAATATGTTAGTTCATCCAGTCTTAGAGTATTGTTTGTCTGTATGGGACCTTACCAGTTTGGTCTGATTCAAGAGATTGAGAAGGTCCAAAGAAGAGTGGCAAGATTCATGACTGGTACATTTAGCCATCGTGAGAGCGTTACAAATCTCATAGAAAGTTAGAAGTGGGACACACTTGCAGATAGATGACGCGCTAAACAGAAGGGGCTGCTCACTAAATTCTGAAATCCAGTCTTCACCGAGGATGTAGAGCATATATTATTACTACCAACTTTCAAATCACGTAATGATCATCATTCAAAGATAAGGGAAATAAGAGTTTGTACTGAGATGTTCAGACATTCGTTTTTTCCTTGCGCGATCCACGAGTGGAATGGAGGGGAGGGGGGAGGGGGGTGTGGTGGGGGAGGGGGAAGGGGGGCATATGACTTTAGTGCGAATTGTGCCCTCTGCCACACACAGCTTGGTGACTAGCAGAGTATATATGTAGATGTAGATGTAGATCTAGAGAACATCTACAATAAAGAGCTGCTAGTTTATAGTTATTCAGTTGGAGTGTGTCAGGACCAAGTTTCATAAAGTGTTCACCAAAACAGATTACATCCGCATTATTAATAAAGTCCTTGTCTAAAATGTTAATGGGTAGTTCATCTAGTTTACGTACTGTGCCTTGAATGTTATGATGGAAAATAGTGAATTTCTTAACATTGATTGGAGATTTGAGGGGGTTGATTGGGATAGTCTCTCTTAAAGTTTTGACATTAGGCTTACTTGAAGATGTAGTTATGACACAATTTTCCTTTCCTTGTGATGGTACTACAAAAAATTCTCACTGCGTACTGCAGATTTTTTGGGCCTCTGTTTCCTCCTTCCTGCAGGAGGTAATTCTCCTTGGGATGGCAAAGAATTCTTGTCTGTTAGCTGCTCTGATGGTTCTCCTACAGTTGCCACTAATACTATGGGTGCTTATGATGCTTCATCTTTTGGCTCTCTAACTATTCTTGATGCCAATATATCTTCCTGAAGTGATGTTGCAGATGCCTCTTCTGCTTGTGGGAGTGATGATATCCCATGAACTTCTTCTGAAATTATTGGTAGGTCTATTCTGGATAGTGCAATAATTTCTTGAATGACCATTGCAGCAGCATCATTTGTGATGCATGTGCTACTGTTGCAGCTGATTTTGATAACAGTGATTTTCCTTCAGATGATTCAGGTTATGCTGCCCTTGGTGAAGGCTCAGTTGTATCAGTAATTAATGCTGGTATTGCTGCCACAGGTGTTGGCTCTGTTGGATCTGCTGATAGTGGTGCATTTGCTAACACTAGTAATAGTGGTCCCACTGTTGGGGATTGAGTTGTTGCAGTAATTTTGGAAAGTTGACCTGCTGCATATGGTGGTGGTTGCTGAGATAATGAAGGCTGAACTCTTCTACGCACGTTGATAACTCTTGCACCATGAATATGGCTTATGTATTTGTTATTTTTCTCCTATTTGGTTTCACTGTTATATAGACTTCACTTTTACTTTGTTATTGCATACAATGTAGCTTTCACTGTCAGTGTCATCCTTGTTTACTGTCTATCAAAGATGTTTGCTAGAGATATTCCATCCTTTTGTTCTGATTGCAAAAGTGGCTACATTTTATGAATATATTATTTCTTACATTACTTCACAAATGTGGAACTTTGTCAGTGTTATACTCATCTTGTTCTTCTTTAGTACATTGTTTATTTGGCTTTAACCCTAGACTGGTCGGGTGAAAAATAATCTCATGAACGGTCGGGCTGGGTCTGTGGGACCCAATAAATAAATCACTTGTAACAAATTACAAACAGTATGTTTTGATCAAATGTCACATTTTTATTTTGATTAGGTACTAATAAATACTATAGTGACATTAGTTCAGCTTTCTGCATCATACATCAATTACTGTAAAAAAAACTGAAACATATACATCTTCGTAGTACTAAATGTCAGCAAACTGAAAATACAAGTAAATTTGACTGAAATAAGAATATAAATGAGAGTAAGTTGTAGAAATAAGAAGCAAAAATGATGAACTTTTATTGTTTAAATAGAAATCATGAATTTGAAGAATAGTTCATAAAATATCCTGCTCTAAAATTATCACTTTTCAAAACAGTCGCTGCAAACCATTTCTGCATGCACCAAGCATAACCAAAATTTGCAAACTTCGCAAAAGTATTTAGTTTTGCTGTCCTTGCATTTGTAGCATCTTCCCCTTTTCCCTGGTAGTGGATCTTTGACTATTCTTTGTTCTTTGGTACTGGAGAGGTTACAGGCAAGACTGTGAATATCGCATGGGAAGTCTGTTTGGGTTGCGCTCATTGTCAAATATGGTGTTATGAGACACTTTCCTAGTGTTATGAAGTATTCTCATCTAACTGATACATTTTTGTTGGCTTTGAACACAATGTAGCCATTGAGAGCAGCAACGTTCAACAACTGAAAAAAGAGACACCGAGGCCACTGTCTTGTCCCTCTAGCAACAGTGTATTCACCACACATAGCATCAACGACATCTACACCACCGTTGGTTTTGTTGTAGAACGTTATTATACTTGGTTTTTTCTTTCCACCACTGTCACTGTCAATTTCATTATCATGGTGCAGTGACGAAAAAAGTAGTACTGATTTGTTTCGTTTTGGTACATATGAAAGTAATGTGACATCTTCCTGAAATCCAAACATACTTGAGAACACTTCTTTAGACTTTTTGGGTAAAAAGTCAAACAGAATTTCAGGCTTATTTTTTTTAATGTACCAACAACAGTAATATTCATTTCTTGTAATAGCTTTTTGACAACTGGGTAAGAGGTAAACCAATTGCCTATCGTCAGATTTCTTCCAGGCCCTTTTACTGGGTCTACAAGATGGAAAACAACATCATCTGCCTTATTCCTAACTTTGTATGGTCCGTGGGGTTACGCACCTGCATAAACTTCCAAATGTTTTAGGTAGTACGTTTTGGAACAAGCCAGGATGAAGACCTTGATCCCATACTTGGTAGGTTTATTTGAGATATACATCCTGAACCTGCACCTGCCACTGTATGGAACAAGCATTTCGTCCAAAGTAACGTTTTATGATGGAGCAAAATATGCTTTGCAGTTGGAGACAAACATATCAAGAATGGTTCTAATGGCAGCAAGATTATCTTGTGCTTTTCTTTCTTCCCTTGTATGGATGTAGTCAAACCCGATACAATGAGTCAAAAATCTGAACCTCTTCAGTGACATACTTGCATGAAAGATTTCTATTCCTGTCCCATCTGTTTTCCAAAAGCCTCCAATTTCATT
This sequence comes from Schistocerca americana, assembly GCF_021461395.2. Taxonomy (NCBI): domain Eukaryota; kingdom Metazoa; phylum Arthropoda; class Insecta; order Orthoptera; family Acrididae; genus Schistocerca; species Schistocerca americana. Next base: position 57,737,925 of record NC_060125.1, on the reverse strand, counting down.
TTACCACAATGCAATGTTCCAGCTAAGTAAAGTAGGCCAAAATATGCCTTCAGTTCATCAAAACTGGTAGTACCTAAGTCAGTTAGAGAAGCTGTACTTGGATTGGCAATAGCAGGTGCATTGGTGTCAGCAGATGACTGAACATCTTCCTCTTCATCACTACTTTTTCACTATTGCTGTCATGATAACTGTTTACTTCGAAGTCTGGGTCCGCATCAGAATCGTCTGCTTCAGTCTTATCATCAAACAAAATTCTGTGAATTTCACTGTAAGAAAGTCTTTCTCTTGCCATGTTATACTGAACACTACCGACAATGATAATTAGGTGTTAGGTCATCACATGTAGTTCACAAAATAACTAGTTACTCAATGATACACCCAAATAAAAATGGGGTTGCACCGGCAGAATTTAGTTACGTAAATGGTCGGGCAGGGTCTGAAAGACCTGTGCACTTTTTGAAAGACTGCCAAACTATGAATAAACAAATAAAAACCTTATTCACAACAATAATGCTTTCTTTTGGATGTTTCAGGAAGGTAGCAGGGCACTCGAGTCAATTCAGCAAATATAAGAATATAAATTTAGTGAAACAAAAACCAGTGGGTCTCACAGACCCAGCCCAACCATTCTAGGGTTAAGCAATGTGAGATATCCAGAATGAGATTTTCACTCTGCAGCGGAGTGTGCGCTGATCTGAAACTTCCTGGCAGATTAAAACTGTGTGCCCGACCGAGACTCGAACTCGGGACCTTTGCCTTTCGCAGGCAAGTGCTTTACCAGCTCTTGGTAGAGCACTTGCCCGCAAAAGGCAAAGGTCCCGAGTTCAAGTCTCGGTCGGGCACACAGTTTTAATCTGCCAGGAAGTTTCAATGTGAGATATGTTCATTAGTACTTCAAGGGCAGTTGATGATAGTTGTTTTGATGATTTTGTTGTGACAATATTGATGTTGTATCAGCTTAGAAGGAAAAGTGATATGTTTTTAAATGATGTGTTTTACCTCATAAGTATCATATGCAATTTTGTGCACATATTTGAGTTGAGTCATTTTTGTATACATTCTATTTCTTCAAGTTCATTGTTGACAGAAATCCACTGATGATGGCCTGTGACCAAAAATGACAAATGATATATGAGTTCAATAAAACAGCTGATGGTTAAAATGCATTTAAAGTTTATCAAAACTTCTTCACCTTCTTCTATTCCATTCATCTAGTTCCTGTCTCCCTCTTCTTTCATTTCACTTAGTATAATTTCCCAGAATGTATTAAAAAAGTTAATTATATTAACCTGGTATATTCTCCTACTACTCCCACAATGGAATCTCATTTGTGAATTATTTCTTTCCCTTCATTGGTAACCATTAGCCTGATTTCTGTGTCTTTTTCTTGTCCTATACTCACAGGCTTCCAATTGGATGGCCCTCTGTTTTCCTGATCATTCCCTCTATTTTGTACCTTCCTGTTATCAAATTGTCTGTTGTTTCTTTCCCATGGCCTATGCCTCCATTCATGTTCCCTATTCTCATTTCTATAATTTCCTGGCTCTCTCTTCCTCTCTCTCTCTCTCTCTCTCTCTCTCTCTCTCTCTCTCTCTCTCTCTCTCTCTCTCTCTCTCTCCCTCTCTCTCTTTCTCTTTCTCTCCTAATGATAATTTTAAGTTCACCCACCATTTTTCTGATGACCGTATTCTCTTTGTATACGCCCTTGTCTTTTATTTCTCTTCCATCCTCTGTTTATCTTGGCTACATACTTTAGAACTTGTACAACAGACACAAGTCCATATACCAATCCCCATTGGAATTTGTTTGATAACCTCCTCTTTAAGACATCAACCTTAATTAATTCATCAAGTGGTTTTCTGAATGTCCTAACATCTTTAACTCTTGCTCACAAAAGTCTTTCATTTGACTACTACCTTCCCAGAAATTAGGTTCATTTAGGAAACCACTTTTCATTCCTTCTTGCTTAGTGTCTGATCAAAAATTATTCAAAAAAACTTTTCAGATGCAGTGAAAGTCACATATGCTAATATTTTGTTTAACCCAAGATAATGCTTCCTCACCCAAAAATGTTTTTCTTAATGTAATTTTAAGTGCTTCAGATATTTAAGATACAAAACTATCTTTACACTGGTAAATGAAATCACCAGAGTGTACCATCTTTTCTACTGGAAAATTTCTCATGCTTACAATATTCCAACAACTACTACCAAAACTTTTAACAACTAAGCTTTCTTGTAATTCAAATTGTGTATTACTAACATATGGTATGCTGGCTTGACATACATCAACATTACTGCTTACATTGGTGGCTTTGTGGTGAATTTTGTTAATTAGCCATCCTGTTTTGCTGAGCTACATTTGCCAACTTTGTATCAGCAGACTCTTTACCTTTAATTAATTCTTGCACATACATTTTCCATTCATTTTTAATTGGATTATGCATTATCTTAAAACCTTTGTCATTTCTTTCCATTTCCCCAACCTACCTTACTTTGTTCTCTGCTGCAGTAATATGCGTGTTGATCAGCTGGTGCTTGGTATGGGTAGAAAATCTGAACTGCCTAGTTCCTCCTTCAAGATGTCAACCTTTGTGATTCTTCTAAGCCTACATTCTCATCTACATCCTGTACCTGTTCAGCAACTTCACCCAGACCACTAAATTTCAATAACTTACTAACAAACATATCTAAACATAAAGTTCTTTGCATTAACTAAACATACTAAACTGAACAAAGTAGATGACATTAATTTTTTTTTAAATACTTATCTTGGTTGTCTAAGTCCATGATGTTGATCATCGCCCATCTGTTATTGGTTTGAAAATTCAGTGTTGGTCCTTTTAGTTTGGCTCCAGAAATTTGCTTCATGGAACTGGTTCATGTTTATGGATTCCATTGTTAATTTTATTTTCTTATTTTTGTATGACAAACAGCTCAAAACAGCATTATCACTTTGTGCTGTATTACCTTGTATCCTAGATCATTCCACCATGTTGAGTAGTAATTCAGCTACATACTTTATTTCTTGACAGTGAGACGACACAAATTTATTGCACTTAAGACTCAATGAAATATAAACAGTTCAGATGGATGATGTAACTTAACTTTGTCTTGTTTGACGTCCTGGAATTCTTCACAAGAACTGAATTTGGACATACAATCCATTCCGTGCATGAAGTTAATTAAGTAAAATATTCATATTTATTATGATTCATGCCATTTTATCACTCAAAGTGACACAGGTGATCCATAGTATCAGCTGAACCTCAAATTCAGTAACTCACACTGTTATACATACATATTTGTGGCGACGAGGAGGTCGACACCAGCATCAAAATGTGTTCGTCTTTGGACTCTGAGCATTGTCTTTGGGGTGTTCCACCATGTCCAGTTCTTTGTGAGCCTTGCATGTGTTTAGGTGAATAAATGAACTATTGCTAAATGGGTGTTGTTTGGTGTAACCAACCCAAATTTCCCCTCACCGGTGACCCCGAGATGTAACATCTTCCGTTTTCGCTGTTTTACTGTGTCCACAACCTCCGCATCGGTTATTTTCGCGTGTATTACATCGACACAGCATTTGAACAATGACTTCAGCCCAGCGCCTAACGCCAGATTTTGTGATCGATATGCATCATGTTGCGGGCGATGTACACCCGCCAGAACTGCAAGGCGATGCCTCTCACTTGATGATTCCGCTGATTTCACTGGATGTTTTCAAGCCTGCAACAATAAGTGAGGTTAAGAGTGCACCTGACACTGGCTACCAAACGCCTTTGTTCCCACCACATGTGCCCTCCCTCATCAACTCTGCAGTTACCTCTCACAGATCTCCGTGCAGTGTGGGACCAACGCCTATTTCTGCAAATGCTTTGTCAGACAACCTACTACCACCAGGACAATGATTTGCCACGCCGCAATCCGTGCAGTACCACGTGGATACCTGCCACATGGCCAGAACTGCTTCATTCACAAGTCTACCTCCTCAGCATCCAACCACGCCTGCACCTGCCTTGGTTCAACATCAGCACATGCCTTCCTACTTCAATACCTTGGCCTGCGACAGGAACAATAACTTGTTATCTGTGCCTGACCTCCACCTCCGTCCCACTGCTACGCCTCAGTGTTTTGTGCCACTACATTCACCTTATCCGCACACCGTTTTGAGTGGAGAGACTATGAACAGCGAACATTCACACATTCCATCCCATGTTCGACATCATTTCCCTCACTGTGCTTCTGGACAGCCCGCACCTCCGCAGCCTCCCTGCAACGCAGGTGGCCCTGCCTCTGATCATACATCGAACTTTCTGCGGACTAACACGCGTTCTCAAACTTTGAACTTTTTCTCACCTGTCACCCTCTCGCCGGCTCCAGTCAAGCCTCCGCTACCATTCTCGGCACATCTCGGTGACTCATCCGCATCAGTCTTCCATGATGCACCAATCCAAACACACCTGCAACATGTTGAACTTCCGTAACCACAATCGACACATTACGGTGTCTCACCTGAATCGGACTTCCACGTCGCGACGGATCACGGTCAATCACAATGTGTCAGCTTCACGCTGCCACCCAAACAGCCATCGTTGCCACATCCCCTGGAGACATACTCTCCTGGAATACTACAGCAACAACATCTCGATTCAGGCAGTGCCCCGACGAACTCAACTCAATCTGTTCTTCTGAACATTCTACAATGCTTACCGACACTGCAGCCGTTTAATCCCGACAGACCAACAACCTGGTTAAAAATTGGGGACGAAGTGTTCAACCATTACAAACTCGACAAGTCAACCAGGTTTCTGTGCCTCATTACCCACCTGCACGACCAGGAGGACTTGATTGCTGACCTGGTCAATGCTCCGGACTCATCTAACAAGTACACTCTAGCCAAAACCATAGTTTTACGTCGGCTTGCACGCTCCAACTGAGGCAGCAATACGGCAAGTGCTCCACATCGAGCAACTAGGCAACAACAAACCTTCCCAGCTCTGGAGATGGCTATGTGTCCTGGTCAGCGCCAATCTATTCTCTAACATAGCTCTCCTCGCCATCTGGTCAGATAAGCTATCTCCTCACATCCACTTTGCTCTGGTTCAAAGGTTTCCTGAACCTGTCCACCAAAGAATGACAACTGGTGACAAGCTACAAGATGCATCAGTGCTCTATTTTGCCAGCCACTGCCTACCTGACAAGTCTCAGGTTCAGGCTCATCGCCCTGCAGCCGGACGCGGCTGGGGCTGTACTGTGCCGACCGTTCCGCTTGCTCCGGGAAGCACTAAACAAGCAAATGGGATGTCACTGGCTCTGCCCATGGTCACGCCCCCTCCTGCAAACGAATCTGTTGTGGCCACCAAACCTCAGCCACTGCCACTGGCAATGAACTTTCCACAGGAAATACAACCACACTACCCATACTGTTACTTCCACACACGGTTTGGTGAGGCGGCACGGAACTGCAGACCACCCTGCTACTTCCCAAACGCCAATCGCAGGTAGGTCCGGGTGCCACCTCCTGTGCACAACATGACAGGCACCCCCCAATGCTCCATTCTGTCTGGGAATGACTGGATAATTGTGGACGACTTTACATTGAAGACATTTCTTCGGGATACCTTTCCCTAGTGGACACAGGCGCCGATGTTTTGCTGCTGCCTACGTCCTTAGTGTCGTTGAACATCCACCCTCATCACGCTTCACTACAAGCCATGAATTCAACTAAACTACAATGGTTGGGTTCAACTTCCCACGTCATCTCTCTCTCTGCAAACTGCAAAACTCGAGTGGACTTTTTTAGTATGCAAAATTGGGGAACCTATACTAGGGATTGACTTCTTGCAACACCAGAAACTTTCGCCGGACCTAGTGCAAAACACCATGTTTCACAGTCCGTCCAAGACTCACTTCCCCTGTAGTCCGTCGAGCAAACCACCCTGTGCCACATCGCTCCGGGCTCATCTCATCCGTACATGCTCGTCTCTGTCAACGACATTACAAGAAACCACGTACAAGTGCCTTGTCGAGCTTGAACACGTCACTCACCTACACAAGGAAAACTTTGAGCTCTCCCTCCGGCTCCACATAACACAGCTCCAGCTCTCTGATGCAGCAAAGGAATTGCAGACACTACAGCAAGGACAAAGCAAGGTCAGTAAGTGTGCCGAATCTGCTTGCAGTCCCAGCAATCGAGGCTCCGTGCGTTGTACCTCCCACTACCCCTCACAACTGTGCTATCAAGACTACCATAACATGTACTGACAGTTCCGCAGGGCCACACCCTCCTAACACAGCAGCTTTTGACACTCGGCCGGATACAAGTGCGCATGCGCGACGAGTGTCACGTGTTCCCGAACTGGCAGGTCCTACCCCGCCCCTTGCGGACCGCACCTCAAACTATGAAAATTTGGCTCCTGTGCACCGCCGTGTGACCGCCACTGACAACACAAACAGTGCACTCACGCCAAGCGTTTCACCCGCGACCATGCTGCCACAAGCCGCACCCTCAGACAATGGACTCACTAACGCTTCACGAGCTCTACCGAGCTCACCTGACCACGGTGCCACTGCTTCGGGCCGGCAGCCATCTTGTTGCGTTGACTCCTGGGACACTTTGCCACCTCGGCTCCCGTTGGATCTGCCGAATGGCTCCGAACACCACGACCACGCCTCGCCTGCCCCGCCTGCCACACATTGTAAACGAACCGCCTCCCGTGCCACCGGCAACATTTCTGTCATCACCAACAGCATGGTTCACAAGCCTCCCCCTTACGCCATGTCCCCCCATCTCCAGTAAGCCACGTCGACTTTGTCCCGAGCACCTCTCCGAACTTAAAAATCAGATTTCTGAACTACTAAGCTCTGACGTCATTGAACCCTCTGCTAATAGCTGGTCTATGCCCATACATATGACACCCAAGAAAGACAGGTCCTGGCACATGTGCGGAGACTACCATCAACTAAACGCATGAACAATTATGGACACCTACCCCATACCCAACATTGCCGACTTTACCAGTTCCCTTGCAGGTGCGATCACGTTCTCTGTCATTGATTGCAAACGGGCTTACCACCAGATCCCCATGGCGCCTGAAGACATCGAGAAGACAGCAATCACCACCCCAATCGGGTTATTTCAGTCTCAATTCATGCCCTTCTTTCTGAGAAACACAACCCAGACCTGGAAACACTTCTTCAACGAAGTGCTATTCGACCTAAAATTCTGCTTTGCATATCTTAATCACATTCCTGTGTTCAGCTCCTCCATCAAGGATGACATTCGACATGTGCAAACTGTTATGAACACTCTCGCCACAACAGGCATCGAGACCAACCAGGACAAATTGCAGGTACATCAACCCACTGTCACTTTTCTCGGTTTTCGGGTCTCTGCCGACGGCATTTCACCGCCCCCTGAGAAAGTACAAACAATACTAAACCAACCCAGACCTTCATCATTCAAAGAGCTATGACGATTTCTGCGGACGGTTAATTATTATCGTTGGCATCTACCTCGGGCTGCGGAGATCCAGGCTCCACTGACGGACGCCTTGGCAGGCACTGACACTTCTGGATCTTGGTCCATTCCATGGACCCCTGCTATGACTGACTCTTTCACTGCCCTCAAAAATCTTCTTGCCGCGGCCTGCACGATTGCGCATCCTCATCCCAATGCGCAGCTTTCCATCATCACAGACGTGAGCGATACTGCCATCGGCGCTGTCCTTAGCCAGACAATCGACAGCCAAACTTCGCCTCTGCAGTTCTTCTCACGCAAGCTCACCAATGTACAACAGAAATATTCTGTGTTTGACAGGGAGCTGCTCGCGGTCTACGAAGTGATCAAGCATTTTAAGACTGACGTTGAGGTAAGCCCTTTCTATGTTTCAACCGACCGCAAACCCCTGGCTGCGGCCATTACAAACCCGCCAGCTGACCTGCCTACTTGCTGCTTCAGATACATGGACTTCATATCTCATTTCATCATTTCACCACCGATGTCAGACACATAAAGGGTGCTGACAATATAGTTGCTGATTTCCTTTCATGAGTTGACACCATCCATTCGCTGTTAGACCTCTCTGAACTGCCTAACCTCCAACCTGCCAACGAGGAAAAACAAAACCTGATTTCAGACTCCACTACACTTCATCTGCACCACCTTCCCTGGCATTTATGGTGAGATCTGGTGCAACGACAGTATGGGTATGTTATGCCCCCTCATCCCAACCACGCTCCATCGAGCTGTCTTCAACGTGTTGCATAATTTAGCCCACCCCGGTGTTTATGCGTCCACTCACCTTGTAGTGGAGCGCTTTATGTGGAGAAATGTCAACAAGGACTGCCAACAATGGGCACGCTCCTGCGTCACGTGCTAACACTGCAAAGTACACAAGCACACTTCACCCCCCCCCCCCCTCCCCCCACAGTGCCTTTACGATCCCTCCTGGGCATTTCCAGCATATTCGTGACATTATCGGCCCTCTCTCCTCCTCTAACGGCTTTCATTATGTTCTCTCGTCTATCGACTGAACAACTTACTGGGCCAAGGCTGTCAGCCTACCCAATATTATGGCAGAAACTGTTGCTCGAGCTTTCGTCGAGTTATGGGTATCTCGTTTCAGATGTCCAGATACCATCTAGACTGCCCAGGGCAGACAATTTGAGTCAGCCATGTTCAACAAGATTTGTAACATTTGCGGCATCTGGCGCATCCATACCACAGCATATCACCCGCAAAGTAACGGACTAGTCGAGCGCTGGCACTGCACTTTGAAGGCAGTTCTTCAATGCCATGAGTCTCTATGGATGGAGACCCTTTCCCTTGTGCTACTCGGCATTCGTGCAATCTACAAGGAAGACCTCAAAGGCACAATAGCCGAGTTCGTATACGGCCCTTCCGCTTCTCTCCCTCAGTCTGACTTACCTTCCTTCATGGACAGCGTCAGAAGCCACTTCATCAACCTCCATATCCCTCTACCCCCCAGCAATTCCCACCCTAAGGTTCATGTCCCGAAATCTCTGAACAATTCCAAGTACGTCATGCTTCGAGATGACACTGTCTGTGCTCCCCTCCAACCTCCTTATACCAGCCCATTCTGAGTTCTCCGGTGCTCAGCCAACGCCTATGACATCTAGATGAAAGATTCAACTGTTACAGTCTCTCTCAAGAATATTTAAGCCTGCTCATGTCGAGCCTTCCTCTATCCCCCTTCATGCCATGACCACACCACTCATTGTCGTGGATCATGATGCTCTTATCACTCCCTCCACATCAGACTTACACACTCGATCGAGTGACTTCCAGCTTCAATCATCAGCTCTCCTCCGACCTCGCCCTCTACTCCAGTCTCACGCACTCCATTGAGTGACCACATGCTCCCCACATCGAGCTTACCCATGATCACGCCCTCACCGCCAGGCCCTTCAATCAAAAACAGAAGGATAAATTTCAGGATCTGACAAGAAGATTAGAATTGAATATTGAGGAAAAATGTAATAGTGTAGAATTAGAGATTAATGAAAAGTTAGGATCATAGGAGGATCTATGTAATGCTAAGTTTAATGCTGTAAAGCAGGGATGGCATACTTTGAAAGAGAGCGTTGATAAGCATAGCGAATTAATACCTGTCATACAATCGCAAATCACAGGTGTATGTACAGGAGTAGACAGTGTAGAAAGAAGCTTCAAAGAGAAGATAACAACCTCTGATATCATAAATGTAAGTAGTCTGGAGGAACAGGTAGAAGAAATTGTAGATCGGAAAGTCACTGAGAGAATAACATCTGGGAATACATCTCCTAAGGCTTCTTCCGAACTTACTGATAACAGGCTGAGCATAGACAAACTATGGAGAGAAGTCAAACTTATACAGGAACAAGTAGAAAAAAGAATATCTTCACCTAATGTTGTGTTAACTAGGGAAGGTGTGACTGATTTGCAGTGGGGAGACTTCCAAAAGAAATTTAAAGAGAAATACTGGTCTGCCAGTGCACAAGAAAAGTTAATATCAGATCCATGGGATCTGGGTGAAGTCATATATCCCCCAGGGATGTTATCATTCTGAGTTAATGGGCGGAGTGACGATCGTCAGATCTTGAGTTGCTTTTGGTGTATCTTCCAAAATAGTTTTCCTGCACCAAATTGCTTGCAAATCTTACACTATTCTGTCATCTATTTCCAAAATCTTAAACTATCCTGTAATCTTTACTTGAAGAACTGGATATGACAATAAAACAAATACTAATTTCGATGAAATAAACAGAATAAGAATATTATGTTTGTGAAAAATATAATGTGATGAACTGAATGACTATTATATGGGTATAATTTTCTATTTTGCATAGGTTACTTTATACCTTTTATGAGATGTGACATAAATGGGAGAGTTTGTATCAATTTTGAAAGGGATGGGTATTGTAAAGCATGATTTACACTAACCAATAAATCATGGCTAACACAAGACACACATCACACCTTTCAGGCAACCCTCGCAAACATTCTTCACCATTTACTGTTTCCATAGGGTTGCTAAGAATTCCTTCGGGGATCTCAATGGTGAAGGTGAAATGTCCATTCTCTAGGAGATGATTTAACGCTAAGCATCCTCCAGCATCTCACTCAAGTACCTGTTAGGTACAGATCCTGGGGGGAGTGGACTGGGGAGTATTCCCTGTCTTTCGGGCTATCTACATCTACATCTACATGATTACTCTGCAATTCACATTTAAGTGCTTGGCAGAGGGTTCATCGAACCACAATCATACTATTTTTCTACCATTCCATTCCCGAACAGCGCACGGGAAGAACGAACACCTAAACTTTTCTGTCCGAGCTATGATTTCTCTTATTTTATTTTGATGATCATTCGTACCTATGTAGGTTGGGCTCAACAAAATATTTTCGCATTCGGAAGAGAAGGTTGGTGACTGAAATTTTGTAAATAGGTCTCGCCGCGACGAAAAAGTCTTTCCTTTAATGACTTCCATCCCTTCTTGCATATCATATCTGCCACACTCTCTCCCCTATTATGTGATAATACAAAACGAGCTGCCCTTTTTTGCACCCTTTTGATGTCCTCTGTCAATCCCACCTGGTAAGGATCCCACACCGCGCAGCAATATTCTAACAGAAGATGAACAAGTGTAGTGTAAGCTGTCTCTTTAGTGGACGTGTTGCATCTTCTAAGTGTCCTGCCAATGAAACGCAACCTTTGGCTCGCCTTCCCCACAATATTATCTATGTGGTCTTCCCATCTGAAGTTGTTCATAATTTTAACACCCAGGTACTTAATTGAATTGACAGCCTTGAGATTTGTGCTATTTATCGAGTAATCGAATTCCAACAGATTTCTTTTGGAACTCATGTGGATCACCTCACACTTTTTGTTATTTAGTGTCAACTGCTACCTGCCACACCATACAGCAATCTATTCTAAATTGCTTTGCAACTGATACTGGTCTTCGGATGACCTTACTAGATGGTAAATTACAGCATCATCTGCGAACAACCTAAGAGAACTGCTCAGATTGTCACCCACGGCATTTATATAGATCAGGAACAGCAGAGGTCCCAGGATGCTTCCCTGGGGAACACCTGATATCACTTCAGTTTTACTCGATGATTTGCCATCTGTTACTACGAACTGCGACCTTCCTGACAGGAAATCATGAATCCAGTCGCACAACTGAGACGATACCCCATGGGCCAGTAGCTTGATTAGAAGTCGCTTATGAGGAATGGTGTCAAAAGCTTTCCAGAAATCTAGAAATACGGAATCAACTTCAGATCCCCTGTCGATAGCGGCCATTATTTCGTGTGAATAAAGAGCTAGCTGCATTGGACAAGAACGATGTTTTCTGAAACCATACTGATTACATATCAATAGATCGTTCCATTTGAGGTGATTCATAATGTTTGAATACAGTATATACTCTAAAACCCTACTGCAAACTGAAGTCAATGATATAGGTCTGTAGTTTGATGGATTACTCCTACTACCCTTCTTAAACACTGGTGCGACCTGCGCAATTTTCCAATCTGTGGGTACAGATCTATCGGTGAGCGAGCGGTTGTATATGATTGCTAAGTAGGGAGCTATTGTATCAGCGTAATCTGAAAGGAACCTAATTGGTATACAATCTGGATCTGAAGACTTGCCCGTATCAAGTGATTTGAGTTGCTTCGCGATCCCTAAGGTATTGTAATATTAGTAATTTTCGCCTCACAAACATTGATATACTCTCAATAGTAAACGCCTGATGGCCTAAAGTTATCGAACAATTGTAAAGTAAAAGAAATGAATCATCGCATAGCAGCGACAGAATCTATTATTCTTTATCTTTGCCCTTCTTGCGCGGTGCCAGTAAATCTCTATGTACATGTATCGATTAATGGTATAAAAAAAAGAATTCTGTTGTTTCAAGACAAATGAGGCTTTTCGCGCCTCACCTTTTACTGTTTGTATTCCATGAGAGGCGGACGCGGACTTGCTGCGTTCCACAACTGTATATTATATTTGATGTGAAAATATTGAGTGAATATGCTAATTGTTATTTTTTCCAATCACAAAAGATGTAGTTTCTTGTAACTGATATCGAACAGACACAATCAAGAGGACATTTTGACTGTTATGTATAAAGTATTTAACCACAATGGTCATCTATTGTAATTTAATATGAAAAGGTACGTAGCATTAAAAAAACGTGTGTTAAAGATAAGTGTGCTTATTTTCGTAAATTAACCTTGATGATTCCATCTCCTTATTTAACTGAATGATAATTATTTTTGTGTTACTTCATCAGAAATTACGATCACGCTGATGGGCCGAACGCAGCATGAGGCAGAAGGAACATTATCGTTTTCCTATTATTTCTGAACCAACTTTTTCGTGTAGTGTTGCATTTCTTTTAAAGTCTATAAATCTTCTGGTCCCTTAGCGTTGATCCGGGTATGACTACATCGCGACTATAAAAATGCACAGAAATGATAATGTTTCTTCCGAGCGATCTCAAATATATATATATATCAATATGCTGCTCTTATTCAGGTATTTAATGGTCAACGTATGTTATTATAATAGTGTAATAAATCCCTGATTCTGTTGCCAAGTGGCCCACCAAAATATTCACTTTTTCGACATTAAAAAAAAAGTAACAATTTTTTTTTATTTTTTGTCCCCCAAGAGCAACGCTACACTTGGCGCCCGAACAGGGACTTGATCAAAAAATCATTTCATGTATTGTGTTTAAAAAATTTTCAGTTCTTGTTCTAATAATTGTTTCATTTTTCATGTGGATGCAATTCAACCGAGAAAGAGAAGTGGGAAAACCTTTTAATTAATTCAGAAGAACGATTGATGAAATTACCAAAAAACGCGAGTATCCAGCTGTATCATTATCAAGACAGCCATAGTAAGTCAAATTTTTATACGCAGTAGCCAAGCTTTCGTAGTGACGTAGCATCTTTCGAGTTGATCAGAACGTAAACCTGTCTTTCCTTGCCTTGAAACAGCTTTATTTCAATTTGTCCATAGTCCGTTCTTACATAGTTAAATTCAGTGAAAGTGTAACATTGTTGTCAGTGCATAAAAAAATACGATATGGCGGATAACTACGCTCAAAACTGGTAAAACGTGTGATATTTCATTTGTTTGTAATTAGTAGGAACCATCTTGTCTTCTTGGCGTAAATGAACGTCAGTTGTTACCCAGAGTTAAAATTTTATCTTAGGTCCCAGTAAGCCATAGCACTACGTCACAGACAAACGACTGACGGCAGTGACAAACAATATCTGTAGCATTTTGACGTTTGACAAATAATTCATGAACATGGCTGACGGTAAACAGCGGACACAAACAAAACCAGACGACAGCGGTGATGCGAATGGACCTCACTATCCATTACGATCACGCGCGATAGGTACACGAGCGGAGGCAGAAGCAGCCTCGACCGAAGTTTTAGAAGCTGGTCCTAGTGTGCAAACTATTCCCGCTTTTGAAAAAAATGACTTGGCTGCAATGATCGAAGCAATAATGGAACGCAAGTTCGAAAGTCAAAGACAGAGAGAGGCGCAAAGACAGGAACGTGAAAAGCAGGAAAAATTAGATGAAAAGGCCCGCGAAGAAAAAGAGAAGGCCGAAAGACGGCATAATAAAAATCAGGTCCTTACAAATCTGTGCAACTCAGTAAAAGAAGACATAAATTCAGTAAAAACAGAAATAAATTCGGTAAAAACAGACATAAATTCAGTAAAAACAGATCTGCAAACGGAGATAAATGACCTAAATACACGGTTAAATTCGGTAAAGGCCGAACTAAAGGCAGACATAACAGCTGATTTAAATACCCTGTTGGGTAATGTCCAAAGCCAAATCAGCAGTCAGATCACGATCATGAGGCTAGAAATTGACACACAAGTAGAGTCAAAAATAGAGGATATTTCAAAACGGTTAGATGAAAAAATCGAAGCAGCCAAGGGGGAGATAAATTCAAAAGTGATAGAATATCAAAAACAAGCTGCGACCTTAAAAGAAGATTATACTGCAATCTCTGATGAGGTCAAAGGAGTTAAAACCGCAGTAGACACGATCGAGAATGTTGTTGATGATCTTTCGAAACAGATTGAGACTCTTAATGTAGAGGACCAAATAAAGAATACTGTTAAGGCACATGCTGAAGCATTGTCCGACCACTACCAACAGTGGATTAAAAACAAAGACGGATTCATAGAAAACAAGGTCAAGAACGAACTCAGGGAAACTGTCAAAAACATGACCTTTGAAATATTGGCAGCCCCTGGAAAAACAGGAGACACGGTGATGTCAGAATTAGGCCAGATAAGACGAACATTAGCTCAAGATTTACCTGAATGGCGTCAACAGATAGTTGATGAAGTTCGTACACTAAAATGTCAAGTTGAAAATTCCCCACCTCCCGTGTCAGGAAACTGGAATAATTCACCACGAAGTAATGAACAACAGCAGGTACATTACCGTTCACCATTTGATAACGCTCAAACTCATAGTTCTATAGAAGCACAAGTTAACCAGACTACCAGCCCATCCACTTTTGTCAGTTTGATGCAGGAGGAAAGCGTGATCAAACATCGTATTTTTCCGACCTTTCACCCACAGAAAAGAGAAATTCATCCTATAGTGTTCCTCCGAAATTTTTCAGGAATTTTCCCGAGTAGCTGGAGTGACCGCCAGCGAATTCAATTTGTTAGTGGATTTATCGTAGGCGATGCTGCCTTATGGGGAACCGAAATGGTCGACTCTTGTAAAAGTTACAAAGAGTTTGAACAGATGTTTTTAGCTAAATTCTGGAGTTCTGGTGTGCAGCAGCGCCTGAGAAAAGAGGTTTACAACGCCGAAGTGTTTAACAGTAAGCGCGGTAGTTTGAGAAGATATTTTGAAAAGTATTTAGCGAAAATCAAGTTCTGGGATTCGCCGATCACCGCCAAAGACGTTATTATGATTCTAAAAACTAAGCTACCGATTGCGATCAGAGAAAAGTTAGTAAACGTGTCTGAGGACGATACGGACACTTTCCTATCTGTGTTAGACTCGTTAGATCTGATTTACGAGGACGCTAGAGTTGATGTTGGCAACGCCCACTTCAGTGCAGGCGGCCAGCACAATACAGAATACGCAGGCAACAATGGTGGCCGAGCGAAAGCGCGTCACAGCGACAACCAGTACCAACCCCACAACGGTTTCAAAAATAAGCACACTACGTACTCCAACAGCAAATACAAAAATAAGTACAATAACGGCCAGAGATACAATCCAATATACAATTCGTCACCACCTCAGTACGAAAATGCACATTATAACACACAGCCCCAGCAATATGGAAACACGCAACCGATCAACGGGAATTATCAAAACGATCAGTCTTACGATTCAAATCGACAGTGGAAAAGAAATAAATGGCATAATCAAGGTGAAGACCAATGTACACCTTTCGCTAACGGTTACAATCAACACAAGCCACAGCAAAATACTGTTCAGCCACAAGCGAACGGACCTTCGGGAACTCTGAAGCCTAAACGCCCGCATAATACGCAAATTTATTATGCGCAAGCGAATACGCCAGGACAACAAGATCCGTTTCCAACCGAGTTCGTACCACAAAACCAACACCAGTTCCAGACGGAAGAAACATTAAGAAATATGAATCAGCAGGAAAGTAAGCGTCGAGCGGAAAATTAAAAGCAGCACCTTTGAGCCTCCTAGAGGATGCTGCAGGTTTGAATGGGGGCACCCTGTCCGTTAGTCCACATGAAATTAAAGCAATTAGGTATGACAAAGAGACAAACTTACGGGATGATCTAGTAGCAGACACTGAGACGAAAGACAATGATGACATATGGGACGAACAAGTTCAAGCTTCCATAAGGGTATCAATTGCCAACATACCTGTAACAGCTATTGTAGATACAGGAGCTAATATAAATGTCTTATCTTTATGTTTATTTAAGCAAATATCCTCTGTATGCAAAGTTTTATCACTTCCAATTCAAGGTTGCACCATATCGGGAGCAATTGGTCCACTAACACAACGTGTAAATCTTCAGACTCAGCTTCAAATCCAGATAGAGTCTATTTCAGTAACGTGCATTTTTCTTATTGTTAAAAACCTATCAGTGCCATGTATCCTGAGTATGGAATTCTTGAGGCAGACGAAAGCTAAAATTGACATCGAGTGTGGAATCTGTACTCTAGTAGCGAGCCAGCAACAAGTAACTGTAAATTTGTTAAGAAGTAAGGTGAAGACAAACTTTGGGGTGCTTCAAACAGCAGTACGGCCATGGACTAAAAGACAACAGTACAGTCAGACAGAAGACATGACAGATCTTGAAAGTGTTAATGACGATGAGTATAAAGACCTAATTCCCGGTCAGAATGAATTATACGGTAAAGCTAGTGAGTCCATTGAATTATCCAAACAACAGAAGAATGAGCTTTACAATTTGTTAACAGATTACGTTCAAGTATTTTCTAAGAAACCTGGACTAATAAAAGGCTTTGAATATCGAATGGATGTCCTGCCCCATTCAACCTACTGTAGAACAAGCTATTCCATTCCATATGCGAGACGCGAAGCTGTCAAGTGCGAGATCAAGAAAATGTTACGCTGGAATGTGATAGAAGTATCTCATTCACCTTATTCGAGTCCTTTATTGTCTGTGCTAAAATCAGATGGTAGCGTAAGGCTAGTCCTAGATGCAAGATTAATCAATAAAATTATAGTACCCATAAGAACGAGACCAGAGGCTCTTGAAGAGCATCTGCAGAAGTTTCATGGAGTTAAGTATTTGAGTACCCTTGATTTGAAAAGCAGTTACTGGCAAGTAAAACTTGCGCAGGAGTCTAGGAAGTACACTGCGTTTATATTTGCAGGTAGATCTTACCATTTCAAAGTTGTACCGTTTGGACTAAATGTGAGTTCCGGAATTTTTATTTCTGCCCTTGACTATGTACTAGGTCCTGAACTTTTAGATGAGGTAACAGTCTATGTGGATGACGTTCTTGTAGCATCGAAAAATTGGGAAGATCATGTGGCCCTTCTGCAAAAGATATTTCAACGATTCAGAGAGTATGGTGTTACAGCAAATCTTAAGAAATCCAAGTTTGGAAAAAGTGAAATTAAATTTTTAGGGCACATCATCACCCCTGAAGGAATTAAACCCGACCCGGAAAAATTATCTGCAATAAAAAACTTTCCAACCCCTGTTACAAAAAGGCAACTGAGAGGATTTATCG
The DNA here is from genome assembly GCF_021461395.2 of Schistocerca americana. NCBI lineage: Eukaryota > Metazoa > Arthropoda > Insecta > Orthoptera > Acrididae > Schistocerca > Schistocerca americana. Next base: position 57,720,155 of record NC_060125.1, on the reverse strand, counting down.
GTCTTACGTCATTTTTCAGACGTTTTGTTCCCAATCAGGTATTGAACAATCCCGCTCTTCACAACCTTTTAAAAAAGAATTCACATTGGAATTGGACGCCGGAATGCCAAGACGGATTTAAGAAAATTAAAGACAGTCTGGTTAACAGTAACATTCTCCATCATCCTCAGATGGATAAGGAATTTTGTATTACTGCAGACGCTTCCTTTGTGGGTATCGGCGCTTGTCTTTTCCAGATTCAATTAGTAAATGGACACGAGCAAATCCAAGTGATTAGCTTTGCGAGTCGAGTGTTATCAGAGTGTGAGAAGTCTTATTCGGTTACGGAGTTGGAGGCACTTGCCGTAATATGGGCTTTTAGGCGATTTAACTATTATATCTATGGAAGAAAAATTAAAGTCTATTCAGACCATCAAGCCTTATCATTCCTCCTTACATGCAAGTTGCAACACCCTCGTCTTACTCGATGGTGCTTATTCCTGCAGGAATATGACTTTGACATTGTATACATAAAAGGTAAAGATAATGTTATAGCAGACGCACTTTCTCGCTCACCTGAGGGCTTACTAGAAACCAGCGAACTGGTGGAACAAATGTCTAATTATAAAGTCTTGTTAATGAAAGATCCAATTCACAGAAAGTATTTTCTTCAGTTATGTAGGCAGATTCAGATTCTTCAAAATACAGATCCAAAATGGAAAAAGGTTATACAAATTCTTCACGAAAATCCAGCCCATAAGTTGTCCGAGTTTTATAAAGTTCATAACCAAGTGCTATTTCATAAGACGTCTGAGTCATCTGAGAGGTGGTGTGTTTGCATCCCTCGAAATTTCATTGAACATCTTCTGTGGTACACTCACATTTCATGGGGTCACTACGGACCAGAAAAATGTGAAAGGAAAATCTCGACTTACTGTTATGTTCCGAATCTACACCAGAGAATTCATAAATTATTGAGAAACTGTGTCATCTGTCAAAAGGCAAAATCCTTAAACATTTCCACTTCAATTCCACTAAATCCAATAGTTACTGAAAGGCCAAACCAGCTTCTTAGTATTGATTTAGCAGGTCCACTACCCACCGGTAGGGGAGGCGCTAAATACTTAGTAGCAATCCTGGACAATTTTTCTAAGCACATAAGACTGTACGCAGTAAAATCTTCTTGTGCAAATCCAATAATTCGTCGCATTGAAAATGATTATTTCCCACGATTCGGGGTTCCAGAATCAATTTTGTCTGATAATGCTTCAAATTTCACATCACGCCCGTGGCGTGCATTTCTTGCTCGCCATAGAATCAAACAAATTTTGATATCCCTGTTTCGACCGCAATCGAATCCGACAGAAAGAATCTTCAAAGAATTTAACAGATTTATAAGGACGTACATTCCGAATAAGCAGTCTAAGTGGGTAGACTTCGTAACACCATTCGAACAGATTGTAAACCACCTTCCTCATCTGTCGACCGGATTCACGCCACATGAGTTAATGTCAAGATCAAAAGAGAGGAATGAATGGATAGACCCCCTTCCAAAGTTACAAGACAACGAATTGGACCTAGACGCAAAAATCAGGCAAGCTCTCATATCATTGACAACGTATGCTAACCTCCGAAAAAAGGCATTTGATAAGAAGGTAAACAGAGTTATAGGTTTCAAAGAAGGAGAAAAGGTATTAGTCAGGACTCACTTTAAACCATCCCTGTTGTTAAAGAAGAATCGTAAGTGGCAACACATTTATGAAGGTCCCTTTGTGATAATGAGGAAACCACACATTGGTAGCTATTTGTTATCTGACCCTGCCACGAATAAAATCAAAGGATTGTTCCACCATCAAGATTTAAGAAAATTTTATAACGCCAGGAATTAAGTTAATTTAAGCTGTAAGAAAATTCTAAGGTATTGGAGATCAGGATTAACCAATGAGTAACAAGAACGGAACTGAACTGACTACGGACGTTAACCGGTGCTGAAAGGAAACCTTATGTATCAAAACAACGTGTCTGGAAAATAAAATACAGAATAAGTTGTAGACAAGTATTTACATGAATAATCTTTATGTAAACAGGAGGACATGTCCTAGAGGCGATTTTCAATTTTAGTTATAAGTTAGTATGTAAGGAAAATGATGTACTCGAGGGGTATTAATTAGCCCCGAGGTACTAAAATGAGGAAAGAGGAAGGAGCGAATAATGCACTTCTCTCGCTAAATAGTAATTTGAGAATGAGCAGGAAGGAGCGAATAATGCACTTCTCTCACTAAATAGTAATATGAAAATGATGATTATATGTGCTTAGTATTAGTAAGTGAAATTTAATCGAGGACAAATTAATGACCTGTTTTAAAAGGAAATACTTAAACGTCCAGACAAAATAGGAAAGTTGTAAGAAAAGATTCGATTCCATGAGGTTATTCCCTATTTTCAAAGGTGACGTAAATAAGGCACCACCTGTTAGCGTAAAACAGTCGGTAGATTTAACTTGTAAATTCCAGCACAGTGCTGTGCCAGCGATAAAATAACATCTCTTTGAAGTGAACAGATACCTAGGATTAAGCATGAACAGATTGATGACGCAGTGCAATTGTTCTAAAAAGGCCTGACGTTAACCTTAAGTAAAAGCGTGATGGAATAAAAAGGAAGTTTGTTGTATAACGCAAAGTAAGATGAGTCCAGACTATAAACAAGCTGAGTCAAAGAAGATATGAGTAACATGGTTTATTATGCCAACTTCACGGTACTATTGAGCATTAGCGATACTGCAAATTCACAAGCTAGCAGCACATAGAATAAGGATCTCGCCCAAGCTTCACAGGTAGCGACAGCAGCAAACAACACTCTAGTGAGAGGCTTATATATACAAATGATAATTAATACCCAAATGCGTAATGCATAAACTTGACTTAGTCTAAGAAATGAGCAAAGAGTAGTAAGCAAGCTGCAGCAAGATACATATTATATATACATGCTGGAAGTGATAGATTTTATTTTAAGTGTGCACTGCAATATTTATTGTTTCCTCTGTGATTATGTGATTATTGAATCCCTTTCCTAAGTGCAAATCCTTTAAGATCCTTGATCCTATCCACTCCTCAGGATCAACTTGTAAAGATGCACGTGTGCTTAGGAAGTGAGGCACTACATATAAAAATGAGTAGGTTCGCGACGCGCATATTGCTTTTGTAATGCGCAAGGTAAATTAAATTTTCGACCTGGTTGAGGAGTAATTTAGATTCTGTCGACGATCCGCGAGTAGACCCGCTTTTCCCACCTTTCTTTTTTCGACTGTTTGTATTTCTACACGAAACTCAGAGGCGGAATTGCTATTTTCAAATCTGTCCTCGAACTTTCTTTAAGTACAAGCACATACGAGAAAAACTTTTGACATAAATGAAGCTCCCCTCACAAGTCACTAAATAAGACGAGCACTAAAAAAAAATGTATTGGTCCTACAAAATGAATAAGCAAGCGTGATAAAGATTACTATGAATGAAATTAATTTGTAAAGGAGATTGGAATGGATTTGGTCAAAGAAAAAGTACTCATAATAGCCTACCTGTGACCGTAGGCATAAATAAAAAAAAAAGCCTAATTAAGAAACAATTGTTTTGATTCAAAGTGGTCAATTAGATTATTTCTCGATTTAAATGAACTCTTGTAAATATTAGTATGTAAATCAACTTGTAAACACCGTGTGATGTTATGACGCGAGAATTTCTGTTAATACACCGTTCACGCAGACGCTCACCACAGTGCAAGTGAAGTTTTAAAGTTCGACGATTGTCAGTGGCAGTATTCTACTGCACCATATGTGTGAACAATTTCGTTGATGTGTGCAGTGTGTAATAATCAGTGTCATTCCACACATGCAGTTGCAGCGGTAGCTACCACTTACCTGTGAATCCGTAACTGGATAGTGGACAGGAAGTGATGTGAGGCAGTTTCGGTGGCAGAAGCTCCCTCCAGCAATCTAAAAAAAGCACAAAGCCACGATCCGCCGAACAAAAGCGACGCACGGCACCTCAAGCGCGAAATCAACGCTCTGCAAGAAAGCTCCGGTCACGTGCGCGCGCACAGACTGAATTTCAAGATTGTTCGCAACAGGCAACAGTGGAGGCGGACAGCCACCATGTGACGAAATAATGTAAACGTTCAACCGCCAACGCAGTTGCTGTGCGCTACATTCTGTAGAAAAAACATTCACACCCAGTACTGAAAACATTTTGTATGTATCATAAACCTTCCGAGAGACTCTAAAATAGAGAAGTTAACGTAATTATTATAATGACTGATTGTACACAGAGACAAGTCACAAGGTCACCTCTGAACTCTGTTGAAATGTAAACTTTGACGAGAGGTCACGATACGAATGAAAATAAGCACACGAAAATACGTCAAAGGATCCGATCCTTCCTATATCCCATCCCACATGTATATAAAATTAGTTTTGTAAGCTATTCTAATATAAGATATTTTATCTGTTTCTATGTGAAATAATTCGGAGAGCCACACTCGAGCCCTGAAAGTGAAAGATATGGACTTCCTTGTCGAAGCCATCACCAGTGGCCGCTCTACAATCCAAGTCTATCACAAATAGTGTATGTGCGACGAAAATAAATGTATAATTAAGTGCGACGACGGACAAGGCAATCAATCGACAAGACGATGACAATGTAATGAATACTGTCAAAACAGAAAGTTGTGTACCAGTTGTGGTAGTCAAATTACTTTTGCAACGATGAAAAATGAAGTGTGACTCTATTTCCTTATAAATTTTGTAAATATGTGTACTTATAGGCTTAATTTTAAGAATCACCAAGAAAGACTGAATCCATGCAAACACTGATAGAAAACAGAACAAATTCACAATGATCCACCGTCAGTAATTACAAATTGAAACGTTAATTCTTTTATTATGGAATGAATATAAAATGAAACTTTTAATAACCTGTATGTTACACTCGAAAATTACAAATATTCCAATGGGCATGAGGATGAAAGTAATACCTTCGGTATTCCTTCCCTCCTCATGGGAGGCAGTGTAATAGTAATTTTCGCCTCACAAACATTGATATACGCTCAATAGTAAACGCCTGATGGCCTAAAGTTATCGAACAATTGTAAAGTAAAAGAAATGAATCATCGCATAGCAGCGACAGAATCTATTATTCTTTATCTTTGCCCTTCTTGCGCGGTGCCAGTAAATCTCTATGTACATGTATCGATTAATGGTATAAAAAAAAGAATTCTGTTGTTTCAAGACAAATGAGGCTTTTCGCGCCTCACCTTTTACTGTTTGTATTCCATGAGAGGCGGACGCGGACTTGCTGCGTTCCACAACTGTATATTATATTTGATGTGAAAATATTGAGTGAATATGCTAATTGTTATTTTTTCCAATCACAAAAGATGTAGTTTCTTGTAACTGATATCGAACAGACACAATCAAGAGGACATTTTGACTGTTATGTATAAAGTATTTAACCACAATGGTCATCTATTGTAATTTAATATGAAAAGGTACGTAGCATTAAAAAAACGTGTGTTAAAGATAAGTGTGCTTATTTTCGTAAATTAACCTTGATGATTCCATCTCCTTATTTAACTGAATGATAATTATTTTTGTGTTACTTCATCAGAAATTACGATCACGCTGATGGGCCGAACGCAGCATGAGGCAGAAGGAACATTATCGTTTTCCTATTATTTCTGAACCAACTTTTTCGTGTAGTGTTGCATTTCTTTTAAAGTCTATAAATCTTCTGGTCCCTTAGCGTTGATCCGGGTATGACTACATCGCGACTATAAAAATGCACAGAAATGATAATGTTTCTTCCGAGCGATCTCAAATATATATATATATCAATATGCTGCTCTTATTCAGGTATTTAATGGTCAACGTATGTTATTATAATAGTGTAATGAATCCCTGATTCTGTTGCCAAGTGGCCCACCAAAATATTCACTTTTTCGACATTAAAAAAAAAAGTAACAATTTTTTTTTATTTTTTGTCCCCCAAGAGCAACGCTACAGTATCTACTTCTAAGAAACTCATGCTAGCAGCAGTTCGTGTTTCAAATTCTGGAATATTCCATTAATCTTCCATCTTCTTTCTCTTCTTCAATCTTAGCAACCATTTCAATTTGTTTCCTTTCATACTTCTTATTTGAGGACCTATCTATTTTTTCCCTCTTTCCATATTCGCATACTTCTATTGAAGAAGTCCTAACTACTTTCCGTGGTTTCGAATAACCTACATCTTATCTACAGATAAATGACCAAAGAATCAGTCTACATTTACACACATCTGCTAATACACAAAGTCCAGTCTAATGTTCTGGACAACTTGAAGTAGTGAAGTATGTGTGCAAACTTCAATTTCTTTAATGATATGACTTACTTGAAATGGTCAGCGGAATTTTCTAGCTGGTTAGCCTGCTGCTGCAAACTCCCTTTCTCTTCTTCTCCGCAGTACATTGCTGGGAACAGGAATTCCTCAAGACTCTTTCTACTTACAGAAATAGGTAGATGTACACAGTTTCTTTTGCTTCACTTAACAACGTATGTTCCTTGATTCTGCTGTGCACTTTCAATACGACTCCCATGGACCAGCCGACAAGTACTTGTCGGTGCTGTGTAACCACCATGTCTACAGTCTTCTCACGATAAACTTCAGAACTGCACACACAGACATGTGACACACAGTAAATAGGGTTCCGTTCTCCCCACTCACATCAAAAGTATCGTGTGTTCAAGATGGTGGAAGGCTGACTGTTTCTAGAATTTACACCAAAATTCTCAAAGCACTACGTAACCCCCTCCTCAGGTTGAACACTCAATGTTTTATATAATCATTATGTACATTAATATCACCCATAACAACATTTCACATTTCAACAGTATACATTTTTTTCCTTTTAATAATCATGAGGACTTTTTTTTCTTCTTTTATCTGCTATCTTTCCAATCGTAAACTCCAGGTGTCCCTGACACATGAGTAATCTACTTTCCGTTTTCAGTTTTTTGTACTACCTTCTCTAAGTATGTACTAATTATGGTATTTTTGTGTGGTTTGAAGTAACTCTGGGCAAAATGAAAGTGTTCTTTTGGCACTCACAAACTTCCATAAAAAGTAATAACACTAATAGTGCATAGAATTCAAACTTACTGGAATAATTCCTATAAAATGTGTGACTTCTGTCATGATACTGTCCCCTTCTCCAAAGATAAGTACCTATATTTTGCATGTGGGTCGACCTTCTTTTCGTTCTGGTAGGTACATCCCTTTATGCAACGTCACTATTTCTCAGGCCGTGGATGGTTCAAATGGCTCTCAGCACTATGGGACTTAACATCTCAGGTCATCAGTCCCCTAGAACTTAGAAATACTTAAACCTAACTAACCTAAGGACATCACACACATCCATGCCCGAGGCAGGATTTGTACCTGTGACCGTAGTGGTCGCATGGTTCCAGACTGAAGCGCCTAGAACCGCTCGGCGACCAGTGGCCAGCGCCATGGGTGGATTGGACAGGTGTTGCACATGAGTCTTCCACAGGGATATGGTCCTTGTGAATTGAGTTGGGATTGGGAGTGGCATAGGGATGGACTAGGATGTTGTGAAGGCTGGATGGTTAACAGAACACCACTTTAGGAGGGGTGGGAAAGATCTTGGGAAGGATGTCCTTCATTTCAGGGCATGATCATAGGCAACCAAAGCCCTGGTGAAGGATATGGTTCAGTTGTTACAGACTGGAGTGGTATTGGGTGACAGAGGGGGCACCCCTTTGTGTCTGGTTCTTGGGGATGGTGGGAGGATTGTTGGCATGTGAGTAAATGGCAAAGGAGATCTATTTGCTGACTAAGTCTGGGGTGGTACCTGTCTGTGAAGGCCTTGGTGAGACCTTCAGCATATTCAGCAAGGGAGTTCGTGTCACTGCAGATACGTCATCCCCAAGTGGCCAGGCTGTATGGGAAGGATATTTTTGTGTTAAAGGAATCTCTGATCCCTGAGAGGGAAGCACTTCTTTGACACCAATTCCTCCAACAAGAACCAAACTAATTCCAACAATGGACCTTGTGTCTTTCAGTTCATACCGCCATCCAACTGTGAACCTCCACCCATCCTCCCGGCCTCCTACCTAACCTTCCAGAAATTTCTTACCTCCAACATTGCCTCACCATCTTTTCCCCAAGTTCTTCCCTCAGAACACCAACCTCTCAGTAGAAAAAAGAATTGTCATACACAGCCTCAAAATAAATCCTGATCTAATCATTCTACCTGCAGACAAAGGTCCCACCATTCCACCACTGTTGTTATGAATCACAGTGACTACCTGGCAGAAGGCCTCCACCAGTTATGTGAGTGGTCCCACCCCATAACTCTGACACAACCACCACATTGAAGACACCAACCACTTCCTTTACTGACTCTCCACCTTTCCCACCCCTTTACCTCCTGGATCCCTACTCATCACTGTTCACACCCTCTCCATACACACCAACATACCTCATACCCATAGTCTTCTTGCTATTCAACACTACCTTTCCCAAAGTCCTTCAGACTATAAACCCATTACCTCATTTCTCGTACACCTTGCTAACTGTATCCTTACTTCTCCTTTGAAAGGAAGGTAATACTAACAAATCTGTTGCACAGCCATGGGCACCCACATGGTACCCTCTTTGCCAATCTGTTTATGACTTATCTATTGGAGACCTTCCTAGCTTCCCAAAATTCCAAACCCCTAATCTGGGTCAGTTTCATTGATGATATCTTCATGATCTGGTCTCAGGGCCAAGACACCTATCTCTGTCCCTTCACATCCATCTCTTCCCATCCATTAAACCAAATTCTCCTCAACCCAGTGTGCCACATTTCTAGACGTAGACCACCTCCTCTCTGATGCCTCCATCCACATTTCTGACCTCATTAAATCCACCAACCACCAACATCACCTGTTGTTGTGGATTTCAATGCCCGTCATCCCTTTCACATCAAAAAAATCCCTCCTCTACAGCCTGGCCATCCAAGGACAGCATACCTGCAGTGACAAGAACTCCCTTTCTGAGTATGCCAATGGTCTCACCAAGGACTTCAGAGATACGCACTATCCCCCAGAAACAGTCCACAAACAGATCTCCCATGCCATTTCCCCTCACACAGCCAATCCTCCCACACCACCACACCACCAAGAACCAGCCACAAAGGAGACCCCCCCCCCTTTGTCACCCACTACTGGAAAAATTGAAACGCATTCTTTGCCAGGACTTTGATTACCCATCATCATGGCCTGAAATCAGGGACATTCTACCCAAGATCCTTCCCACCACTCCTCAAGTGGTGTCTCATCACCCACTCAACCTGCACAACTTCCTAGTACATCCCTATGCCCCACCTATGCCTTCCAACAAGGATCACATCCCTGTGGAAGACCCAGGCACAGGACCTGTCCAATCCATCCATCAAGCACTTCCTATTACAGTTATGTCACAAGGCCAGGCCAAATGTGAAAGCAGCCATGTCACTTACCACTCTGTTGCAAACATTTCACAGCTTTTTATATTGGTATGACAACCAACCAGCTGTAAACCAGCATGAATGGCAACTGCCAAACTGTGGCCAAGAGCAAAGTAGACCACCCTGGGGCACAACATACAGCTGAACATAGCATGCTTCGTTTCAAGGGCTGCTCCACTACCTGACACTACTTGAGACTTCTGGATCCTCCCTTCCACCAACAGCTTTCCTGAATTGCATACTTAGAAGTTATTCATACAACACATTCCCTGCACCCGTAATTATCCCAGCCTCAACCTATCGTACCATACTGTCCCCACACCCTCCACCCAAGTTTCCACCCCCTCTGTTCTGTCAGCTCCTCCCCACTCACATCACCCACACTCTTTGTTTGCCACCCTCTTGCAATGCACCCACCCATCTTTCCCCTCCCCTCTCCTTTTTTCCCCACCTCCTGCCCCACAAATTCATTACGATGTGTGATAGCAAGAAGCCCTATTGGATGCTGTTCGCTTGGGCTCCTGGAGAGCTGAGTGAAGTAGCAAGTCTATCCCAGAACAAGCAGTGGGATAAAACTGACAAATAAAGTTGGTTGGGAGACTTAAAAGCCACAGTCATGGAGGGTAGTAACTAATGTGATATGCCGGGTGTTGTTGTATGCCTTATGTAGGTTAAAAAATTATGGCAGCGAGGTGTTGGTGTTTAGAAAAAGCCTGTCAGATTGCCATTTACAACTTAACTCGATGGTTGGTTGCAGATTATCCATCAAGGAAATCACATTGAGAGTGAGAAAACAGGCCCTGAGATTCAAGAACTTAGCATAATCTTTGGGCAACTGTCCTTTCAAGCAGCTTGCAGAGCCTGTTGAATAGAATAGAATAGATTCTATTCTATTCTATTCAACAGGTTCTGCAAGCTGCTTGAAAGGATTGGGGCTAACTGGTCAGTAACTGTAGATGGATGTTTGTTGTTGCTCAGTTTAAGGACTGGAATGCTGATACTTTCTCACCATAACTATCAAGCCAAATTTGATTGATGACACTGAGGAGATGGTGCCATCAAGTAATTGTCAGATGTTGTAGCATCAGAATGTGAATGGAATCAGGGCCCAGATCCATACTGTGAGATGAGCAAAGAGCCTGAAACAATTCCCAGTCAGTGAAAGGTTCAGTACATAATTTGGCATGCCAAAGGGCAAATGAGAGTATGTCTTTGTCACTTATGCATCTGAAAAACAGTCAAATAAGAAGAGGATGCTGACACCACCGCAAAGAGGGTTGCAAGGTGTTCCGCGAAAGCTGAAGTGTTACAACAGAGACCATCCTGAAAGAAGAGATGTGGTTTAGTTGAAGATCTTGAGCCATGGGATGAAGAGGCATACTTTCCCAGGGAAGAGATGTGGTGCTCCCAGGATTCCTTCCTGCTATGTTTAATTAGATGGTAAGCCTTAGCATGAAATTGCTTATAAGTGATAAAGAAGGTCTGCAAAAGACATCACTTTAACTGCTGCAGCATTCTTTGATGATCCTGAATATCTATTGCAATGTTTTTGGTCCACCATCGCACCAACCAATGATGGAGAGGATCTGTAAAAACGGGAATAGCAGTTTTCACAGTGTAGGAGATGTCTTGCTCAATATTGTCAATGAAATCTGATGGGGAGGGAGTGAAGATAAGAGCAGAGGTACACAAGAGCCAGTTGGCTCTTTGAAGCATCCAACATGGAAATCGGCCCATCTGGTTTTGGGAAGAAAGAAATAGGATCACCAGAAAGTGGTCACTGTCACAAAGATCATCATGTAGTGACCAATGCAATGAAGCCATGGGACAGGAGAAAGAGACTGATAGATTAAAAGATGTCACAGGTGGCATTGAAGTGGGTAGGAATACCATCAGTGGGGAAACACAGATCATGGTCAGAAAGAAGTTGACCGAGAAGAAGACTTGTACCAAATAAAGTGAACTCCCCCCTGCTCCCCCCCCCCCCCCCCCCCCCACACACACACACACATGTGGGGCTATGTGAATTTAAGTTCCCAAGCAGGAGAAAAAGAGGAGGGGAGGAGGGAGGGAGTTGTCTGATTAAAGTGGTCAACTCAGTGGAAGTAAGTGGCCTACCTGGAAGTAAATAAACATTGTGACTTACGTATGATCACTGAGGATTTCTGCACTCACATTGCTATTGCCTCCAATGTGGTATGAAGGGGAATACACTCACTGATGACATCAGTGTGAATCAATGTGTAAATCCCACAGGGGCCAGCAGTTCCAAAAGAATCCATGAGAACTGCATAACATTGGGGAATGGTCATCACATAAGGGTGTTTCTTGTAGATCAACACAAGCTGCAGAAGATGAGGAAATTAGCTATTGTAATTACAGCAGTTGATGGTAACATCCATAGCATTTACACTGAATGATCTCATTATGGGTGCCCAGATTAGGCCTGAGGTGGCTCAGACAAAAACGCATATAATGACGTCACCATGTTGGATAGGCTACAGTGTTAGCTTTCAAGTGCACATAAGAGCCTAGGCAGGTGTTGTGCACAGATATTTTTTAACACTGAATGCAGTAGTCCTTATTTAAGGTGTTCTTCCCCATTTGGTCCATCTTACAGAAAAACATTTGGAATATAAAGAGCAAACCCAGAAAGGGACCAAAAATTACTTCACCTGGGTAGTGAGTGGAAGGATATTCCAAGAAAGGAAGGATGAACATAGGGAAATCAGAGTGAAAATGTTTCATGGCCATCTTAAGTGCACAACTGACTCTCTTTGTGGTGGCCAGGTATTATATCCTATCTGACCTCACATCCAATCTCATACACAACAGTGAAGTCCTACCTTTTCAGTACTCTTCCCCAAAAAATGTTGTTGGGCATCAGAGTAAAAGGCACTGATTTCTATCATTAGCGTACTAGTTTTTCACACTGTTCTGCTCTATGATGTATGAAGTGCTGGCGTTGATATGTTAGTGGTTCATGATGCCATGATAAATTACATGTCACTTTCTGAATAACTTTGTACTATATATCTGCACAATAGCATACAAAATATGCCCTAAGCAAGTTGACAACAAAATTTAACAGATAAAGTGACATTCATGTAATGGTTAAATAGCTAGTCCTGACTTATGCCATACACTATACACTAGTGATTTGTCATCTACTGTACTGTTATTCTGATCTAAGCTATCTAGTGTTATTTGGACATAGTTTACACAGATTTTGCTATGTTTCTTATTTAGCCATCCATTAGATACTATGTCCCCTGCAGCAGATGTAGATGTTAAGTAAATGTTTGATTCTACAGTCTTGTTGAGTTGTTAGAACTGTGGATGAAGATTCACTGCACTCATTGGAATGTTTTGCTTCTGATCAGCTGTTTACATTTTTATCTCTCATATTTAATGATTATTTCTGAAAACAGCAATTAGTATTTATTGACAGAGATTCCATTTAGTACAAAAAATAAACTATTATGGTGATATTAAACACTATCATGAGGGCTACTTAAGTACATTAACTGGGTTCAAGACTTAGGCAACTGCACAGCAGCTGATAAACTAAACATCCTTGACAGTTTATATGCTTGTTTCCACACAATTATTGTACATACATTAAAGAAAGAATGTAAAGTATTGTATTTTTTCACCAGTTTCATGTTACAGCACAAGATCAACAATTAAACAAATATGTTAAGTACCAGTTAGTTTGACCAATAAATAAACCATTCCTTCTTAAATTGAAAATTAAATCTATTTTTCTTTTAGACCACTTATCTGTGAAGATGCAGTTATTAAAAACAACATATCTGATTTGTTTTATTATAGAGCTTTAGTTTTGACAATTCCCTTAACAGCATAAAGAAAAAATAGTCTTTACAAATAAAACTGAATATCTAATAGTTTATTACTCTCTGTATTTGTTAAGAAAACTTCTAAATTCTGACACTTTTGTAAATGCAACATAGTCTTCTAGGTTACAAGCACCACGTCGACTCGGACCTCCATTTGCACTAACAATTCCCTGCACAAAATAAGACTTACTTGAAGGCGGTAAGGGATTGATTTCATGTATGAAGGTGAGCCCTCCCCCACTGTCTCCTCTACATGCAGTTGTCCCTGGAAATAAGCAACAGTTTCATTAACTTGTACACAACAAGATCATCAAGATCGAAATTTCCCTAACAAAACATCGTCTTACTCTAGCTCTCTCTGAACTTCTGTAAAGGACAGATTGTTAATTATGAAACAGAGGAAGCATTGAGTGCCAGACAGACATGTTGAAAAAGAACAGCAATATATTATTAGTTAGTGGACTAAGTCTTTCGTCAGACATAGACAAAACACTCACACATGCATAAAACCTGAAGACAAACATGACAGTTGCCATTTACAGGTGCTATGTCCTGACTGCCACTGTGTCTGAGGTGAGCAGCAATCTTTTCTGCGATGATCAGTGGGGGGGAGGAGGGGGGAGGGGTGTACAGAAGAGGTATGTGGTGAGTGTGGGTGGGGAAAGCAGGGTAGGATGGGGAAAGATCTAGTGCTGCTTGTGGAAGTGTGCAGGGGCATGCTGAGGACACTATGGTGGTTGCAGCAAAGTTGATAGATCACATGGCTGCTTTGTCAGGTGGCCTGCCTTTAATGGGTAGGAGATTCCCATAACAGGACGGGAGCTGGCAGTTATGAGATGGGCCATGTCTTACATCTACATTTACTGCACAGATATGAGCAAGGAGTTGGAAGCAGGGGTGAAACAGGCTCACACAAGGATACTGTGTAGGTTTGGTAGGTGGAGAACCACCACTGTGGGAGGGGTGGGGAGGATAGTGGAGAGGATATTTCTCATTCCAGGGAAAAACAAGAGGTCTTGTGCTGGAGTCAAATGACTGCATTACAGCCTGTCACATCTGGATTCTTCCTCCCACAACAGATTTTCTAAGTTGTATGGGTGGAACACTCCTTATGATATATCCTCCATTCCAGTACACCCCCTGGCCTCCACCTATGCTAGTCCCTGTGCTACACCTGCCAGTACGTTCAGACCTGCATATGCCTTCTATCTCTCCAGCAGACCTGCATAGGCCTTCCCCTTCTGCACTTCCCTCCTCTCCCCTATTTCCCCTTAGCACAGCCACCCAATTATGCAACTAACACCCCACCATCTTATCCCCACACTCCATCATCCTAGCCCCATCACACCATTGCACACTCCCACAGGCAGCACTAGGATCTACCTCATCTCCACCCCACTAGCCTGCCCTCTCCACTCCATGCCTCTTCTGTAACCCTTCTACTCGCCCTAGCAAAGACCGCTGTGCATCACAGGTGCTGTTGCAGTCAAGTAATAGCATTCAGATCCTACAGAGCCCATGTGTGTGTTTCCAAATGTGAATGGGTGTGTGCTTTGTCTATGTCTGATGAAGGACAATAGTGAATAATTATGAATCTCGTTCACTGAACCTGTATGCCACTCAGTGCTTCCTATGTGGTGAGTAGTGATCCATCCTTTTGTTATTCTATCCTGGCTTTTCCATTGCTTTGTTTCTCTCACAATTTATTAATAAATAATTCTTAAATAATAGAATCAGTGTCCCATACTGATACAATGATTAATGTTTGAAATTAATACTAACTTAATATATTTTAATATTGGACATTGAGTCTAACTTCCAAAAACTAACATCTTAAAGAATAGTGTTGTGTACATGTGAATAAGGTCATCCAAAATTTTGCAAGTTATCCAAATGGAATACTAAGGGAGCTAAACAGTGTGTGGGAACTGTGCTAGACTGTCACTAAGCTCAAGGAAACATGTATTAAGTAACAACAACAACAACTCTCGTACACAGAACTATCTGTCAGAAAAGAAAATTTTGGTCTAGTTAGCATCAATAGAGGCATTTTCCAGGGTGACTCATTGTCCCCACTGCTATTCATCATCACTTTTATTCCACTGTCAACCATCTCCCACGAAACAAACCTGGGCTATCAAACAGTGAGAAATTCTCAGAAAATATCCCACCTGCCATACCTGGATGATCTGAAGCTCTGTGAAAAATTAAAAATGAAATCCAGGCTTACCTCTGAATCTTTTTCAGTCACATCAGAATGGAATTGAGCTTCAACTAAAGTGTCACACTGGTACTGAAAAAGATGAAAATCTCAAAAAACAAAGATGTCACAGTGCTAAAGGGGTAAACCAACAAGTGTCATCAGATAGGGGGCAGCAAATAGCTAGGCATTTACAGCTGGACAACATTAAGCATGAGTAATCAAAACATGTGGTCAGCAACTTGTACACCCAAATGGGGTCAGAAAAATTTTGAAAAGTAAACCAGATGGCACCATACCACCAAGGCACACAATGCCTGGGCAATACTCATCATCAGGCACACTGCCAATATTGTGAACTGGACTCAAGTACAGGTGGTTAACGTGGACAGGAAAATAAGAGATCTCATGAAAATTGACTACACTGTCCATTCTTGCTGTGAAATTACAGTCTGTACTTGCCCAGAAAAGCTGATGGTGGAGGACTCTTGAAAGTGAGACAGACACAGAAAGTAGAGAAAGAAGAGTAGCAACCCGTATCATGCCTTTGTTAAGTCAGATGGTAGCAAGCAGGTTGATACAATGAGTTATGGTTGTAGCATGATAGCTGTGTGCTCTCATCCAGCAGCAGTGCTTCACAAAAAGAGCACTTGCCTCCTGGGATTCCCATTTGAGTTCATGAAGCATGTCTGTAATACTTACATGCTGCTTGAAACTACTGGCAGCAAATTGAGCAGTGTGCCTCTGAATTGCTTGAATGTCTTCCTTTAATTTGACCTTGTGAGCATCCCAAATATTAACACTACTCAAGAGTGGGTTGCATTAGTGTTTTATATGCCATCTCCTTTATAGATGAGCTACACATTCCCAAATGTTCTCCCAATAAAATAAAGTTGAGCATTTGCCTTCACAACTACCAAACTGACATGCTCATTCCATTTCATATCACTCTGCATCATTATGCCTAGATATTTAATTGATGTGACTGTGTCAACCAGCACACCTCTAATGAAATTATAATTGTTCATTTTACTCATCCACATTAACTCATAGTTTTCCACATGTGCAGCACACTGCCATTCATCACACCAAGTAGAAATCCTTTGTAAGCCACCTTGTACCCTTCTACAGTCACTCAGTGATGAAATCTTCCT
Source organism: Schistocerca americana (assembly GCF_021461395.2). Taxonomy (NCBI): domain Eukaryota; kingdom Metazoa; phylum Arthropoda; class Insecta; order Orthoptera; family Acrididae; genus Schistocerca; species Schistocerca americana. The sequence goes on along the minus strand of NC_060125.1, from coordinate 57,703,422 downwards.
GTACACCACAGGTTCATCAGCAAACAGCCATAAGCTGCTGCTCACCCTGTCCTTCAGATCATTTGTGTATATATAGAGAATAAGCACAGGCTTCAAATGGCTCTGAGCACTATGGGATTTAACATCGGAGGTCATCAGTGTGGTATCACTGCCAGACACCACACTTGCTAGGTGGTAGCCTTTAAATTGGCCGCGGTCCGTTAGTATACGTTGGACCCGCGTGTCGCCACTGTCAGTGATTGCAGACCGAGCACCACCAAACGGGAGGTCTAGAGAGACGTCCTAGCACTCGCCCCAGTTGTACAGCCGACATTCATAGCAATGGTTCACTGACAAATACGCTCTCATTTGCCGAGACAATAGTTAGCATAGCCTTCAGCTACGTCATTTGCTACGACCTAGCAAGGCGCCATAGCATTTGATATTTATATTGTGAAGCATGTATAGTCAAGAGAGATGTTCTCCAATTGTGGATTAAAGTTAAGTATTCCAAGAACCACGTTCTTTTCTTTATAGGATAATTACTTTACCTTGTTCCAGACCTCACGCCAATCTCTGTGAGCTTAAAAGCGTGCATTTCGGCCTCCTCTAGCAACACGGTGTTGGCTCTTCTGCCAACACTTCATATGGCAACGAGCTAAATCGCGTTTGTACCAATTGATCTTACCTAAATTACTTGTGTCATGGCTTCGCCACAATCTCCAGATGTACTGTCCGAATTTTATCGCTTGCAGAATCAGCAGATGCAGCCCTTATTGGATGCCCTTGGACAGCTCATCCAGGGTCAACGTGCAATGCAAAACGATGTGGCGGCCACCGCTACCGCAGCCACGACACGCAGTTGCACCACCTTTTTGTCCTTTTGATACGGCACTGGAAAGCTGGACGGAGTGGTCACGCCAATTTGGATTCCATCTCGCCGCCTACAGAATTTAGGGTAATGAGTGGCAGCCATTTCTTCTTTCCGCCGTAGGCGTCCACACGTACCGAGTGATAGTGAAATTATTTCCCCGACGCGACGTAGCAACTCTGTCCTACGACGAAATTTTGTCTGCATTAGATGCCTATTTTAAAGACTCTGTCAATGTAGTTGCAAAAAGGTATACTTTCTTTCGTACAAAACGTACGGCCGGTCAGACTAATAGGGAGTGGGTTGCCACTTTGCAAGGCCTTACTAGGAATTGTGCTTTTGAGTGTGAATGTGGACTCCCTTATTCAGATACAATGGTACGTGATGCAATTGCACAGAACGTTTCTGATGTTCGTATAAGGGAACAGATTTTGAAACTAGTCAATTCCTCCCTTCAACAAGTGATAGACATATTGGATAGGCAAGACACACTTGACTTTGCTCAGAAATCATTTGAATCTTCGCCAGCTGTGTGTCACATTAACCGGCCCGCCGGGTGAGCTGCATGGAACAGTAAACAGCCCTCGCGCTGATCCGCGCAGCTGCCGCCAAGCTCTCCGCTACGTTTGCCGCGCCAGCAAGCAAATGCCCGCAGTGTGCTACTAGACATTTGCGTGACAATTGCCCATCACGCCAAGCTATTTGCTTTTTCTGTAATAAAAAAGGACATGTTCAAAGTGTTTGCCAGAAAAAGCTCAGAACGGACACTCGCAACCATTCCAGGCCCTTTGCTTCGCACCGGAATTGGAGTCAAACCACGAATACTCAGGCTCGTGAACCTTCGCCCATGGACATTCATGCAGTTCATTCCACTCTGCCCTGTGCCACTCTCTCTAACAGTGACTGTGTTCGTCCCACAAATAGTGTGCGTCGACGTCGCCGGAAGTCCCGTCAAGTCGCATGTGATTCTGTACCAGTGTCTGTTCACGTTGCATGAGACAGTCGCTCTTGTCGCCAGCAGGACAATAAACTTTTTGTAGATTTGGTCATAAATGGCAACATGATACCATTACAGCCCGATACCGGAGCTGCAGTTTCTCTGATCAATCACGACACGTACAAACAGCTGGGCACACCTCCGTTGCGTGCCGCAAATATTAAGTTAACTAGCTATTCTGGTCAGAATTTCCCTATGTTAGGACAGTGGAGCCTTCTTACAACATACAAGGGAGAAACAAAACTTGTGTCATTTTACGTTCTTCGTTCTTCTTCTGCAGTGACCTTGTTTGGTTTAGATTTATTTCAGTTGTTTAACTTGTCTATAGTCAATCAGGTCCTCTCGGTGACCCAGACTGTGCCTTCAGCCAGTGTTTCTAGTCTATGTGAAGAATTTGCAGACATTTTTGCTCCAGGCCTTGGTTGTGCTAAGAACTATAAAGCACATTTGGAACTGAAAGTAAACGCGCAACCGATATTTTTCAGAGCGTGCAATGTTCCCCACGCATTGCGTGATGAGGTCGCAAGAACCTTACACGATTTGGAATCACAAGGTGTGATTGAACGTGTGCAGGCTTCTCTCTGGGCCTCACCCTTAGTAATATTGCCAAAACCTTCCGGAAAATTGAGACTTTGTGTGGACTTCAAGGCAATGGTGAATCCACAACTAGTGATTGCAACTTATCCTTTACCCCGCCCGGAAGATCTTTTTGACAAACTGTGCCCGGGTACATATTTTTCGAAGTTGGACCTAGCAGATGCGTACTTGCACATACCAGTGCACGACGAATCCCAGCGCGTCTTGGTGTTTAACACGCATCTTGGTTTGTATCGGTTCAAAAGACTGCCATTCAGGTGTGCATCTGCCCCTGCATTGTTTCAGCAATATCTGCAGACTGTTTGTGCCTCGGTCCCTACTGCAGCAAACTATCTGGACGATATTGTGATTTCCGGAAAGACAGACGAAGAACATTTAGCTAATCTCAGGACATTATTGCAGGTCTTGCGACAAAATGGTCTTCGCTTGCGGAAGGACAAATGTGTGTTTTTTGCTCGTGACTTACCCTATCTGGGCCATGTACTCAATGCCCAAGGCATACATCCCAGTCCCGAGCACCTCCGTGCCATACAAGACTTGCCTTCGCCGCAGAATTTGAAGCAGCTACAGAGTGTGCTGGAAAAAATTAATTACTACCATAAATATGTGCACCACGCCTCTTCCATTTCAGCTCCGCTTCATTGCTTACGCCGTAAAGGTGTTCCGTTCGTCTGGACGACGGAATGCGAACACGCCTTTCGCCAGTTGAAATGGGCGTTGCTTTCAAATACTTGCCTTACGGCATTCGATCCCCAGAAACCCCTTTTGTTGATGGTGGATGCATCGGATTTCGGGATCGGTGCTGTGCTTGCGCACAAAGATGGTTCACATGATCACCCTATTGCCTCTGCGTACAAATTGCTCTCGTCTGCGCAACGAAATTATTCACAGATCGAGAAAGAAGCTTTGGCTCTCGTCTTTGGTGATACTAAGTTTCATGATTTCTTGTATGGTCGTCACTTTACCACCATCACAAACCACAAACCTTTGACGTCGCTTTTTCATCCAAACAAGCCTGTACCTCCATGTACAGCGCAGAAATTCATTCGCTGGTCTATTTTCCTCTCGCAGTACCGCTACGATATCTTGTATCGGACCACTGCTAAGCACGGAAACGCTGATGCGTTGTCCCGTTTGCCTGTTGCTGAGGATAGAGCATTCGATTCTTCGAACTTGCTTGCATGTTTATTGATGTGGAAACCGATGACGTGGTCGAATCGTTTCCAATCGATTTTCGTCGTGTAGCTACAGCCACAGCTGCTGACCCCGTCCTTGCTACCATTTTGCGTTTTGTTCCTACGCAATGGCCCTTGTCAAAGTCACGGATCGAGGATCCGTTGGTTCGCCGATTTTTTGCTCACAAGGAGAGACTTTTTGTTCGACATGGTGTTTTGTTGTTGCGTTCTGATAATGATCAGTCCAGGGTCGTGGTCCCACGTTCGTTACAGTCCTCTGTCTTACGGCTTCTCCACCAAGGACATTGGGGTATAGTGCGAACGAAACAACTTGCTCGTCAGCACTGTACTTGGTTCACAATCGATGCTGCGATTACGAATATGTGCTCTTCTTGCATGGCGTGTGCCGAACAACAATCCGCACCGCCGCGGAAATTCTTTGCATGGCCGAAAGCCACTTCCCCTTGGCAACGCTTACACATCGATTTTGCTGGTCCCTTCTGGAATGCTCGATGGTTGGTTGTCGTAGATTCATTCAGTAATTTTCCTTTTGTTGTCCAGATGTCTTCCACGACGTCATCGGCCACCATCCAAGCATTATCTGCTATCTTTTTCATAGAAGGTCTTCAACAGACTATTGTTTCCAACAATGGCCCACAATTCATGTCCGCAGAATTTCAGTCATTCTGCAGGGCCAATGATATTCAACATCTGACATCCGCGCCGTTTTCGCCTCAGTCAAACGGTGCCACTGAATGATTGGTCCAGACTTTCAAGTCACAGATGTTGAAGTTCAAAGAGTCGCATTCTCGGGAGGACGCGTTATTGCTCTTCTTGTCCTCGTATCGCTCTCAGGCCCGAGATGGTCGCTCGACGGCTGCGTTGCTCCATGGTCGTCCTCTTCGAACCTTGATGTCTTTGCTACATCCGCCGCATCAGGTTCCTGTGCAGCGGCAGCCACCTGCTTTTGCTCCCGGCAATGTTGTATACTATCGCACCTATCGAGGTTCACAGCGTTCCGGCTCGCAGGGCGCATTCTTCGCTGCCTCGGCCGCGCTATGTATTTGGTTTTGGGGGCCTCTGGTGAGGTGCGTCGGCATCTCAATCAGCTGCGCTTCTGTCGTCACACGGGTTCTGCCGCTCCCCGTCTGCTTTCAGCGACGGTGCCGTCCGGTCAGCGCCCTGGGGACCCATCTACAGGCTCGCCTCAGCCCCAGGTGTTACCGACGCTGCCTTCCATTTTGCCCCATGGCGACGTGCCGCCGCCGCCTGTTCTCCCACCGGTGACGCCCGCCGTGGACGCTTCGCTGCAGCCGCCAAGCGCCTCCCTGGGTCACGCACTGCCAATTGCTTCCCGTGACCAGCTGTCCTCCGGCATGGACCTCTTGCCCGCTCCGGACCAGATGTCGTCTTCGCCCGTCGGCTGCCCCGCCCCAGTGGAGGTCGAATCTTCGGTCCCTCCTGTCTCTTTACGGGCGCATACACCGCATGTTGGTGTGCACCCTGGACTAGGTTTTCAGGCGTTTCCTAGCTCCCCTCGGACCGAATGGCAGGGTGCGGGTGGCACAGCCTCGCCTGTTGTTAGGCTCCCCACCTCGTCGCATATGTCAACATGGGGTCCTCCCCACGGCAGGCGGAAGCCTTATAACACAACTGTACGCCGATTTGTGGAGGAGGAATGTGGTGTCACCACCAGACACCACACTTGCTAGGTGGTAGCCTTTAAATCGGCCGCGGTCCGTTAGTATACGTCGGACCTGCGTGTCGCCACTGTCAGTGATTGCAGACCGAGCGCCACCACACGGCAGGTCTAGTGAGACGTCCTAGCACTCGTCCCAGTTGTACAGCCGACGTTCATAGCAATGGTTCACTGACAAATTACGCTCTCATTCGCCAAGACGATAGTTAGCATAGCCTTCAGCTACGTCATTTGCTACGACCTAGCAAGGCGCCATAGCATTTGATATTTATATTGCGAAGCATGTATAGTCAAGAGAGATGTTCTCCAATTGTGGAATAAAGTTAAGTATTCCAAGAACCACGTTCTTTTCTTTATAGGATAATTACTTTACCTTGTTCCAGACCTCACGCCAATCTGCGTGAGCTTAAAAGCGTGCATTTCGGCCTCCTCTAGCAACACGGTGTTGGCTCTTCTGCCAACACTTCAATCAGTCCCCTAGAACTTAGAACTACTTAAACCTAACTAACTTAAGGACATCACACACATCCATGATCGAGGCAGGATTCAAACCTGTGATTGTAGCGGTCACGTGGTTCCAGACTGAAGCACCTAGGACCACTCGGCCACTCCGGACGGCCCAGTTCTAAAAAACTAGATCTGTCCAAAACATGAGATAACTAAGTACCATGAAGTGCAGCATGAAACAAATATTTAGCTCAGGTGGTAATCAATTCACTGCTGTCAAGTACAGTCTAACCAGACTGTTAGATTTTTTGACATCTGGACTGCAGAGAGAGGAAGTCTTTGAGTCCTGAGATCAACTTCATCCATACACCAAAACCTTTTTTCAGCACACTAAATATAAATGGTGTGTTATGAACAGGAAACTTGGATGAACTAGAGAAAACCATAAACAAACAAAAGATACAAATAGTGGCACTCCAAAAATCAAGACTGACTAACAAATATTCAATGTATTTTGGGAACTACAGACTTTTTGAAAGTAAAACAGAAATAATGAATACTGAAAAATGCCCCACTTTTCGGGGCCACCTTTGCAGTTAGGGGAGAAATACTCACTTCCATAACAAATGTAAAGCCTGTAAACAACAGAATAAGTGCAAATAAAACACACACAACAATCAATGTATAGGTCCCAATCACTGCTGAAAATAAAACTACCCATGAAGAGATATAGGAATCATGTGAAACACTAGAAGAAATAGCACCTAAAACACCACAAAAAACGATTCAATTGCACAGCTAAGCAAAGAAACGAAGTACAGTTAACACCAGAAAATACCCAGCACATCAATGGACTAACCAGAATGGATAAAGGCTAGTTGAACTGTGCAGGGTATTCAATTTTAAAGTCATGTTTGCACTCTTGAAAAAGAAACCATCAAAACAGATGACATGTACAGAATTGAACACACTCATCTGTTATATCCAAACTGATCATGTAGCAATTTTTTGTTCAAACTACAGAGAAATCTAACTCCCAAAATGTGCAAACAGACTCAGACCATTACCTGACAAGAATAAAACCACATTTATAACAACATACATTCACAGATAAGAAGACAAGTCTCCTAATTTGACACTAGCAGGATCTGAACCATCTCGTATGGAAGAACTAGACAAAAAGTAGGCAATGAATTGGCAACAACTCAAAAATAAATTTATCAAAATAGCACAAACTAATTTCTTCACAAAAATGGGAAAAGTACAATTGAGGGAATGAGGATCCATGTCACAATTGGAACAGCAATGACACAGAAGACAATTACAAAACACCCCTGGCAGTGAGGAAAGAGACAGCCAAATTACTCAGAAAGACAAAAAGGAAACATCAACAAGATCAACTACTTGAACTCAAAGGCAGATTTCAAAATAATCAACACACAAAATTTCTATAAGAACTTCAGATCAAAACTCACAGGATAGCAACCATGAAGCCTCTGCTTCAAGAAATGAAATGGGGCAACTGGCTCTAAACAATCAAGAAAATTGCTTTGAGATTGACGGGTATTTCAAAAATGGCTCTGAGCACTATGCGACTTCACTTCTCAGGTCATCAGTCACCTAGAACTTAGAACTAATTAAACCTAACTAACCTAAGGACATCACACACATCCATGCCCGAGGCAGGATTCAAACTTGTGACCATAGCGGCCGCTCGGCTCCAGACTGTAGTGCCTAGAACTGCACGGTCACACCGGCCGGCCCAGGTAGTTCAAACTGCTACTTAACTGCCAGAACGAATACAAAGATTCCCACCAGAAGAACCTTTAGGCACAAATCTACATTGATTACTACTAGATGAAGAAGGAATATCCAGACAGGTCAGAGGACTAAAAATCAATAAAGCATCAGGGGGAAGATGGTATAATAACAGAAATCCTCAAATCAGGCTGCTCAAACACCATAACAGAAATCATCAAAAATCACACAAGACATTTGGAAAACAAAAAAAAAAAAAAAAAAATCTGAAGGACTGGAATAATGCATTGATTCACACATTGCCCAAGAACGGAGACAGAACAGATGTAAATCACTACAAGAGAACCTCATCTACACTCATCAGCCAGAACATTATGTTAACCTACCCAATGACCAGTATGTTCACCTGTGGCATGAATAACAGCAGTCATACATCAAGGCATGGAAGCAATGAGCCCTGGAAGGAATTGGTACCACATCTGCATACACAGGTCATGTAAGACCTGTAAATTCCATAGATGGGGGTGATGAGCTCTGAGCTACATTCAATCATATCCCAAATGTGTTTGATTGAGTTCAAATCTGGCGAATTGGAGGGCCAGCACATCAACTGGTACTCATCACTGTGTTCCTTAAACTGCTCCATCATGCTCCTGGCCTTGTGACATGGTGCATTACCTTGTTGAAAAATGCCACTACTGTCGGGAAACATGATCATCATGAAGGGGTGTATGTGGCCTGCAAGCAGTGTACGATACTCCTTAACCATCACAGCACCTTACACAAGCTTCACTGGACCCATTGATGCCTGCCAGCTTGTCTCCATCCTACTGTACAGGTGTGAAGCAGCTGCTCCCCTGGAACACAACGAATTCAAGGCCACCCATCAGCATGATGAAGAAGGTATTGGGATGCATCAGGCTATGCAATACTCTGGCACGGCACCAATGCTCAGTGCTGATGGTCATATACCCATTTCCATTGTAGTTGCCAGTGTCTTGGTGTTACCATTGGCACAAGCATGTGATGTCGGCTGTGGAGGTCCATCATTAGGAATGATCAGTGCACTGAGTGTTCATGTTCACTCCTACTCAGCCCAGCATTAAAACCTGATGTTAGTTCCACCACAGTTCACCACCTGTCATGTTTTACCAGTCTTCTCACCCTATGATGACCAAAATCTGTAATAAGAGGTTGGCCACCCAATCCCATAATGTCTGGATGATGTTTCATCTCGTGTTGAAGACACTCACCACAGCACTCCTCGAACACCTGACAAGTCGTGCAGTTTCTGAAATGTTTGTGCCTGGCCTCCAGGCCATCACAATCTGCCCTTGGTCAGACTCAGATAGATCGTGCACCTTCCTCATTCTTCACATGAACAGTATACTCACTGATACTACAGGCACCTAGCAATCATTCCTCACCAGGTGACGCTGCTATCCCCTGGACGGGTTTATATCAATAGTAGGTTGGTAGTGACAATGTTCTGGCTGATCGATGTATTTCAGTCACACACAAAATTCTACCTCAGTGTCTTTTTGAGAGAGCACAGGAACAATTTGTACCAAAAATTTGAGAATATCAAGCAAGATTTGGACTAGGCCATTCATGACCATCTTGAACCTAAAGCTAATCCTTAGACACTCGAGAATTGGTAGCAAAAATTCAGTCTCCACATTTGTCAATTTCAAAAAGGCCTATGACTCAGTTAACTGTGAATCACTCTTCCACATGCTAAAAGAACAAGGTCTAGACCTGAAAACACTTGCAGTGTGATGGATACAAAGTTCAAGGTTACATTTACATGAGAATTCTCAGATGCTTTCAAAATCAAAATAGGAGTAAGACAAGGATTTAGGCTGTATCCATTACTTTTCAACTATGTCTTTGAGAAGGCAATACAAGAATGGTGTAAATCAGTCACCAGAGGTGACCAATCAACCACTAAGTAGAAGAAAGTTATCTATATGAAACTTCCTGGCAGAACAAAACTGTGTGCCTGACCGAGACTCGATATTGGGACCTTTGCTTTCAAGGGCAAGTGCTCTACCATCTGAGCTACCGAAGCACGACTCATGCCTGGTCCTCACAGCTTTACTTCTGCCAGTATCTCGTCTCCTACCTTCCAAACTTTACAGAAGCTCTCCTGCAAACCTTGCAGAACTAGTACTCCTGAAAGAAAGGATACTGCGGGGACATGGCTTAACCACAGCCTGGGGGCTGTTTCCAGAATGAGATTTTCATTCTGCAGTGGAGTGTGTGCTATATGAAACTTCCTGCCAGATTAAAACTGTGTGCCCGACTGAGACTCGAACTCGGGACCTTTGCCTTTCATGGGCAAGTGCTCTACCATCTGAGCTACCGAAGTACGACTCACGCCTGGGCCTCACAGTTTTACTTCTGCCAGTATCTCGTCTCCTACCTTCCAAACTTTACAGAAGCTCTCCTGCAAACCTTGCAGAACCAGCACTCCTGGAAGGAGGGATACTGCGGGGATATGGCTTAGCCACAGCCTGGGGGATGTTTCCAGAATGAGATTTTCACTCTGCAGTGAAGTGTGCAGAAGTAAAGCTGTGAGGACCGGGCGTGAGTCATGCTTCGGTAGCTCAGATGGTAGAGCACTTGCCCAAAAGGCAAAGGTCCCGAATTCGAGTCTCGGTCGGGCACACAGTTTTAATCTGCCAGGAAGTTTCACATCAGCGCACACTCTGCTGCAGAGTGAAAATCTCATTCTGGAAGTTATCTATAAATTGCACAGTACTGGCAGATGATACTGCAATATTAAGTTTGCATTGTTGCAATGCACAATACTGTACGGTAATGGAATTTGCTGTAGTGTTGAACAGTTTATTAAACATTTTTCTTCTAAATTACATCGTTTTATTTATTCTCTGGTCCCATTTGAACCATAATTTTTGTGTATTTATAGGTGAAATTGGATTATGACTTACTCAGTTTGCCTTAGTCTTACATGGTTATAGTGTGTCACACCAATCATATAGGTCCAGGGGATTACTGTACTATATTATACATTTTGCACAAATTTCTAATTATTTCACATGAAAGAACAGAACTCAGAAATAAAATAAAACTTTGGTAGAAGTTAACTGAAGGGTGTTTTCATTTGGTATTAGAGAGGGGTGTGATGATGTAGGGGAAATCTCACCAATTTTGTGCAATATGTATTTTTACAAAATTTGTCATTATGAGTAAAGCTAAATTCATTTGCATAATTACATTCATGGCTTTCCTGAACGTGATATGCAGCTGATATCTGCATTTATGCTCCCATACCATTTATACTTTTATATCTTGTAATATTGGCCACTGAGAAAATAGAATGGATCCATCTATGCACACTGCACTGCATGGCAAATTACTGGATGATGTAAATACAAACATGAAGAAAAAATTTTTATCTCACAAAATAATTTTAAGAAAATGAGCAGTAATACCATTCCTGTGTCCAGCACAGATCTTATCATGTCCAAAGTAGATACGATAGTTTGGTTTAATTGTCTTGAGACATTCATTATACGCAATTACAGGAAATTCTGCAGAACGCAGTTCTTCACTTGGTTCTCCTGTTTCTGTCACACCCCAGCCTGCAACCTACAATATAGTTATACAATAATTTCAGAGTCATAACAACAGGTAGTACACAGATCAAGAAAGAGGTGAAAGATATACAGGAACTTTGAAATATTGAAGTATAAAAATGTGAGTTATTTCAAACTGGGACACCTCAGAGATAAGGCTGCAGTTAAAAGTCACTTTAAAACATGAAAAATTCCACAAGTTTATGTTATTTTTGAATGACTTTAAATAGTAATATTCCTCAATCTCTGACAAAGTTAAAACTATTCCATGACATTGTATCTATAAACACAGCTCAAAAAATGTTTTGTACCAGTTGTATATCTGTAAATAGAGGTAAGTTTATGTTTAGTGTGAGCAGGGACTGAAAAAACAAGCCTAAAAACACCTCACAGTAAAATAAAATCAAAACAATAACCAATATAAAGGCAGATTGTCACACATGTGAAATCAAAACCACTACTCAATAATGCTGGATACAATGCTGCTCCAGCCTGTGAACTGCAACAAGCTTCAATATTCCATAGTATGCCATCCACAAAGTGGCTGAGGAACTGCTGCTCACTCTTGCTTGTCCCACCCTATGACACTACCAGTCCTGTAAGGTACAAAGCCCAGAGAGTGAAGCAATATTTCAGAATTGGTCAAATGAGAGCTTTATGAACTACCTTCCTTGTGAGTGGACTACACTTCTGATGAATCTTGTGATTAGCTTTATGTTGTATTCGCATGGTAAATCACTGTGTATGCTTGTTGTTGTGGTCTTCAGTCCTGAGACTGGTTTGATGCAGCTCTCCATGCTACTCTATCCTGTGCGAGGTTCTTCATCTCCCAGTACCTAAAGCAACATACATCCTTCTGAATCTGTTTAGTGTATTCATCTCTTCATCTCCCTCTACAATTTTTACCCTCCACAATGCCCTCCAATATTAAATTGGTAATTCCTTGATGCCTCAGAATATGCCCTACCAACCGATCCCTTCTTCTAGTCAAGTTGTGCCACCCATTTCCCTTCTCTCAAATTCTATTCAATACTTCCTCATTAGTTACGTGATCTACCCATCTAATCTTCAGCATTCTTCTGTAGCACCACATTTCAAAAGATTCTATTCTCTTCTTGTCCAAACTACTTATCGTCCATGTTTCACTTCCATACCTGGCTACACTCCATAGAAATACTTTCAGAAATGACTTCCTGACACTTAAATCTATACTCAATGTTAACAAATTTCTCTTCTTCAGAAATGCTTTCCTTGCCATTGTCAGTCTACATTTTATATCCTCTCCACTTCGACCATCATCAGTTATTTTGCTCTCCAAATAGCAAAACTCCTTTACTACTTTAAGTCTCTCATATCCTAATCTAAATCTTGCAGCATCACCCGATTTTATTCAACTACATTCCTTTATTCTTGATTTGCTGTTGTTGATGTTCATCTTATATCCTCCTTTCATGACACTGTCCATTCTGTTCAGCTGCTCTTCCAGGTCCTGTGCTGTCTCTGACAGAATTACAATGTCATCGGCGAACCTCAATGTTTTTATTTGTTCTACATGGATTTTAATTCCAACTCCAAATTTTTCTTTTGTTTCCTTTATTGCTTGCTCAATATACAGATTGAATAACATTGGGGATAGGCTACAACCCTGCCTCACTCCCTTCCCAACCACTGCTTCCCTTTCATGCCCCTCGACTCTTGTAACTGCCATCTGGTTTCTGTACAAATTGTAAATAGCCTTTTGCTCCCTGTGTTTTACCCCTGCCACCTTCAGTATTTGAAAGAGAGTATTCCAGTCAACATTGTCAAAAGCTTTCTCTAAGTCTACAAATGCTAGAAACGTAGGTTTGCCTTTCCTTAATCTATTTTATAAGATAAGTCGTAGGGTCAGAATTGCCTCATGTGTTCCAACATTTCTACAGAATCCAAACTGATCTTCCCCGGGGTTGGCTTCTACTAGTTTTTCCATTCATCTGTAAAGAATTCGTGTTAGTTATTTTGCAGCCATGGCTTATTAAACTGATAGTTTGGTAATTTTCACATCTGTCAACACCTGCTTTCTTTGGGATTGGAATTTTATATTCTTCTTGAAGTCTGAGGGTATTTTGCCTGTCTCATACATCTTGCTCACTAGATGGTAGAGTTTTGTTAGGCCTGGCTCTCCCAAGGCTGTCAGTAGTTCTAATGGAATGTTGTCTACTCCTGGGGTCTTGTTTCAAATTAGGTCTTTCAGTGCTCTGTTAAATTCTTCACGCAGTATCATATCTCCTATTTCATCTTCATCTACATTCTCTTCCATTTCTATAATATTGTCCTCAAGAACATCGCCCTTGTATAGACCCTCTATATACTCCTTCCACCTTTCTGCTTTCCCTTCTTTGCTTAGAACTGGTTTCCATCTGAGCTCTTTATATTCATACAAGTCGTTCTCTTTTCTCCAAAGGTCTCTTTAATTTTCCTGTAAGCAGTATCTATCTTACCTCTAGTGATATGTGCCACTACATCCTTACATTTGTCCTCTAGCCATCCCTGCTTAGCCATTTTGCACTTCCTGTCGATCTCATTTTTGAGACGTTTGTATTCCTTTTTGCCTGTTTCACTTACTGCATTTTTATATTTTCTCCTTTCATCAATTAAATTCAATATTTCTTCTGTTACCCAAGGATTTCTACTAGCCCTCGTCTTTTTACCTACTTGATCCTCTGCTGCTGTCACTACTTCATCCCTCAAAGCTACCCACTCTTCTTCTACTGTATTTAATTCCCCCATTCCTGTCAATTGCTCCCTTATGCTCTCCCTGAAGCTCTCTACAACCTCTGGTTCTTTCTATTTATCCAGGTCCCACCTCCTCAAATTCCCACCTTTTTGCAGTTTCTTCAGTTCTAATCCACAGATCATAACCAATAGATTGTGGTCAGAGTCCACATCTACACCTGGAAATGTCTTCCTGAATCTCTGTCTTACAATTATATAATCTATCTGATACCTTCTAGTATCTCCAGGCTTCTTCCATGTATACAACTATCTTTCATGATTCTTGAACCAAGTGTTAGCTATGATTAAGTTATGCTCTGTGAAAAATTCTACCAGGCGGCTTCCTCTTTCATTTCTTCCCCCCATCCCATATTCACCTACTACATTTCCTTCTCTCCCTTTTTCTACTATCAAATTCCAGTCAGCCATGACTATTAAATTTTCGTCTCCCTTCACTATCTGAATAATTTCTTTTATCTCATCATACATTTCATAAATCTCTTCATCATCTGCGGAGCTAGTTTGCATATAAACTTGTACTACTGTGGTAGGGATGGGCTTCATATCTCTCTTTGCCACAATAATGCATTCACTATGCTGTTTGTAGTAGCTTACCTGCATTCCTATTTTCCTATTCATTATTAAACCTACTCCTGCATTACTCCTATTTTATTTTGTATTTATAACCCTGTATTCACCTGACCAGAAGTCTCGTTCCTCCTGCCACTGAACTTCACTAATTCCCGCTATATCTTACTTTAACCTATCCATTTCCCTTTTTAAAGTTTCTAGCCTACCTGCCCGATTAAGAGATCTGACATTCCATGCTCCAATCTGTAGAACACCAGTTTTCTTCCTCCTGATAACAATGTCCTCCTGAGTAGTCCCTCCCCGGAGATCTGAACGGGGGACTATTTTACCTCCGGAATATTTTACCCAAGAGAACGCCATCATCATTTAACCATACAGTAAAGCTGCATGCCCTTGGGAAAAATTACAGCTGTAGTTTCCCCTTGCTTTCAGCCATTCACAGTACCAGCACAGCAAGACCATTTTGGTTAGTGTTACAAGGCCAGATCAGTCAATCATTCAGACTGTTGCCCCTGCAACTACTGAAAAGGCTGCTGCCCCTCTTCAGGAACCACACGTTTGTCTGGCCTCTCAACAGATACCCCTCCATTGTGGTTGCACCTATGGTACGGCTATCTGTATCGCTGAGGCACACAAGCCTCCCCACCAACGGCAAGGTCCATGGTTCATGGGGGGAGACGTGTATGCTTAATCCAAGATATCTTACGGATGTGACTGCTTCCAAAGATTTCAATAGTGTAATAATGCATTAAAGGGTCTACCTGTCTATTTATGTGCAGTATGTTACATTTATTTGTGAGGATCTGACTACATTTACATCCACAGTGAAGCTCTCTCCAGTTTTAAGCAGTTTTCTAATAGGACTTTACGATAACAGCACGTCATTTCCATCTATCACAACTTTTCTCAGCACATACAGGTCTGAGACATCTTGTACAAAACCCTTGAACTTTGACCACTTATATTCAGCATTTCAAGGCCTGGTGATGAATGCTTCACGTCGACCATTCGGGTAATCTTAAATCTTTTCCTTCACACACCTGCTAAGCAGAAATATCCTCCTAAATTCCTAACCTCAGCCATATACAGTGACAGTATAGTGGTCCTATGATAAGTTAGTCCCTGTTCTACATAAACTGAATCAAAAAGTTCAGGCTTCATTGTAATCAGTACATCTAACAAACTTCCGGAATAGGGAGTCACCCTCATTCTGCTAACATTACTTTCCAAGAGGGCTAAGGAATGCATAAAGGTTCTCAGAATCCAGGGGCCCTTGGGATGGAGAACTGCCCTTAAAAGGTGGAAGAATCAACAATGATCAACAGCATGAGGATGCAGAAGCCAATGGAAATTCCTGGATCTAAGACACTTAACTTGTATTCACAGGGCATGAGGCCAGTAACTGAGAAAGTGTCTTGACGATCTCTCCATTGGAATAAGATTCCAGATTAGTCCACCATTCAGATTCCTGGGAGCGAACTGCCAAACAGAAGTCAATTTTGAGTAAATGATTCAATGACTAACAAAAGGGTAGCATACTAAAAACAGAAAATGAAATTTCCAAAGTTTGAAGGTGATAGGGGAGCTAAAAAATCTAAAATGATGCAAAACCTCAATCTAGATACAGTGAGGATAATTGAAGTTAAATGGGAAGAATATGGGGATTTGTGATCTGACAAATATAGCATAATAGAAGCATGGAGCTGTGTAGCCAGAGTAGGGTTCGTCATGAATAGGGAGGTACATCAAACAGCAATTACTTTGACCAGCTCAGTGGTACTATTATTCTCATCAAAATCAGTGATAAACCAATGCCAAAAAAAATAATTCAGGTATACATGCCAACACCACAAGCATAAAATGAAGGGAGACAGTGTTTATAAGAACACTAAACAGCTAACTCAGTAATGTAAAGGGAGATGATAACCTAATAATCATGGGAGTGCTAGAGTAGGGTAAGGAATATAAAAAAAATTACAAGAGAATATGGACTTGGTACAACAAATGAGAGAGGAGAAAGACTCCTCAAGTTCTGTAGTAAGCTTTAGCTGGTAATAGGAAATACATGTTCAGAAGTCACAAGAGGAGAAGGCATACTTAGATAAGTTCTGAAAACATGGGAAGATTTCAGCTGCATTGCATTATGGTCAGACTGATATTCTCAAATCAGACATTGGATTGTAAGACATAACAAGATGAAGATTTAGACTCATACCACAATTTGTTAATTATGAAGAGAAGGATAAAGTTTAAGAGAGTCATCAGTAAAAATCAACATGGAAAGAACTATGATACTGAGGAATGATGATATGCATTTGAAGACTGTAGATATTGTGATAATGAATACTACATTATGCATCTAAGTTGAAGAGCAATGGACATCTCTAAAAAAGGCAACAACAGAAGTTTGACAGACAAAAATGAGTACAAGTAAGGTACCTTGTGCATAAAATGCATATAAAATTAAAATAACTCACCGCGAAGTTCACCACTGATCAATCAAATTAAGAAACCCTGACTTAGGAAATGCCTTTGATAGGAGTGGAGTAGATGGTAGTGGGAGGATGCATAAGCCAGGTATTGTGTCTAGGTCTTTTATACATCTACGTGATTACTCTGCAGTTCACATTTAAGTGCTTGGCAGAGGGTTTATCGAACCACAATCATACTATCTCCCTACCATTCCACTCCCTAACAGCGCGCGGTAAAAACGAACACCTAAACCTTTCTGTTCGAGCTCTGATTTCTCTTATTTTATTTTTATGATCATTCCTACCTATGTAGCTTGGGCTCAACAAAATATTTTCGCATTCGGAAGAGAAAGTTGGTGACTGAAATTTCATAAATAGATCTCGCCGCGACGAAAAATGTCTTTGCTTTAATGACTTCCATCCCAACTCACGTATTATATCTGCCACACTCTCTCCCCTATTATGTGATAATATAAAATGAACTGCCCTTTTTTGCACCCTTTCAATGTCCTCCATCAATCCCACCTGGTAAGGATCCCACACCGCGCAGCAATATTCTAACAGAGGACGAATGAGTGTAGTGTAAGCTGTCTGTTTAGTGGACGTGTTGCATCTTCTAAGTGTTCTGCCAATGAAACGCAACCTTTGGCTCGCCTTCCCCACAATATTATCTATGTGGTCTTTCCAACTGAAGTTGTTCGTAATTTTTACACCCAGGTACTTAGTTGAATTGACAGCCTTGAGAACTGTACTATTTATCGAGTAATCGAATTCCAACGGATTTCTTTTGGAACTCATGTGGATCACCTCACACTTTACGTTATTTAGTGTCAACTGCCACCTGCCACACCATACAGCAATCTATTCTAAATCGCTTTGCAACTGATACTGGTCTTCGGATGACCTTACTAGATGGTAAATTACAGCATCATCTGCGAACAACCTAAGAGAACTGCTCAGATTGTCACCCGGGTCATTTATATAGATCAGGAACAGCAGAGGTCCTAGGACGCTTCCCTGGGGAACACCTGATACATTTCAGTTTTACTTGATGATTTGCCATCTATTACTATGAACTGCAACCTTCCTGACAGGAAATCACGAATCCAGTCGCACAACTGAGACGATACCCCATAGGCCCGCAGCTTGATTAGAAGTTGCTTGTAAGGAACGGTGTCAAAAGCTTTCCGGAAATCTAGAAATACGGAATTAACTTGAGATCCCCTGTCGATAGCGGCCATTACTTCGTGCGTATAAAGAGGTATCTGCATTGCACAAGAACAATGTTTTCTGAAACCATGCTGATTACGTATCAATAGATCGTTTCCTTCGAGGTGATTCATAATGTCTGAATACAGTATATGCTCCAAAACCCTACTGCAAACCGACGTCAATGATATAGGTCTGTAGTTTGATGGATTACTCCCACTACCCTTCTTAAACACTGGTGCGACCAGCGCAAATTTCCAATCTGTAGGTACAGATCTATCGGTGAGCAAGCGGTGGTATATGATTGCTAAGTAGGTAGCTATTGTATCAGCGTAATCTGAAAGGAACCTAATCGGTATACAATCTGGACCTGAAGACTTGCCCGTATCAAGCGATTTGAGCTGCTTCGCAACCCCTAAGGTATGTACTTCTAAGAAACTCATGCTAGCAGCTGTTCGTGTTTCAAATTCTGGTATATTCCATTCATCTTCCCTGGTGAAGGAATTTCTCAAAAATGCGTTCAATAACTCCGCTCTAGTGGCAAAGTCGTCGGTAACAGTACCATTGACACTGCACAGCGAAGGTATTGACTGCATCTTGCCGCTTGTGTACTTTACATTCAACCAGAATTTCTTCAGATTTTCTACCAAATTTCGAGACAACGTTTCGTTGTGGAACCTATTAAAGGCATCTCACATTGAAGTCCATGCCATATTTTGCACGTCTGTAAATTTTAGCCAGTCTTCGGGAGTGGCAATGAGGCAAGGGGTTGGGAATGGGGTTGCAGTAGAGATGGACAGGAATATCGGATAAGCTGGATTGGAAGCTGTGAGAGGGTTAGAGAGGATAGTGAGGAGGATAGTTCTCATCTATCAGCGCTGGAGGAGAAGTAGTCAAAACCATGGCAAAGAATGTGATTCAGCTGTTCCACTCCTTGGTACGAGAGGGGCTTTTGTGACCAGACAGCGGGTATGTGGGGCATGGTAAGTAACTGGGGAGACAAGGCACAGGATATCTGTTTTTGGAAAAGGTGGGAGGGGTAATTTTGCCATGGGAGACCCTTGGAAAACTTTGAGATTCACTGCTTTTCACTGCAGATTCAAGAACCATGAGTGGCTAGGTTGTATGCGCAGGACATCTTGGCATGGAACAGGTGGCAGCTGTCAAAATGGAGACATTGTCAGTGGTTGCTGGTTCTGTTGCGGATAGAGGTACTTATGCACCCATCGGGAGTTGGAAGTTCACATCAAGGAAGCTACCTTGTAGGATTGAGGAGAATCAGATGATGCACATGGAGGAGAAGCTGCTGAGGTTCTGGGGGAATGTGGACAGGATATTTCAACAGTAAATCTACATATACATCTGTCATTACCTTTCCTTTCCTATTCCACTTGTAAATTGATCAAGGGAAAAAGGACTGCCTATATGCCCCTGCATATACCCTAATTTCTATTATTTTGTCTTCATGGCCCTTATTATGCCAAATGTATAGTGGCAGCAGTAGAATCATTCTGCAGTCAGATGCAAATGCAAGTTCTCTAAATTTCTTCAACAATGTCTCATGAACGGAACATAGTCTTCCCTCCAGGGATTCCCATTTGAATTCACAAAGCACCTTCATATCACTTGCACGATGATCGAACCTGCTGATAACAGAACTAGCAGCACACTTCTGA